>NC_142493.1:7528485-8256223 GCF_965113065.1 Corylus avellana | reverse complement strand
TATGCTACTGTTTTTAATGCATATCACCAAAAAGAAACATGTAGAGTAACAATACGCATCATAGCTCTTACAATTTCTAAGAGTGTTTTGTGTCTTCTTTCTGCTGTACCATTTAGTTGAGGAGTACCCAGTGCAGTCAACTGTGATATAATCCTAACTTTTCATAAATGGTCTTTGAAGTCCTCGAGGAAGTATTCATGACCTCGATCAGATCGAATGGCTTTAATATGTTTATCTAATTGTTTTTCGGCTTCAACCCGAAACTCTTTGAATCTTTCAAAGGCTTCAGATTTCTTATGCATTAGGTAAGCATAACCATACCTTGAGTAATCATTAGTGAACATGATGAACTACTTATAAGGTGATTCACAGTATGCACTAATTCTAACTTGAACTACTTATGGGACCACATACATCAGTATGCACTAATTCTAACGAATCTTTGGCTCCATACCCTTCTGCAGAGAATGACCTTTTTGTCATTTTACCTTCAATACATGATTCACAGGCTGGGTAATTCCCAAAGTTCAATGGGCCCAGAAGCTCGTCATTAATCCGTCTTTGAATCTTCTTTGAGTTAATGTGACCAAGATGTAAGTGCTAAAGATGTGACAAAGATATGCTTCATTAGTTGAATGAACTTTCTTTTTTAGTGGTAAAGTATCATGAGTACTAAAACAGAATTGTTAATAGAATATAAAGTAGGAGGAATAATATACAAACCATCATTATACTAGAACAAATAAATAAATTATCCTTTTGTATTATCGCGGTTTCACTCAAAATAGAGGCATAACCGCATTTACCCTAAAAAATCACAAAAATTAAATTCCTGTGTATATTGGGTACATAGAGACGAATTAATAATATTAAAACTCTTGAATTGAAATAAATTTTAGAAATTCCAATGGAGTCGATCGGAACCCTTGTCCTATCTCCAAGTGTCAAGCACATCTTTCCATTCAGTTGTCTGGATAGCTGTAACCCCAGCAATGAATTGCAGACATGATTAGTTGATCCTGAAGTCACTCACTAGGAATTTGTTGGATTCACAACTAAACATGTTTCAACCAAGAAGGAAGATTCTTTACCTTGACTTCTAGAAGCAAGACACTTGGTTCAATCTTTCTTCCAATGCCTTGGCTTATCACCGTGGTAACATTTTCCAATATGTTTGCCTTTTGTTCATTTCTCGGCTTTCTTAAACCTGTTGGCAAGAACTTTGCCCACTTGTTTAATCGGCTTCTTCTTAAAACCTTTTGGCTTAGAAGTAGAGGGCCGAGCAATGTTAAGTGAAGCCTTGGTCTTGAGGATTTTTTCGCTACGATAAACTCATTCATTAGTTCAACCAATGTGCAATCATTTTTACTCATTGACACATTCAACCTGAACTAATTGAATGAATAAGGGAGAGACTGTAGAGCAATGTCTACTTGAGATTCTCTATCAATCTTAGCACCCAGAACCTCCAGTGTATTGAGCATGACGATCAAGGCTAGACAATGTTTTCTTATTAGAGTACCTTCAGCCATCTTTATATTTAACAAAGATCTCATTGTTTCTTCTTTCGCTTCAAGATTTTGCTCTACAAACATTTCTTTCAAGATGGCCATCATGTTAGAAGCATGATCAGAATTTTGAAGTTGATGTTGGATCACGTTTGATAGAGAGGCCAAAACATATCACTTTCCATTTCATTGGATTTCTCCCAGCGATCATGTCGTGCTTTCTCATCCTCAGATGCATTTGCTGCTGCATCATTTGGAAAAGCCTCGGTCAGCACATATTTGTGCCCCTTAGCTGTGAGCACAATGTCCAAATCACACTTTCAATCCACGTAATTAGGACCTGTCATCTTATTTTGATTCAAATTAGTTGAGAAAGGGCTAAACGAAGACATTCTTGTTCTGAAAGTTTTTTAAATTTGAGCATACATCAGACATATATATTTAACATCTATTCATCAGACATATATATAAAAGAAGGACTTCTAGGGTTGGATGCCTAGGGCATGTAAAACCATAGCTTCCACCTCCTTAGTAGTTGACGCATAGGGCTAGGGATTAGCTCACTAGCTCATGCATCCACTGCATGTCCCTTGGGCTTGGATTTTAATACTAGCCAAATTTCCCTCTTATGCATTCTTCTGCACTATTTCTCTCTAGCCCATGTTTTAATAAAGTAAAACAAGCAGCCGAAATAAGAAAGCTATATTGGTTAAATTACATTAGCTTGGTGCAAAACTCGTAGCGCCGTTGTGTAGAAGATGACTCCTCTTTGCCTCAAGTGGTGCATTTGGAACAAGAGAAATGCTAGATGTTTCGAGGACTCGACTAGGAATATCGAGGACCTTATTCATTTTTTCTTGTACACCCTTTTCACTTGGATTGCTGGTTGGCTACCGCCCCTAGTGATCAGCTTCCATGATTTTCTTTTTACGTTCTCTTCTTTTTTTTCTTCTTCTTAGTCGCTCTCTTGTATACTTCCCGTGTACTAGGGTTGCACCCCTCTGCGCTTTTGATCTATATATCTTTACTTATCAAAAAAAATTACATTAGCTTGGTGAGAGACCTAAAGAGAAGAATAAAACTAGCTTCTGATAGTCCCGACTTACCTAAGTCACTATTTAATTACAATTGAATCTAGAAAAGAATTTAATTGCACTCTAGTTTATATTTTTGATTAAAACAATTAATCCCTTAGATTTATTTAATATTGACTTTTGATTCCTCAATGAAATCTTATGTAGCAGAATTAAGGACAAAGATACTGCCACTTAATCCTCTACCTCTTTATCCTTGAGTCACTGATTTTATTATTATTATTCCCATACTTGTGAAAGCCTTATCACATGTACATTATTTTGGCTTGCCCAACCAAAATACCTTGGTGAGGCACTCGAAACAATTCAATCCATAAAATCTATCTCAATGAGAAATATATATATTTTTTTTATATAAGTAATGATGCATTAAAGAGCGCAGAAGGGCGCAACCCAAGTACACAAGAAGTATATAAGAGAGCGACTAAGTAGAAGAGAAAGAAGAAGAGAACATAAAAAGAAAATCAGGGAAATTGATCTCTATGGGAGCAAGCCATCCTGCAGTCCACATATATAGCGTATACAAAAAGAAATGTACAATGTCCTCAAGGTTTCTCTACAAATTCTCAAAGCATCTAGCATTCATTTCCTTCCATAAACACCACATGAGACACAGGGGAACCATCTTCCACACCACCGCGCTTCAGGATTTACCACCCGACCACCAACTAGCTAACATCTCCTTGACGCTTCTAGGCATAACCCAACACATGTTGAACCGAGAGAAGACAACATCCCACAAAAAGCGCGCAACCACACAGTGAAGAAAGATATGATCCACAGACTCCCCTTCCGATTCACACATGCAACAACGATTAATTACCACAATGCCCCTCTTCCTAACATTGTCCAAAGTAAGGGATTTCCCAAGGGCGACTGACCAAGCAAAAAAAGCCACTCTCGAAGGAACCTTAGTGCGCCAAATACTTTTCCAAGGGAAATGGATGGGCTCTTTAAGAACGATCTTCCTGTAAAAGGAGCGAACCTCAAACTTCCCTTTTCTAGAAGGAATCCACCACATACGATCTTCCCCTTCCCCCCGCAACGAGAGCGAATACAAGAGCGAGAGAAGAGAGGCTAAAGCCGCCTCCTCCCAATCATGAATTCTTCGAATAAAGGTAACATTCCAATTAACCATACCATTTATACTCTCCCTGATGTCAGCAATGGAGGCAGCCTTGTTGCTTGCTATCTTGAAAAGGCTGGGAAAAGCTTCCTTGAGGGACAAATCGCCGCACCAAATATCCTACCAAAAATTGACTTTCAGCCCCAAGCCAGGATCCACAATCTAAAATGACGTTGAAACGAACTCCAACCCTTGCAAATGTGTTTCAGTAACCTCACCCCATGCGAACCACGAGGAACTTTAGAGCGCCAACCTCCCCGGGTCACCCCATACTTTGCTACTAAAATCCTTCTCTACCAAGCCTCTTCCTCATTGGCAAATCTCCACAACCATTTCTCCAAAAGAGCTTGATTAAAAAACCATAGACTCCGGATCCCTAAACCACCTTCCGAAATCGGGCTACACACCTCGTGCCAGCTGACCAAGTAGATCTTAGGCTCATCGTTGAGCCCCCCCCCCAAAGAAAATCCCGTTGAATCTTCTTAATGCGATTCGCCACAGAGATAGGGATAGGAAAGAGAGACAAAAAGTAAGTGGGAAGGTTGGGTAAAGTGCTCTTGATGAGAGTGAGCCTAGCTCCCTTGGACAAATACGAGCGTTTCCAGGGGGCAACCTTCTAGCAATCTTCTCAATCATGTCTTCCCAAATATCCAAAAGCTTGAAAGAAGCCCCAAGAGGAAGACCCAGATACTTCAAAGGCAAAGAGCCGGTGCCACAACCCAGAATGCCAGCCAACTCACCCGCCTCACCCGATTTGGCTCGATTTACTTTTAGCCCAGACACCGCCTCAAAGCCAATAAGAAGGGCTTTAATGAATCTGATTTGGTCAGGAGTAGCCCCACAAAAAACCAATGTATCATCTGCAAAAAGAAGGTGAGAAACAACAACCCGTTCCGACTCTCCGGCACCCACATAAAAACCATTGATGAAACCCCTGCTGATGGAAACATTAATCATCCTGCTGAACGCCTCCATAACCAAGATGAACAAAAAAGGTGAGAGGGGATCACCTTGATCAAAACTGAAAGAAGCCGGAAGGAGAGCCATTGATCAAAACTGAAAACCGCAAAGACGATATACAATGTTCAATCCATAAGCACCATTTCTCGCCAAAGCCGCACCTCCTTAACATATAGAGTAAACACTTCCAGTTCATATGGTCATAAGCCTTTTCCATATCCAACTTGCACAAGAAGCCGGGATCCCCTTCTCTGATACGGCTATCAAGACATTCATTGGCTATAAGAACTGAATCCAAAATATGTCTGCCCTTGACGAAAGCATTCTAAGAATTGGATATGACCCTATCCATAACTCTCCTCATTCTATTGGCTAACACCTTAGCTATAATCTTGTAGATCCCCCCACAAGGCTAATTGGACGGAAATTCTTCAGATCGGAAGCCCCCTAAGCCTTCGGAATAAGAGCCAAAAAAGTAGCATTAAGGCTTTTTTCAAATTTACCTCTACCATGGAACTCCGCAAAAACAGCCATAATGTCCCTTTTGATCACATCCCAACAATCCTGGAAGAAAGCCATAGAAAAACCATCCGAGCCTGGCGCCTTGTCCCTATCCATTTTTTTAACCACCTTCCACACCTCCCTTTCCTCAAAAGGAACTTCCAAACTAGAGGACTCATCAACATCCAATCTGTCGAAGTGAAGGTTATCCAACCTCAGTCTCCAACTGAGAGACTCCGTGAAAAGCGACTCATAAAAGTGGGTGATATGATTACTAATAGCCTCTTGATCCGTAGAGCCATTGATATTCAATGACTCAATGTAATTCTGCCTGCGATTGGCATTAGCAATCCGATGGAAGAATCTCGTGCACTTGTCCCCCTCTTTCAACCAACGGATCCTAGATTTTTGCCTCCAACTAATTTTTTCTTGAAGGAGGGAGGATTCTAGCTCTCTGGCAAGCGCCCTTTTCCTCTCGATCTCCTCGATAGATAAGCCCCTCTCTTCTTCCGCCCTATCAAGAGCTTTAAGATCATCCATGTGGGCCTTAATAGTCACCCCCACATTGCCAAAATCTTGGTCATTCCATCTCTTAATGTCCTATTTGAGAGCTTGCAGCTTCTTAGAAAGGATGTAACTCGGGGTGCCATGAAAATCATACGAGGCCCACCAACTACGGACTTTATCCACAAAACCCTCCGCTTTTAGCCACATATTCTCAAATTTGAAGGGTCTTTTACCTCCCGAAAATGGATTGCACTCTAGCATAATAGGAGCATGGTCGGAGCAAACCCGAAGCATCCTTTTTTGCCGCAAATCGGATGAACAACCTCCCAATCCGTAGAAACTAGAAACCGGTCAAGCCTAGACCAAGAGCGACTATTGGACCAAGTGGAGATCCCCCCAACTAAGGGAAGGTCCATGAGGCCCTGCTCCGAAATGAATTCACCAAAATCCCTCATGGCAGCCCGAGAATAAACTCCCCTCGATCTTTCGCTTGGATAAAGAGTAACATTGAAGTCACCACCAATACACCATGGCATATCCCAACAGCTCATAACCCCTGCCAGCTCCTCCCAAAGAAGACGTCTGGAATTGACTCTATTAGGCCCATACACCCCCGCGAACGCCCAAACAAGACCATCCGCCACATTTTCGAAAGAACAAGTCGCCACATAACTGCCCAAAACAGCATCAATCTTCTCTACTACCCTCTTATCCCACATTAGCAAAATGCCACCCGACGCCCCTCGAGAAGGAACATAGCACCACTCCACATACGGGCAGCCCCAAACACTCCTCACTAAGCTGATTGAAATACAATCCAATTTGGTCTCTTGAAAACAAATTAAATCTGCCTTCCAGCTTCTAAGCAGATTTCTAACCCTCAACCTCTTCACCATCTCATTCAGGCCTCTCACATTCCATGAAATAATCTTCAGCTTCATGAGTTAACTCGATTGACCCTCCCCTTATTCCTCTCCTTCCCAGCATAATCCAAAAAATTAACTGAAGACTGCAAATTTGTTAGCTCTCTCTCACCTTTTTTGACTGCAGATGTAGCCTCCTCCCCTTCCATTTCATTGTCCTTTTGGTCAGCCATACGCATCCCAATGGTGGCTTCAAGCTTCCTTTCATCTCCATCACACGATAAACCAACCTCTTTACAAACCTGGATAGTGAAAACCTTCTCCTGACCCTCCATCAAATCCTCATTCAATGAATTTGGAACACAGGACACCTGGGTCAAGGATACCACTACTGCAGGGGAATCTCTGCCCAAATTTACCCCTGGCGCCGTGCCCAGAATACCCATCACAGAACCACCCGAAAGTTGTTCCACCAAGCTGTACCCCGATAGTTCCACACCTGAGGCTGTTCCAGCAACACCCCTAGAGAGCTCCGACGGCTTCCACCTTACAGCCTTCTCCCCCAAAATCCCCCGACCAGAGCCACTCGACCCACCCTTTGAAACACCTTGATCATCGTGTCCGAGAATTGGAGAAGGAGAGTCGTCAGAAAGTAACTCCATCTGCGATTTACCCCGAGGGCCCAAGGCGGAACCCATCGTCGACTTAGCCTGAGCAGGGGTACCCACCATCGTACCATCACCCCAACCTCCCCCCCTCTCCTGATTCATCCTTGCCAGCTCCTTTTCAGGTGAGTCCTTTCTCATCGGCACCTCTGTCGTGGCCGCAGGGACGATCGACATGCGTGAAGCAACATGACTCTCCTTCATAGAGTGAAGCAGCCTGAAAACGAGCATTTCAGCAGTGCCGGTGATGCTCGCCAGAGATCTGGGACCGGCTGCCGAGGAGTCCTGCGCATTGTCCGGCGTACTCACCGATTCCTTTCCTGCTTGTGACCCCTCCCCTCTCTCCAAAGTCCTCGCCTCCTTGTCCACACTGGCTTGCAACGGCCGGGCCAAGATAACCGGGCCCTTATGGAGACTGGAGCCCAGTTTGGGCCGAGACTTCTTCCTCCTATAGTAGGTCTGGAACTCTTGCTTGGGCTCTCCTTGATTCGAATTGGGCCACTCCTTAGACTTGTGTTGGGTCGTGCCTAGGGTGTGTATGACCCCTAATACCTGTCCACCTTCACCAACACCTCCCGCCTTGGGTAAAGTGTTCTGACTTTCTAGATATTTAAAAACAATATCTAGCTTTTCCAAACCCAACTCTACCTCCCCTTGTAGCCTGTTCAACGACTCCTTCACATTTATTAGTTCCATCTTTACACGAAAGAGGGACTGTGCATCGTGACAGCCATCCCTCTCCCCTCCCTTCACGTGATCTGCTCCAAATTTCGAAGCTATCTTCTCCTCCCAGGGACACCAAACGCTCACCGGAGATGGTAGGCAACTTGCCGGAGCCCTATTGATCTTCCCCGACATCTCCCCTTCCTTTGGGTTGATCGTTCCTGCCACAACAGCAGAAAAGGTCCTCTTAGGGCCCTCCCCTCCGCCACCGACAACCTTCACCGGGGGCATTGACCTGAAGCAAACCCGGCCCCTGGTTGACAGAAGCACGTTCTTGCTTGTCCCTCTCGGCAGAAACCTCTTTCAACCAACTAGGCACCCTAGCAATTGGTTCATGAAATGAGTTAAAACACTCCTCTGCCGATTGCGTCGACTGCCTCCACACCTCCGTGAAGCTCCTTCTTCCCACCCCCTCCTTCTCTTTCTTCCCCTCCCTGTCCTCCCTTCCCACACAAAGAGATGATTTTGCGAAACACACCTCCCTGATGAATCATTCCCAGCCTTGACCATATCTTCCTTCTGGAATTATGATTGAACCACACCTATGCCTACCATCGAATTCTTCTATTGTCAGGAAACGCCCATGTCTGTTGGAACATATTTGTGCAATAATCCGTGGATACCCTGCTCTGGATTAATCTCAAAAGACCTCAGAGGTTTTCACTACCACTACGTCCTCCACTATCCGCACCAACCACAGCAGTTCGTCCTTCTACAGGAAAATGGACTTATGCCTCCTTTTGCTTTTTTCCAAGATCCTCACCCCTGATGCTCCTCTCTTAATCAACACCTCAAACACTTTGGACTCCACGAACCACCTCCTCAGACCAGCCATGAACAAAACTATATAAATACTAGACACTAGATCAGGACTCACGCGCCACCCACTCGCCGGCACTTAAATGAGAAATTTATTATCCTTTCAAAGAAAATGACATTGATTTCTTCTTGAAAAAATATCTCTCCCAATGCTACATGTGATTACCCAACACAACGGGAATGTGGACTCTAGTAAAGGTCTTATACATAGATGTACCTAAGTAACCTCCATTTCACATATGAGTACACAATCCTTTAAGGATTTGGAATCAATATTATAAGTAGCCTTTAGGAGTTATTGTCTTACCTATTGATAGTATTTTGTGAAAAGACAACTTCTATGTCCGTTAGTGCATAAAACCTACACATTAACCCGAAGCCTCCAGCTTCTCTTGATCAAGGTAGATCATTAAGATTCGATATACCAAAACATAATCCATCCCATCATCCAAAATAGATACACCAAATTGAATGACATAACATAACAGTAAAACATTTAATCATGATAGATACATTATACATGATAAAATATCCTAACATTAAGTTTTACAATAATTGATCCACCAAAAGTCTCCCCTTTTTGTCACCAAATCACAAAGGGACAAAAACCTCTGCAAAACAAAACGATCAAGTGGTGTCAAAATCATCACATGTATCATTTAAGATAACATCTCAAAATGTATAAAAAACAACACCCGTAAATTGTGTGTGTGCGCGTGCATGAACTCATGTGTGTGTGTGTGTGTGTCTTGATCCAACACAGTGCAAATGGTCTTCACACCTGACTTGATATGATCAGCAATAGTCTACAAATGGTCCAATTTCTTCATATTTTCTAGCACATTCCCATGATTAACAACAACTTTGGACATCCTAGTTTGACGTTGAGCTATTGTAGTGAACGACTTCATAATGTCTGGAAGGAGATATCTGATGACGATGAAGAAGCACCATGATCTCAAGCAACTTCTAGAGTAGGCACAATTGTAGTTGGCAATCAATGCAGATGAGCATCTAACTTTTGGACTGTTCCCATGGCCTTCCCAAACCTTCCAAAAGGAACATTCATATTCTCACTAGCTAGGATGTTCTGTAGATGTGCTTTGAGGATCTTTGAGATAAGACCTCCAAATGGTAGGGAAATAGCATTTTCATGATGACATGGGTACAAAAGCAAAAAGAAACCCATGCCCAAATGCATAGACTAGTTTCCCCTACCAAAACCCATTTCATTATTCCTATTGATGAGCCAAATGTTTTGCAACACAATCTTGGCTAAAAAATGCTCAAGAGTCCTCAAATTAACAATAGGCAGCTGCTTTTTAGACTCATACCACTGTAAACCTATGCTAGGGTTAAAACTAGCATCATCTCAACCTTGGTAGGATGCTGAGAAGTGACTAGATATGGAAACACATGGTTTTGGCTAATTAGATTAGGGTTGACCTAAAGAGTGCTGCCTATAACTTGGCCTTAAATAAGGGAGGATAATTGAAACTCATTGAACTGATGTTCGCATAGAAGTCGTGAACAAGCATGATGTAGGCTAAGTGATGTAGATCGGCAAGCCTCGTCTGCAAGCTTGTCTACAGCCCGTCCGGATGGGCCTGAACCCGAGAGCCTCATCTGAAGTCCTCGTCCGGGGACCATCCGGACGCCTATGTTATTTATCGTGTTTTTTATATTTTATATCTGTGGCCATCCGGATGGGCTTAAGTTTCGTCCGGACGAGCGCCATAGAGTTTTAATTCAATTTAGTTTCATACTTTTACTAAGTTTTGGGTTTGGAGACCTATAAATACATACTTTATAGACCCTAGAATGCAGTTGTTGTTTATGATTGAGTTTTGTTCAATAAGAAGCCTCAGAGTTGAGTATTCTTCTGTTTTTTCTTCAAAACTTAGAGAGTATCTAGCGTTTTAGAGAAGATTTCTTAGATCCTTTGATAGTATCAAGATCTACAAATACCTATCCGTTCTTTATTGCTATTATTCGCTGTAGCCCACTAAGTCAAGCTGCATCACTAAGGTAGGCTCAAAGAGACTTGGTCACTGACATTCTTGAAAGATGGTCATAATAAAAGCAAATTGAGGCCCTTCAAAATCGTCAAGCTTGACTTCACGCTCAACCACAAGTGAGCGTTTCCGAATCTTTTGAGTCATGGCTTTCATCTCCTCTCGAGTTCTTTTCTTGGTATTCGACATATCATGCAACAAAAAAGGCAAACAATCAAAAGACAACCAGCATAAACATCAATCACCAAAACAAAGGTGATGCACAACCAAAACTCATGCTTGTGTGTGACCATCTACCAACTCTACCTAAGTGAGACACTCCTCACAATCACTCAAACTCCCTAAACCTAAAAGAATCAATGAGTATGATGTTTAATGCATGATCAAATTAATATGTAAGCACACAATCACAAATATTTCAAAACTACCAAAACCATCGTTTTAGGGTATTTTGAAATTCAAAAATCAAACGTTCATCCATCTTAATGCATACAATCACAAGGATTTCAAAGCAATCAAAAACAATAAAAATTTAATGTTATTTTGAATACCTATGCAATTTCATACATTCACACAATGCAATCAAGTAAACATGTTATAACAAGAAAATTATCCTCAATATACATTCTTTAGATATTAGTCAACCAATTATCACTCACAAATCAGCAAAGATGCATGAATACTAAACAATTCCAACCCAGTCTGAAACCTAGGTTTTGAACTATAGATAAAAATCAACAAAAGCAAAAACATGTTCGAGCTATGAAAACTTGCAACAATTCGGATTGGAGATTTGATTGATGAATTGATGCTACAAATACTCCCAAATCGCCCACATAACATCGAGTGCAAGAGAGAATGAGAGTTCGAAAACTAGAAATGAGGGAAAATGAACGATTTTCAGGTTTTAAAACTCAAGTCTAAATCTCCCGCAGGGCAAGTCCGAACATGATATCAACTTGTCTTGACATGGTCAAAGAAGCTTGGTTCCTATCATGTAGCCAGGTTTAGACATAGCAATAAGCTGTCCGGGCATAAATGTCTAGAGAACAAAGTTTCCCTCAAATTACCAAAACAAGAAATTCACTCTTCATGAGTGCAATACTCCATCAAACAGCACAATAATATGTCACATCATAAAAACAATTGCGATTAATGAATGTTAAGCATGCACAATTTTCAACACATGAAAAATTGACTTGAGATTTCACACACTTGATGGACACAAAACAAATCACACAAAATTTCATGATATGATCAATTGGTTCAAGAATTGTGTGTGTGTGCTCAAAATCCCAAAAACAAGTGTGAGACCATAACTTGATGTGGGAGGTAAGCTATATCAACAAACACCTTATGAGTAAGGTTGACATGCAAATCAAAAAAAAAAGTAAAAAATTATCATACTAGGGCCTAGACACCCTCATCCAAACATTCCCTCTAAAACTCAGAATGAGCTAAATCATGTCCGTTAGTGGCCGTATGCTTTTGCAATGAATTGGTCACTAACTGTTTCTATAAGGACAACCAAAGAACATTTCACATATTCCTTCATTGTTTTTCCATTTTGGAAATGTCTCTTAAACAAAGATGCATAAGTCTAAAGGCTGGGGTGCAAGAATGTAGAGGTTTTTAGGTTATAGGTTCAACTAGCTAGTGGGTCAATTTGACCGATAAGCTAGTCAACCTCTCTTACATGGTTTCTTACCAAATGCATACCGATGTGGTCAAACGTAAGAAAATGGAATCCAAAGTGTGCAAAAGAAAATCCATGATTGATATGACATATCAATCATACAATAAGAATGCACACAATCCATCAGAATCATGAAATTCTCATGTTAAAAGTACATAACCAAAAATGTGTGATCACCACTCATAAAAGAAATTGATCTTTTGATGAATCAATCTCTTGTGCTAGTGACACGTAGAACCCAAAAGAAATATATCCTTCTTTTCTTTCTATTCCTTTTTCTTTTCCTTATATATATATATATACAAAACAAAACAAAAAAAGAAACATGCAACATGATGCAAGCACATAAATAAGGAAAGATTAGAATGAGAGAAAGAAACACTAAATGTCATGGATGCAAAACATTCAAAAACAAATAAAATGCACAAAAGCAAATAAAAATGCATGATCTAGGATGCAGATGAGAATGCATGAAACCACAATCCTAATATAATAAAGGACACCTACACTAGGTTGGTCTCTTGCGTCTCCCCTTTATAGGGTGAATAGCAATCCCTCCTAAGTATGTTCCGATTTTTGCTGGGAACACCTTGTGAAACCTTAAGCTTGTCTAGCCTAAACATAACATCCTAAATCATCAAGACAAGCTCACCTAGGTCAATCTTAGGTGGGGGACTTTCTCTCTTAGGTTGGCTAGACCTAAGTTGGTAACAATGAGGTCAAATGTGACCCATTTTACCATAGTGATACACTTAGGGATAGAGCTTTGTTGAAGTTGTCTCCTAGGAAGGTTAACACCTTCAACCTTGGACTTCAAGGGAATTCTATCTCTCTTCCCTTGGCCTACACTCTTAAGTCCTTCAGATTGTAAAACACCATTCCCTCTTATCCAAATTTCTTGAACTAATATCCTCAACAACAATAGCGAGCACAAACAAAATCTTCCCTTGAGTACCAGGTGTGTCTTTAGAATATAAGGCATCACTGTCAAAACCAAGGCCATGTGTATCTCCATATGGTTTTAAAAACTCAATAAGTTATCTAGTTAAACACAAAACTCATGTTGCACATCATACTACGAAGCAACTAATTAATCAATTTGATCCACTAAGTTAGAGTTTTCAATATTCAAGGAATCATAAGCAAAATTTAATACATGCAACTGTTCAACCAAAGATTTCCTTTCAAGATTCAAATCAGCCAATTGTTTAAGCAAAGATTTGTTTATCTTTTTATGTTTAGCACATTATTTAAACACTTGGTTATAAGCCTTTTGTAGATCAATCTACTAATCAGAATCAGCTTGTGATTCTCCATCACAAAGTCTCATAAAAGCATGGAGGCTCAACCTCACTAGGACGACTTAGATCATTCACCAAATTGATGAAATTCATATAGCTCATGTTCATTGATGGATTAAGGGCTTTACCCTTTGCATTCAAGAAATTAGGATTAGCAGTCCTAACATGTCCGAAGCTCGAGCATTCGAAGCATTGTACAATCCCTCATTAGTAGCAGTACCTTTAGACACTAGACAAATCCAACGCCCCTTGCGAAATATGGCAACCTCCTTCCTCATTCTAATCCAACAATACTAATCCAACATAAGTTTTAGATTCTTGTCATATCCCACATGCCTTCATTATGTGGCTATGAGTAATCCTCACGCAAAGACTACCCTTTGGAACACACAATTGATTTCTCTTGAACATAAAATCATCATGCATGAAATAAGTGTCTTATTGTTTTTGTCGCCTAGTCACTCACAATAAGACCAAAATATGGGTCAATATATAAATAATCTCTGAAGAAATCAAACCCTAGTACCTTGGTTCACATAGCAACCCCATACCGTCATACTCTGAATCCCAGCAAAACGACCCCGGAAGCAAATCGAGAGACCTCGGGTACTCAACTGCTCTCGCCTCGACGCTCGGAGAAGATCGAAGGACATCCACGAAAGACCTCCCGGAGTCGACCCCCAAAGAAAGAACATCCATGAGAAACCCCGCCGAAGATGGAACCCCAAACTCCGCCGTACCATCCAACTTGATCTGGGCCGCCAACAGTTGCCGAAGCTCTCCCGCAAAACGCCGTAAGCCCCTCCCAAAGCGTCCCTCCGGAAGCCAAATGACTCCCTTACGACCACCCTCAGCCAACACCGATACCTCCAAGAACCTACCGGCCTTATTACCTCCCCCGTGGACCATCGTGGCCTTATCACCCTCACGGTAAGATTTGGCAATTTCTTCCTTCACCTGAACCTGAATCGCCGCCTCCACCGTTTCCACCAACCACGACGAACACCGAATGCTTGCGAAAATATACCCCACGAATCCTTTTCTCCTTTCCTCCAGACGAAGGTTAGGACACCCAACCTTTGCCGAGAGGCAGAAGGTTTTAGCTTCAAAAGAGAAGCTGCGTTCCATAACTAGTACGCCGAAACCTAACGCGCAGCACCAGCCGCGCCACTGCTCGCAGAAATTCAACTTTAAAAAATTCAAATTTTGAAATTCATCCGAGTCTAGAGAGAGAGAGAGAGACATTCTAGAGAGAGAGTCATATTCTAGAGAGAGTCGTATTCGAAGCATTGAACGCTCATGTATCATGTTACAGATGAAAAATCTCCGGTGGCAGTTTCGTTGAAACTAAAAAGTCGGTATAAGTCAAAGTCATTGACGAACAAGCTCTATCTAAAGTAGCGGTTTTACGGCTTGAAGATGGCGGAGGGCTCAGATCTGAGCCAACACACTTACGTGTTCAATCAGGTAGTCGGCGATTTGAAGAGGGTTGATGTGAAGTTCTGAGACGAAGACAAAGCGTTAATGCTATTGAATTCACTCGCAACTTCTCTTACGTATGAGAATTTGGTTACAACTATGACATGGGGGAAAGAGACCTTGGAGTTAGAAGACGTTAGAGGAACCCTGTTGGCTTTTCATCAGAGGAAGAAAATCAATGATGAAAGTTTTCAAGGAGAAGGGCTAGTTGTAAGGGGTAACCAATAGCGTGGAAGTAGTAACAAGAGTGGTTCGAATGGCAAGAATTCTCTGTCAAAGTCAATTGCTATAAGTATGGGAAGAAATGGCACATAAGGCGGGATTGTCCAGATAGGATGAAGAATAAGGACGACGAGAACGAAGGTTCCTCATGGTTTGTGAATGTAGTGGAGGAAAATTTAGACAATGCTGATGGTGATATGCTTTATGTTGCATCAAATTTAGAGCATCCTGTGTATTATTGGATTCTAGACTCAGCATGTTATTTTCATTTGACGTCCAATAGAGATTGATTTGACACCTACAAGTCAGTTAATTCTGGTATAGTTACTATGGGTAATGGTGCACATTGTAAAATTACTGGAATAGGTAATATTAGAATTAAAATGTTTGATGGTGTGGTTAGATCGTTATGTGATGTTAGACATGGACCAGATGTGGAAAAGAATGTGATTTTATTAGGCACCTTAGACTCAAACGGTTATGGTTATAATTGAAGGTGGAGTAATGAAGGTGACTAAGGGTACGATGGTAGTGATGAATGGGCATAAAGGTATAAAGAATATCTATAAACTGTTGGGAAGTACAGTTGTAGGTGGAGTCACTTCTGTGGAGTCTGATTCTGATTGTACTGTTTTATGGCATATGCGGTTGGGTCATATGAGTGAGCGGGGCATGTTGGAGCTTCATAAGAGAAATCTGTTGAAGAGTGTTAAAACATGCGAGCTTGATTTCTGTAAGTTCTGTGCTATGGGAAAGCAAAATAGGGTACAATTCAAAACAGCCACACACAAGACAAAGGGTATTTTGGATTTTGTTCATTCTGATGTCTGGGGACCACTCAGGACAGCGTCACAGGGTGGACATATGTATTTCGTGATCTTTATTGATGATTTTTTCAGAAAGGTTTGGGTGTACTTCATGTGGCACAAATAAAAGACGTTTACCAAGTTCAATTTGTGGAAAGCTTGTAACATTCCACCCCAATGACACACAATACTGTCCGCTTTTGGCTCCCCTCGAACTAGACTTCCCAGGAGGTCACCCATCCTGTTACTACTCCAGCAGAAGCACACTTAACTGCGGAGTTCTGATGAGATCATGACCATCACGGCTTAAAAATGCATTGTTGTCATTAAGGGTGTAGTATACATTTAATTACATCCCTATCTCCATATCCAGGCGATGTGGGACGTCACAATCACCTCCTCTTAGGACCCAATGTCCCTGCTGGCGACCCTTATGGGATTAGCCCATTCTTGGCATTCGTCCCAGCGAGTACCTGCTAGCGACCTTCATGGGCTTGTGCACACTCCCCCCATCTCAAGCTGGGCTATGGCTTTGATACCATTTGTAACATCCCACCCCAATGACACACAATATTGTCCGCTTTTGGCTCCCCTCAAACCAGACTTCCCAGGAGGTCACTCATCCTGATACTACTCCAGCAGAAGCACGCTTAACTGCGGAGTTCTGATGGGATCATAACTATCACGGCTTTAAAACACGTTGTTGTCATTAAGGATGTAGTATACATTTAAGCACATCCCCATCCCCATACCCAGGTGATGTGGAATGTCACAAAGCTGAAGTGGAGAACCAGACTGGGAAGAAGGTGAAGTGCCTCAGGACAGATAATGTAACTGAGTACACAAAGGATAAGTTCAGAGATTTCTGTGAGCAGCATGGTATAAAGAGACATTTCACAGTACGCAAGACACCATAACAAAATGGTGTAGCAGAAAGGATGAACAGGTCTATTGCAGAGAGAGCACGATGTCTCAGGTCGAATCCTAGACTTGCAAAGATTTTTTGGGCAGATGCAGTGAGAATGGCATGCTACTTGATCAACAGGTCACCGAGGGTAGTACTAGATGGGAAAGTTGCAGAGGAGGTGTGGATAGGTAATGAGGTAAATTACTCTGGTTTGAGAGTATTTGGTTGTCCAGTTTATGTGCACATACCTAGTGAAGAACGATTGAAGCTTGTTCCAAAGTCTAGACAGTATGTCTTTCTTGGATATGGGAAAGGGGTTAAAGGTTACAAGTTTTGGGATCCAAAGGCAAACAAGGTGGTGATCAGTAGAAACGTGGTATTTGATGAAAATTCAATGTTGAAGAGTACTCAGGGTAAAGAGCAGCAGGTGTCAGAAAGCAGTAATGGTGATAAGCAGGTGGTGCAGGTGGAGTTAGAGACTCATGTGTAGGAGAACACTTCTCAGGGTATAGAGGCCTCTACTTCAAGAGTTATGGAGCATCACACTATAGCCATAGACAGGCCTAGACGCACTATCAGGCCACCATCCAGGTATGGTTTTAAAGATATGATTTCTTATGCTCTTGTCATCAGCATCGGGGATCCTACTACTTTTCAAGTGGCTGTCAATAGCCAAGAGAAGAGCAGATGGGTGGGTGCTCTGGCGGAAGAGATGGAATCTCTGCATAAAAACTAGGCGTGGGATTTGGTGGAGCTTCCAGAGAGGAAGAGGGCGATAGGGTGTAAATGGGTGTTCAAGAAAAAGGAAGGAGTATCAAAAAAATGGGGGAAAAAGTTCAAGGCTCGCCTAGTAGCAAAGGGTTATTCATAGCAGAAAGGGGTTGATTATGAGAAAATATTTTCCCTAGTAGTCAGACATACTTCCATCAGAGAGGTATTGACGTTGGTAGCTCATTATGACATGGCATTGGAGCAAATGGATGTGAAGACAACTTTTCTCCATGGCGATTTGGAGGAGTAGATTTATATGGAGCAGCCAGAAGGGTTCAGTCAACTTGGACAGGAGCACTTGGTCTATAAATTGAAGAAGTCACTTTATGGGCTGAAGCAGTTTCCAAGACAGTGGTATAAGCGGTTTGACTCCTACATGATTAGAATTGGCTACAGGAGATGTGAGTATGACTGTTGTGTGTATGTGAAGAGCCTTGATGATGACTTATTTATTTTTCTGTTACCGTATGTGGATGATATGCTTAATGCAGCTAAGAGTATCGTGGAGGTCAACAAACTGAAAGTTTTGTTGAGTAGAGAATTTGACATAAAGGATTTGGGCGGAGCCAAGAAGATTCTTGAGATGGAGATTCTCAGGGACAGGGATGCCAAGACATTATGACTATTCAGGCCGGCTATGTGAAGGTGGTGTTGGAGAGGTTTAGCCTGGAGAATGCGAAACCGGTGAGTACACCTTTGGAGAATCATTTCCGTTTGTCTACGTCACAGTGTCCAAAGATAGTTGAAGAAACTGAAAACATGTCTAAGGTCCCATATGCCAGTGCAGTGGGGTGTCTGATGTATGCTATGGTATGTACTAGGCCAGATTTGGCTCATATAGTCAGTGTGGTGAGCAAGTACATGGCGAATCTGGGGAGACAACATTGGGATGTAGTCAAATGGATTTTCAGATACTTGAAAGGTACTACAGAGTATGGCATCACTTTTTTTAGACAGAAAAGTGATTTGTCAGTCGTCAGATATGTAGATGCGGATTATGCAGGGGATTTGGATGATAGGAGGTCGACTATAGGTTATGTGTTCACTCTTGCAGGAGGACCCATATGTTGGACGTCTATGATCCAGTCCGCGGTTGTGATGTCCACGACTAAGGCGGAGTATATGGCGACAGCTGAGGCTGCAAAGGAAGCTTTGTGGCTTACAGGGTTAGTCAGGGAGCTGGGTATTCACCAAGGTAGAGTTCTGTTATATTGTGACAGTTAGAGTGCCATTTACTTGGCAAAGAACCAGGTGTATCTTGCGAGAACCAAGCACATTGATGTGAAGCTTCACAAGATCAGAGAATTGATTGTTACAAGTGAATTGTTACTTGAAAAGATTCACACTTTTGAGAATGCAGCGGACATGTTGACGATGCCTGTTACCGCAGACAAGTTCAAGCATTACTTGGACTTGACAAATGTCTCTAGGTGCTAGAAAGGAGAGAAGAGAAGGCCGCATCCCCAAACCTATTAATTCTAGGTGGAGGCCCAATACTTGATTACCTTCAAAGAGGTGAATACTCACTAAGGTGGAGATTGTTGGAACAAGTAGCTCATATTATACCACTGGCTCATTGAGTGTAATTAGTTTATGTGGGCCTGGGGACAAATAAGTTATTGGGGGTATTTTGGGTTTTCCAAAACACTTGTAATTAGGGTTTTCCTATAAATATGCTATATTGTAACCCTAAATTATTGAATAGTAAAATATAGCCGCACTCTCTCCCGTGGACGTAGGCACATTGCCGAACCACGTAAATCTGTGTCTCGACACCCTTTTGATCTCTCTCATTTCGATTCCATATTATTCATCATTGTTGTGCACGGTAACAACACATTTCTAAGAGCATCACACATACAAGAGTTGCGGGAACCGGCACAACTCCAAACCATACGTGTTCTAGACACCCATCCCAGGAAACTAAACTTGGCTCTTATACCAGTTGTTAGGAAATTAATCCTATTACCCAAGACCCGTGAGAATTGGGAGCATCAAAGAGAGAGTTTTTCCCTTACAGTGTAAGAGAGTCATTTGGGGAGCATCAAAGAGAGACTAATTGATGCTCCCAATTAGGAGAATTGGAAGCATCAATTAGTCATTTTACATTATTCTACTCTTGTACGTAGATGCCATGCTCATTGCAGGGGCTAGTATGGAAGACATCAACAAGTTGAAGAACCAGCTGTCAAAGCAATTTGCAATGAAGGATTTTGGTGCTACTAAACAAATCCTTGGGATGAGAATCAAGGAACATGGCCAATAGTACACTGAAGATTTCACAAACAGAGTATGTGAAGAAGATTCTCAGTAGATTTAGCATGGATGGAGCTAAGTTAGTAAGCACACCCTTAAGGAGTCACTTTAGACTGACCAGGGATCAATCACCAAAGATGGATCAAGAGAAAGCATACATGAGAAAGGTGCCTTATGCCTCAGCTATCAGAAGTCTGATGTATGCAATGGTCTGTACTAGACCGGATATTGCACATGCAGTGGGAGTTGTACATGAGTAATCTAGGGAAGCAGCATTAGGAGGCAGTCAAGTTGATTTTGCGATATCTGAGAGGAACTTCAGATATGTCCCTTTGCTTTACAGGTGCAGCTTTGAAGCTGCACGGCTACGTGGATGCTGATCTAGCGGGTGATGCTGATAGTAGGAAAAGTACTACTGGGTTTGTATATACTCTAGGAAGTACTGCTGTGTGTTGGACCTCAAGGTTACAGAAAATTGTAGCCCTTTCCACTACAGAGGCGGAGTATGTGCCCGTGACAGAAGCTAGAAATGAGATGGTTTGGCTACAATGTTTTTTGAATGAGTTGGGAAAGAAGAATGAGAAGTTCGTTCTACATAGCGATCGTCAGAGTACCATTTTTCTTGCAAAGAGCCCGGCTTATCATTCAAGAACAAAGCATATACATTTGAGGTATCACTTCATTCGATCTCTTTTTGAAAGTGGACAATTGTTACTTGAGAAGATTTGCGGAACTGTGACTCTGGCAGACATGCTAACAAAATGAGTGACTATTGAGAAACTAAAGCTGGTCTTTGAGCTTGAGGACAGGTGGAGGAGACATCTAGAGGAGATTCACTGTGTTACGACTTGGTGGATTCAAGTCAAGTGGGAGATTGTTAACGTGTGACTTGATTTTACAAGTCTTGGAGTAGGATCCAGCATCATTAAAGGAGGATTCTTTTGGCTCACGTTTTTTATTCCCAATTGCTCTTGGAATTAGTTTTCCTTTCATAGTATGAATTGGACTTGAAGTCCTTCTACGAATTGGAGTTGGAGCCTTGATTTAGCCGACTTTTATATCCTATAAAAGGGGTTGTCCACAAAGAGAAAAGGTAATATTTGCTTTGTGTTTTGGTGTGGCAACAATAGAGAGAAAAAGTGAGAGCATCAAAGAGAGAGTTTTTCCTTTTTTTTTATTATTCTCCTTTGGGCAAAGTGAGAATTGGGTGTATTTGGGACTTTGGGTTTGAGTGGTTTTCTTGCCCTGTTATTCTCTTGTACTCATCTTTTTATAGTGGATTTTCTCCGGATCGTATCCACCAGTGAATGTAGGCTTGTTAAGCCGAACGACTTAAATCTTAGTGTCGTGTATGATTTGATTGCCTTATCTTTATTATTCCGCGTACTTCTTATTTTTCGCATCTCACAGGTCCTGGGTAGGATTAATTTCCTAACACAGTGCCCCCCCCCCCCACTAAAAAAAAAAAAAAAACTATCAAAAAATTGACAATGTCCCCAAAAGGCTAGTAAAACGACAAAAATGACCATAAATTTTCGTTAATAAGACAAAAAAAAAAAAAAAAAAAAAAAAAAAAAACCCTTATAAATTTGAGGAAAAAAAACAAAACAAAAAGAAGGAAGAAAATTTTATTTTCTTTTACAAAAATGATTTTTTTTTTTCATTTTTTTTTAATTTTTAGTTTGAGATTTTTTTTTTTTTTTTTTTTTTATTAATGGTATTTTCGTCATTATGGGGGATATTGGCAATTTTTTGTAGTTTGGGGAGACAATGTTGGAATTGAAAGTTTGAGGGAGGAAATTGTCAATTGGGTGATAAGTTGAAGGGAGTATGTGGATTTTCCCCATTATTTTAAATCTCAAGCTTGAGTATCTTAGTAAGCAATTACTAAAATGAAATGTACTCAATGAAATATGATTTCAAGAATACAAGAATAGTCAAAAGATTGAATTGAGAGGATTAAGAAATCGTGAAATTAAGTGACTAAATTTTAGATGACTTTAATTTCACTATAGATATTTCACGAACCGGTCAAATGTAGGAGCTTTGATTTACCAAAATGAATCTTATAGTGCAATTAAATTTTTTTAGTAGAATAAATTGTTATTAATGGTAACCTAGAACAAGTCATGAGATGACAAGTGTTATAGCCCATTGGATCTACTTTTATTTTCCCTTCAAGTTTCTTCTTCTCTGCTCAAATGGTCACACGTACATTGAGGAATAGAAAAAAAGAAAAGTTTGTTTTAGCCTTGCTAAGATGGTAAAGTTTCTTATGTTTAGGAATATACAAATTAATACTTTATTGTGACTTTTGGCTGTCAATGCCACATACTTGCAAGTGTCTTGTCCGTGCATGTTTTTTATTCTAGTTGTGTTAATGGAACTTCTATGAACTTATCTTTGATTGTATTTGTTAAGCATGATTTTAGCCTTTTCAAAGGTATACTATCAATTTGGCAACATTAATGAACTATCATGGAAAACTATTGTACCACGTTGCTTTGTAGCTTTTAATTAACATTTTTCAGTAATTAGCACCAAATCTAAAGTCAAAGTCATGTAATGTTTACAAATTGTAAGTTTATGAAATAACCAAGTTAGAAGTCAATGTATCTTCTGTATCAATCGGTATAACTTCACATTTTAATTGAATACATAGTTGGCTAATAGACAACAGCAAATATGTCAATATAAGATATACATCTTCATTCACCAGCCCGAAGTTTCTTCTCTTTAAAAAAAAGTAGAAGATAAAGATCTCACATGTGAAAAACATTAAGTATCTAAAAAAATTAAGAAAATGTAGTATATTTTAGAACTTCTTCTATACTTTCATTTTATTCATGTCTTCTTTTGGCATCTTTGCACCTAGAACAATATATCCTCTTTTAAGGAAAACAAAGGAAGAAGGAACTGAATCACTATTCGATTGTTGTTTGAAGTGTGCCGCAGGTAATTGAAAGACAAAATCTGGAATCAAATAAACTCAACAAATTGGATGAACCATCTTTGGAGCTGCAGGTTAGATATACTTTTTAGCAGGTGAATAATGTAGCGTTTGATGTTATAGCTAGGATGGAATGGCCATTTGTTGAAAATTGGAAACAACACTCATTAAAAGATAACACAAAATAGGAAGAGGAATATTCAACTTTATTCAACTTAATAAAATAACTTGCTTACATGGGTATTTATAGGATACAAATGACCCTTCTAATTTATTTACAATAACTTCATTCGTTTACATCTCATACATATATGTAAAATAACTCTTGAAAAACTAAAACACAACATCTTCAACTCACTTAGTAACATATGAGAATATGAAATGAAAAGATTCAACTAAATGTTAAAATTAAGTTTATTATTCAACACTCCCTTTTAAACTTAATTTCTTTTAGCCTCCTAGAAATAACGAAGAATTCTTTTAGCCACCTTGAAATGAGGTAGGTGACTACATATAGCGACTAATAAGCCCAACTCCATAGAGAATATCCGGTCTTGTGCATGTCAAGTATCTCAAACTTCCAACTAAACTCTTGAAGATTGTTGGATCCACTCTTTCTCCTTCTTTATTCTTCTTAGCCTTGACCACCCATTTTTGTCCAATGGGTTTTGTTCTTTTGGAATAGTCGCCAACTCCCATATGTTGATCTTTTCAATTGCTTTGATTTTCTCATCCATGACATTTCTCAATTTTTCATCTTTTACCGCTTCTTCAAAACCTATTGGCTCACAATCCGCAAAATGACAAAAGAGAGTTAGATCATCATTTAAATTCTCGGTTACCTCATAGAGTTCTTGAAGACTTCTCATATGTGGTGACATTTCACTTGAACTCCCTCTAGAAGATGATGACGACGGTGTACTAGAATTTGTTGGAGATGGAGAAGGTGTAGTGGGCTCTTCGTTTCTTGACTCTTATTTTTCTTCAAGAAAAGGGAAGAATTCATATTTTTCTTCCTCTTGAATACTCCAATCCCAAAAGCCTTCTTCATCAAACTCTACATCTCTACTAATTACAACTTTGTTGGAATTTGGATTGTAAAGCTTTTAGCCTTTAGAACTTGAGTCATAACCAATGAAGATGTACCTTTTGCTTTTATCATCAAGCTTGGACCTCTCTTGATCCAGTACGTGTGTCTAGCCTATGCTTCCAAAAACTCACAAATGAGAAACACTTGGATTTCTTCTGCTCCATGCTTCTTGTGGTGTTTTGTTCCATAGGCTTCTTGTAGGACAACGAGTTGATAGATATCTCATACATATATGTAGAATAACTCTTGAAAAATGAAAGGACACAACTTCTTTAACTCACTTAGTAACATATGAGAATATGAAATGAAAAGACACTTAATAACATAAGAGAATATGAAATGAAAAGACTCAACTAAATGTTAAAATTAAGTTTATTATTCAACACCCCCTTTTAAACTTAATTTCTTTTAGCCTCCTAGAAATAACGAAGAATTCTTTTAGCCACCTTGAAATGAGGTAGGTGACTACGGCATGGAATTTTGTCGTGGTGAATTTAATAAATTCTGAAAGGATGAAGGCATCGCTAGACATCGCACAGTTAGTCATACTCCATAGCAAAATGGGGTTACTGAGCGGATGAACAAGACTATTTTGGAGAGAGCGCATTGCTTACTTTCAAATGCCAGGTTGTCTAGAGATTTTTGGACTGAGGCGGTCAATACTGCTTGCTATTTGGTCAACCGGTCTCCATCAACAGCCATTGATTGTAAAACTCCTTATGAGGTATGGTCTGGTATTCCTGCTAATTATTCATTTTTAAAAACTTTTGAATGTCCTGCTTATTGTCATGTGAATGATGGTAAGCTTGAGCCTAGGTCAAAGAAATGTATATTTCTAGGCTATGTGGATGGGGTGAAGGGATATAGATTGTGGTGTTCTGATCCTAAATCACCTATGTTTATAGTCAGTAGAGATGTTGTATTTGATGACTCTGTCATGCTTTACCCGAGAAAGGAGTCTATTGTTTCTGTAGGAAAGGAGCAGGGTTCTAGCAAGGAGGTGGAGGCTTCACAAGGTGTGCGAGATAACACTCAAGATCAGCCTGTTACAAATGTTCATGATTCCAGTTCTGATGATGATGATCCACAAGAAGAGCAAGAGACCAGTATTGCTGCTTGTAGACAGAGGAGGCAGATTAGGCCACCTCAGAGATATGGCTATGCAGATTTGGTAGCATATGCACTTACTGTGGCAGAGGACAAAGCTGTCACAAGTAGTGAGTCTACTCAATGGGCTGTTGCCATGAATGAGGAGATTGAGTCTCTTCATAAGAACCAAACATGAGAATTGGTGAAATTGCCTAAAGGCGCTAAAACTGTTGGTTGCAAATGGACCTTCAAGAAAAAGGAAGGAATCCTAGGTGTTGAAGATGCAAGGTTCAAGGCACGTTTGGTAGCAAAGGGCTATAGTCAAAGAGAAGGTATGGACTTCAATGAAGTTTTCTCTCCTGTTGTGAGACATAGTTCTATTCGCGTTTTGCTTGCCACGGTTGCTCTAAATGATTTGGAACTTGAGCAACTTGATGTGAAAACTGCATTTCTGTATGGTGACCTTGAGAAAACCATTTACATGCATTAGCCATAAGGGTTCATTGCTGAAGGTAAAGAAGATCATGTTTGTCAGTTGAGGAGGTCGTTGTATGGTTTAAAACAATCTCCAAGACAGTGGTACAAGCGCTTTGACAGCTTTATGATCAGACATAGTTACACAAGAAGTAGCTGTGACAGCTGTGTGCATTACAAGCAATTCTCTTATGGTTCTTTTGTTTATTTGTTACTCTATGTGGATGACATGCTTATTAGTTATTGCTGCTAAAAGCATGTTGGAGATTAAGAGATTGAAATCTATGTTGAGTGATGAGTTTGAAATGAAGGATTTGGGTGCTACGAAGAAAATCCTTGGTATGGAGATTCATAGGGATAGAAAAGCGGGAAAGTTGTACTTGTCACAGAAAAAGTACATTTGAGAAAGTACTTGAATTCTTTGATATGCATAATTCTAAACTAGTGAGTACTCCACTTGCAGCTCATTTTAGACTTTCAGCAGCGTTAGTGCCCCAGAGTGAGGAGGAGGAGCAGTTCATGTCATGTGTTCCTTACTCCAGTGCAGTTGGGAACATCAAGTATGCTATGGTGTGCACTCGTCCAGATATTTCACAGGCAGTCAGTGTTGTTAGTCGCTACATGGCGAATCCGGGCAAGGTTCACTGGCAGGCAGTGAAATGGATACTCCGTTATTTACGGGGCACTGCAGATGTTGGTTTAGTCTATGATAAAGGCAGTAGTATCAGTTCGAATGTAACTAGTTATGTTGATTCAAATTATGCTGGTGATTTGGATAAAATAAGATCTCTGACAAGTTTTGTTTTCACTCTCTCGGGGTGTGCCATTAGTTGGAAAGCGACTTTACAGTCGACAGTTGCTTTGTCCACTACAGAGGCAGAGTATATGGCAGCAGCAGAGGCAATGAAAGAAGCAATTTGGCTTAGAGGTTTGGTTGGTGATCTAGGTTTGCAGCAACATGAGACTGCTGTATTTTGTGATAGCCAAAGCGCAATACATTTGACCAAAAATCAAATGTATCATGAGAGGACCAAACACATTGATGTCAGATATCATTTTCTTCGGGAGGTCGTGACACAAGGTGATATCATAGTAAAGAAAATTGCTACGACGGAAAATCCAGCAGACATGTTGACTAAGCCACTTCTGTTCCTCAAGTTCAAGCATTGCTTGGGCTTGATTGGTGCTTGTCGTTTGTAATTACCCTTAGGGGTGTTGGAGGAGACGTCTTGAGGAGATTTGTGTTGAAGACTTGATGAAATTCAAGTCAAAGTAGAGATTTGTTAGAAGAGGTGACTTGCATTTCTTATTCAACCTTACCGTGGGCGCCAAACCATTAAGGCATCCCATACTTTTTGACTTGTGTTTCTCTCATACACGTCCATTTTGTCTCTCCATTTATTGAGCTTCTTCTAGAAGCTTTGTGAAAAGGCTTTGTTGTTTTATTATTGAAGCCATTTGGTCAAAAAGAGAGAAAGAAGAAAAAATTGAAGTTGCCGAGAGAGAGAGAGAGAGAGAGAGAGGCTTGTGCTGCAGAGAAAAGAAGAAACACCATTTTTCTTCAGTTTGATCTCACATTTGGAATGCTGAAAAGCTTAGAGAATTTTAGAAAATATTTTCTCTTTTGTATTTAATTCTCTTTTGAGTGAGATTGGGGTGTATTGGGGCTTTTGGGTTTGAGTGGTTTTATTTGTACTACTCTTTGTACTCCACTCTTTTGTTAGTGAATTTCTCCTAGATCGTCTCCACCAGTAGAAGTAGGCTTGTTAAGCCGAACCACTTAAATCTTGGTGTCTTGTGTGGTTGTGTTATTTTTCTATTCTGTACTTTTCTATTTCTTTGGTGATCTTGGAATTTGCATTTGCACAACACTTATAGCCTCCTAAATAGCATATTTGGATTATTATTGATTTTGTTTAATAAGAATTACTCGGAGTTGAGTTTCTTCTTTGTTTCCTTCAAAAACCTAGAGAGTATCTAGCTTTTATGAAGAAGATTTCTTAGATCTCTTGATAGTCTCAAGATCTAGAAGTACCTATCCGTTCATTACTGTTATTATTCGCTGCCGCCCACCAAGTCACGCTGCATCATAGCCCTATCTACTATCTTTTCCACAAAAGCCTTTATAGTCTCAATTCTTAAGCATCAAGGAGATAATTAGGCCATCCGCATAACAAATATGCACTTGATACTTCCAAAAAACTAGCCTCCCTTCATTTCCTTACAATCCCTTCCATAACATAGGCTGTTGGCCCTTTTGGGATTTTATATTATGATTAACAATAGAAACCTCACAAGTTTCTTCAAATAGTTGATTTATAGCTCTAAACTTATGGGTTTACATTATTTACATAGTTTTTTAGTCTTATTTCCTTAACTGGTACAAAAATGTTAATGCAGGTAGCTGTATCATTGTTGTAAGGAATCATGATTCAAGATTGTTATTAGACTGTTATCTGAAATTTTAATGAAAATCTTTGAAACTTGCATATAAAAGAAAGTGGTACCATAATATGAAAGCTAGATGCATTTTCTGGGACAACTTTGAGAACAAACTACTAAAAATCTTTCTAATGAAAGGTAAGAAATGCCTAGATAATTTAGCAACTATTGCTTGCATACAGACCATATACTAAAAATCTTCATGAATGGCAACTCTTTGTCCTCTTTTAGCTTGACAACCGTAGCTCCATCTTGTTGAGCAATGAAATCGTGGAGAAGACTCATGAACTGAGGTATTTTAACGACATAGCTTTATCAAGTTATTACTATAATGACATGCAAATTACACATTAAATTAATGTTAAAATGATTACACCTTACAGGAAGATGAAGGGAGACGACCTCCAACTATTAAATATAGAAGAACTACAGAAACTAGAGCAACTTCTCCAAGTAGGCTTGAGCCGTGTTTCAAATGAAAAGGTTTGTCTCTGTTTGCTAGCATTATAATGGAGCACTGAAATTTCTGTTAACATGAGAAGCTTTTACATTTTTCAGGATGAAAGATTTCGAGAAGAGATTAGTGCCTTTGAGCGGAAGGTCATGTTTCAAACTGCATATTTTTTACAACATTTCATGCAATTATTATAATTTTGAAAAAATATAGAATGTAACACACCTTCATGCTCTCTTATGTAACGCTCCCAAAATTAGTCAATTTATTTAATTAACTTGGAGTGTTACTGGCAATGCTTCAATTGCAATTAATTGGTAATTAGAGGGTGTTATTACCCTCAACGCTAACTTATTAGAGTATATCATATAGTGGAAAACGAAGTAAAAATGATTTAATTTAACACTAAATATCTTTTAACAATTCATCATCTATCCTTGGTTAGCGATGAGGTAAATTTGGGAAGAATGGACTAGGAAAATGGGGTATTGATCGTGGTGGGGAGTGTGGTAATATGAAGGGGGAGGATGAGGGTCCTTATAATAGTAAGGTGAAGGGGACGATTTGACTGGAGAATGGAGAGGCCAGGGTGAATGTAGAACTGGAAACGGAGGATGCAGGTGATAAAGGAGATGGAATACAACGGAGCATTGTGGGAAATCTATAATATTGGAGAGGGTAGTTTGCGACTGAGAAGTCGATGGCTACTAAGTTGGTGTTGAAAATTGGAAACTACACACTAAGAGAGAACACAAAAAAGGAAGAGAATTAACACTGAATTAATACACAAACCATGATGCCCTGTATATTGCTGCATACCGTCACTGCAAATTACGCTCTAATATAGACACAAAGACACTAAAAGTCATAATCTTTGCACGTAAAACCCTAATCATGCGGTCAAAACCCTAATATGTCATTCAAACCGTAATTAACAATTTTTCGGCATTGTCGAATGTTTGTTTCTTGAAAAATACTCAAATAAATGTTATTAAAATTAAGTTTATTATTCGACAGCTGAGAAGTCTGCATTCTTTGAACCATTGAATTTGAACAAAAAAATTGTTGTTTAGCCACCTGAAAATGCAGTGGAGGAGGGCATTGCCTTTTCACTTGGTGAACAAGGTTATTGATCGCGTCTGAAGTCAATATGGCAAAGTGGAGCTGTTTTCGATGGAAAATGGAGTTTTTCTAATAAAATTAAAAAAAAAAAAAAAAAAAAAAAAAAAAAAAAAGGGATGCAGTTCTGGAGCTAAAATTATGGCATATAGTAGATAAACAACAAAATGGCGTTGTTTTGGTGTATTTGTTTATATATATATATATATATTAGGGCGTGCGGATGTGGTTATTAACCGCAATCGCATATGTGGATAGTGGTTAATTGCAATTAATAACCTCCCGCTTTTACCATCCTAGTTTTAGCCATGGAAGTATTGACAGGATTATTGGAAGAGGCTGCTTTGGTTAAGAAAATGTTTACTTTTCATCCTAGATGTGTGAAATTGCAACTGACACAACTTTGCTTTGCTGATGATCTCCTTAATTATATTCTCAGCTGCAAATTTGAAGACTGCAGAATCCATATAGTGTGTGCTAAATGATTTTGTTGGTTGGGGGTACCTTTGATTTCAAGGAAGCTAACAGTCTTTGAATGCTCTTTATTAATAGAGAAGGTGACAGAATGAACCAACTCTTGGTTATCAAAAAAGTTGGCGTTTTCAGGCCGGGAGACTACTACTCCATTCTTTTGTCCTTTGGTTGAGCATATTCATCCTGGCAAAGAAAGTTATTTAAATTTTTGAATAGAAATTCAATTGTTTTCTATGGTCGGTAAATGAGAGTAAGAATGCCAGAGCTAAAGTAGCTTGGGATTCAGTGTGTGTACCTAATAAGGAGGAGATTTGGGTCTCAAAAGGGTAGAGGAGTGGAATAAATCAGCTATATTAATGAGACATATTTGGAATTTATTCACTAAGGCTGGTTCTTTTTGGCTTGCTCGGGTTAGAGATAACCTGTTAAAAGGAAAGAGTTTTTGGCAGATTAAGTTCCCCAAAATTGTACTTAGAGTTGGAGGAAGATGCTAAAGCTTAGAGAAACATCCAAGGAATTTATAAAGTTCACTAGTGTTGGGGATGGATTGGTGGCTTCATGATGGAGTTCTCTATGATAAATATGGCTTCAGAGCATTAATGCTAACCTGGTAAGTGTTTTAAAAGGTAGGTAGAGAATGGTTTTGGCCTCCGGCAAGATGATGAAGTGGGGAGTTACCGCTCACAAAGGTAAAAGCTTAAGAGTAATCTTGTGTAAATTAGCTTTTGGGGCTGTAGTTTATCACATTTGCTGCTTGGTTTTGTATACAGATAACACGATAAATCTTCAAACACAAGAAAATAACCTTCTTCTACAAATTGCCCCACACTTAACAATTATACAGCCGAGTTCCAGTTAAGTCTGGAGTGTGTGTTGTAGACTGATTGTGTGGTTAGTAAACTAACGCTTTTTCATCCAAGAATTAAAAAAAAAAAAAAAAAAAGTCATTTGTCTTCTTTTTGCCAAGGTCTTTGTATGTGTAGTGGCTTGCTCAAGGTTTGGGAAAGGACTGTCACAAAGCTAACGTTTATCTGATTTGGGAAAAAGAGGAATTTGTGGTTATTTTCTAAAAGAAGCAGAAATATTTCGAGCTTGTTCCAAGACATTGCTTTGCAAGTTATACTCAGTGTGTTCCCTATATGGCTTTTTCCCTTCACTCACTAACAGAAACATTTTTATGTTCTGGGGTATTTCTAAAAAATGTTTTACTCTTTGGGCCGGTTTCTATGTTGTTGGTTTTGTTCTCTTGTGATGTGTTGTAGGTGCCTGAGGTTGGCCCTACCTATGTTTTTTTGAGGTTGTTTCTGGGTTGTAAGTTGTGTTTGTTGCTGTCCCTTTAAATGCAGGGTGGCCAACTGATGGAGGATAACCAGAGACTAAAACAGGTATTAGGTCATGAATTTCTTTCTTTTTCGTTGTTTCCCTACTTTCTCAACAGTTGAAAATGTCTCTTTTCAGCAGATGGAAAATCAGTTTAACATTATAACAAATGTAATTGAACAAGGTCACTCATCTGAGTCGACCACCAATATTTGCAGTTCAGCAGATCCTCCGGATCCCCAAGACCAACACATCGATGGCACTTCTCTCAAGTTGGGGTAAGTTTGCAACATTACTGAAAATATAAAACAGACTCCAAATACACCTAGATGGGTGAATAGGTGTTTATCCCAAAATATGTGGAATTAAAAATATGAATCATGCAAACATTTAGCAAATAAAATAGAAAACGGTAAATCAATTACACACAGATATTTTAGAAAACTCTTTAAAAGTAAAACTTCTCCGTGACAGCAAAGCCCAGGAAATCACTATAAGAAAATCCAGATTACAGACATAAGGACACTTACAACCCTTTCCAAATCCTAGGCTCTGTAAGATCAACAAGCTTCCCGCTTGTCTCATAGCTCGACAATCTTCTTGAAGTGATTCTCCTTTATCGAATCCTCCAATGGACTTCTTATCTTTGATGAACAAAACGGCTTCTCAAACACAGCAACACTCTAAAAGAAAATAGTTCTGAAGCTCTGAATACTAATAATTCCTTCTTAGCATAGTATAGAATTTGCCCCCTTAATTGCTTGGAAAACTCGTGCTTTGTAGAACCCTTTATATAGGCAATTGAGAATTAGGTTTCTTTTGTAAAATAGAAAACCTTATTATGGAAAATTTGCGACTGCGTTCGAACGGTTAACGGTGATGCTCGAACATAACTAGGGATTTATAGAAATCCACACTAAAATTAGAAAACCCTAATGCGACAACAACATATTTCTGTTCGGATAGAATTGACTTTCGTTCAGACGCGGCTTCACCCTTTCGGACGGACTTGCGAACATGCAGCAAACGAAGCTCTCGGGTTTCACTACGTACTTCATCCGTTCGAACGGTCCAGCGAATGGAGTTCTCGGGTTTCACTATGTACGTCATCCATTCGAACGGTCTAGTGAACGGAGTTCTCAGGTTTTACTATGAAATGCTACCGTTCGGAAGCCAACGAATGCTCTTGCAAACGTAGCTTCAACCGAGAAGAAATTACACTTTTTGGACTCTGAATTACCGAACATAAAAACTAACAATTACAACACTAATTTTGTTTGTCTGGTTTTCTGGTTATAATATGTACTTACTGTATTAAGAATTCAATCCAGCCTATCCAGGGATACTTTCGATATTACCTAGCATATAGTTTTATTTTCGATACAACAACTTGACCAAACAGATGGATATCGATATTTGTCCTTGCGTTTAACTATTTAGTGTTATAACGATATATTCTTTTAACATTTAGGCTTTTATTTTCTAGGAATATAAGAATAATATATATTCTTATATTCAATAGCTTTGGTTGGTGACAAGATGCCAAGACATACCATGCTGCTATGGGAGAGATACTATTTACGTTTATATATTTCTATGTCTTGCAGGTTACCTTTCCGTAACTGACGTTGAAAAATAAAAGAAGAGTAGATGGATACGCATTTTGTCAACTGCAAAACAATCATTTGTCCAAATAAAACCAAGCTCACTGTTGTAGAAAAATTCTTGTAAGCCCAATTTATTTCCGCAAGGTGATCAAAGAAAGTACCGCATATGAATATGGTGATCAAATAGATGCTTAATAAATGTACCATTGAGACTGATTTCAGGAGAATGCATACAATGAGCTATTATGTCTCGACTTATTTTTGGGAACATATATTGGAATTGCAGAGTTAGAACCTAAGCAAGTTTTGCATGTTTCCTTTTTGCAATTGTTTTATGTGTTAGAGGAAAAAATAAAGGTACTAAAAAAAAGGAAAAAGGGAAAAACAGGAAAATGGAAAGGAAAAGTTTTAGTGCGTGAGTGAATGGTGAGTGAGTGAATGTTCTGAACACTTACACGAAGTTATAAATCATTATTTTGACATGAGAAATAAATGATGTTGATGGAATATTAATGTATGTGCATATATATGTTGCTTGATTGATGTGTCTTATGACTCATGATTTGGAATAAATTAACTAATGCACTTAATTCATGATTCATTTGATCATATCTTGATTGTACTGTGTGTATAAATTTTGTCCATCGGAGGAATTGAAAGTGTCATATCATTGTTTACAAATGTATATATGAAATTGTTGTGTAATAGCATTCATATTTGACCATTCATGTGTTGATGTAATTCATCTGTGCATTATGTCCAGGGCATTGTAATCAGGGGAGGGAATTTTTTTGGTGAGATTTTGAGTGTAAAGTATTCTTTGGGCACTGGTGACCGCACAACTCGAAGCTGTGTCCGAACATGTCCTCTTGCCGTCTAGATAAGGGTAGCGGGATCTGAAATGATTTGAGTTTCAAAAACCCGAAAATCACTCTTATTTTCTCATTTTGGGATTTGGGTTGTTATTGTGTCTATCACCCGTAGATATGTGGTATATGGCATCGGTGTTCTTCATAAAAGCTCATTCCTCCATTCAATCCGTATTTGGTTAGTGATTTTCACTCATTCCTTGGTTTGAGTTTTTTATTTCTTCTCGGAGTTTATAATCCTGGGTTTCAGATTTGTTGGCATTTCGTGATACATGCATCTCTCATTGGTTTAATGATTTGGGAATGGTTGTTTGCCATGTTTGAGACTGTATTGAGGAAACTTTGCAAGATTTTGCTTGATTTTACTTGAATTTCAATTTTTTTTTTTTAATGCACACCACTTGCGTGATAAAATGCCACAATGAGATTTTTGTGAGGATTTGGTGCCAAACTGATTTTCTTTTAACTTCTACTTTGTTTCATTGTTTTTGTGATCATTGTGGACTTTATAGAAAAATTGATTTGGTGTATGATTTTGAAATTCTCTAAAACCTTGTTTTGATCATTTTGAAACTCATGGGATTGTGTACTTCATTATGCATTGGGGACCAATTAAGTGAGTTCACTAACATTGCTTGACTGCGTGTCTTTGAGATGTTTCTCGAGATAGCATAAACCTTGTGTGTGCATTGATGAAATTCATTACATTATTTGATGGATGATTTTTAAAATATTCTGTTTAATTTGGATGTTTAATTGAGAGAACATGATTGTTCAAATGTTTTTAAGGTTATGGTCATGGATAAGACATGATTGTGTGTTTTTGCTAGAGTTTCTAAATAACATGAACATATGCTCTTTGTATTGTGAACGTATGGTTGCATTGTGCACGTATGGTTGCATTGTTCATGTTTTCATACATTACGTACAATTTGCATATCATTCACTTTCTAGGTTTGGGAGTTTGTTTAGGAATCGATGGGCATGACCATTGTGGCCCAGGAGTGAAAATGTGGTTATTAAAATTCGCCAACCGCCTAAACCGTTAAGGTGGTTAATTGACAGTTAACAGTTAATAATCTTAATAATCGCTAACTGCTTTTTAAAAGTTAAAAATTAAAAATTAAAAGAAAAAATCAAAACGTTATTTCTATGGTAATATATATATATATAAGCTAATGAAAACTGTTAACCGCCTAGGTGGTTACAGTTAAAGGTTTTTCTAACCGCCTTCAAAAGCGATTAGCGGTTAGTAAAGTTGGGTGGTTAATAACTGCCCGTCCGTTCGCCTTTTCAGCCCTAATTTGTGGGCGCCCCTCTATTTAATATTTGAAATTTTTGAATGTAGGAAATGTTGGTGCCCATAGTAGGAGAGGCGGAACCACCTCAGGCCTTGGGGGTGTCCCCAGCCCTCCAAGCCAAGGGGTGGTCCCCCCAAAAAAAAAAAACGAATTTTAAAAATACTCTTAAAAATTAGCTTTTGACCCCCCAATATCCCCAAACTCAATATTCTAGTTCCGCCCGTAGTCGTTTACCTACCCACCATATGTACAGGCTTGTTGTAATGCCCAAGGGTAATACTTTGCACTACTCCACATAATAATACTTGGCATTACTCTATATAGTGATGGCTTGGTTATAAATGTATGGAATATGCATATGGTGTGTAATAAGAAAAGAACAAGATTTTTCTATGGAGTGTGAAATCATTCTTGATACAGAATGTCGTGTGTATATCCATACAAGCTCTCTCTCTCTCTCGTTCTCTCGTTTTCTTGAGCGGTGAGGCACTTGGATTGCGGGTATATTAAGTACTGCTCTAGTAGCTTACTCCATCACTGGGAACAGGATGTTGAACACTCAAGAGCGAAGGCATGTGGAACGACTACATTAGATTTTGTATTCCGTGAATTAGAGGTACCAAATAATTTACTTTATGTGTATAATGTTTCTGACATGAATTAATGGTATAAAGCAAGAACTTATGAATGCTTGTAGTTTTTCTTTTAATGACAAACACAAATTAAAGAAAAGGAAATGAGAAATGGACATATTGTAGCGACGTTTTATATTAAGGAGCTTTAAAATAAATGGAAAATACAGAGAAGTAATAGTTCAAATAGCTTTTTTTTTCATTTTTTTTTTTCATTAATGTTTGGTTTGTGAGTTGAAAGGAAAATACGAAAATGAGTTATTAAAGTATTGATTAAATGATTAAATTTTTTTTCTTCCTATAAACTTAAGTTTTTGGGACAAATGGTGATTTAACATCGTGTAAAAGTAGAGGTCTTGAGTTCAAATCCTATCACCTCTCATTTAAAGTAAATATCCTACGTGTTTTGACTCTCGTCAATTTACCCTCTATTTAAATTAAATATTTAATATATTAGGAAATGGCCAAACCATGGTAATTATGAGAAAATAAAATATTAAAAGAAATTGGAGGGGGTGTTGCGCATTTTGCAAACACCCCTCCAATGTTTAAAATCTCTCACTTTTGTGTATTAAACTTTTGTTTCATTTCAGTTACTTCCCTCCGTTAAGATTTCATAGGAAATTCTAATGGAAGGAGTGTGAAATCCCTAAAATATCCTATTTTTTATTAAAAAATAAATATTTATTATTAAAAAAAAAAAAAAAAGGAAACTTCACTTACCCCCATAAACTTACGTGTCTTTTGTAGACACCCCTCCATTCTTCAAAATCTCACTTTAGTGTATATAACTTTCGTTTCATTCAAAATACCTCATACTGTTAGATATTGAAGTTAAATCAAATGGTAGAATGATTAAAATACCTTTATACCCGTACAATTTTTGAAAATTTCAAATTTACCCTTATTTATAAATAAAAAATTATTATAATTAATATAATTATAATAATATGATAATATTATTATTTGTTAATAAGGGTAAATTTGATATTATTATTATTTTTTAATATAATTATTTTTTTTAGGAAAATGTAGGTGTTCTTCTAGTGTTCTCTTAGTGTCCTCCTAACTGTGATGTGACTTTTAAAATTACGGTTGAATTTGAAATTATCATTATTAACTTTTAATCTATTGATGATTTTAAAAGCTACATCACAGTTGGAAGAATATCAGGAGAACACTAGAAGAACACCAAGCATTTTCCTTTTTTCAAGGGTAAATAATTATTATTATTTTAATATAATTATAATAATATTATTATTTTATTTGTAAATAAGGGTAAATTTGAAATTTTAAAAAATTTCAGGGGTATAAAGGTTCTTTTACCCTTTTTACCGTCTGATTTAACCCCAATTTCTAACGGAAAGGGGTAATTGAAAAAAATTAAAAGTTCAATACACCAAAGTAAAAGACTTTAAATATTGAAAGAGTGTTTACAAAAGGCGCGACATTTTAAAGGAGTTAAGTGAAGTTACCCAAAGATAAAATTATATAATGAAATAGAAGTGTTACTTGTTTTCTCTTTTTCCTAACCAAAAGCTATTTAGTTACGTTCATTAAACATATACAAAATGTCGCGTGTATATCCATACAAGCTCTCTCTCTCTCGTTTTCTTGAGCGGTGAGGCACTTGGATTGCGGGTATAGTAAGTACCACTCTAGTAGCTTACTCCATCACCTGGAACAGAATGTTGAACACTGAAAGAGCAAAGGCACGTACGTGGAACGAGTACATTAGATTTTGTATTCAGTGCATTAGAGATACCAAATAATTTATTCTGTGTATAATGTTTCTGACATCAATTAATGGTATAAAGCAAGAACTTATGAATGCTTGTAGTTTTTCTTTTGATGACAAACGCAAATTAACGAAAAGGAAATGAGAAATGGACATATTGTAGCTATGTTTTATATTAAGGAGCTTTAAAATAAATAGAAAATACATAGAAGTAAATTAAGTAATAGTTCAAATAGCTTTTATTTTATTTTTTATTAATGTTTGGTTTGTGACCAGAAAGGGAAATATGAAAATGAGTTATTAAAGTATTAATTAAATGATTAAATTTTTCTCTTTCTATAAGCTTAAGCTTTTGGAATAAGTGGTGATTTAACATCGTATAAAAGTAGAGGTCTTGAGTTCAAACTCTGTCTCCATTGCACACCTCTAATTTAAAGTAAATATTCTACGTGTTTTGACTCCTGTCAATTCACGATTCACCTTCTATTTAAGTTAAATATTTAATATATTGGGAAATTGCCAAACCATGGTAATTATGAGAAAATAAAATATTCAAAAAAAAAAAAAATTGAGGGGTGTCGCGCATTTTGCAAACACCTCTCCTTTGCTTAAAATCTCACACTTTAGTGTATTGAACTTTCGTTTCGTTCTAGTTACCCCCTTCTGTTAGGATTTCACAGGAAATTATAACGGAGGGGTGTGAAATTCCTAAAATACCATATTTTTTATTAAAAAATAAATATTTATTATTAAAAAAAATGGAGAAAACTTTACTTACCCCCACAAACTTACGCGTCTTTTGCAGACACCCCTCTATTGTTTAAAATCTCACTTTGGTGTATCTAACTTTCGTTTCGTTCCAAATACCTCCTACCGTTCGATATTGGAGTAAAATCAAACAGTAGAATGATTAAAATACCTTTATACCCCTACAATTTGTAAAAATTTAAAATTTATTCTTATTTACAAATAAAAAATTATTATTATAATGATTATATTAAAATAATAATAATAATAATAAGGTGACCCCCAATGGGTCACGACCCAATGAAGGGTCTGTGCTGATAGTCAATCTTGTGACCCTCTAGGTGACCCTCGAAATGGGTCACAAAAGTGACCCAGACCCAAAGTGGGTCACTTGGGTCTTTTCTTTTCATTTTTTTTTTTAATAAAAATTTATTTTTTAATAAAAATTGAGGGTATTTTAGGAATTTCACAATTTTCCGTTAGGATTTTAAAGAAAATCTTAACGAAAGGGGGAAAGTGAAAGGAAATAAAAATTAAATATACCAGAGATTTTGAACAATAGAAAGTGTATGTAAACGGCACGTAAGTTTATAGGGGTAAATAAAGTTAAAAAAAAAAAAAAAAAACCCACCAACAGGCCACCTTGGTGACCCACCATGGGTCTTTGTGACCCACCATGGGTCACAAATGACCCAGAGTGGGTGACATTGTGACCCTCCCGGAGGGTCACTTGTGACCCATCGTGGGTCATAGACCCTCCGTTGGGTCCCAAAGACCCATGGCGGGTCACAAAGTGACTTGCCGGGGGTCAACAATGGTTACTTTGTTTTTTTTTTTTTTGTTTTTTTTTAATATAATTATAATAATATAATTATTTTATTTCTAAATAAGGGTAAATTTGAAATTTTTAAAAATTTATGGGGTATAAAGGTTTTTTTACTCTTTCTACCATCTGATTTAACCCTAATCTCTAACGAAATGGGATAATTGGAAAAAATCAAAAGTTCAATACACTAAAGTAAAAGACTTTAAACATTAAAAAGATATTTGCAAAAGACGAGATATTTTAAGGGAGTTAAGTGAAGTTACCCTAAAGATAAAATTATATAATGAAATAGAAGTGTACTTGTTTTCTTTTTTTTTTTCCTAACCAAAGGCTATTTAGCTACGTTCATTAAACATAATTCGCATTTTTTATTTATAAAAAATAATATATATTTTTTTTGTTTGTAAGTAAAAATAATAATTGTTTACCCATAAAGTAAATTTACTCTTATCTGTAGTCTGTATACGCTTAATTACCACACATCACTCTCCCAAACGGAGGGTTTCGGGAAGATTTGACTGCTACGTACGTACGAAGACATCATAATTTTGTTCGTCCAAAAAAAAAAAACAAAGACATCTTAATTTCTCTTGAGGAATGCGGTGGCTATTTGCACCAAAATCAAACAAAACCAAATAAATAAACCTTTTTTTTTTTTTTTTTTTTTTTTTTTTTAAGTAAACGGTTTGAAAAAATGTTAACTGTTAAAAATATGACATTTTATAGAAAAAAAAAATTTAAAACTTTTTTATTTTATTTTTCACTTTTGAAGAGGCCCGTAATAGTTTTTTACTTTAAACTTTTTTACAACATAAATATACTTGATTTACACCAATAATATATTATTTTTTAAAATTAGAAGAGATTAAGTTAATTTACTAAGTAACGACGAAAATTGATTTTAAGAAGTAAACTGTTACTTTGTCCAACTTTGAAGACTTATAAATTATTTTTAATACAGCATGGAATTATTTATAATTTACGCCAATCACGAATACCGATTTTACATTTATCCTTAAAATATAAGAATCAAATAAAATGACAGAAATTTTCTTCAAACCATCTAAGGAAATATCTTTTAACTCATTTAAAATAGTGGCAAGTGTTTGTAAACATTTAAAAGTTACATTAAATTCTTAACCTCATTAATAACAGTTTACTAACTTATACTAAATTTAATGTGCCTTTTAAATATTTATAGACACTTGACATTATTTTAAATGGGTTAATGAATATTTATTTGTTTCAAAGTGGTTTGGAGAAAATTTATGTCCTTAATAAAAATATACTTAATTTACATCAATAATATATCATCTTTTTCATAAATAACCTTTTTTTTTTAAATTTTTTTATATAAATAAAAGTATAAATTCACATAATTTTAAAAAATAGAAATTCTATCCAATGGCAAGGGATCCTTATCCATAAAAATTTATTGTCTAGGCGAAGCTAGTTTTCCCGTACATTCTCTTTCTTTCTCTTTAGGAGAAAACCATTGGTGGCCTTGTCAAACATACAGTGAGTGAAAAAAAGAAACAAAACCAGACAATGAAAGCAAGTTGCAAGATGGTAGGCCAGGGTTTGGCTAAATTTGGCAAAAAAAAAAAAAACAAAAACGGATATTTGTATTTTTCTAAGCAAAACTCATGTTTCTTTTTCCTTTTTTCATTTACAGAAATGGTTTAGGATGATGATGAGTAGAACACTTGCAGAAGATCTGCTGAATCCAAGTTACTGGTTTGATCTGATACGAGACGATGGCAAGGCAAGTGACTTTCTTAGACGCTCTGTCGTTTCTGCTTCTGGAAAGCTCCTCTCTGTCTCTCTCTCTAGGGTTTCTCTCTCTCTCTGTCTCACGCATATTTCCACTTATAGAAATACCTTTTTCTACTTATAGATAAATATGTTATTGCGTATGCCTTTAGATTGTTTTATTCATGCATATGGATTCACCATTTTTCTGTGAGAGCCCGCTGCTGAACAAACCAGACGGATTGAAATAAATGCACTATGAGTCTATGACACATCAAATAAATATCTTTGTACTATGACACCTTAAATAAATATCTCTGTACTATGACACATTAAATCGAAAAATTTTCGTTGCTTATTATTTTTATTTTCTTTTCCCCATATTATAAACTTGCATATATTTATTGTAAAACTTCAATTAGGTGTTTCAATTCTTGCTCTAATGCCTAGCGATCTCTGTATTTTTTGCATTTTCCCTCTGTTGACAGCATTTCTATAAGGATATCTTCATAAATTAATAGAGAGTATATATATGCTTTTTTTTCTATTCAATGTGGGGGGAGGGAAAGGAGAATTACAAGAAAATAAAAAACAAAGGCAACAAAGTCATCCTAAAAACGGTCGGAAATTGGTCAAATAAATGCCCCGACCCATCAAACGAACTGATACAGCCAATGGAGGTAGTTAAATATGGCAACGTTCCATAAACGGAACGAAACTTGAAAGGGTTACCGACACAACCATTAGTGGTCGGTAGAAGAAACCAAACCCGACCATAAGTTGTGATCTAAGCCATCTAAGCCAACTAGCCAACTTATATAAAAAGACAAGTCCAAACCCAACTAGGAAGGAAACATAAAACGAAACTACCAACTCGCATATGAAAAAACAATAGTCCCCTTCGAACGGAACCTTGTGATGAAAGTTCGGAGTTTAACGAACTTTGACAAGGTATCAACCGAACATCTTGCATTGATGTAACTTGTAGCACTTGGTCGAACAAGCTAGACCATCCATCAATTGATACTGACTAGATTGACCAATACTCCTTGGAAGTTTGTCCTAAAACCATCCAGTGGGCTCATTCAAACATGCACGTCTTCTCCTGTTTTCTTCATGAATTCAAGCTAGTCTAATCCACATAATCCTCTTTGAGTTAGAGAGAATTTGCCCTCAAATTTGAACGCTTATAGGATGAGTCTCCCGTGTACAGGTCAACATTTTTGACATTGAACTCGTCGGACATCTTGGTATGGCCTAGAACTTTCAACCGGTACGCATTTTAGTTGATCTTCTCAATAATATCTAACGTTCCAATCTTCTAAGTCTTTGGTCAAGGCAACCCAGACAAAATCACCTTCCTCAAATTCTATAGCACATCTCTTATGTTCAGCAATGGCTTTGTGCTTAGCCACAACCTTGTGAACTTCCTAAACCCGAGTAAAAAGAAATCTTCCGCTTTAGCATTCACTTGCTTCAAATTAGGAATAGGTGCTAAATTTAACAGTCCACGAGGGTTTGTCCCATAGACAATATAGAAAGGATAAAAACCGATGCTCCTATTTGTAGACTAAATGTTAATGAACTCAAGGTGAAATAATTATTGATCCCATGACTTGATATCTTCACCAACTAAGCACCTAAGCAAGTCCCCCAACGAACAGTTAACACCCTCCGTTTGCCGATCGGTTTGAAGATGATAGGCACTACCAAAGTCAAGCTTTTTGTTGGTCAATTTCCACAAACATCTCCAAAAATGGCTAAGAAACCCCACGTCTCCCAATTAGAAACAATGAACAATGGCAATCCATGAAATCAATACACCTCCTAAAAATATAATTCAGCTACATTCACCACATCGGAAGTTTTCTTGCATGCAATATTGTGAGTCATCTAAGAAAACCGGTCAACCACAACAAAAGTGGAATCATTATCTCGTTATATCCTTAGTAATCCCGACACAAAATTCATGCTCACGTTGGTCCATTGCTGATCCGGAATGGGAAGTGGCACTTACGACCCGAGCATGAATAAAGAGAACCAAAAGGTTTGAATAGAATACAAAAATAGAATTCAAGAATTGTAATATGATCACTAAGGACGAAACTCTCCAACCCAGCTCCTAGCCCCATCTACTATCTTTTCCACAATAGTCTTTATAGTCACACTTCTTAAGCGTCGAGGAGATAAACGTGAGCCAAGCTACCTAATAGGGAATGAATGTACATTGTAGCCCAAAATATCCAGTAATTAATCCTTAACAGTATCAATCATACTAGATAATTAGGCACTCCTTTATCAGGGAACATTCCCCTTATATAAGATAATTAGGTCATCCGCGTAACAAATATGCACTTGATACTTCCAAAAAAGTGGCTTCCCTTCATTTCCTTACAATCCCTTTCATAATTCAAACACATTATGTAACAGCCCACTCCCAATGACACAATATTGTCTGCTTTTGACTCCCCCGAATTAGACTTTCCAAGAGGTCACCCATCCTGATCCTATTCTTGCATAAGCTCGCTTAACTGCGGAGTTTGATGAGATCATGACCATTACGACTTTAAAACGCGTTGTTGTCATACAAGGTGCAAGTATATACATAAGTTCATCTACATCTCCATACCGAGGCGACGTGGGACGCCACACATTATCCACAACATAATACCCTCCCCTTTTGTGATTTTATATTACGATTATTATTATTATTTTTTATAAGTAATAACCAGTTTTATTGAAAGCGTAAAGGCACCCCAAAGTACACCGGGAGTGTACAATAGGATCACCTAACTAGAGAGAGAAAAGTGAACAAGGAAATCATCGTAGCTAATTGACACCGGGAAGACATACGCTACAGTCTAAAGATACAAAGTGTGGAAACAATAAGAAAATAAGTCTTCCAAAGAGATTTCTTGTGGGGTGGAATGGGAGATGAGCCCAAGTTGCATCTTGTGAGTTGGGATCAAGTCTGCCGCCCTCTACGCTACGGAGGTCTTGGCATTCGGAAGTTGCACCAGTTTAATCAAGCTCTTTTGGGGAAATGGCTTTGGAGATATGCAAATGAGAACGGGGCTCTTTGGTGCAAGTTGATCAAAGCTAAGTATGAAGACCAAGAAGGTGGGTGGTGCACGAAGGAGGTTTCGGGTTCTCATGGTGTGGGTCTATGGAAGCATATTCGTAAAGGGTGGAATTTTTTTGCCAAAGGTATTCGGTTTGAGGTGGGGGAGGGCTCAAAAGTTCGATTCTGGCATGATATTTGGTGTGGGGACAATTCTTTGAAGCAAGCCTTCCCGTCCTTATTTAGTATCGCCAGACACAAAGAAGCTTAGGTGAAGGAGAATTTTATCGGGAGGAACGGGGTTGTTGAGTGGGATGTCATTTTTGTTTGATCGGTTCAAGATTGGGAGTTGGATTTGGTTTTTCCTTTCTTTGATCGGTTGTATTCTTGCAAGGTTTCCCTAGGCAGTGTTGACCGTATTTGCTAGTCCTCGTCTAAGAAGGGCAAGTTTGAGGTAAAATCGTTCTACAAGGCCTTGACCATATCTAATCAAGAGGAGTTCCCTTGGAAGAGCATCTGGCGAACTAAGGCACCGCAGCGAGTGGTTTTTTTTGGGTGGACTGCGGCCCTAGGCAAGATTCTGACTCATGATACGCTACGCAAGAGGAACATAGTGGTAGTGGAGTGGTGTTGTATGTGCAAGAAGACTGGAGAGTCAGTCGATCATCTTCTTCTCCACTGTGAGCTCGCAAGAGCTCTTTGGCACATGATTTTCAAGCGGTTTGAGTTGCATTGGGTCATGCCTTGTAGCGTGAGGGCCTTGTTTGATAGTTGGTGGTCGGGAGGGCGTTCTCGAAGTGCGGTTGTGTGGAAGATGATCCCTCTGTGTCTTATGTGGTGTATTTGGAATGAAAGAAATGCTAGATGTTTTGATAATTCCACTAGGACCATAGAGGAATTGACTCATTTTTTCTTCTTTACTCTTTACTCTTGGACGGCCGCTTGGCTAGCTCATTTAGTGATTAGTTTTTCGGATTTTCTTTTTCATTTCTCTCCCTCTTAGGCGCTCTCTGTGTATACTTCCCGTGTATATTGGTTGCGCCCCTTTGCGCTTTTTATAACATCATTACTTATCAAAAAAAAAGAAAGTCTTCCAAAGAACCTTCCAAATCCTCAAAACACCTATTATTTCTCTCTCTCCAAAGGCACAAAAAGAAACAAGTAGGCACCATTTTCCAAACCGCAGCACTCCCCCTCCTTCCCGAAGACCACCAACAGGCGAGCAAATCAGAAGCCCGTCTCGGCATCACCCAAGACAACCCAAACCGCCCAAAAAAAGCGCACCACAAAGCATAGGCTACCTCGCAATGAAGAAGAAGGTGGTCCACCGTCTCCTCATCCCTCTTGCACATCCAACACCTGTTCGTCACAATCGCATGCAGCTTCCTTAGGTTGTCTAGGATCAGAATTTTGCCCAAAGCTACCGACCACACAAAGAAACTTGCCATCGGCGGAGCATGTGTACGCCACACACTCTTCCAAGGGAAATGTCTCCTTTCAGAACTAGCCAAGGAAGCATAAAGGAGTTTGACCTTGAACTGGCCTATTTTGGAGGAGATCCATCACAACCTATCTTCACACCCTCGTCCCACTCGAGCAAAATGCAGCAACTGGAAAAAAGAGGCAAATACATCCACCTCCCAATCATGAGCCCCTCTAGAAAAACTAACATTCCACTGGTTATAGTGACGTAGCAGAAGACTAAGGTAACTAATCAAAGAGCAGCGTCTTTGATTCTGCAAGGAGAAGCGTCTTCGTCTTCTACCCAAAAAGATAAAAACAAGCCCACAGGCTAAAAGAAGGATAAAATTCCGCAGAGTATTTGAGAGAGAATTCTCTGATTTTATAATAATTCCATTGATTGAGTTTTACATAATAGGCAAGCCTATTTATAGAAGAGAAATACTTGTAGAGAAAGTAAACCTACTTCGAGTAGAGAAAGTAAATCTAATCCTAGTAGAGAAAGTAAATCTAATCATAGTTGGAAAGTAAACATAATCCTATAGTAATAGTAAACCTAATCCTAATAAGGAAAGGAAATAAAGTCCTAATAAAATAAAATAAAATCCTAATATAAAATTGATAATCAGCGGGAATCGTGGCAATCTTTCCTTTTGTACTTCCATTGTTTGAGAATAGCTAAAATTCTGATCAAGCGGCGCTGCTCCAATATTATTTTTGATATTTTCTTTATTTTCGTTTTTACCGAAAATAAAGGTAAATATCGTCCTACATCAGACACCCCCCTTGAAAAAAACTCGTCCTCGAGTTTTCTTTGGGACATGGCACATGTGGCTCCTCTGAAGAAAAGTACTTGGAGAAATCTACATAGATAGAATCAAGACACGATTTTTCCTTTTCGTCTACTTCCACAAAAATTCCTCCAACGATTTCTTCATGGGCATCATCTTCAACTTCATCGTTTTCTTTAAAAGAATCTTCAATTTTTGTGATGATCGTGATGAGTTGCACCTGTGGTGGAGGTTGCATCTGTGATGGAGGAGGTTGCACTTGTGGTGGAAGAGGTTGCATCTGTGGTGGAGGTTGCACTTGTGGTGGAGGAGGTTGCATCTGTGGTGGAGGAGGTTGCACTTGTGGTGGAGGAGATTGCAACTGTGGTGGAGGAAGTCGCACTTGTGGTGGAGGAGGCGGTAGCTGTTCCTCCATTGACGTAGTCGTTGGAATCAATGATGATGGCTGCATATATGTTTTATCTGATGGCAACTCCACTTCTTCAACTAACTTAACATCTTCCACAACTTCTTCACCATAATTAAAATTTTCTTCATAGGCGAAGGGCCTATTTGGAGAGTTATGAAGATGATTACGGGCATGACGAAAGTGGCTTACGTCATCCTCACGGAATCGGTCAACATACGGATACCAAACGGGTTCCCTTCGGATCCCATAGTCATCTGGTGGTAGGAACCGGGCATTGAGTAACCGCTTCATCTTGGGCCAAGATGTCACGGGTCTTTTTCCTTACCTGGATCGAGAGAGCTTCAACCATTCCCACCAAGCGGATGCTCCACCTTTGAGCTTATAAGCCAACAACTTCACCTTCTTTTCTTCCGGAATACACTTGTACTCAAATAATCTTTCTACCTCCATTATCCAGTCAAGGTAATCTTCAATGTGAAGATAACCACTGAATGAAGGGAGATCGTTATTCATCCGGTACTCCCAAGTGTCTCTGTGATTCCAATGGGCACGCATCTGCCTGAGTTCAAACGACTCCCACAATTGGTGCACCTCCTGTTGCATCATCTGCACTGTCTGCCTGAGCTCTTGGAATTCGGTTCTCCATGGAGCCTCTGATCGCTTAATGTATCGCTGGTAGTCGGATCTCGAAACAACATCCCTCTCACGAACGGCGTCGTTATAGAAGTTGTTGTTGTAGTATAAGTTGGCCATCGAATCCGGATAATGCCGGCTCGGATACCCCATGAATTTGGCTCTTGAAAGAGTCTCTCCCCTACAAGCGGCGTTGTTGGAGAAGTTTGTCACCGTTGCGCTGATTGGCCATGATCAGGATAAAGCCTACTCTGATACCAACTGACGTAGCAGAAGACTAAGGTAACTAATCAAAGAGCAGCGTCTTTGATTCTGCAAAGAGAAGCGTCTTCGTCTTCTACCCAAAAAGATAAAAACAAGCCCGCAGGCTAAAAGAAGGATAAAACTCCGCAGAGTATTTGAGAGAGAATTCTCTGATTTTATAATAATTCCATTGATTGAGTTTTACATAATAGGCAAGCCTATTTATAGAAGAAAAATACTTGTAGAGAAAGTAAACCTACTTCTAGTAGAGAAAGTAAATCTAATCCAGTAGAAAAGTAAACATAATCCTATAGTAATAGTAAACTTAATCCTAATAAGGAAAGGAAATAAAGTCCTAATAAAAAAAAATAAAATCCTAATATAAAATTAACAATCAGCGGGAATCGTGGCAATCTTTCCTTTTGTACTTCCATTGTTTGAGAATAGCTAAAATTCTGATCAAGCGGCGCTGCTCCAATATTATTTTTGATATTTTCTTTATTTTCGTTTTTACCGAAAATAAAGGTAAATATCGTCCTACATCATATAGCCACCCCTCACCTCCAAAAGAGCTGCAACTGAAGCATCCTTCGCACATGCAATACTGAAAAGACCAGGGAAAGCTATCTTAAGAGTTGTATCTCCACACCACACATCATGCCAGAATCGAACTCTAGTCCCTTCCCCCACCTCAAAACGCATGAAGCCTTGGAAAGTATCCCATTCCTTCCTAATATTCTTCCATAACCCTACCCCAAAAGTACCTCCACACTCCAAAGAGCACCCCCCTCCCCATAAGCTTCCAAACTTTGCATCCACCACAACCCTCCACCAAGCATCTCTTTCCGAACCGTAATGCCACAACCATTTTCCTAGCAGTGAGCGATTGAAGACCACTAGGTTTCTAATCCCCAACCCACTTTCCTTAATTGGAGTGCACACCTTTGACCACTTCACCAGATGGTATTTGAACTCTTCGCCTAGCCCACCCCATAAGAAATTACTCTATAGCTTCTCTATGCGCTTGGCAACGCTAACCGGAATAGGGAAGAGAGACAGATAATAAGTAGGCAAGCTATCAAGAGTACTCTTGATAAGCGTGACCCTGTCACCCTTCGACAAGTACAACCTTTTCCAACTGGCCAACTGACGTTCTATCTTTTTGATCACTTCATCCCAAATATGCTTAGCCTTATAAGGAGCCCCCAACGGCATATCAAGGTATTTGACAGGCAGAGATGCAACCCTTCACCCTAGAATGCCTGCTAACATGCCCACTTGCTCCTCATTCCCCACTAGAATTAACACCGACTTAGCCAAGTTGATCTTAAGATCGAAAGCAGCTTCAAATAATAGAAATAGACTTAGCAAATAACAGACTTGGGAGGGCATAGCGTTGCAAAAAAGTAAGGTATCATCAGCAAACAGAAGGTGAGAAACCACAGTGTTACCAACCTTGAAACCATCTAGCAACCTCCCATTAACTGCCGCCGAAATCATCCTGCTCAAGGCTTCCATCACAAAAACAAATAACAGAGGAGACAGGGGGTCCCCTTGTCTCAAACCCCTAGAACTGCTAAAAAAACCATTAGGAGATCCATTGACTAGGATTGAGAATCGCACCGAAGAAATGCAATGTTTAATCCAAGAGCACCAAATCCCCCCAAAACCACATCTCCCCAACATATACAACAAGAAATCCCAATTCACATGGTCATAAGCTTTTTCTAAATCCATTTTGCAAATAACCCCTGGCTCTCCCGATCTCAACCGATTATCGAGGCATTCATTGGAAATCAAAATAGGATCTAGAATTTGCCTACCCTTAATAAAAGCACTTTGCGACTGAGAAATAATCTTATCCAAAACAACCTTCTATCTATTTGCTAATACCTTGGCTATGATTTTATAGATACCTTCCACAAGACTAATCGGCTGGAAGTCTTTAAGATTGATAGCATCGGGAACCTTCGGAATAAGAGAAATAAAAGACGCATTGAGGCTCTTTTCAAACAGACCTCTTGCATGAAAGTCTCTAAACACCTTCATAATATCCCCCTTCACAACCTCCCAACAATTTTGGAAAAAAGCCATAGAGAGCCCGTTAGGGCCCGGCTCCTTAAAGCCACTCATCTTGAATACTACCTTCCTAACCTCTTCCTCTTCAAAGTCTCTTTCCAACCAACTAGCCTCCTCCTCCGAAATGGAGTCAAAAGAAATACCATCAACCAGAGGCCTCCAACGGCATTGCTCCGTAGAGAGTTTTTTATAGAACTCGACTATGTGCTCATTAATCTCGGTCGGGTTTGAAGAGGGATTATCACCAATCATAAGAGTATCAATAGCGTTGTGTCTTCTATTGGAGTTGGCTATGGAGTGAAAGAATTTAGTACACTTATCACCTTCCTTCAACCACATCACCCTGGATTTCTGCCTCCAACTCACCTCCTCCATAAGCAAACAATTCTCTAACTCACGAACCACCTCCACCTTCCTCCTTACCTCCTCCTTTACCAGGGCACTATTTTCTTTATTCGCATCTAGCACCTAGAGCTCCTCAAGAAGCAACCTCTTATTCCTCTCAATGTTGCCAAACACCTCCTCGTTCCAAGTCTTCAAATTCATCTTCAGGGCCTTAAGCTTACAGGCGAGAACAAGACTCGGCCTTACCGTGGAACACATATGAGTCCCACCATTGTTTCACTTGGGCCACAAACTCTTCCGCTTTCAGCCACATATTTTCGAATCTAAACAGCCTTTTCCACTTAGGCACTTCCCCTATCTCAAGGATGATTGGGAAATGATCGGAACAAAGGCGAGTAAGCCCCTTCTGCCTAACCCTTGGAAAACAAGCCTCCCAAGCTGGGGATACAAGAAACCGATCAATCCTTGACCACACCGGGGGATCGTTAGATAACAACCAAGTAGACGAGCCCCCAACCAGGGGAAGATCCATCAGCCCTTGTTCAAGGATAAAATCAGAAAACTCCATCATAGTTGCATCTAGGTGAGCTCCCCCTGATCTTTCGGTAGGGAAATGAGTGACATTAAAATCACCCCCAATACACCACGGCACGTCCCACCAACTCATAATACCAGCCAACTCTTCCCAAAGGAGTCTTCTATCCCTATATAAATTCGAGCCATACACCCCAGCAAAAGCCCAAACAAAAAGATCCTCCATATTCCTGAAAGACACCGCCAAGGTGTGAGCCCCCACACAAACATTGACCTTCTCCACCACCTTATTGTCCCACATAATTAGAATACCACCCGATGCCCCACTAGAATCCAGGCAGCACCAATCCACATGACTCCGCCCCCATAGGCTATGGACAATTTTGCGAGACATACCTCTAAGCTTGGTTTCTTGAAGACAAACAATGTCTACCTTCCAGTCTCTAAGCATATTACACACCCTCAAACGCTTGTCCCTCTTGTTCAACCCTTTCACATTCCAAGATAAAATGTTTAACTTCATAGTGTTGCTACCTGCCCCCTCCCCTTCCTGCTGCCACAGCTTGAACCCATACTTCTAGCATCATAATTCACCGAGCATTCCAGGTTCCTAACCTCCCTCTTGCCCTTCGTTCCGCTGCTTGTAGTAGCCATCGCATTATTCCTTCGTTCCTCTTCTAAGAAGGTCAAAAGAGCTAACAGCTGCAGCTTGTGGCCCGTATAAGAAATCCCCACAATCGGATAGATCTCATTGGCGCATTGGATCACCCAATCTGAATAACCCGAAACACCCCTGCAACATGAGCATGTGTGTTCCAAGGAGAAGACACATCGACATCACAACCCCCAACCCCTTCTTCCTCCCTACCCAAACAACCTCTGTCCTCATCCCCAAGTGTCTGAACTTCAACTCCTAGCTCAACCACCCTGCCGTCCTCTCCAGCAAGCTGGCCCTCATCACAGGGCTCAACCACTTCTGCACTCCCGAGTGGACAACCAACCCAGAACCCTACGTCCCGAGAAGAAACCCGCCCCTTACTAACCTGCACGTCCTTCTGTATCTCAACGCCATGAAACCCGGTCTCTAAAAATCTATCCTCTTCCACTGGATTTGACCTCTCCACCATTGACAGCTGCAACCCTGCCTCCCCATTGACCAGAGACACGCACGTTGGCGAGGTCAGGGGATCACCGTCCAATATTTACGCACCAACACCACTAGAGACCTTCCCAAACACGAACAACTCTTGATTGGCTGTGGGCTAAACCAGCGATGGCTTCTCCGACAGAATCTGGGTCGTACCTTCCTTTCCCCTGTCCAACATCTTGTTCGCCGATGAACTCAGGGGATCTTCGGCCACACCTAATGAAGCCTTACCGCCGATCTGACCACAAGGTAAGTTCACAGTATTTTCTGAAGTGGCGGCGAGGACATCCTTGACTACCGACGACCGCCTCCTTGAGCGTGGAACAACTGCCGAAGATGACGCTCCTGGGTCTCTGGTCCAACTCTCTATCCTTTCCCACGGCAGGTTTGAGTATTTTAGACTACTCCTCCCAATTGGTCCAGTCTGTCTTCTACATTCCTGGCCCAGGCCCAAGCCCACAGAAGATTTTAGCTTATAGACCAACTTCTTTTTAGCCTTAAAGCCTTTCGCGGCTAGTGGGCCTTTCCCTACGACCTGGTCTGTTTTTGATAGCTTCTTTCCTTAACAAGACCAGAACCACCCTCCATCTTCTGAAGCCCATTCTTCTCCACCCTTTTAATTTCCACGTCCACTCTCTGAGGACCCACGTCCCCCCCTTATCTTTCGACCCATGCCTAACAGAATTGGGATCCGAGCCCCTCTCTACCTGTTGACGCCCAAATATCTCCACCCTCTTAATTGCCAAATTCAATCTCTGCAAACCCACATCTATTCCTTTTTTCAGCCACCTTAACGTCTCTTTGCAGTTGTGGAGCTTGAGAATTGCACCGGAGAGGTTCTGTGCCTGACACTCCTCACGTCCCGTCAGCGCTTGTACCGAACTGCTACTCCTTGTGGGTGTCCTCACCAGCGTTTGAAAATCACTTGCTGGAGCCCTTGCCTCTAGTGCTTTTTCCTCCATAATTTTCTTCCCCTCCGGCCGACGGTACCCATCGCCATCCTGACCACAAGAAGACTTCGCAGGATTCTAGAACTGTAACCTTGGCATCAAGCCTTGTGTCGCTGTGGCTAGTATATTCTGCTCTGAGCCTGTAGAGGATTCCTTTAGCCAACTGGATACTCGTGCCACGGGCTTAGTGAAATTTCCAAATAACTCCTCCACCGGGTTTACAAACTATGCCAAGCATAGCTCCTCTTGACCTTTCTCTCCTGAAACTTCTTTTCTTCTTGGGAACTTTGGAGGGACGAGCTGGAAAGGCGTACTTCCGAGATGAAGCGATTCCATCCTTACCCATAGCGCCCTTCTGGAATAAGGACCGAGCCACTCCTCCGTCTCCCATCAAATTCCTCAATCGTCAGGAAACACCCGTGTCTATTGGAATGCCGCTGCACAATAATCCTTGGATAACCCGCTCTGGATTGATCCCAAAAGACCTCTGAGGTTTTCACTGTCACTAGTTCCTCCACCATACGAGCTAGCCACTCTAACTCATCCTTCTGAAAGAAAATGGATCTTTGTTTCCCTTTGCTCCTCTCAAAAAGCCTCACCCCATAAGCCCCTGCCCTCACCACCATTTCAAACTCTCTCGCCTCTACTGACCAACTTCTTCCCATACTTCCCTAACCTACTAACCAATCAAGACTAACACCAAACTGTACCCACGCGCCTACACTTAGGCGGAGGTTGATGAGAGAGATGAGAGAGAAGACATGCAACTCCATTTGGAATTACGATTAATTAACAATAAAAACCTGAAAAGTTTCTTCGAATAGTTGATTTATACCTCTAAACTTATGGGTTTACATTATTTACATTATTTTGCAGTCTTATTTCCTTAATTTATACATAAATGTTAATGCAGGTATAGCTGTATCATTGTCATAAGGAAACATGATTCAAGATTGTTATTAAACTGTTATCTGAAATTTTAATGAAAATCTTTGAAACTTACGTATAAAAGAAAGTGGTACCATACTATGAAAGCTAGATGCATTTTCTGGAACAACCCTGAGAACAAACTACTAAAAATCTTACTAATGAAAGGTAAGAAATGCCTAGATAATTTAGCAACTATTTCTATGATAAAAGTACTTGCATACAGACCATATACTAAAAATCTTCGTGAATTGCAACTCTTTGTCCCCTTTTAGCTTGACAACGTACAGTACCTCCATCTTGTTGAGCAATGAAATTGTGGAGAATACTCACGAACTGAGGTATTGTAACGACATTGATTTATCAAGTTGTTACTGTAATGACGACATGCACCTTAATTACACATTAAATTAACGTTAAAATGATTACATGCCTTACAGAAAGATGTAGGGAGACGAGCTCCAACTATTGAATATAGAAGAACTACATAAATTAGAGCAACTTCTCCAAGTAGGCGTGATCCGCGTTTCAAATGAAAAGGTTTGTTGTTTCTGTTTGCTAGCATTATAATGGAGAACTGAAATTTCTGTTGACATGAGAAGCTTTTACATGTTTCAGGATGAAAGCTTTCGAGAAAAGATCAGTGCCATTGAGCTGAAGGTCATGTTTCAAACTGCAAATCTTTTACAACATTTCGTGCAATTATTATAATTTTGAAAAAATATAGAATATTAATGTAAAACACCTTCATGCTCAACACCCCAAAGTTAATCAATTTATTTAATTAACTTAGGGCAATGGCTCAATTCAAATTAATTGGTAATTAGCGGATGTTATTACCTTAAACACTAACTTATTAGAGTATATCATATAGCGGAAAACGAAATAAAAATGATCTAATTTAACACTAAATATCTTTTGACAATTCATCATCTATCCTTGAATATAAACACATAGCTTACAATTAAAATGTAACTATGAACAATTAATAACTTCTAACTATACTAAGAAAATGTAACCTAATAAGTCCTTTACTTAGCATCTCCAACTAGGGGTGAAAAGGTAGGTACAGTTAGTGGTTATTGGCTAAAAATGCTAACTGTAACCGCTTAAGTGGTTAGTAAAATCCACTAACCTAATGAGTCATTCACTTAGCATCTCCAGCCTAGCAAAATACTCCATTCTAAAATCTGGTAAACCTATTAATATGCAAAACACCGACGTGGTTCACAGTGAAAAGTAACTGTGTAAGTCCACACTTAGTAAGTAAATTATCACGGAGTTAGCTATGTAATCAGCCTTAAGTAGCAATTTCTAATTTTCATCAATCATGTCATGGGTTTTAGAAATGGCTTGTGTTGTATCTATTAAAGTTGTTAAATAGGTATAATTTCGGTAACTAATTTCTTATACATGCAAGGAGAAACATGCATAATAAATAGATTATAGTATTGATCACAGCTTTCCTCTGTATGGCCTATTCGAGCCCTTAACCCATTTTCAATAGGGTTAACGCTATTTTAAGGGACATGTAGCACAATACTGATGCTCTGTATATTGCTGTATACCATCATTGCAAATTACACTATAATATAGACACAAAGACACTAAAAGTCATAATCTTTGCACATAAAATTTTAATCATGCGGTTGAAACCCTAATATGTCACTACAACCGTAATTAAGCATTTTTAGGCATGGTCGAACGTTCTTTTCTAGAGGGTCGAATGCCCGTTCTCCTAGGACAGCAACTATAAACCTAGGAACCTAAATCCCCAGTTTCATGCAACCACTTAGCTTTTACCTAATTACAGAAGTTCTAGAACACAGACACCATTAATTCACATATTAACCGAATCCATCCTCATATATCGTTTAAAACATTCAAAGGTGGTAACTTTTATTTATTACACCTAACCCATTGTTAAAAAATCATGGAATGAGTGGTTAAAAACACTATATTATAGTCATTTAACTATTTTTCATTCTGGAATATAAAGTTATCATTTTAATCCTCATGCTCTCAGGTAAGATTCATTTATATAAAGAACAATTTAACAAATCATGTTTTTTTATAAATAAACAACTAAGCATCCTTAAGGAAGATTTAAATAGTAAAACATGTATGAAAATCAAGAGGTCAGATTACCGTATGTAAAATAACTCTTGAAAAACCAAAATACACAACTTCTTCAAGTCACTTTAGTATACATCTTCGGTGTAGGGGATGGAATATTGGTGGCTTCAGAGCAGTGTATGATGTAGGAAATTCAGTTAATGCTAACCTGCTGGAAAGTGTTTCAAAAGTGTTGGAATATTTTATATTTTCTAAATTAGGTTTATTAATATTTTCCTTAATAAGTTATTTCTCTTTATATTATAATATTTTTATTCTTTGTAATTATATTTCCTTGTAAGGTTTATTCTCTTCCTTAATTAATTTAGGTCTACTTTAGAGTTTCTTGGTCACTACTCATTGTCTCTCTATAAATAGAGAGTTATGTAATATTGTTTGATACATTGAATATACAGATGTAGCCCATACATCTCTCTCTGCTTCCGCTCTATTTTATTTTTCTTTCATATTTTAGTATTTTATATATATTTCAACAAAAAGGTCGGTAGATAATGGTTTTGGCCTCCGGCAAGATTGGAAGAGCTGGTTAGAATACAAAGCAAGCTGGATTTGGTAGAAAGAACTGAAATTGAGAAACCTATATATATGAGTAATTTCTAAGGAATTTATTTGAGTATTGAAACATGGGATGTTCTTAGAACGAAGCATGTTGAAGTTAAATGGTGAAAATTGGTATGGTTTTCTCTAACTATTCTAAGACATTCTTGTGGCTTGCAATCAAAAACAGCTTGACTACTTGGGAGAGATTGCAAAATTGGCTGGGGTCATTGAAGAGACACGTTATGCTCTTTCTGCAGAGGGTGTATAGAAGGAATGGATCATCTCTTTTTTTAGAGTAGTTTCGATAAGAGAATCTGGAATAGGTATTAAGAAGATGTGTGATAGATAATCTCTCAAAGGCAAAAGCTTAAGAGTAATCTTGTGTAAATTAACTTTTGGGGCTGTAGTTGATCACATTTGCGCAAATTAATGAAATAAGGCATGGTAATGTGGTGAAACTAGAGAAGCGGATTCTCAATTGAATTTATTGGGAAATCAGGACTCGAGTAATGGGTGCTGGGAAATTCAAGAAATTAACAATAAATAAGCATCTGTGTTGTAGATGGGGGGTTTCAAGATTGAATCCTTTGTAACTAAAGCTGTTTATCAGATTGTTTGAGGAAGTCTGTAAATGTCTATGTAGTTTGCTGTAGGAGGTGGTTTCAGAGTGTAGGAAATCGTTTGAGTAAATGGTAGTTGGTAGGTGTCTGAGCTGCTGTGATGTCAAGCAGTTGGTTATTGTAAGTAGGAATTTCCGAATTTGTTTGGTAGAGGTGTAGAGTTTGGTTGAGCTGCTGGTTATTATTGTTAGAAATAATGCAGAAGAAAATAACAATTCCTGCTTGGTTTTGTTTTTATACAGATAACATGATAAATCTTCAAACACAAGAAAATAACCTTCTTCTACAAATTGCTCCACACTTAACAATTACGCAGCCAAGTTCCAGTTAAGTCTGGAGTGTGTGTTGTAGACTGATTGTTTGATTAGTAAAATAATGCTCATTCATACAATTTTTTTTTTTTTTTTTTTTTAATTTTATAAAATCAAATCAAATCATGAAGACAATTCTGGGATACAAAGAAATTTTTCTTCCTTTTGCCAAGGTCTTTGTATGCGCAGTGGCTTGCTCAAGCTCTGGGAAAGGACTGTCACAAAGCTAACGTTTATCTGATTTTGGAAAAAGAGGAATTTGAGGTTATTTTCTAAAAGAAGCCGAAATATTTCGAGCTTGCAAGTTATACTCAGTGTGTTCCCTATATGGCTCTCGCCCATTCCCTATATGGCTTTCGCCCTTGATCACTCACTAATAGAAACAATTTCATGTTATGGGGTATTTCTAGAAAATGTTTTACTCTTTGGGTTTCTATGTTGTTGGTTTTGTTCTCTTGTGATGTGTTGTAGGTGCCTGAGGTTGGCCCTACCTTTTGTTTTTATGAGGTTGTTGCTGGGTTGTAAGTTGTGTTTGTTGCTGTCCCTTTAAATGCAGGGAGTCCAACTGATGGAGGATAACCAGAGACTAAAACAGGTATCAGGTCATGAATTTCTTTCTTTTTCTTTGTTTCCCTACTTTCTCAACTGTTGAAAATGTCTCTTTTCAGCAGATGCAGAATTTGTTTTAACATTATAACAAAGGTAATATAACCAATATTTGCAGCTCAGCTGTTCCCCCGGATCCCCAAGACCAACACATCGACAGCACGTCTCTCAAGTTGGGGTAAGTTTGCAACATTCAAACCCTAATTTTTTTTGTCTGGTATTCTGGTTATAATATGTAGTTAGTGTATTAATCATTCAACCCTAATTATAAATTTTAATATTACTAAGCATATAGTTTTACTTTCGATGCAACAACTTGACCAAATATATGGATATCTGTCCTTGCATTTAACTAAATGGGTGATTAGAAGCTAAGCAAGTCTTGCATGTTTCCTTTTTGCAATTGTTTTCTGGTTTAGAGGAAGAAAGAAGAAGCATTAAAAAAAAGGAAAAAAAAAAAAGGGGGAGAAAACGGGAAAATGAAAAGGAAGGTTTTAGTGAGTGAGTGTTGTAAATCATTATTTTCTCAATTGTCTTGTATGAATGGTGCCTTGACTACATGTGTGCATGATTTTGTCATGGGAAATAAATGATGTTGATGGATTGTATGTGCATATATCTGTTGATTGATTGATGTGTCTTATGACTCATAATTTGGTTGAGATTCCATCTTGTTAGTTCTTGTGTTGGCTTAATTCAGTTCCAAAATGCAGATGCTACTGTTCACGGCTCAAACACTGATATAGAATGCTCAGAATCCAATCTCCACCGTTCATAATGTAGATTCATGTGTTATGAACGTCCCTGCAAAATTTCAGCTCAATCGGACCACAAACGCCCATCGATCGGAGTTGTTGATGAAGACTGGACAGTCCGGGTCCGGACCTCCAGAAGCCGGGTCCGGACCCCATTTCCAGAAACTTGATTTTTCAAGCAGGGTCCGGACCTCAATTCCCCGGGTCCGGACCCCAGTTCCAGAAAGTGATGCTTGAAGGAGATGTCCGGACCTCCAGAAGTTGGGTCCGGACATCAGTTCCAGAGAACACGTTTTTGTTGAGATGTCTGGACACACGAATTGGAGGTCCGGACATCACTAGGTTACGAATAAGTAATCCTAGCCATGTCCGGACCTCAGATCTACCATGTCCGGACACGGCAGTCTTATGTTGTGTATTTTTCTATTTAAGCTACGGGAGTTTGCCATTGTAACTTACGTATTTTATTTAGAAAAATTAGAGTGCTTTGAGAGAGAGAATTTGTTCTAGATTATTGTTGAAGAGAAAATACGTGAAGCCAATCGGAGTTCCGGTGAAAGGAAATCTTTTAGAAGAATCGTGCCAGATGTTCTGGAAAGGGCTACTGAGGTAGAAGTCAAGTGGGTCACTTGTCGTGTACAAGGGAGAGTCAAAGGTTTTGTTATTCTTCTTGTATTCCTTATTCTTTTATATAGTGAATTGATTTCCTGGGTTTGGCTGCCCCGGAGAGGTTTTACATTTAGAGAGTTCTCTAAAAGGTTTCCTCTTCGTAACCAAAATCTTTGTGTGTGATTGTTCATATTTTGGTGAATGTTTGTTTTGATATTTATCTGTTTACTGCTAAGTTAGATCTGCTTTCTGGTTATTTTCTGTAAAACTCATAGACGTTTGAGTTGGTGATAATTGGAGTCGGTTTAGAATTTTCAATTGGTATCAAAGCGGGTTCACTCTGTGAAGGATTTATTTCCTGAGTGTGATCCGAGACTCCATATCAAATGTCTCATACTGTTGCTCCTAATTCTCTTCCCGTCTTTGACGGAACAAATTATACGCTTTGGAAAATTCGTATGAGAGCATATTTTAAATCCATTAATGTTTGGCATATTGTCGAATCTGGATGGACACGTCCAGAAAAAGCAATAGCTGAATGGACAACAGAGGAAAAGAATAATGCTACTGCGAATGACAAAGCTATAAATGCTATTTACATCTCTGTTTCAAATGAGGAATTTTCTAGAATTTCTAGATGTGAAATAGCTAAGGAAGCCTGGGAAACTTTAGAAATCACACATGAAGGAACTAAGGTTGTTAGAACTTCAAAAATTCAAATGTTGGTTTCTCAGTTTGAGGAGATTAGAATGCAGGAAGATGAAACTTTTGATGAATTCTATTCAAAGCTTAGTGTCATTAGAAATTCTACCATTAATTTGGGAAAGAAAATGGATGATGCTAAAGTGGTGAAAAAAATCTTAAGATCTTTGCCTGAGAGGTTTATTCCCCAAATTGCTGCTATACAACAGAGCAAGGACTTAGATACTATGAGAGTAGAAGAACTTGTAGGTTCCCTTCAGACCTTTGAGCTAATTCTTCCTAAACACAAGAACACCAAAAATATTGCTCTTAAGGCAAAAAATGTTAAGGTTGACTCTTGTGGTTCATCTGATGAGGATTCTGGAAATGAGGAAGAAATTGCTATGTTTGCTAAGAAGTTTAGGAAATTCTTTAGAGCCAAGAAAGGAAATCTTAGAAATAGCAATTCACAATTTTCTGAAAAATCTAGAAATGAGAATGTTGAGAAAGGAAAGTCACCTAAAGGTATCAAGTGTCACGAATGTGGAGGACATGGACACATTCGTGTTGACTGTGCTAACTTGAGAAAGTCAAATGGCAAGGCATTTAATGTGACTCAAAGTGATGAGTCAGACAAGGACGATGCTGAACAAGGAGTTAATTACTTAGCATTTGGAGTTAGTTATGAGAGTGAGCATGAGAATAGTGAGTGTAATTCTCAAGACAAACAAGGTGTGTCCGATAATGATTCGGAAGAAGAAGATGATTTGCAAAATGCTTATAATAATCTCTTTGTGGAATACACTAAACTGAAAAAGCTGAATAAGCAGCAATTGAAGAAACTCAATGAGGTTAATCTTGAAAATGATCAACTTTCTGTCACCTTAACTGATTCTCTTGCTACTCATAATACTTTGATGTCTGAAAATCAAATGCTAATTGCCAAAGTGAAATCCTTAGAGAATGAACTGAATGAATCAAAGAATCATTTAACAAAATTCTCTAGTGAAAAGCTAAATCAAATGCTACATAATCAGAAACATTCGTTTGATAGAACTGGATTGGGTTTTGATAAATCTGCTATTTTATCTACTAATGTTGCTTCTTCTTCAAAGATGATTTTTGTGAAACCAGTGAACAAAGAAGATAGCTTGGCTGAAAAGAAGGTAATTTCTCCTCAAATTTCCAAAGATGGAAAAGGTAAGGGAACTCTAACTGATTCCTATATGTCTAGTTCTAAGTCGAGAAGTATGCACATGTTAAGGAACCAACCTTTTCAAAGGTTTATTCCTACGTGTCATAACTGTGGTAAGATTGGACATATTCGTCCTAAGTGTTTTCAGCTTAACAGTCATGAGCCTAAAAGAGAATATTTCCATTCTAGAAATAGTTATGAGAAATTATTCAACATGATGAGAGACGTAGTAACACGGTTAGATGTCTTGGATAAGAGTCACACAGTTGTCCCTGATGTGAAGAAAGTTTGGGTCAAGAAGATTAATACCATTCACCCATTGAGGGGGAGTGGTAATGGACTCACCTAGATTAGGTGGGCACATAGACCATGCCTAGAAATTGAGCATATTGATATTTGTCTATAGCTGTTCTAGGGCATTTTTTTTTTTCTTAATTTTTGTTTTCTTTGTTTTTATTTTCTTTGATTATTTTTTATTCTTTTAGATTGTTTTAATTGTTAGATACTCAGTTTCTCATGTTTTGTGCTCAAATGAATATTTTACATATGAGTGGGGTCAATATTTCTGCAATTTACATCTATTGCTCCATATGTTTCTGATATACCTTGTTTTTCTGAAGACTGTTAAAGGAGTAAGAGTCAGTTTTTCTTATGTTCGAAATTGTGCACTTTTTGCCCCCATTAGGTTTAGATTTTTGTTATATGTTTGGAAATTTGGAGAAAACATTTTGTTTGGAAGATAGGCAGTGTAGAATCTTGCCACTTGACCAACTCGTTAGTTGAACCTAGCTCCAAAAAATTCCACCATTTTCCAAAAAAAAAAAAAAAAAAAGGGCATAAAATAAGCTCGGATGATTTCATTTTGCTTCTGTCTGTCCCTAAAGAAAGAATCAGTGATCAAATCATTGCGGAAATAGATGATTACTAAAGGACATGGTAAACGAAAATGATCAGTCTCAGGGGAAGTGTATCGGATGAGGGAATCTAGGTCCTAACATTATAAGGTTTTACTGTGGTTTGAATCAGACTGCTGGTCTTCCTTTACAAAATGTCTGCCTAGATTTACCTTTCATTGATGAAATCTTAGTTAATGGGAGTACTCACACACTACACCATCACATGAGATTTCTGATTATTGCCTACTTGACTGCATTCACAGACCAAGGTTGTGTCATGCATATGGTACATTTACGGTGTAAGTGTAGCTTGTTGATCACTCCGAATTGTTCAGATATTCATACGAGCATGCATGATCTATTGCTTATCTATACAAGTTTTCTTTGGTGTTTTTTTTTTTTTTTTTTTTTTTTTTTTTCAAAAAAAAAAAGAAAAAAGAAAAAAAGGAAAGCTTTTGGATATTCATTGTGCAATACATGAGTCATTGATGTGTTATCATGTGTGTTCATTTAACTTTTAAAGGGGGAGAAACATGCTTTGCCTTTCCAGTTTCCTGTTGTTAATTGAGTCATACATTGAGGGGGAGTTTTGTTGATGTTTCTTTATAATCACGCATCATTTTTTTCATGAGTTTTATTTATGTCTTCTTGTTCCACATATGCCTTGATGTATTTTGTGAAGTGTTTCAGGAAACATGAAGACCTTTTGTCATTCTGTGACAAAAAGGGGGAGTAAATATGGGGAGATGATGGGATTGGCTCGACATTTTGGTTTTGTCACTGAATTGCCAAAGGGGGAGTTTGTTAGTTCTTGTGTTGGCTTAATTCAGTTCCAAAATGCAGATGCTACTGTTCACGGCTCAAACACTGATATAGAATGCTCAGAATCCAATCTCCACCGTTCATAATGTAGATTCATGTGTTATGAATGTCCCTGCAAAATTTCAGCTCAATCGGACCACAAACGCCCATCGATCGGAGTTGTTGATGAAGACTGGACAGTCCGGGTCCGGACCTCCAGAAGCCGGGTCCGGACCCCATTTCCAGAAACTTGATTTTTCAAGCAGGGTCCGGACCTCAATTCCCTGGGTCCGGACCCCAGTTCCAGAAAGTGATGCTTGAAGGAGATGTCCGGACCTCCAGAAGTTGGGTCCGGACATCAGTTCCAGAGAACACGTTTTTGTTGAGATGTCCGGACACACGAATTGGAGGTCCGGACATCACTAGGTTACGAATAAGTAATCCTAGCCATGTCCGGACCTCAGATCTACCTTGTCCGGACACGGCAGTCTTATGTTGTGTATTTTTCTATTTAAGCTACGGGAGTTTGCCATTGTAACTTACGTATTTTATTTAGAAAAATTAGAGTGCTTTGAGAGAGAGAATTTGTTCTAGATTATTGTTGAAGAGAAAATACGTGAAGCCAATCGGAGTTCCGGTGAAAGGAAATCTTTTAGAAGAATCGTGTCAGATGTTCTGGAAAGGGCTACTGAGGTAGAAGTCAAGTGGGTCACTTGTCGTGTACAAGGGAGAGTCAAAGGTTTTGTTATTCTTCTTGTATTCCTTATTCTTTTATATAGTGAATTGATTTCCTGGGTTTGGCTGCCCCGGAGAGGTTTTACATTTAGAGAGTTCTCTAAAAGGTTTCCTCTTCGTAACCAAAATCTTTGTGTGTGATTGTTCATATTTTGGTGAATGTTTGTTTTGATATTTATCTGTTTACTGCTAAGTTAGATCTGCTTTCTGGTTATTTTCTGTAAAACTCATAGACGTTTGAGTTGGTGATAATTGGAGTCGGTTTAGAATTTTCACATCTGTTTGTTTAGGGCGGCGCATGGACCGTGTGCCTGTGTTTGCCAAAGGACTTGAAAGTGTCATCTCATTATTTACACATGTATAGAATTGTTGTGTAATAGCTTTCTTTCATATTTGACCATTGATGTGTTGATGTACGTGACACTCATCTTAGCATGATGTTGAGGGCATTGTAATGAGGAAAGATAAATTTTTTGGTGAGAAATTGAGCTGTTTATTAGGTTCTTTGGGCACCAGTGACCTGACAAGTCGTACTTGTGTCCGAATAGTCATCCATAGACATTGGTGTTCATCAATGCTCATTCCCCCATGATTTTCACTCATTCCATGGTTTGAGTTTTTTATTTCCTCTCGAGTTCATAATCCTGGGTTTCAGATTTATTGGTATTTCATGATACATGCATCTCTCATTGGTTTAATGATTTGGGACTGGTGGTTTGCCATGTTTTGAGCATGTATTGAGGAAATTTTGCAAGATTTCACTGGATTTTACTTAACATGCTTTTTTTAATGCATGCCACGTGTGATAAAATGCCACAATGAGATTTCTGTGAGGTTTTGGTGCCCAATTGATTTTCAATAAACTTCTCCTTTGATTCATTGCTTTTGTGATCATTCATGTGGACTTTATAGAAACATTGATTTGGTGTATGATTTTGAAATTCTCTAAAACCTTGTTTTGATAATTTTGAAACTCATGGGATTGTGTACTTCATTATGCATTGTGGGCCAGGTGAGTTCACTAACATTGCTTGACTGCATGTCTTTGAGATATGTTTCTCAAGATAGCATAAACCTTGCGTGTTCATTGATGAAATTCATTACATGATTTGATGTATGATTTTTAAAATATTTTGTTTTGAATGTTTTTTAAATCCTTAAGGTTTGATGCATTGAGTGAACATGATTGTCAAATGTTTTTAAGGTTATGGTCATGGATAAGACACGATTGTGTGTTTTTGCTGAGTTTCTAAATACCATGAACATATGCTCTTTGTATTGTATATACAAGCTTTTTCTCTGGTTTTCCTGAGTGATGAGCCACTTAGATTGCGGGTATAGTAAGTACTACTCTAGTAGCTTACTCTATCACCCGGCCGGAAAAGAATGTTGAAGACTCAAGGCAAAGACACGTGGAACGACTACATTAAATTCTGTATTTGGTGCATCAGAGGTACCAAATAATTTATTCTATGTGTACAATATTTCTGACATGAATTAATGGTATAAAGCAAGAACTTATGAATGCTTGTAGTTTTTCTTTTGATGACAAACTCAAAGTAAAGAAAGGAAATGAGAAATGGAAAGTACAGAGAAGTAATAGTTCAACTAGCTTTTTTTCTTCTTCTTTTTATTAATGTTTGGTTTGTGACGACCAAGGGAAATATGAAAATGAGTTGTTAAAGTATTACTTCAATGATTAAATTATATTATTTCTATAAGCATAAGCTTTTAAGACAAGTGGTGATTTAATATCGTATAAGTGCAGAGGTCTTGAGTTCAAACTATGTCTCCATTATTCACTTCTCATTTAAATTAAATATTCTACTTCAAAAATAAAAAATAAAAAAAATTAAATACGTGTTGGACCGCATCTCTTAAAAAGGAGTTTGAGACCATATGTGAAGGAAAATATTGTAATTTAATTAAGTAATTAAATTCATCTATTCCTATCAGTTTATGATTTTGGGACAAGTGATAATTTAACATGGTATTCGAACTAGAAGTCATGAGTTGGAACTTTAACTCACGTCAATTCATCTTCAATTTAAATTAAATATTTCACATGTTGGGCTTCATATATTAAAAGAAAGTTTGAGCTCACGTGATGATGCAGATCGCAGAGCTCTTGGAAGTGCGATTGAGCGCCTGGTATTGTTGGGAAAGCCATGGAAATATGATAAAGCTGCTATCAATGATGAAACAAAGAACACTTACAGCTTTATGTTTGGTAAAATTAGATTGACATTGCTACCTAGCCAAGGGGCGAAGCCTTCACAAGGGGATGGTCAATCCTTTGTAGCGAAGCAGGAGTTGACGGAAAAGGAAAGGGCATTAAGGAAGTGGTATCGGGACTTATAACGAAGCTGTTGGGGAGATCTGTCGACGTGTTACGAGCAGAATTACCGAAAGAGGTGCCACCATTGCGAGATATTCAACCTCACCTTGAGTTGGTGCCGGGGTCTAAACTTCCTAATCATCCACTCCACATCAAGAGCCCTAAAGATCTTGAAGAATTGGGGGAACAAGTGAAAGAGGTAACCTTTCAGAGAGTATTGCAATTTTTCAAGAAGAAGATGAACCCTTGGAAGAGGTAAAGCTTTCGGATAGTTTTACAATTTTATATAACAATTCTACACATCATGTGCTTGATAAGAGCCCCAAGGATAAAGCCTTTGATTTGAGTGTTACACCAATCGATTATGTTGATTTCATCGGGTGGATGCTATTTTGTCAAATCCTTCTAACCAAATTTATGATGAGATCTATATAGCCGAGGGGAATGTTCTATCAAAAATTGACGGGGTTGTTGCTAGTTATTTGAAGATTTTTCATGGCATATGGGAAAGATAGGGCATGAGAAAAGCATGGCAAGTCTATACGGAAAGGTGAGGTGCGGGGCCTTCAACATCATCGTCGCAGTCTGCTAATGATTAGAACCATCATGTTTTTTATGGGATGTGGCATTGTTGTGATTTTGAGAAGAGGAGAATGGAATGAGCTGACTAGACATCCAAAGGGCCGTGAAAAGAATTGGCCGAATTTGAGGGGAATTCTCTCCAACAAGGGGAGAATGATGCAGATCGTTGAGCCCCTGGAAGTGTGATCGAGCGCATGCGGGAACACTTATGCACACTAGGCCTCTGGTTGTGCGATCGATCGCCCTTGTCCTTGCAATCGATTGCACACGGGGCCTTGTGCTATGTTTCCGCGTTTTGATTAGGTTAAACCGACTTTATTTCATTGTTTTAATAGGATTAGGGTTTTGGTAGTCTTTATTTCATTATTTTATTAGGTTTAGGGTTTTGGGGGTATTTATGTCATATTTTATTAGGTTTAGGAGTCTTGGGGCTATAAATGCATGTTTATAGCCTCTAGTTTATCAGTTTATGTTCTTTATTGAATTTTGTTCAATAAGAATTACTCATAGGTGAGTTTTCTTCATCTTTTTTCTTGAAATCATAGATAGACTCTATATTTTGAGAAGAATTCTCAAATTATTGATAGACTCAAGATCTATAATTATTTATCCCGTTCTTTATTGATGTTCTTCTCTGTAGTGCACCAAGTCACGCTGCATCACACGTAGGGGTGTAAACGAGCCGAGCTTAGGCGAGCTTCCCTTGTTCAAGCTTGGCTCGTTTAAATTTTACTCGAGCTCGAGCTCGAGTCGAGCTCAAGGGCGAGCCAAAAAAATCGAGCTCGAGCTAATAATAAGTCGAGCCGAGCCAGCTCGCGAGCTGGCTCTTATATTTAATATTTTTGTTTTAATTTTTTTTTTTAACTTCAAGTACTCTTAAACGACTTAAGAAGCTAGTTTGCATATGAGTATTTGCTTAGCCTAGCTAGTCGAGTATGGAGCCTGAGTCAATATAGCAAGGCATTTAGTTTCAAAGAGAGAGGATATGCATCATTTTATAGATAAGCAAACTTAGAGATTGATGTTTTCTTAACAATGTGGGACAAGTTAACAGGTTGCATTCAGACTGCATTGGGACAATGCCCCCTACAAAAAAATATTTTTTTAACGTCTCTCTCTCAATCCCCCTCACCAGTCACAACGGATCTTGCACCTGAACTCTCATTTCCCACTCTCTCACTCTCATTCACCAGACATGTAGTGATAGTGTTTGGGTCTGTTTGATTCATCAATAGTTTATGCCTTTCGCAATCTCCCTCAATAGTTTCTGCTTGATTCTTCATCCTTTCATTTGGATCTGCTCTAATTGAATCAAAATCTTTTTAATGATTGCTCTTTCTCTCTTTCATCACGAAGGGTTTAGAATTTTTCATTCTCTAACGCTTAAATATAAATGCAATTTTAAGGTTTTAATAATTATGAGATTTATAGTTAATTATCTATTACTTAGTTTATATATATACACACACACACACTCGAGCTTATACGAGCTGTTCACGAGCTTAGCCGAGTCGAGCCGAGCTTGCTTCGTTTAATATTCGAGCCAGGATTTATGTTCATGAAGTGCTTCATTTAATATTCGAGTCGAGCACGAGCCGAGCTTATGCGAGCCGAGCCCGAGCTTGCTCGCGAGACGCTTCGCTCACTTAACAGCCCTAAATTCACACGTGAAGGTGAGTGTTAAAGTATTAATTAAATGATTAAATTTTTTTAAATTTGAGCTCACACGTGAAGGTGAGTCTTAAAGTATTAATGAAATGATTACATTTTTTTTTTTTTTTTTTTTTATAAATTAAAATTTTTAGGATAAGTTATAATTTAAAATAATGAGCATATAAAATAGTTTAAAGAAAGAGAGCCCCTACTATCAGGTCCATCCTGATAACACCCATTTTACAGTCTTCAGTTACTATGTGACACATCATAAATTTAAGAAAAATGCGAAAAATAAAAGTAAGGACAATCACATCAAATCAGAGAAAAAAAAAAAATCTGTAGTTAGCAAGATCTAGGCCAAACCCATAGTGTGGGTCTGGCTCGACGCATGTCGTGGGTTTGGCGAGACCCACACGTGGGTCTAGCTAGCCCCTTAGACCCACGGGTCTGGCCGGCCGTGAACACCTCAAACCCCGTTGGCCGTGATTCGCTTCAAAACCCGTTTCTAATGCCTCAAAACCAGTTTATAATGCTCCAAAACTTGTTTTTAATACCTCAAAACCCGTTCTAATGCCCCAAAACTCATTTCTAATGCCCCAAAACCCGTTTCTAATGTCTCAAAACTCATTTTTGGATTCAAAACTAAAATCTAGAAGTAGAAGTGTAGTAACCCAAATAATTAACTACGCTCAGATCGCTTAGTTAGATGGTTAATTTTGGTTTCGGGTCACTAAGGATCACTAGAGGGGCATTTTGAGAATTTGGACTTTCGAATTGGATGTACGCTAAGGTTGGCGAACGTATGCTCCTGTTTTTAGTAGAGGATGTATGCATAGGGATCACCGTACGTACGCTGTTAATAGTATGTCGTACTCTGTCAATAATACAAGGACGTACGATATGGGACCACCGGACGTATACTACTTTTTGGAAAACCTTTGGTTAATACCTGGACGTACGATACAACCTTTGGACCGCTGTGTAAACAGTATCGAATATATGCCCTAATAGTACCGGACGTCCGCTACTTTTTAGAAGAGTTGGTGAGCATCTCCAGCTTTTCCCCTCTATAAATACTAAATCTACCTTCGCCCTTTTCTCATTCAAACTCGCCCCAAGCTCCTAGATTCCCTTTTGTGAGAATGTTCTTGTGAGATTATGTGTTTTGTAGAGAAGGAAAGATGTTTTCTTGAAGGTAACCCTCTACACCTAACCTTTTCTTTCTAAGTCGTTATACTCTTTTAATGCTTTCTAGAGTAGCTTAGACGTTGGTTTGAGATTTAGACATATTATATCTTTGATGTTGTTTAGAGTTGGGTTTAGCGATCCATTATGTTTTCTATTGCATTGAAGCATTGTTTTGAGATAGGTAGTCTTAAAAAGCTTTTGCTAGCCTTAGAAATTGATTTGGGAGGATAGGAAAAAAAATGGACAAAATAAGGTTCTACCTTAAACGTTTTAGGCTGACATACGGCATCGAGCCCAAACGTACAGTCAGAAGCGTTACAGGGAACGCTATTTTGGTCGGCCGTCCGATAGCTCCTATTTTCATGCTCTAAGGTTTTTTTAGTTAGACCTAGGACTAATAAAAGGTTTTCCATAGATTTAGAGGACCCAAACTTGTGAAAGGAATACTCGGAGGATTTAATCGACCCAGGTGAGTTTTAACTCACATAATGCTCGCTGTTATTTTTCATGACTGCACGTCTATTTTGTGTACCAAAATATGCATATTTGCAACTCTCACAATTTATACTTGTTGCACATGAACACTAGCATTTTTGAGAAAAACTTTGTGCTAAATATGTTAACAAAGTGAGACTTGTAAAAGCATGCATGTAAAATACAGACAAGATAAGTTGCATCGTATGATATGGTACACCAGTACGTGCAATATAATGGTCATGAGCTTACTATACATGAGAATGAGTAATATCTCGGGTTGACTATACTGTTGAACTATGACTGTTACTTTATATCTATATCACACTTATGATAAATTGTCATGATGGAACTATTGCGTACTTTACAAAAATCAAAGTTTATTACAAAAACTAGCATGAGCATTATATGCGTTAACATTTACTAAGTCTTTAGACTTACCCCTTTATTTTGTGTTTTTCCCCTCTCCATTACGAATACTTGGGCGGTTTAGCTATCTTAAAGAAAGATGCCTTCGGAGTAGACGTGGGTGATTGCGTAGGACCTAATTCGAGTAATCTTTGAGGATCCAGTTTGGTTACACTCTATGTGGACTAATGGAGGAACCACTAAAGCAAATATGATCGAGATTGTTATTTTCTTAGCTTTGGTTAAACTTAGGATTTGATCTGTTGATCTTTTGTTAAGACAATCATATTATAGATTGTAACCTTATTTGATGATGATTTGATGACCGGTACATTGATGGTTATCTTTATATTATGAGATATTTTGTTTACTCTAGTGTATGAATGTGTGGTTGTGTATATAATGCTCTTTATTCATATAGTTTAGAAAGTCTTCCGTTAAGGTGTCTCGTCTATGAGGTTAAAATCCCTGAGTATTGTCTTATTAGGGATAGGGTTGGGAGACGAACCGTGTGATCAATTACTAGTTAATTGACTTGTCCATCGGGGTCGTTACAAGAAAGTTAATCCTTTAAGGATTTTAACACCAAAAAATTTAGTGTATTTTGGTTCAGCTTATTTTTGTGCACTTTTTATTTTTTTGCTTATGTGTCGGTTATTGATTGAGGGCTATAAATGGGGTGTTATTAGAATGGTCCTGATAAAAGATTTTCTCTTAAAAGAGAACTCATTCAGCCCAAAACTTGCTGAAAAGGCCAAACCATTGTAATTATTAGAAAATAAAATATTCAAAAAAAATAAGGAAAAGATAAAATATTATAAAATAGAAGTGTTGTTTTGTTTTTTCCCTAACCAGAGGCTATCCACTTATTTAGTTATGTTTTTCATTAATCATAATTCGCACTTTTTATTTATAAAATAATTGTTTACCTATAAAGTAAATTTACTCCTAAATCCTTGTCTGTGTACGCTTTTACCACACGTCACTCTCCAGGCGGATGGGTTTTGGGATGATTTGACTGGTATGTACGAGGGTACAAAGAGATCATAATTTTATTCGTCCAAAAAATACAAATACGTCGTAATTTCTCTTGAGGAATGCGGTGGCTATTTGCACTCAAATAAATCGAAATCATATAAATAAAAGATATGACTGGTTCTTCATATATATATATATATATATATATATATATATATATAAATAAATTAATTATTAGATTTGTGGGGTCTATTATTAATTTATGTGAAATCCATTTCTTGCATCAAATTTACTTCAAAAAGGACACAAACTTCTTCCAAATTAGTTTGAAAAAAATTTCCTTGAACCTACTCTAATAAGTAACAAGTGCCATTCAACTTTTTGGGTTTCTAAAAAACTAATGTTTGGGTTCATAGATTAGTAAAATGACAATAAATGATTATTAAAATATTAAAAAAAATGAGATGTAACACTTGACACTTATTAGAGTAGGTTGAAAGAAATTTCCTTCAAACTAATTTGGAGAAAATTTTTGTCCCTTGAAAAATGTTACATATTAAAAATATGACATCTTACCACGACAGCGAAAACAAAAAATCCTTTAAATTTTTATTATTTTTTTATTTTTTATTTTTTATTTTTTACTTTTGAAGAGATCCTTAACAGTTTTTTACTATAAACATTTTTAGTACAATGTATAAAAATTTGATAAAAATATACTTTATTCACGGTAATAATATGTCATATTAAATTTTTAATATGTAATGTTAAAATAATGATGATACGGAAATATGGCGGAAGCAATATAGAAAAAGGAACACAGAATTACGGGTGGTTGTGTAACACCCCGGTCCCATATTAGGAACATGAGAAGAAGTCCACATAAAGTAAGTAGTTTATAAAGATAGTTATGGGTGCTAAGTCTCACATTGCATAGTTACTAGGTGAAACTGGGCTTTATAATGAATTCTAAGGAAGTTTCAAGTTGATTAGTCCTGTTGGGGTAATAGCGTAGATGTAGCTAGCGCTTTTCCCTAGGTCGTTACAAGTAGTATCAAAGCCACCTAGTAACGCCAAGTCATGTGGTACTGGAACACTATATGATGTGGCCCTGACGAGGACGTCAGGAATTTAAGAGGTGGAGTTTGTAACAGCCTAGTTATCTATAGGGACGATGAGAAGAAGCCCACATAGAGTGAGTAGTTTATAAAGATAGTCATAGGTGCTAGGGGTAATAGTTCAAATGTAGCTAGTGCTTTTCCCTGGGTCGTTACAGGTTCGGTGTTAGACACCTACTTCCACCACTCAGAACTACATTGTGCTCATTAACTTAATTTGTCTACAATATAAAGGTCTCTATTTATAGGGTAGTGTCTACATACAAGTATAGTAATCAAATCTCCCTAATCTGATTACAATCTCAATATTTGATTATAATAAACCCATAAATAAAGAATATTTCAATATCAACCTAATTATTGAATATATGAAAAATATATTATATTTTTCATATATTCTAACATTCTCCTCAAACTCAAGGTGGAATATTCTGCAACCTTGAGTTTGAAATCATAAACAATGATGACGGCGGTGGCGGAGGTGAGGAACGGGCCGTAGATGGTGACGACTACCGGAGGAGATAGAGGTTGGCGAGCTGTTAGTGACGGCGATAGGTGGCTGGTGAATGCAAATTCAAAAGGGTCGACAATGGGCCAAGCTCTAAAAAGGGGTCAACAATGTGCCAAACTTCAAAAGATATTGACGACAGGCCAAAATCCAAAAGGGGCCGATGACGGGCCAGGGTTGATAATGAGCCAAACTTCAAAAGGGTCGACAATGGGCTAGGGTTGGCTAGGGCCAAAACATAAAAAGGGCCGACTTGGGCCAAAAATAAAAAGAAAATTAGCCCACTTGGGCCATTATCAGATCGCGCACCGAACCTAACCGGCGCATGGCGCGCGTGATGTGGTCGACTTGGCCCTTTGTTGGTCCAAACATTTGGTCTTTTGTTAACCTTCACTGTTAAGTGCTAAAATATTCATATTTTTAGCCCTTAACTTACATGTATTAATCCTTTAGTTTTGGTTAATTTATGAATTTTTAGTTTTTTTTTTTTTTTTTTTTTTTTTTTTTTTTTTTTTTAATGTGTTTTCCTTGTTTTGTAGGTCCTTGGAAGAAAATGAAGCAATTTCGGAAGTCGTGATCATAAAATAGCCCTTTTGGGAATTTTAGAGGCTCTGGTAGTGCGATCAATCGCAGGGGAGCTGCGATCGAGCGCACTACAGGCGAAGACCACGAGCGCAAGGTATATGCGATCGAGCGCCCAACACAATAGGATTGATCGCAGTCCTGCGATCGATCGCACAAGGGCAGCGATCAACACCGGATTCTTGTGTTAATCAACATGGAAAACCGGGAATAGACACCCATGCCTTAGGCCTCATGTGTTTGTCGATTTCCATATATTTATGCTTTCTTAAAGAACAACTTAGTAGATATCCATGCTAAATCCTGTAAGAAAAAAAAGAATTAGAGTAGACACCCATGCCTAATTCGTTGCTTAGGGAAATCAATAGCTTAAAGAGTAGACACCCGTACCCTTAGGTTGGCAAACATTAAGTATTCACAATATGATTGGATCATTGTTATATTGTTATATTATCTAAGTATGATTAGTGGCGGATATCAAAGCCCTACCTTTAGCTTTTTTCATTTATTTTTATATCTTTTTATTTATTTTTCACAATATTAATTTAGTGACAAATTAATATTTTTATCAATTCTAAAACAAAATCAACAATCCTCGTGGGTTCGATCTCGTACTTATTGCACTATACTATTGTTTGATCTTGTGCACTTGCGAGTAAAATGTACTAGATATTATCTATTAATTTAGGTAGTATTTAGGTCATGAAGAGGAACCATCTCCCATATATGACTATTCATAATCCTCTCCACCTCAACAATACCAAGAAGAGACGCCTCCTCCGAAGAATTCTGCGTTAGAAAAAGTACATGCTAGTTTAGAAGAAACATTGTCAGCTTTTCTTAGCCACAGCAAGGCCTATATTCAACGGTTGCAACCCACCATGGCCAAGACAGAGGATCACTTCAAACAAATATCAGATATACTTAAAAAAGAAGAAGAAGAGTGTTAAAGTCAGTTTGTGGCCAATCTTAATGAGCACTACATGGAGGATGAGTGCACTTACTATCATGAGCAAACAACCACCACACCTGGGAATGAAGAAACTATTGAGGAGAGTTTTTGTGAGCCAAGTCTTGAGGATCCGATGGGAGAGCGTTTTGATCAAATTGGAGGTGACCTAGACCTATACAAGCTACTTGTGCATGCTAAAACTTCTAATGAGCCAAGTCTCGAGGACCATTAAATGAGCGTTTTGATCAATTTGAGTTTGACTTGGATCTTAATAAGTTCCTCAAGCAAGCTGAGATGTTTAGTGAGCCAAGTCTAGAGGATCAATTGGAAGAGCACTTTGCTCAATATGAATTTGATCTGGACCTTGACGATACATGAGCAAGCTGATGCCTTATTGGATTCCACTCCTAAGAACAACAAGGTGGAAGAAGAAGATGAGCAAACTAAGGTTCTAGAAGAGCTACATCGGGGAAAGGAAGAGTGCACTGAGACTTCTTCAACATCAGCTCTTATTCCCGAATTATTAAGAATCGAAGAGAGAAGTCTGTTGGGGCTAAGTGATGAGCAAATTGAGGACATCAAGATAGATGAATTCCCTGAGTATTATCTAGTTCATGATTCCCTCCCGGATGAGAAACTGTTGGAGAAAACTCAAAGTGGTCCTCCCCGATCTATAAACACTCGTAAGCATCTTGCAACAGAAAAGATTCATTCCCTTTGGTGCAAGAGAAAAAAAGGTTGGGGCTTCAAGTTTAAAGTGCCACAGTCTGACTGAAGACGTTAAACTTAGCACTCACGGGAGGCACCCCACAGCATATCCTTTTTATTTTGTTCGTTTGTTTGCTTTATTTTTATTTTGCTTTTGTTTTCCTTTGTTACTTTAGTGTTTTGCAGGGACAAGTGTGCTTCAATTCAAGTTTAGGGGTGTGCTATGAGCCATACTATTCCAAACAGTTTGTCCATCTCCCAGGTAAATTCTTTCCATATTATAAACACGTTAGGGACAATGTGTAATTTAAGTTTGAGGGTATGGGAGACACTTTACACACACTTTATCCAAGTTTATTTTATTTTTACTGTTTCTGAAAAGAAAAAAAAAAAATTATCCCAGTTTATTTTATGTTTATTTTTGTTGTTTGTGAAATATATATATATATATATATAATCATGTTTGTCTTAAAATTTTGGCTGATCTTCAAAATTGTGATTTGATTTCATTGGTGGGCTTAAAATTTTGAACACATGATCTGATAATTGAGTTTTTCAGTTTGATTACTTGCTTAGGACAGTTGAGAATTCATATGTTTGATCTGATCTTACACAAGCACATTGGCACATAATTTGTGAGGTATGATATGAAGTCTGATGTGTGTGTTTCTAAGTCTTGGGTGAAACTTGATGAATTATTAGATGGATATTTTGGCATATATGTATGTCAAAAAAAAAAAAATAATAATAATAATAATATATGATCATTGATAATCTTTTCACTGAGTAACTAAACCTCTTGTCTCAAAGCATTGAATGTTCACATAAAAAAGTGAAAAATTCGGATTTGATTGATGTCATAGTTAGTTTGGCTTCGTAGCCTTTTTGACTCGAGTTAGTAGGTCCTTAGGTTTTACACCTAATGTCCTAAAACCATCTGGTTTGGGAGTCATTGACTTAACACTCATTACATGGGTCAATTAAAAAGCTTAAGGGAACCAAGTATTGCACAACCTGACCAAAAAAAAAAAAAAAAAAAAATGCCATTGTTGTTCATTCTAATAGAGATTTCAGTGAACTTTGAGATATGAATACATTGCACATTGGAAATAATTGGAAGCCTCATAATTTTGTGCTAGTTCACTTTACACTATTTTCAAACTTGTGATGTTTTAGCATGTCCTTTGTAAGTAATTGAACTTTGAGATTCCAATTCATTGTGAAGATGAAGTTCATCTTTTTAAGCTTACTAATGAATGAAAATCATGATCTTGAAGTGATACTTTAATTTTTGGAATAACATAAACTGTGCATGATGTTTGTGGGTAACATTCCTAGAAAACCCTCACGAGACTCCACTCGTTCTTTAGGAAATTCCTAGGGGTTTAAAAGGCTTGTTGCATACGCTAAATGCAATCGTACATCCCACGAAAGATGGATTTATCTTTTTGTTTTTAGTTTTCCATTTAGTTTTTAGTTTTGTTTTGCTAAGGGAGTAGCAATATGTAAGTTTGAGGGTATGTTAAGTGCTAAAATATTCAAATTTTTTGCCCTTAACTTATATGTGTTAATCCTTTAGTTTTGGTTAATTTATGTCTTTTTAGTTCTTTTATGTGTTTTCTTTGTATTTGTAGGTCCTTGGAAGAAAAGCAAGCAATTTTGGAAGTCTTGAGCATAAAAGAGCTATTTTCGGAATTTTGGAGGCTCTAGTAGTGTGATTGCAGAGGAGCTGCAATCGAACGCACTACAGGCGAAGACCACGAGCGCAAGGCACATCCGATCGAGCTCCCAGCACAACAGGATTGATCGCAGTCCTGCGATCGATTGCACACGGGCTGCAATTGAGCGCACCCATGTGCCGGAGAATTCTAAAAGCTGCGGCCAGACTCCCTTTCCTTCCATATTAGGGTTTTCCAAGTCCCACTTGTAATAGGATTAAAACCTTACGAATTTTTTAAGTTTACTAGTGTAACAATGACTTCTCAAGCCCTATAAATAGACCTCTAAACCTTGAGAATAATCATCTTGAAAAAGACACAACTTTGTGGAAAGGAATTGGAGGCTACTTTTTGGTTCTTTCTTTATCTTTTCTTTTTAGTTTTATTTTAATTATGTGTAACTAACTCTTAAGGAGGGCTAGATTGAAGCCCTAATTATGTTTATTTAATATTTCAATATTGGCGCCTTTATGATAATCATATTGTGTTGCTTAACTTGATTAATTCATGTTTTCTTGAATTCCTCATATGTATGTGATTGACCATTATATGCATGTGGTATGGATTAGTTAATTAAATCAATTTGGATGACCGAGTCCTGGGTTTAATAAAAGTAACAGAAGAAATCCACACCGGATTTTTGGGTTAATCAACATGGGGAATCGGGAGTAGATACCCATGCCCTACGCCTCATGTGTTTGTCGATTTTCATAGATTTATGCTTTCTTAAAGAACAACTTAATATATACCCATGCTAAATCCTTTAAGAAAGAAAAGAATTACAGTAGATACCCATGCCTAATTCGTTGCTTAAAAAAATCAATAGCTTAAAGAGTAGACACCCATACCCTTAGGTTAGCAAATGTTAAGTATTCACAATATGATTGGATCATTGGCATATTGTTATATTATCTAAGTATGATTAGTGGTGGATATCAAAGCCCTACCTTTAGCTTTTTCATTTATCTTTATATCTGTTTATTTCTTTTTCACAATATTAATTTAGTGACAAATTAATATTTTTATCAATTCTAAAACAAAATCAACAATCGTCGTGGGATTGATCTTATACTTATTGCACTATACTATCGTTTGATCTTATGCACTTGTGAGTAAACCGTACTAAATAGTATCTATTAATTTAGGGAGTATTGAGCACAACATTCACTTATTTTTTGGCCCTTTGTTGGCACAATATCTTTAGCTTTTGTGGTATTGTTCAAAACCTAGGCCTCTTCAGCCAATTGTTGGCTATCATATTTGGCCCATAATTGGCCCATTTCTTTTCGGCCTTTGTGGTATTGTTTAAAACCTAGGCTAATTTCAGCCCATAGTTGGCTTTTCATTTTGGCCTATAGTTGGTCTATTGTTATTGAAGGTGCATCTCAGATCATCGTTGACAACAGCCTCCAGTCAACACCATCAAGTGCTGCCATCTGCCAACAAAAAAAAAAAAAAAAAAAATCAAACTCAAGGTTCCAGAACCTTCCACCTTGAGTTTGATAGGGAGTGTTAGTATATATTGTGATATTATGAAAATATATTAGTATTGATTGTAATTGATAAAATCCAATCAGAATTAAATATACCTGATTTGATTTTTTCAATCATACCATTTTGTATTATCTCTCATCCCTATAAGTAGAGACCATTTGTATTGTAAAATTATTCATAGAATAAAAGCATAATGTAGCTCTTAGGGCTTTATTTGTGGATGTAGGTCATAGACCGAACCACGTAAAAATCTTTTGTCTTATTTTATTATTCCGCAATTTATTATTTCATTATGAATTTCTTCACTTATTTTGTGTTACAAAAATAATATAGGTCCATTTGGTAAATTTTTTTTTTTTTTGCCTTAAATAATATAGCTGACGTGGATTAATGTGGTATAAAGTTTTAAATTTTTTGTATTGAAAAGTGAAAAAGTTTTGTTTTATAATGATTTTTTTTTTTAAAAAAAAAAAAAATTGAATAGTAATAAAAAGTGAATTGTGTGATATAAAAAAAAAAAAAAAATGAGAATGTTTTGATGTTGATTTTTTTTTGGAAAAAAGTGGCGTGAAATGTATGAAAAAAAAAAAAAGAAAAGAAAAAGGAAAAGGGTTTGTCAAACGGACGCATGATGTTGCGATGCATCGCGACGTCGTGGTTTACAAAGAAAAACAATAAACAGGTAACAAATATTCTTAAAAATATTAAGTCTATCAAGGATTCAAGAAGTAAAACACAAGAGTCTATGAAGGAATTGAGAACAAAAAATAAAATAAACTCAAACTCTGAGCTTTTTTATTGGAAAACTGAATAATTATCGCAAGCTACGTTATTGGGTCTACAAAACTTTTATTTATAGGTTTCAAACTCCTAACCCTAGTAGTAATAGTAAATAAGTCGGTTTAACAAAACGGCGTAGCTATTTCGGACAGGCGTAGGACAAAGCTAAAGAAAACATAACTCTTATTCCTCATTTGTAGGCTCGTTCGGACGACATAGCGAATGACTTTCTTTGAAATGTCTCGTTTTCAAGCACGTTCAGACAGGCTAGCGAACAAGTGCTACTGTGACTCCCCTGGAATCCTTTGTTTGCAAGCTCATTCGGACAGGCTAGTGATGAGGGCTTATGTGACTCCATTGGAATACCTCGTTTGCTAGCTCATTCGAACAAACTAGCGAATTAGGGCTTCTGTGACCCTTTCTTTAACAACTCGGCCGCATGAGCTTGTGATCTCATTCGGAAGCCCTTGGCTGTCACTGTTCCCTAGCACCTCAACACTTGTATCTTCTCCAATCTTCCTCACAAACTTCAATGCACTCTGGTCTACATCATGTTGCCAACTTTATTCAAATAGCCCACTTCAATGCTACTTCTTTGAGTGAGATAAGTCTAGCAGTGTAGTCGCCAACATGTGTCTCGTTTTTATCCTTTATGCAACATGCCTTAGCTCATGTCCATGCCATTCCCTAATATTCATCCCCCTTTTAATTGGACTTTGTCCTTGTGGTCTTAAGTGATTTTCATCTTTCATATCCCATTAATCAACAACACTATCTATTTATGTTGTTATTTTTCAAAGAGAGCAAATTAAATTTCAAATCTGGTTGGCAAGTGATGATATGAAATGCTATGATGTGAATGATGACTGGATTTAGAGTTAAGAGGGCAAAGAACCATAACACTGAGAATTATGGGGGTTATAGCCGTAATACCTAGAATTACAGGGTGTGAATGTAATACCCAAATGTGCGGGGGTCAAAACCGTAATAGTTAATAAAGGAAATAGAAACAATAAAATGAATGAAAGCATAGATGATACAAGTTTTATGAGGAATATCATGTTAGACATATGATTAGTATCACTACTAAAAAAATGACCTATCTTAGAGCATCGTTTTTTCGGTATTTTATATATAAGTGCTAGAAAATAAGTGTCGGTATAGGTAATTCTTATAGTAGTATTTTTGGATAGGATATTCAACATATGGATATAGCTACTGATAAGCGCCGAATGTTGCACATTCAAGCCCCTTAATTTGCATATGTTAATTCCTTAGCGTTGTTATTTGTTTGATTTTGTTTTGTTTTTGTGTTTTCAAGTTAAAAATAAAGATGCAATTAATTCCATTGATTTTGGGCTTAAAAGCACACTTTGAGATGATTAAACTTAGCCAATCATAACAGAGGACGTATATGTTGTGGTTAAGTTTAATCAAATAAAGGAAGGGATTAATTCGGAATTTCTCAAATTTGAGTCAAAATCGGATTGGATTCAAATTTGGATTCTGCATATGTCTCGGTATTTTGGCCATAACTTTCAGCTCAAATATTTTATTGGGGTAATTAAAGCGGCATTGGAAAGCTAACTCAAATTGCTATAAACCATAGTGAAATAGCATTTTCCTAATTCGGAGCGCCGCAATGCCAAAATCGCCCCGCAAGATAGGAACGCAATTCTGGGCAAATCTATTCTAATTTGGACTTAGGTTTTCTTTATCCTAATTGGACTTGGACTTAAATCTCCGAAATTTCTAGGATTACTAGGGTTTCTAGGACTCTCCTAAGCCCTATAAATAGGCCTCTAAGCATTGAGAAAAAAAGACAGACCACTTCCTAGAGCTAGAAATCAGAAATTTGTCTTTGGAGCTTAGAAGATCATGAGCGGCTAAACCCCTTTGTAGGGTGTTGATGTAACCCTATCCAAGCACAATGGTGTGATTGTATTTAATTTCTAGATTTTCAATTTATACATGTTGATTGTATAACTATGAGAATTGCTACCTTTTGATTATGTTCTTCATATTAAATTCAATTGTTCTTAAATTGGAAATTCAATATTTGTGAAATTCTTTTCTTGTCTTAGAAAGTATTTTACTTTTATTGATCTCAAATCATTCTTGTTTTTTGTGATTATGAGGATGATGATTATACAATGGGTTTAACTGACATATGATCAATAGGATTTGATAGGACATGCCTAGGGAAGACAGATTGTACTACACCCTAGTTTAGTGTAATTTAGGTAGACAGTCTGTGCCAACCTAAGATGGGTTACACTTATTCATTGATTGTATGTATCCTGTTAAAGAATCTGATAATTTATACTTAGGGAAGACGGGTCGTATCGCATCTTGGTGGTTAGGTGGACGATCTGTGTCAACCGAAGATAAATTATGCTTATTCTTTAATAATGTAGTTTCTTGTTTATTTATAACATGCATAGAATAAATTTATGGGATTAATTATGATTAGCCATTGTGGATAGAGGTGAAGTCAATACCCTACACACTCTCTTATTTTAAATCTCTGTTATTTTCATGCACTTTACTTTTAAAGAAAATCAAATCAATTCTCTTTTTAATTAAGTTAATTTTAATATTTTGAATTTTGATAATAAAACCCTTGCAGTCCTTAAGGTTCGACACCCTCTCTATAGTCGTATCTTACAAAGATTTGTCCTATTGCAAGTGGTTATTTTTATAATTGATATTTTTTGTCACAAAAATACCACATCAATTTTTGGCGCCGTTGCCGAGGACTGCTTAACGGTTTCATTATCTAAATTTAAGGATCAATTTTAGCTTAATAATTTTTATTTTTCTGCTTTAAGTTGCCAACTTTAATTCTGTTTGGTGTTTTGTTTTTATTTTATTTTAGAATTTGCAAACAGGTCCGTAGCTGCCTTCTCTGTGACTGCGATCGAGCGCAGGTCACGTGCGATCGAGCGCACGGATGCATTCCAGGAGGCATCAAGCCAGCAGCGCTCAAGCCTTCCCGTCCTGCGCCTGCACCTATCTGCGGCTGTACGCTCGAGCGCACTCTGCCATGCGATCGAGCGCACTTGCGGCAACCTGCATCCAAAATCCCAGTGCACCTAAGGGCCATTTGGGAGCTTTACTTTTATGTTTTAGCCTAGTTTTTCTTTATTTTCTGTTTTGTTTATGCTTGGTCGCCGTTCTCTATCTTTTCCATTAATTCATTGCGACCTTGAAATTGAACACACTCTTAGACAAATTAGATCCCAAAGGATCCCTAATTTGCTAGAAGAGCGTTCCACTGAGACCATGGGAGACGGTAGCCATGTAGCTTTGCAAGCTCATTATCTTCCTACCACTTACACTACTCCCACATGTCTCCAGTTGCCGGAAATTACGGCAACCCAATATGAAATTAAGTCCAGCACTATACGAAGTTTACCTTCATTCCTAGGACTTAGCACTGAAAATCCTTATGACTTCCTTCGTGATTTCGAAGCAATTTGTGATACCACTAAAATGAACGGATTCACTGAGGATGCCCTAAGGATGCGTCTTTTTCCTTTCTCCCTCAAGGAAAAAGCCAAACATTGGTTCCAGTCCTTAACACCCAACTCTATCACTTCTTGGGCTCAATTGCAACAAGAATTTCTTAAGAAGTATTACCCCATAGGAATGACCAATGACAATAGGAGAGCTATCACTACCTTCTCCCAATATGAGGGAGAAGATTTCCATGAGACTTGGGATAGGCTACAGAGCTTGCTTAGATCATGTCCACACCATGCTGTCCCCGAACTAGTAGCTAGTGCAGTGTTTTTATAATGACCTAACCGAGTCCAATAGAAAAATGGTGGATGCATCATGTAGGGGAACTTTCATGTTAAAAAGTGAAGATGAAGCATGGGCTATGTTTGAAAATTTGAGTAACAATTCTCTTCAACAGGTTTCCACCAGACGAAGGGCACCAGCACCTAAAGTACTCAAGACAGAGAGTTTGTATGAAGCAGGCCATTCCCCAAACATGGCCAACCAAGTAGTTGAGGCTATCACCAAGAAGCTAGACCAATGGATGATTGCTGGTTGTGCTCCTAATACTGCCCACATGCACGCACCACATGAATCTTGCTCATTTTGTTCAAGTCCTATGCATCATGTAAATAACTGCCATCTTGCTGGAAATTTTACTGATGTTGGTAATGAGCAGGTTAATGTAGCTTTCTCCAGACTGGGTAATGATCCATATTCCAATACTTACAACCTCGGGTGGAGAAATCATCTAAATTTCTCATGGAAGAACTCAAATGTAGGCAACCTTGCCACAAGGCCACACAATCAAGCGCAATCCAACAGGCAGCCTTACCAACCTCATTCCACTTACCACCATCCACAGCAGCAATACCAGGCCGCACCACCTCCCTCAGATTCTAATTTTGAGGATCAGATGCTAAAAATGATGAGTGAGCTGGCGGGCGAGATAAAGCAGATGGTCAAATCTCAAGAGGAAATAGTAAACTCACATTCCCAATCCATTGCCAAGCTAGAAGTTCAAGTAGGACAACTTGACAATGCCCTCAACAGGAGGCATGAAGGAAAGCTTCCAAGTCAGCCAGTGACCAACCCTAGGGGACTATACATGGTAGAAGAAAGCACTCCTCATCTGGAGCAAGTTCAAGCCGTCACCACATTGCGAAGCGGCAGACTGGTTGACAATCATGTGGAAGAAAAGAAGGATGAGCAAATTGAGGCCCCACAGAATCTGCATCAGGACAAGGGCAAACAAGTAAGCATCGACTCATCTTCATCATCTGCCCCCACTTTTGAGGTACCATATGAGCCTAAGGTCCCATTCCCAGAGCGGCTTAAGGCACCCTCCCACTTCGGGAAACAAGGAGAGAAGGTATAAGATATGATGGAAACCTTCAAGCAGGTTCAAATCAACATCCCACTCCTTGATGCCATCAAGCAAATTCCAGCCTATGCAAAATTTCTCAAGGACTTGTGCACTCAAAAGAGGAAGAATCAGAAGCACATTCCTAAGAAGGTCATTCCCACCGAGCAAGTAAGCTCTCTGATTCAACATAACACTCCTCCAAAGTTCAAAGACCCTGGAGTGCCTACAATTTCGTGCGTCATCGGAAACACTGAGATTGAGAGAGCTCTCCTCGACTTAGGAGCTAGTGTTAATCTGCTTCCATACTCGGTATATCAAAAACTAGGCTTAGGGGAATTGAAACCGACAAATACTGTCTTGCAATTGGCCGACCACTCGATCAACAAACCCCGTGGGATTGTGGAAGATGTCATTATCAAGGTGGACAAGTTCTACTATCTAGTTGACTTTATAGTTCTGGACACAGAACCGGTCTTAAATCCAGAGAAGCAGATTCCAGTCATCCTTAGGCATCCTTTCCTTCCCACAGCCAATGCATGCATCAATTGCTGGACCGGAGTAATGAAGATCTTTTTTGGGAATATGAAGATCAGATTGAACATCTTTCATGCCTTCCAGAAGGCGCCCGATCAAAATGCATGTTTCTTCTTGGATGACATTGGAGAAACTGTTGAAGACCCACCTCCTGATCCTCTCTTTGAAGTTCCATAATGGAGCAACCCACCGGAGCCTATGCCTCTCACTTCAAGTACTCCACCAATTGATGACAACCCCACGGGGGACATAGTTCATTCAGAGGTTGTTGAAGTGAATTTCATTGGGGTGAAAATTTTTTTGGCAAATTCGCTGGCTACCCTAGTTTTTGAGAACTCCCATAGAGACAAGACGTTGATCATGAAACCAGTTCAGGACATCGCCATGGTGAGCATCAAACACCCTGAACATCGCCATGGTGAGCATCAAGACCTATTAGCTGAGAGAAGCAGTTTCGGGATCTTAAGAGGAATTCTCTTCCTTGTGGAGTGCTACATGATCATAAAGAAGAAGGGATGGAAGAGCTTGCTTGGACTTCTGAAGGATCGAGGTAAGATCCTTCGGGACTCGGACTTACATTGAGAATTACCTCATAGGATCAAGCGCAGGCCCTGTGCGCTTGACTCCTCAGTCCACCAGGGTACATGATCTCCATCCAGGTTTATTTTATTCATTGTTGCTTCATTATTTGATTATATTTTTACAACAATGTATGCACTTGATTGGTATTTGGTTGGAGTATCACATTTTTTTAGGACGTGTTTTTGCATTCAAGTTTGGGGGTATAATTTGCCCCCATCTGCTCATTCATGTATTCCTATACACTTGATCTTATTCTTTAGTTCTATACATGCATTGGGGACAATGTATGATTCAAGTTGGGGGGTATGGAAAAACAAAACACAGTCCATTATTATTGTTACGTCATTCTTAAGCATATGGTTGAGCTTTGATTTTGGTTTGAAATTCATTGGTAGGCTTAAAATTGTGAACACATGATCATATGACTTAGGGATTTTGAGTCTTACTACTTACTTTTGGCAACATGAGATGCTTCTTGTTTCAATTTAAATCTATCTTAAGCACACTAACACATGTCTGTGAGGTATGAATTTTGAGACCAATTATGTTTGTTTTCAATGTCTTGAATTATGTTGGGTGACATATTGGATGAATAACTTTGGCATGCTATATATGTATATAAAAAAAAAAAAAAAATCAATGAAGTTTGAATTTTTCACTGAGTAACCGGACCTCTTGCCTCATTAAGCAGTGAGTGTTCGCGTCAAAAAGTGAAATTTTTGGGTTGATTAATAAAATGGCTAGCTTAGCTTCGTAGCCTTTTTGACTCGAGTTAGAAAGTCCTTAGGGGTGTCTTTACACCTAATGCCCTAAAGCCATTTGGTTTTGGAGACATTGACCTAACACTTGATACATGGGTAAACTAGAAAGCTTAAGGGAGCTAAGCATTGCAAAGCCTACAACAAAAAAAAAAAAAAAAAAAAAAAAAAAATGTATGCCTTGGTTGTTTCATTTGATATGAAGTCTAACGAATTCTGAGATGGTGATTCATTCATATTGGAATTATTTTGAAGCCTCATGACTATGTGTTAGTTCACTTTGCACTAATTGAAATTTGTGTATCTCAATCTGTCATTTGTAAGTGATTTGATTTGTAAATTCTTTGGAATTTTGAAGATGGAGTTTATAATTTTAAGCTTGCTAATGAATGAGAACCATTATTTTTGTGATGCTTTATCCTTTTGAATGACATAATGATGACAATGTTTGTGGGTATCATTTCTGGAAAACCCTCACGAGACTTCACTCATCCTCTAGGGAATGCCTAGGGGTTTAAAAGGCTTGTTGCATACGCTAAATGCAATCGTACTTCTCACGAAAGATGGACTTATCTTTTTGTTTTTCAGTTTATTTTCTGTTTTGTATTGCTAAGGGATTAACAATATGTAAGTTTGGGGGTGTGATAAGAGCCGAATGTTGCACATTCAAGCCCCTTAATTTGCATACGTTAATTCCTTAGCATTGTTATTTGTTTGATTTTGTTTTGTTTTTGTGTTTTCAGGTTATAAATAAAGATGCAATTAATTCCATTGATTTTGGGCTTAAAAGCACACTTTGAGATGATTAAGCTTAGCCAATCATAACAGAGGAATGTTGTGGTTAAGTTTAATCAAATAAAGGAAGGGATTAATTCGGAATTTCTCAAATTTGAGTCAAAATCTGATTGGATTCAAATTTGGATTTTGCATGTATCTCGGTATTCTGGCCATAACTTTCAGCTCAAATATTAGATTGAGGTAATTCAAGTGGCATTGGAAAGATAACTCAAATTACTACAAATCATTGTGAAATACCATTTTCCTAATTCGGAGCGTCGCAATGCCAAAATCTCCCCGCAAGATAGGAATGCAATTTTGGGTGAATCCTATTCCGATTTGGACTTAGGTTTTCTTTATCCTAATTAGACTTGGACTTAAATCTCCGAAATTTCTAGGATTACTAGGGATTCTAGGACTCTCCTAAGCCCTATAAATAGGCCTCTAAGCATTGAGAAAAAAAGACAGACCGCTTCCTAGAAATTAGAAATTTGTCTTTGGAGGTTAGAAGATCATAAGCGGCTAAACCCCTTCGTGGGGTGTTGATGTAACCCTATCCAAGTACAATGGCTTGATTATATTTAATTTCTAGATTTTTAATTTATGCATGTTGATTGTATAACTATGAGAATTGCTACCTTTTGATTATGTTCTTCATATTAAATGCAATTGTTCTTAAATTCTAAATTCAATATTTATGAGATTCTTGTTTTGTCTTAGAAAGTATTTTACTTTTGTTGATCTCAAATCATTCTTGTTTTCTGTCATTATGAGAATGATGGTTATACAATGGGTTTAACTGACATATAATTAATAGGATTTGATAGGCCATACCTAGGGAAGACGGATTGTACTACACCCTAGTTTAGTGTGATTTAGGTAGACAGTTTGTGCCAACCTAAGATGAGTTACAGTTATTCATTGATTGTATGTATCCTGTTAAAGAATCTGATAATTTATTCCTAGGGAAGACGGGTCGTACCGCATCTTAGTGGTTAGGTGGACGATCCGTGCCAACTGAAGATAGATTATGCTTATTCTTTAATAAGGTAGTTTCTTGTTTATTTATAACATGCATATAATGAATTTATGGGATTAATTATGATTAGCCATTGTTGTGTGGATAGAGGTGAAGTCAATACCCTACACTCTCTCTTATTTTAAATCTCTTTTATTTTCATGCACTTTACTTTTAAAGAAAATCAAATCAATTCTCTTTTTAATTAAGTTAATTTTAATCTTTCGAATTTTAATAATAAAACCCCTGCAGTCTTTGAGGTTCGACACCCTCTTTATAGCCGTATCCTACAAAGATTCGTCCTATTGCGAGTGGTTATTTTTATAATTGATATTTTTGGTCACAAAAATACCACATCAGCTACGACTGAATGCATATGAGGCTTGATTGATTTACTGCTTAGATATGCTTATATGCTTGTTTTTCACCCGAAGTTGTTGAATGCATGTAAATGTGTATAGCTAAATATATTATGAATTAGATGAGTATGTATGTGTATGTTTTCGAACGAGAGTTTGGAATGTGCACATACACACAGTCGAAATAGTATGTTATAAAAATGTTCTTATGTATAGTGTTTACTTCATCAGCCACGAAATGCTTCTTAAATGTATGTTTAAACCAATAGTAGTTGTTATTGTAAACTCATGGTAGAAAATGGAAGTTGGCTCATTGTAAAAAGTTAGTGATTTCTATACTTATTGAGAAACATGCATTCTTATATCTGCATCTGCGAAGGTGGCAACCCAACAATCACATAGATGATGTTGTGGTTGTAGGTGACGAGAGTGTTGATGAGGATCCGGTAGCCGCATACTTGAGCTACTATGACTGAGGCCTCATGATGCCGGATGCATTTTGGGTCGAACTATGAGTTAGTCCGTCTTTTGAGTTTGTACATCATTTTTGTTTTTTGTATATGGCGGATGCCAGATGCTGTTTATAAACATTTATGATGCATATGGTAGGGGTGTACATGCGGATGCAATTGTTTGTAATATCTACAACCACATCCGTAAAATTTGGATATCACTTTTAGATATCCACATCCACATCAGCATCATGTTTTTACTATCTGCATCCACGTTGTTATTGAATGTCATTATCATCAGCTATCCGCATTTTAGGTAATTGAGCTATTTTAGTTGCTTGGGCCTTCTTTGAGTCTCTATTACGTCATATTTTAAACGATTTTGAAAATAATTTAGGCCCATTTTTAGTGTTTTGGACTTGTTTTATTTTTTAAGCCCTAGTGTTTTAAAAATATATTGATCTCACATTAATTTTGCCTTTTTGCCGAAGCAAATGAGTGAATTGCCAAGAAAAAAAAACCTAAAACATTATAAACATAGCATATACCTAATGCAAAATGACTTTGTTTTGGTGAATTTATTAAATGTAATATATGAAATATATTTTATGTAAAAGGTATGTGGATATATATGGCTTTTGTTATATATATTTTTTATATATAAAATATATATTTTTTATATATAAAATAACCACATCCGCATATCCTAAAATCACTATCCGCATCCGCATATGTGGATAGTGCCTTTTGTTAATGAGAAATGATATAGTGCAACAAAAAGACCATTTTTAACGCATAAAAGTCTTCGGTGGCAAGAGGTCATAGGCCTCATCCGTAGTTGCTATGGCTCTACCCACTGATGGACCTATAGCCTCTTGCCACCGAAAACTTTTATGGGCAAAAAATGGTATTTTTATTGCACTATAGCATATCTCTTTGTTAATTGTATCTGCATCCACACGTGTGGATAGCGGATGCACGCGGTTAATATCCATCCGCATGTACACCCCTAGTATATGGTGATGTGTTGTATGCGATACTTTTGTATAGCCATTGGTTTTAGTTATGCAATGATACAATGTAAACATTTTAAAAACATAAAGATACAATGTCAACTTTGTGTGTTACGTAATATTATTGTTTTAATTGTTTCCACTGCATTGCGATGATCTCTGATGTGATAAGTTCATATTATGAGATGTTTTTGAGAATATGTAGGTTATTGTGGTGTCTGTTGGGGCAATAGGATTGCAAATAAGATATTTGTGCAACGGTGAATATAAATTTTCATGCCCAACAACATTTTTATGAAGAACATGTGAATAACAATTGCTATTTAAAATTAAACTGCAAGAATGAAAAACACTTATTTGGATATCAACGGCTACACCTGGCTTTGGGCAAAATCTGTTTGCTTATTCTTTCTCCAATAATACATTTCTTCATTCTCCAGGTATACAACGGATCTTATGGATCACGAGACCTCTAGATCTTCTCACTAAAAACTGAAAATAACCAAGAGAGTGTGGGCTTTTACTTGATTTTTCAGATCTTAAACTTTTGTTCTTCGTGAGTTAACATAAGAACTATTAATTCTCAGAGTGTTTTTGAAAATTAATTATCAAGTGAACTTGATGAGTGGTTTGAAAGTTTAGGCTCTTCTCTATTTTTAGGTTCGGCATGCTAGCAGAGTTTGAAAAATAAGCAATGTGGTACAAGCAAAAGTTATAATCCACATACGATTTGAAGGAACTAATCATAGTTCCTCTAGGATAGGGTGGATGGCTAGGGTTAAAAAAACCCTAGCCTCCACTACTTCTACAAGTGACACATGGGGCCAAGGAATTTTTTCATAGCCTCATGCGTCTCCCTTAAGAGTTGGGCTTTGGGTTTTATCCTAACCCAATCCTCTTGGAGACCAATGCATAGGGCCATGAAATTTTTCCTGGCCTTATGTGTTCCCACTACTTATCCACTGAGCTTCTAGGTTTATCTCTAACCCAAATTCTCCATACATGCATCTCTACATTGTATCTCTCTAGCTAATGTTTTAAATAAATAAAACAAATAGTCAAATAAATAAGAAAACCTTTATTATTGTTAAATTATATGAGCTTGGTGAGGGACCTAAAGAGAAAAAATACTATTGGCTTAAATATGTCCATAATAATGTCTTACTGACATTAGTTATATAAAAATATTTTAATCACAATCAATTTCGCTAAATAATTATGACTGCACTCCTATAAATATTTTTGATTAAACAATTACTCTATTTGACTTACTTAACGTTGACTTATGATCTTGCAATGAAATATTTTGTAGCAGAATTAAGGCTAAGTGATCTTGCAATGAAATATTTTGTAGCAGAATTAAGGCTAAGGATATTGCAACTTAATTCTCTACTTCGTTATCCTTGAGTCACTGATTTTATATTATTCTCATACTTGTGAAAACACATGTATATATTTTGGTATACCAACCAAAATGTTTCGGCTGAAAACTTTGAGAATAATATTCATAAAATCTATCTCAAGGGGCAATTTCTTCTCTCTTTGTTCTCTGACAAAGGATTTTGATTTCCTATTGAAAATGCTTTCCCACAATACTACACATGATTACCCAACGTATCAAGATTATTTCGACTAATGATAGGTCTCACTCTTTGATATATCAAAGTAACCTACATGCAACATCCAAGCTATAATTCCCTTCAGATTTAGAATCAAAGTCTTAAGTAGTCCTTAAGGAGTTATTGTCTTTCATTATAAACAATATCTTTGTGAAAAAACAACACATTGGTCCGTTCGGTGCCTTAGGGTCTCAACACCTACACATCAATATAAAGTCACAGCTTCACTTGATCAAGATACATACTCAAGATTCGATATGTAACGGTCTTTCTTAAAATGGAATGCTTAAGTTCCATTTACCGATCGACCTTTATAAGTTTAAGGATTACAAGGATTATGGACAAAGACCTTGTGTGATAACCACGTTATTCACACACATAGTCAAATTCAATGTTATCTTAGGACATTTCATATTCGTAATAAATATGATAAATTATGGTAATAAGCATGTAAAATGCATTTTATACTCCATATGCTCAAATCATTTAATTAGTAAATAAAAAATATATTCATTATAAACATTTGAATGTCAACATGGATATAAAATTATTGGGATTAGGGGCACAATACCCAACAACAACTTGGGTATTTGATATAAAAGTGCGTCGTTACATTGTTGAAGAGAAACATATATACCAGAGATGCTATAACCAGGAAGCATAGAATGGGGCACGAACCTCGAGACATCCCTCAACACTTTCCAAACCCCCACTAGGAAACAATAACAAGGAGACAGATGCCCAAAAAACAAAACAAAACAAAACAAAACAAAAAATAGAAAACAAAAGCCCAGCAAAGAACACTGACGGAGGAAGTGACACGGGGCTGCGGCACCACCTCTGATATTTAAGTTAAAGAAATGATAGACATATGTTGACTCAAGAGAACATAAGAGAGAGAGAGAGAGAGAGAGGGAGAGAGATTAGAGCATACTTGTGCTTTTCTTCATACTAACCTTATATATATATATATACACACACACATGGACTTTATTGGATAAGTGCATGGGTAAGGCTTAGTGGCTGATTGGGCCTTTGATCACGTGGAGGGTTTCCTTTGGTATTCATCTTCCTCTTAGGGCTCAATGAAATTTGGTGGAGCACGTTTCCTTAGGTGATTGCCTTTGAAGTAGGGGTGTCAAGTCGACTGGTTATAACCGGTCACCAACCGATAACCAACTACTAATTGGTAACCAGCTACCAACTGGTAACCAATAACTAGTCAACCGCTTTTAAAAACGGTTGGAAATAACCAATAACTAGCTACCCCGGGGTGGTTACCAGTTTTTGCATTTTCGAACACCCGGTTATAACCGGTAACCGGGCATTGATAAGTGCCAAATATTGCATATTTCGACCCCTTTATTTACATTAGTTAATCCTTTAGTTGTGTCGTTATTTAATATTTTGTGTTAGTTTTGTGTTTTTAGTATTTTGTAGGTCGTTGAAGAAAAACTACAGCTTTAAAGGAAAAAATGAAAAGTTTGGAAGAAAGCATATTTTGAGAAGACCTAGGTGATGTGGTTAAGTTTAATCAAATCCAAGGAAAAGGTTAAATCGGATTAAAGATCAGATTGGATGAGATTTCAGATCGGATTCAAATTCAGATTCTGCACATGTCTTAGTATTTTGACCATAACTCTCCGCTCGAATATCTGATTGAAGTGATTCAAACGGCATTGGAAAGCTTGCTCAAAATACTACAATTTATTGTGAAATTGGATTTTCGTAATTCTGACAGTTTCTATGCCAAAATCGCCCCGAAATTAAAGGACACAAATCTAGACGAATCCTATTCCGATTTCAGACTTCTATTTTAACTGGGAGACAGACCTCCGAATTATCTAGGTTTACTTGGGCTTCTAGGACTTTCCTAAGCCTATAAATAGACTTCTTTGCATTCAAAAAAAGGACATAATCCTAGAGAGCAAAATTCTACAGTTTTTCTCTTTTTAGTTTAGGTTTTCTTTAGTTTAGGTTTTATTTTTATGTGGAACTAAATTCCCAACTAAGGTTGGGGATGAAGCCTCACCGATGAAGAACAACATCACTTTTATGTAAGTTTTTATTATTCTGATTTTATGTGATTTTATATTTCAATTGTTTTACTTCTAATCAATTGTATGGAGTGATTCTTGGGTATCTTTTGTGATTCAAGGATACATGTGATGATTTGAGATAATTTCATATGATTGATTGCTTGGCTTTTAACTCATAAAAATTGGATATCCCTTGTGATTTGTTCTACGGATACATCTGGTGTTTCAATTGAATTTGGATTCCTTTTGTGATTTGGTCAATGAATGAATACATGGGATGGTTTTGATTAATTCTTTGAAGCATAGTAAAACATATATGTGATTTAATTTGTGAGAACTTCAGATTAATATTGATGAACATAAAGTATGTTGTTATGATTTGGTGAGTGTAAATTCCCAAACCTTAGTACCTTTATCCTTAGATTTACTTATTTTATTTAGTTTATGTTTATCCTTTAATTTTCAAAACTCAAAAATCAAAAACTCTTTTGGAACTAGATTAGGATTTAATTAGTTTAGATATAAATTGCTCTTTCAAAAATACAATTCTCTGTGGGATCGACCTCGCACTTGCAATCCATTAAACTACAATTGATTCGTGCACTTGCGAGTTAAATAAATTTGCACAACAAGTTTTTGGCGCCGTTGCCGAGGAATTGTTCAATTTTTGAAACCAATTTATTTCTAAATTAGTTTTATTCTTCTACTAGTTATAATTAGGATTTTATTTTTCTGCAATTTGTTTTGTTTTATTCGTGTTACTAATAAAAAAAAAAAAAAAGATTGTTCTTGTTGTTTTTTGTTTTGTTTGGCTTGTTTTACAGTTCTGCCGCAGCACCTTCCACATATCAGCGCGATCAAGCGCACTCATAGCAAAAGTAGCAGTTCCATAGATCTTTGCCAAAAATTTATTTTTGGTCCTTTTTGTGAGTTTTTAAATTTTAGTTTTCATTTTTTTTTTTTTGTGTTAGTTGTTCTTGTAGTTTATTTTATTTAAAAAAAAAAAAATTAAAATTATATATATATATATATTGGTTAATGTTTTATGTGGGATATCTGCATGCTAAAAAGTGAGGGGAAGCATGAATTTTCATTTTAATGATTTTAATGCATCTCCTAGTTGTAGGACACCAGCTCCTACCAACTACCCTCAAAATTTTTACCCAAATAAACCATGTTCATTTTGTTTCAATCCTTATCATGAGGAGAACAATTGTCCAGATCTGCGAACTGAGCTCAACGACTTATGGGACAAATTAGATCAAATCAGAGCAGCTAGATCTAACTTTTCATATGAACAAATGAACACTAGTTTCTCTAGCCCGGGGTTTGATTCAAATTTCAATTGTTATAACCCGAACTGGAGCAACTAATATGATTTCTCAGGATCAGCTCAGGCTACAGGAAATTATGCTCACCAATTTGATGAATTGCACCATTCAGAATATCCACAATTCGATCATCAAGCTCAACCTCCTGTTTATCAGTCTACCACTCAAGTGCCTGCACCACAGTCATCACTGGAAGACATGATGAAAGCATTCATGCAATCAATGGATAAGAACATACAAGAGATAAAGCAAGATATGAAGAATACTACCCTGAGCAATTCCCAAGATATACAAGAGCTAAAAAGTTTCACCAATCAAGCCGTACAGGAGATGAGGAATTCCAACATGGCTAACAACAGAGACATACAAGAACTTAAGCAGGCCATGACCAAGATAGAAGGACAGATCAGTCATTTAGTTGTTGACTTCAACAGAATAGAGGAAGAAGAGCTTCAAAGTCAGCTGATGGCTGAAAGGCACTACATGATTGATGAGGATGATTCCAAAAATTCTTATCATGACCATGCCCAAGTCACCATCACACTTGAGAGTGAGGAAATTGTGGATAACAAAGAGGAGGAAGAGAAAGAGGAGCAAGTTGAGCACCCTGAGCAAGTTGAGCACTATGAGAACAGTGAGCCACCAACAAATCCTGACCTACCCAGTGACATGGAAGTGAGTACTGAAGCTACCGCCTACATCACTGTCCCTCTTGAGGCACATCAAGAGCCATCTTATGTCAAGATATTCAAGGACTTGTGCACACAAGCACACAAATTTAGGAACCACTTTCCTAAGAAGATCTGTCGAAGCAAGCAAGTCTACATAATATGGTGAAACATCCTTCCAGAGGGCTATGAAGTTTTGAAGAAGAAAGGGTGGAAAGGATTGGTTGGACATCCGCATGATAGGGGAAGCGCTGTAAAGTTTCTCCTCCAGTTTATTTTCTGCACTTCACTCCACAAATTATTTCTTTCCTTTTTCATTATATTGCATTTCTTTTTATTTGTTTTTGTTTCTAACAACAATTAATCTTTTGATGTTTTGTTTCTGTGAAAAAAAAAATATTGCTGTTAGTTTTTGTTCATAGGTGTTTTGGTGTTTAAGTTTGGGGGACCCCCTAGCCTTGTTCACACTCCGATTTCCTTACTTCCGGTAATGTATTTCTATACTACACATTGAGGGCAATGTGTAATTCAAGTTTGGGGGTATGGAAAAACACTTAGTCTGTTTATTTTTGTTCTTATTTGTTTATTTTTATTTATCATTTTGTGTAAAAAAAAATTGAAAAAAAATAAAAATTATGCTATGTTGTTGTCAAGTTTGAGTTAAACTATAACTGTGATTTGCATTTCATTAGCTTGCTTAAAGGGTTGAACATCATCATTATGTCATTAGAAGTCTGAGTCCTTTGACTTATTTTTGGGTAAAAGAAATTTCACTTGTTTTGAAATAAATTTTTATGAGCACATTAGCATGTTTTCTGTGAGGTATGATGTTTGAGCTTAAGCTTGTTCTCTTTGAAATTTGTTGGATGACCTATTGATGAATAACCATTGGCTTGCAAGATATAAAAATAAATAAATAAATAAATAAAAAAGAGAAGGAAAAAGAAAATAAAGATCATGTTGAGTTTTTCACTGAGTAACCAGACCTCTTGCCTCGTTAAGCATTGAGTGTTCGCGTCAAAAGGTGTGAAGTTCAGTGTTGATTTATGATATGGCTAATCTGACTTCGTAGCCTTTTTGACTTAAGTTAATAAGCCCTTAGGGATGTTCTACATCTAGTGCCCTAAAGTCACCTGGCTTGGGAGTCATTGGCCTAACACTTGTTACATGAGTCAATTAGAAAGCTTAAGGGAGTTAGACATTACAGAGCCTATAAAAAAAAAAAAAAAAAAAATTTATATCTTGCCTTGGTTGTATCATTTGATAGAGATTTTTACAAATTTTATGGAACTTATCTTGAGTTTAAACTGAAAGCTTCATGATTATATGCTAATTACACTTTACACATTTCAGAACATATGAGGTCTCAATTGTCCATTTATGAGTAATTTGATTTTGGATTTCCTTTTGACTGTTATGATGATGTTTGTCTTTTTAAGTTTGCTCATGAATAAGAACCATGGTTTATGTGAAACTTCTTTCTTGTTAACAACATAGTGCACAATGTTTGTGGGTATCATTCCTGTTAAGCCCTCATGAGACTTCACTCGTCCACTAGGGATGCCTAGGGGCTTAAAAGGCTTGTTGCATATGCTAAATGCAATCGTCTCTCTCACGAAAGAGGATTTATGTTTCTTGCTTTCATTTTATTTTTCGTTTTGTTTTGCTAAAGGATTAGCAAAATGTAAGTTTGGGGGTGTTTGATAAGTGCCAAATATTGCATATTTCGACCCCTCTATTTACATTAGTTAATCCTTTAGTTGTGTCATTATTTAATATTTTGTGTTAGTTTTGTATTTTTAGTATTTTGTAGGTTGTTGAAGAAAAACTACAGCTTTAAAGGAAAAAATGAAAAGTTTGGAAGAAAGCATATTTTGAGAAGACCTAGGTGATGTGGTTAAGTTCAATCAAATCCAAGGAAAAGGTTAAATCGGATTAAAGATCAGATTGGATGAGATTTCGGATCGGATTCAAATTCAGATTCTGCACATGTCTTAGTATTTTGACCATAACTCTCCGCTCAAATATCAGATTGAAGTGATTCAAACGGTATTGGAAAGCTTGCTTAAAATACTACAATTTATTGTGAAATAGGATTTTCGTAATTCTGACAGTTTCTATGCCAAAATCGCCCCGAAATTAAAGGACACAAATCTAGACGAATCCTATTCCGATTTCAGACTTCTATTTTAACTGGGAGATAGACCTCCGAATTATCTAGGTTTACTTGGGCTTCTAGGACTTCCCTAAGCCTATAAATAGACTTCTTTGCATTCAAGAAAAGGACACAATCTTAGAGAGCAAAATTCTACAGTTTTTCTCTTTTTAGTTTAGGTTTTCTTTAGTTTAGGTTTTATTTTTATGTGGAACTAAATTCCCAACCTTAGTTGGGGATGAAACCTCACCGATGAAGAACAACATCACTTTTATGTAAGTTTTTATTATTCTGATTTTATGGGATTTTATATTTCAATTGTTTTACTTCTAATCAATTGTATGGAGTGATTCTTTGATATCTTTTGTGATTCAAGGATACATGTGATGATTTGAGATAATTTCATATGATTGATTGCTTGGCTTTTAACTCATAAAAATTGGATATCCCTTGTGATTTGTTCTATGGATACATCTGGCGTTTCAATTGAATTTGGATTCCTTTTGTGATTTGGTCAATGAATGGATACATGGGATGGTTTTGATTAATTCTTTGAAGCATAGTAAAACATATCTGTGATTTAATTTGTGAGAACTTCGGATTAATATTGATGAACATAGAGTATGTTGTTATGATTTGGTGAGTGTGAATTCCCAAACCTTAGTACCTTTATCCTTAGATTTACTTATTTTATTTAGTTTATGTTTATCCTTTAATTTTCAAAACTCAAAAATCAAAAACCCTTTTGGAACTAGATTAGGATTTAATTAGTTTAGATATAAATTGCTCTTTCAAAAATACAATTCTCTGTGGGATCGACCTCGCACTTGCAATCCATTAAACTACAATTGATTCGTGCACTTGCGAGTTAAATAAATTTGCACAACAGGCATATATATATAATATTTATTTTTTAAAAATGTAAATGACGTCATTTTACTCTAGGGTTTATGTATTTATTTTTGTTAGTAAATTTACTCTAGGGTTCACACTTTTAGTCTTTTAAGTTTTACCATAGCTTTGCTTGCAATACAATACTTTTTTCATTCTTTTATGACCATGCAGAAAACAAAGATTTGTAATCCAATGCTTGATAGATTACTTAGGAAAACCATCAACTCAAGCCATGATGTTCCAAGATACAATTGGAGAAGCTATAAAATCTTGTTCCTTATTCCAAGCAGTGGCAAATACAAAAGGGGCGGGCAGGGGTGCCCGTCCTTTCAAAAAATTTTGAATTTTTTTTTTCTAAGGTTATTTTTTTAGTTTTCTTGACCCTATCCTCTACTCCTCCTTCTCCCGCCCCTCCTAATACCTAGATCCACCTCTAATTCCAAGTATTCTTTATATTTGCACCTTATTCTTTAAGAATGATTTTTTCTAAAAGAATGAGTCACTTATAGTGAGGATATATTTAGAATTTGAAAAAGGGCCAAAAAGGCCCTAATTGTTTTTCTAAAAAGGGCAAAAAACTTCTAAATTAAGCCCAAAAAATAGGCTCTATTCTCAAAATAGGCAAAAAAATGTCCAATTTTTTAAAGATCGACATGGTCACCAATGTGGATAACTGGCTACCAACCGATGACCGGGCGGTTATTACATAACCGATTAACCGGTTCTGATTTTTTAATTTGACCAACCAGCTACCCCGGTTGTGGTTAGTGGTTTTAGCCAATAACCACTAATCGCAACCGGATTTTCACCCCTACTTAGAAGGTAGTCTTTCCTCCCTTTAGGGGTGTGCGTCAATAACATGGTGATTTGTTACCTTGGGCGGGATTTCCTTTTAATTGTTTGCCCCTCACGATGGATCTTCAACATGTGAAAGAATAGAAGATCCCAAGTTTTTTTCTTGTTTTTGAAGGGATTCAAATAAGAGAGAAAATTAAGGAATATGTCGATGCGACCGCGAAGCAAAAAAGAGAGCAACAAATGCTTTTCCTTGCAAATGGGAAGTTTATATTCTTATATTTTCTTTTGTTTTCTCATTTAGAGAATAATTTTTATTGTATTATAGTGAGATTTGAGTGTATTGAAGCTTTGGTTTTTAATAGTTTTCTCTCCTTTGTATTCCATCTTTGACGGTGAATTTTTTTGTTATCGCCTCATTTAGAGTAATTTTAGAAGTTACTATTGTTTGCCTCATCTGTTATTCTAATAATGTGGTGGCTTTTAAAATCACAACTTGATTAAAATTCAATAAAAATCAATTACATGGCCAATGATAATTTTAGAAGTCATATCATTCTTGGAGTGACACAAGAGAAACACAAAAGTGACATAATATTACTCTTTCTTTTATTAACCTACCTTAAGAAATTACCTTCATCTTATTTACCATAGTTATGATTTTTTGTGCAACTTAATTTCTCCTCTCGTGAAACTCAAAAAAGAAAAAGAGTGACTATTATAGTCCATAAGAGCATTCCTACCAGCCTCACCAAATTTTACTCATCAAAATAACCAAAAGTGCACTTTTGATTATTTTAATAACTCACAGTTTTAGAGCATTCACAGCAGCCTCACTATTTTAATAATCCAATATTATTTCATTTAAATATAATTTTTCAAAGATTTGTTAATTCTTAGAAAAGAGAGAGAGAGAAACTAAAAGCAAAAAAGAAGAGAGAGAAATGAGTTGTTTAATCAGTAGATGAGTAAACATCACTTTTTATATTTGGTGAGTACTATTTACTTCACAATTTTTTTTTTTTGTTAACGTAATGAGTCTGAAAAGTGGAGATTTAAGCTATTTTTATTAAATTGTTTCACCAAAATAATCAAAAAATAATTTTGGTGAGGCTGCAAGGAGTGCTCTGAGAAGGCGCTGAACATGTTGGCTTAAGAGTCTCACTTCTCAGGATCGGAGTCACCTTCAAAAAGTATTTATATATGACTTTCATATATATATAATAGTAGCTCCGGAATGGAGGGAAAAAAAAAAAAAAAAAAAGAACAAAAAACACTCCTCAGGCATGACGGATACGAGGGTACAAACGTGTTATTCTGCAGCGTGGCAATCTGTACAAAAGCAAAACTCACCATGAGTTCTTGCTTGACCAAAAACGGAACTTTTCTTTGTTTCCTTAAAACAGGAAAAAAGAAAAAGAAAAAAAATGCTTCATTCTGTCTATATCTCATTCAGTCTCTCTCTCTCTCCCCCCATCTTAAAACTTTTGGTTCTGTGTGAGACGTCAACACCTCTACGAACTCAATAGTAGGCTTGGATTGGTAGGGTTCATTCTTCTTCTTCTTCACTCCCACAGTGCTTCTTAAAGCTAGGGTTTCGTTTGAGATTCTAAGCTAAATTTGTCAAGGTGGAGCTGTTTATCCTGGTTTATGCAAAACCCATCTTTCTTTTTTCCTTTAATATTCTAACTCTACATTCCACTCTCTCTCTCTCTCTCTCTCTCTCTCTCCAACTTTTCTATTTGTAGAATGCTTGAAGACGGGTGGGAGATCTGCTAAATTCAGTAATTGTTCTGAAGGGTAGGTTAAATTTTAGCTTAGTTTTCATATTTTTCCTCATTTTCTTTTTTTGGAGAGAGCAAGTGCAGTTTTGATTCTTTATTTTTTTAAAAGATCTTTCTTCTAGCTTTCTATTATCCTCTCTATAAGTTTTATATACTCTTTCTCTTTGTGAAAAGGACTGGTTTTCTTGTTCTTTTTTATTTTTATTTTTGTTAATGTTTTGATTTTCTATATGACTCACCCTTAATAAAGCTTCTCCCTTTATATACTTTTCATGTGTAGTGTAGGAGTTTGATTTGCTCTCTCTGAGATTCCTCTTTTGTGAAGGGTTATTATTCCTCTAGCTTTTGTACGAGGATAACATCTATATATCTCTTATTTCTTTCTCCATATCATTTTGTAAAGAGATTTTTGCAAAAATGAAGAGGAGGAGAATCGAGATGAAAAAGATCGACAACAGGGCTGCAAGACAGGTGACTTTCTGTAAGAGGAGGGGGGGACTGTTTAAGAAGGCTATGGAGCTCTCAACTCTCTGCGATGCTGAAATTGCTCTCATTGTCTTCTCTTCTACTGGAAAGCTCTTTGACTACGCCAGCTCAAGGTTTCTCTCTCTCTCTCTCTCAAACATCTTTCTACTTATTGTATACATTTTGATCGTTTTATTCATGCATTCTTGAGAGAAAGAGAGAGAATATGTGAGAGCCAACTGCTCAAAATAAAAGATCCAAATTAAACAACAAGACTGATCACTGAAAAAAACTACTACCAACTCTTATGTTTTCTGCAAACCACAATTATCTACTTTCACCCCTGAGATGTTAATATCACCTTGCTATATATATATATATATATATAAGCCACCACTTGCAGTGTCTTGTGATATTTCTACCTAGCTACTTTCTTATTCACTCCTCTGAATTAGATATTTGTGTTTCTGCACTTCATAAAATATAGCATACGTACGTACGGATGAACTAGATGTTGGATTTGAATGATGGAAAGGAGAGATTTTTTGGCCCATATTAATTAGCTAAATTTAAGAGAATTGTGACTTTTACACAAGTTGCATGTTAGAGATGCAATTAGTTCACACACACGCGCCCTATTAAAAATTTATGTAAAAATTAAAAATGTATATGAAAATCACATCTTCTAATTAAAGATGTGATAATTTAACTTATTAAATTGAAAAACCAACCCAATTTGAAATAAAACGTATTTATTAGTTATGAGAAAAATGGATCTACATCTATCCTTGGAGGGGGAAAAAAGAAAAAGAACATTTCTATATAGAAATGTTCTTTTTCTTGTTGAACATCTACACCGCTCACTAATTATTTGTTTATATAGTTAATTAAAGAATCAACTAGGCATATTCCAGTATATATATTTCATTGTAATCACTCGTAAAATAATGGTTGGAATAATTGCCACTTGTTTGGATTGACGTGTACAAGTAACTGTGAAAATGGAACATATTTTGGGATTAAAACAGTTGATATAGAAGTGCAATTAAAGCACATGAATGATATATATGATGAACTAATTTAGAAACATACTTCGGGATTATTATGCTTTAGAAGACAAATTGTATTGTCTTGTTCATATCCTACTAATCGGGTTAGGTTTACTACAAGAAAATTGGTTTTTAACAACTATATTTTTAGCAACGATTCAAACATCGTCGTTATTGTTTACTTATCAATGATTATAATTTCTTGTCGTCACTAATTTCATACAAACAAAAAATTAAAAATTAGTGGTCGTTGATATGTAGTAACTAACACGGGAATAATTTTTTTCAATGCATGGACATAATAATGTTGATTCAAAAGATAGAACACCAATAACATAAGTACAATGTACGACAAATGAGTTCTTTCTACCACATTTATCTAGGAAAATCCTACTCGATCGATTGATTGAATGGGATAATCACTCCATGAATAGCTTTTGGCCAAGTCAAGTCAAGAAGCTTTAAATATGGAAGATATTTTAGCTACAAGACAAAATTAAGTGACTTACGTACGTAGGTTAAAATGGATACGCGTAAATTTGAGTGAGTCACCTTCATGAGTCATCATCTTACCACTTATTGGTTAAGTTTAATTACTAATTGCCTATAAAAACCACCCCACCCCCTTCAGTCTGAGAGAAAGGAGCTGAGCTAATGAGAGAGAGAAAAAGGGTAGTAGTGTGAATAGTGTTTAGAGCCCCGGGAATGCAATTTTTACAAATTAGCTCAATGAGTTTTTCTCATTGTGCTATTTAATTCTGTATGGGTCTGTTTTTTCAAATTATGTCGTTAAAGGCCCAATATGCATGCTTATGAGATAAAAATAAGTAAAACGTGATATAAATTACTTTTACTTTTATTATACTTAGGATTGATCTTATATATGACTTTCATAAGTGATTGTATTTATTTTTATTGTCCTCACTATTATGAGTGATTATCTTTGCTTTTATTGTCCTCATTAGGAGTGACGCTCTTTACTTTTATTGTCCTTATGGTTGCCCTTAAGACTATTATGAGTGATCATCTCAGATTAATGAAGTGATGGGTAATAACGAATATAAAAAGATGAGGGTCCTTAAATCATGCTTATTATCATATTGAACCATGCATGTAGTATAGTGGCACTACAAGAATTTTATTTATTTGTAACGGACCGTTAGTAACGTGTCAAGGCTTGACACGTTAGTAAAGTGTCAAGGCTGTATGTTCTATAGCTTGTAAGATACATTTCATTTCATTAGCACCAAATCTACTGTCAAAGTCTATTTTAGAAGTTGGTAATTTTCATCTCCACTTTCATTTTATGCTAAGGAAAACAGAGGAGGAAGGAACTGAATAGCTATTCGTTTGTTGTTTGAAGTATGCAGCAGGTGATTGAAAGACATAATTTGCATTCAAAGAATCTCAGCAAAATGGACAAACCATCTATGGAGCTGCAGGTTATATATATATATATATATATGCGGGTGGATATATGTCCCTTTTGATGTTAGCATTTCATCATGTCTCTCAAGATAAACGAACAAATATTTTTAAGACGCAAAGATTTGAAACTCTGCATGTTTCTTTTTTCGGATGAGTAAAGATTGAATTAATAAGAAAAAGAAGAAGGAAAGAAGTTAAAAGAATAAAAGGCAAGGGGGAAAACTCAAGGCAGCCCCACCCAACCTTTACCTACATGATGTTTAGAATTATTAACAACCATCTTGCATGATCCAGTGGAGTTCAGAATTGCTTGTTTGCTATCTCGTTCGATGTCTCATATGAATGAGGGATGATTTTTTTTTTTTTTTTTTTGGAGTTTATTGCAGTCTCATTCGAACAAGTGATCTCGTATGAATGAGCTACTTAAGTTTTTGTTAAACCGACTTATTTCAGTTTTTTAGGAGTTTGTCTGCTATAAATGAGTAATTCTACACTTAGAGCCTGTGTTGAATGTATGTTTAAGGGGTCTAAAAGTGCATTTAACACTGAAAAAAATCTGTTTGAAGAGAAAAGTTTTCATTTGGTAAAAAAAATTGAAGGGAAAAGTACACTTTATCCCCCAAAGTTTGGGGTGATTTTCAATTCGACCTCCAATGTTTCAATTTTTGTAATGCACCCTTCCAAAGTTGCAATTTTTTTTCAATTCGACCAATGTCATCCCAAAATTCCCATATTGCCACTAATTTATTTTTTTATTTTTTATAAACAATATATATATATATATATTTGGGGTGTCCGTAGCCACCCCTTTGGCCATCTGGCCATTTTTGCACCCCACCAATTTTTATTTTTTTTTTTGATAAAAAAATAAAATAAAAATAAATAAAAATTTGGGGCAATATGGGAATTTTGGGATGACATTAGTCGAATTGAAAAAAAAATTGCAAGTTTGGGGTGGTGCATTGCAAAAATTGAAACATTGGTGGTCGAATTGAAAATCGCCCCAAACTTTGGGAGGCTAAAGTGTAATTTTTCCAAAATTGAAATCGTTTTTAAGGGTCCAAAATGCGAAAAAAATGCCAAAACACATTTTTGGCAAAAGTTTAAAATGAAGCTTTTGCCAAAAAAATATTTTTTTGACTTAAAAGCTCTATTTCTCAAATACAATATTAAACATGCTCTTACTCCCACTTCTCCACATCTATTTTTTCACACCATAGGTAGCTTTTAAAACAACAATTGGATATAAGATGGATCTTTATTGAATTTTAATTCAATGATGGTTTTAAAATCTACCTACGGATGTGAAGAAATGGGTATAGAAAAGTAGGAGTATGTACAGGATTACTCGCTATAAATACTTGTTATGAACCTTGTACCATAAAATGAAAAGCTAGATGCATTTCTGGAACAACTCTAAGAACCAACTACTTGTACCATTTACAACATCCTTAAATATTACAAAAGTGGGAATATGGGGTTTGAAAATTCGTACAAGCACCTAGAGAGCCAAACGCTCTCTTCTCTCTCCTCTAGAATCTCCCAAACCCACGTTCGGCAGCCATGGAGGATCCTCCCCCATTTTTCTCTCTTTTTCCATTTTCCTTACTCCCCCTCCCCTTCTTGCCTCATCAGAGGCCAAAACTGTCTCTTTAGAGATGCTATTGCCTCCTCAGAGGCCTTATCTCTGTCCAAAAATTGCAACGACCCATCCCCCTTTGCAAGACCTTTGACCACCGCCATCCTCAGCTGCTCCAAGTTTGGGTATCGCTCTTTTCTTGAAATCTTTGGGTATGTTTTTTTCAAAATCTGCTATCTTGTTTTCAGGAAGTCTCGGATGCTCACGAGCCACTCCTTTGGGTTCCTAGCCGTCTCCGTCAGCCTCTGCCACCAGCAACTCTCCCATCCGTCCACAACGCGCCGATGCATGTTCAACATGTGCCTGCAAGTAGATCTTACTCGCTGGCGCGTGTCCTCCAAGCGCCGACGCATGAGGCCCTTTTCTTGCAGCTCCACCTCCATCCACCTCCTACGCTGGTCTTCTGGTTCCCTCACCGGCTCGTGGCCCTGTGCCACCACTCCGACTACTCCGTCGTTGCTGTTTTTTAGACATTTTACTCTGCTTTTTAGCTTGTTGTGTTGTTTTTTTGTAACTTGTTTGTGTTGCTGTATGTTAAACCCGATCCAGTTAGATTTTAAACTCTCCATGGCTTTTTTGAAAGTCTGTTTAGATGCTTCATTGGAGTTTTCATACTCCTGATGATTATGTCCATTAGATTGCGCCGCGGCAAGGGTTTTCTCGGACTGCATTCGCAGGTGATTTCCATCTTCACCTGTAACTTTCTTTTGTTTGTCCTGTAACTTTCTTTTGCTTCAATGTTAATCAGTTTATTACAAAAAAAAAATATATGTATGTTACGAAAGTGCTTGTAAACAGAACATGTATTGAAAATCTTCATGAATGGAAACTCTTTGTGTCCTTTTAGCGTGCCAATAGTACCAACACTTTGTTGAGCGATGAAATCGTGGGGAAGGCTCATGAACTAAGGTATTGTGACAACATTCATATATCAAGTTGTTATAGCAATGGCATGCACATTCCTCACAAAATTAATGTCAAAAATGATTGCACCTAATTATAGGCAGATGAAGGGAGAAGAGCTCCAAGGATTGAATATAGAGGAACTACAGAAACTAGAGCAACTTCTCAAAGTAGGCTTGAGCCGCGTTTCAAATACCAAAGGTGTGTCTCTCTTTGTTGTCTCTGTTTGTTGGCATTATAATGGAGCAATGAAGCCTTTACATGTTTCTAAATGAGAGATATTTATAAGAGATTCAAGCAATTACTATAATTCCGAAAAAATATAATGTAAAATATCTTTAGGCTTTCTTAGGTGATGATAGCCGTGAATACATAGTTGTACACATTTACTAATTTTAGAGCAAAGTGAAAAAACTACTTGACTCCAATCTACACCTATAGGAGGTTGAATAGGTGTTTAACAAACAATATGCGGAATTAGATCTGGCTTAACACAATATCATCAACCAAATATTCAGACATGTAATGAATCATAAAGAACATAGATATTTGGTTGCAAAATGAAAACCATTTAGAGAACTCTCAAAATGTAAAACCTCTTCAGAGCAGCCAAATCCAGAAAATCACTTCACTATAGAAAGACAAGAATTTACACAATGTCAAAACATACAAAATCTTTGTACTTGACAATCCAATGTACTAGACAAATGATCCACTTGTTTGCGACTGCAGTAGTTCTTACAGAACTTCTGAACCGTTTATTCTATATGATTTCCTTCACCAGAACTCCAATTAGCTTCATGTGTTGCTCATTGATCTGTGGATGAAAGGCACAACCTACACTCTAAGAGAGACAAGTCACTCACATTCTAGATCTCAATCAATCTCTTAGCTCACAGTATTCGCATCATAGATGCTATACATAGAAAATATGATGCAGTTCAGGTTGCTCAAGAATTTGGACAGAAGCGTCCGTTCGCAGGGGCGTTCAGACGGCCATCCGAACGTGCAGTTCTGGAAGGCTAGCAGAAGACCCCGTTCGGAGTCCCGTCCAAATGGCCTATGTTTCTTTAAGTTTTTTTGTCGTGGCCATCCGGACGGCTATATCTCCCGTCTGGTTGGGCACCGTCAGTTTGTTTTATTTTTTAGCCTACTTTATGTTGTTATTTTATTAGGGTTAGGGTTATGGGGGTCTTTATTTCGTTATTTTATTAGGTTTTGAGTTTTGGGGGTATTTATGTCATATTTTATTAGGTTTAGGATTTTGAGCTATAAATATATGCTTATAACCTCCAGAGAAATGGGAGTTTATGTTGATTATTGATTTTTATTAATGAGAATTACTCATAGTTAAGTTTATTCTTCTTTTTCATTCAAAACCTAGAGAGTATCTAGCATTTCAAGAAGAATTCTCAGATTATTGATAGACTCAAGATCTAGAATTACCTATTCGCTGTTTTATTCTTGTTCTTCGCTGTAACCTACCAAGTCAAGCTGCATCAGTTGGTATCAGAGCTCAGTTACTTTCCATAAATGGGGAGGAGTGATTGTTGTACAGACATGAACAAGGTGCAAGTGCGCACAAAGACAGCCAGTAAGGAGCAACTGGCAATTTGCTTGCGGCACATGAATGGTGGGCCGAACGGTTGTCATCGCCAACCAAGACAGCAATTCACGGAGGCGAAGGCAAATCTATCACTGAACGTTGGCAACACATGGAGGATCGACTCAGGGCTATGAGCGATCAAATTAAAGACCTCACTACCCAAGTATCCGACTGGTGTGGTCAACATGGGAATTGATCCAGAAACCCTTTTGCGAAGCGCAGAACGCACGGACGTCAGCACCATGCGCAAGCTCATGCCAATAGGTGGGTGAATTGGTTCGAACTCAATATTTCATAATTCTACGGGGATCTACAACCCAAAGAATTTCTAGATTGGTTGTTGGCTGTTGAAGAGATTCTTGACTTCAAAGGAGAAACAATGACTGACTCATTCTTGAGTATTTTCATGGAACGTGGAAGGGAGAAGAGATGAGAGGAGTACGACAAATCCAAAGAATTGTCAAGTGGTGTGTGGGGCCTTCACGACAACCCTAAAAGTATTTCAATGATGAAGAACACCACGCTTATTGTGGGGTGTTGTCTTGTTTTGATCTTAAGGAAGGGCGAGTGGAACAAGTTGATATGGCATCAGAAGGACCATGGAAAGAACTGGCTGAATTCGAGGTCGAATTCTGTCCAACCAAGGGAGGATGATGTAAATCGGGTCATTCAAGAATTCGGACAAAAACATCCGTTTGCAGGGGTGTTCAGACGGCTGTCTGAATGTGCAGTTCTGGAAGGCTGGCAGAAGACCCCGTTCAGAGTCTCGTCTGAATGGCCTATGTTTCTTTATGTTTTTTTGTCATGGCCGTCCGGACGGCCACATGTCCCGTCCAGACGAGCACCGTTAGTTTGTTTTATTTTCTAGCCGACTTTATGTTGTTATTTTATCAGGGTTAGGGTTTGGGGAGTTTTTATTTCATTATTTTATTAAGTTTAAGGTTTTGGGGGTATTTATGTCATATTTTATTAGGTTTAAAGTGTTGGGCTATAAATATATTCTTATAACCTCCAGAGAAATGGGAGTTTATGTTGATTATTGATTTTTACTAATGAGAATTACTCATAATTGAATTTATTCTTCTTTTTCCTTCAAAACCTAGAGAGTATCTAGCATTTCAAGAAGAATTCTCAGATCATTGATAGACTCAAGATCTATAATTACTTCTTCGCTGTTTTATTTTTGTTCTTCGTTGCAACCTACCAAGTTAAGCTTCATCAATTGGTATCAAAGCTCAATTATTTTCTGTCTTGAAATTTGATCTCTCTGGAAATCATGTCCGGACATGGCTTCTGGTTGTCGGGACATGTCTTGTAAATAGGAGTCTCTGGAAATCATGCCCGGACACGTCTTTTGGCTATCCGGCCATGTCTTGCAATTTGATCTCTCTGGAAATCATGTTCAGACACGTCTTTTGGCTATTTGGACATGTCTTCTCAAATGAAGTCTCGAGAAACAGTGTCCGGACGTGTTCACACCTTGTCCGGACAAGTCAGTCTTTGTTGATGTCTCTAGAATTGCTGTCTGGACCTGTCCTCTGGGTGTTCGAACACTCTAGATTGAAAATCCCGATATCTTCAATTCTTCATGCTAAACCTCATTTTAAACTGATTACAAACATATCACCAAATAAGCCAAATAAACTAACACAAAGTACTTGATAAATGAATATGTTGGGTTCGAATCCCACAATGAGAATCTTCGATTAGTGTAATCCTTGGTTCTCCTTAATGTTCTGGTGGAGTTGGATTAGGTTATGACTTAATCAGACTAGAGGAAGTGTCTGGAATTTTTATCGTCTACACTCCTCATGTGCAGCTCCCAATGAGTAAGTACTACTATGGTTACGCAAACTAAGGTTTAAATTAGTCTATTGTAGTCTCATTTGAACAGGATAAGTTCTTGTATGAACGTGAGTTAGGGTTTCACAATTTTTCATTTTCTTGTACTTGAATATTGTGCAATCGAGGTTTTGATCAAGGCATTTTGTGAAATACCATTGTTCCGCACTCATTGAACGGGCTGCGTTCACCATTGCTATTGGGACTGTCTGTAAGTCTTCAAATTCACCCTCATTTGAACTAGATGCAATCACCCTTGTAATTGAGCTTTTCTAGAGCTTGAATTTTAAAGTCTTGAGCACCCAATCAAAAAACCTTTCAATCATGGATGTGATCAAGGCTTACTAGAACCTTATCTTGAAGTGCTTCCATGTTCTTGTTCGAATGACTTTTGACAGATCTTGTAATCAACAACTTTTGATCTTCAACTTTCATCTAAGTCTGAGACCATATATTAAGACCAACTTATACCCCAACAAGTTTTGACAATGAATATTCCAACATTAAAAACCTAACACAAGACATTTTTTTTCGAAGTTAGACTCAGAGTGTGTTCCCTATATGCCTAATTACCTTAGTGGCTAAGGGCAAACATGTCTTACTTATCTTTCTCTGTTGATCTTATTCTTTAAATGCAGGGAGCCCAACTGATGGAGGATAATCAGCGACCAACACTGGTATCATGTCTAATTGAATTTCCTTTTTTTCTTTGTTTCCCTGCTTCTGATCATTTGGTGGACAATGTCTCTTTTAGCAGATGGAGAATCAACTTAACATTATAACATATCACTACGAAAATTCAATTTTTTGGCAACGGACCATTAGTGACGTGTCAAGGCTGTTGACACGTTACTAAAGGTTAGGAACGTGTCATTGGTAACGTGTTTGGAGCGTTTCCAAATTGGTCGTAACTACTAGGAATTTAGTAACGTGTCAATTTCTGACACGTTACTAAATGGTAATGTGTTAGTTTCTGACACGTTACTAAAGTCTAAAAAATTATTAAAAAAAAAATTCTGGACAAAAATTTGAATTTTTTTTCGAATTTTTCGAATTTTTTTTTCGGAATTTTTTTTAATAATATTATGGAATCTGATTTTCAAAAATCCGAACCCAGCACAGTTGATATCATGGAATCTGATTTTTTTTTTTCAAATAATATGATGGAATCAGATTTAATAAACCATCAAATAATATCATAGAACTCAGAATGCCTTGAATCAGTTTCAACAACATATACAAACATCTGCAACTTTCCTCTGGAACTCGAGCTCCATTTAGGCCCGATATTCAGCTATCTCCTTTTCAGCCTCTTCTTTGGCTTGTTTCAACCTAGCCATTTTTTCTAACAATAGAAAGACAAGCTATATATATTAAACCCCAATATATTAATGCAAAACACAAGATATATATAATGAGGAATATATATACCTAAGGAGATGGACGAAGAGAGGCCGGACCTGCCGGAAGGAGTTGCCGGAGAGAGAGAGAAATTTCCTTGAGGAGATGGAAGAAGAGGAAATTCCCTCTTCTTCGAAGAAGAGAAAGGAAAAGATAGAGAGAAAAAGAGAAGAAGGCCTGTGCGGGGGAGGTAGAACAAAAATAGGAGGGAAGAAAGAAAGAAAAAGGGGAAAAAAAAATTGGAAACCAGCTGGTCGCAGGTTCCCAATGCCTTATTGTAACCTGTGGTTAATTTGGACACGTTACCAATTTGGTAACGTGCCATTATGACGCGTTACCAATGAGACATGTTATCAAATTGGTAATGTGTCTCATTGAGACGTTACCATTTTGGTAACGTGCCATTATGACATGTTACCAATTGGTAACGTGCCATTATGACACGTCACCAAATGGTGACGTGTGGAGTCTTACACGTTACTAAATATTTTAGTAACGTGTCATTAACTGTCACGTCACTAAATGGTGACGTGGCGGATATTAATGAATAGTATACACGTCACTAATACACCTATTTTTTTGTAGTGCATGTAATTGAACAAGGCCAATCATCTTAGTCAATGACCAATAATACTTGCAGGTCAGCTGATCCTCCTCAACACCAAGACATCGACAATTCTCTCAAGTTGGGGGGTAAGTTTGCAACATTGCAACACTAAATTTCTTTCTCTGGTTTTCTGCTTATAATATGTAGTTAAATTCAGAGTTCAATCCAGGGATATCTTAAGTTCAAATTTATATATAATCTTCTTAAATTTAGGCATATATTATCTAGAAATATAAGGATAATATGAAATTAATTAGTGGTTGCACTGGCTGAGTGGTGACCAAATGCCAAAGACATATTGTACATGCTGCTACTGGAGAGACACTATTTGATTACCTTGGTATATCTTGCAGGTTACCTTTCCCGAATTGATTTTGAAAGATAAAGAAAGTCAAGAGTACATGGAGACGCTTAATTTTCTCTATTGAAAAACAAGCACGTCTAAGTAAAACCCAGCTAACTCTTGATCAAAATAAATTTTAGTTTCCGCAAGTTGATCAAAATAAAGTCCCACATATGTATATGGTGATCAGCCATGGATGCTTGATTTATGCTATGCATGAATAATCAAGGGCCAACTTGCTTCAATGGGCTATAAAGAAGACTGGAAAACAAAAAGTTGCTTGTTTGAGGATATATATGCATAAAATGAGCAGGATGAAGCTGTCATGTGCCTGACTTTTATCTGGGAAACTTGCAAGACATAGTACTTAACCAATGAAGAGCTGCAGAATTATTAAATCTACAGCTTTGTAATCGTAAAAACTCCACCTATATGGATCAAATTTGACAAACTATGTTAGGGTTATCTCACATCAGTTGTAAAAGGAGTAGGTGGTCAATTTATAAGTGTGAGGAAAATCTTTATCTCTTGAGCTAGTTTTGACGTTAAGAGAGACCCAAGATCACCTAACATTGGTATCAGAGTCTAGGTTGGCCCAACGATCCATGGGAGAAACATGGTTTCTACTCTAACACAGGGCTCGATATGTGAGGGAGAGATTGTTGGGGTTATCCCACATTAGTTGTGGAAGAGGCTGATGGTCAATTTATAAGTGATGAAAAGCCTCATCTTTTAAGCTGGCTTTTGGGGTTGAGAGAGGCCCATGACCGCCCAACAAACTATGTTGTGTTCCCTCTATTTTTTTTACATGTAACATGGGTACTGTTCCATTTTTGAACTATCTTTAGCAAAGTTCAACCCAAATAAAATCACATGGGCTTAGAAGGAAAATGTTTCCTCGGGCAATACAAGATATACCTATTTTTATTGTTGTTATCGTGCACAATAATGATGAACAATATAGAATTGAAAAGAGAGTTGATACATAGATTTAATGTGGTTCGTTAATGTGTCTATCTCCACAGAGAGTACGACTGTATTTTACAATTAATGATTCAGGGTTATATATATATATTTTGGAAATCTCCAAAATACCCTGTATCGTAACACCACAACCTAGTCGTTCCCCCTGCAAACTTAATTTCGCACATGGGCTAATGGACTCCCACTCCATTAACGTCGCTTCGCTCTGTTCACTCCACTCACGTCTACTTAGCCAACCAAGCCACTAGTTCCAACATTTTTTTTTTTTTTCAAGTGGGTGCATTTTTTGTATTTTTTTTATAAAAAAAAAAAAAAAAAATAGGACTTGGACCTAGTCCATATCCAAACAAAGAATACCTAATGTACTAAGCCTAACCATAATGAATGAGATTTTATACCTACTGTACTGAGCCTAACCATAATGAGATTAATTTCATGCATTGTGGTCCTTCCTCCAATTTTCTCCAGTACGATGGGTTGTTGTAAGAGCTTAATTTTCTTACTAAGTGAAGAAAAATAAATATCATTGTACAGCATGTTTTGCTCTTCTCGACCAAACCAAAGTAAAGTATAGGATTGCATTTAATGCTTTTACACCAATGAGAAAAAAATATTCACTTAGTGGGAACCGAATCCTGTCCATTATTGTCATTTTCAGACAAATTTACTCTCTCCAACATTGTCGGCTAAAAGGTGCTTTTTTTTTTTTTTTGTTAGTTAGCTATTTTTATTATTTTTATTATTATTATTATTATTTTAATTGATTGGAAAATAGAAATGAAGACCGTCACTATTCTTAATTCTAAAGGAAAAGAGGACGGGAAAAAATAAACAAAAACCGAATAAAGAGGTGGATTCTCTATTAACAGACTCAACACAAACAAATGATGAGTAGAAAATTTGACAACAAAATGTGTCGCTCTTTTCAAATTGGCCGCATAAAACAGTAAGAGAAGCAAATCATGGACCGTTGAGTTTACTTTTACTTTTTGTTGCTCTCTCTTGTTTTTTTTTTTTTTTTTTTTTGACATGTCCGCACAAGAGAGGAAAGAGGATTCGAACTAGTGACCTCCACTTCATTAAGTGTGGTCCCAGCCAATTGAGCTACATTTTGGGGACGTTGCTCTCCCTTGTTGATAATTAGGTGGGTAACACAACCAAATTCTTAAATTCCCCTCTTGCAGGCCGGAAGAGATTCAATGTGTTTTCACCAAGCTTGAATGATGACCATTTATTGTATAACGGAGCTCTCACAAGCAAGTGCCCCCATCTAGTTAGTGAACTACGTATATATTAGGAAATAAAAAACTATATATAGTATTCTAATTTTTCCATATTAAGGGAGTCACAAATCCGAGAAGAAAAAAAAAAGATATGTTTGACATTTCGATTTCATACGTAAAAAGTGCAATTTTAAACCAAACAACAGAAAATAGATAGTTTGGGCCAGATTGCGTTTTTAAAAAATTGTAATTCGAAAACATAGAAAATATGTGTTTTCAAATCGTACGTAAGGATGTGTTTTTTAAAATGCATAATTTTAAATGCTAAATTACGTTTTTAAAATCGCACTTTTTAAAATCGCAAATCCAAATAAAGCCTAAATAAAAGATAAAATATGTGTTATTAGTTCTTCTAATAGATGGCCTTTACGAGGAATATGAGTCTCTACAGAATCTGAGTCTCTACAGAATCTTACGCGTGTAACTAAACCTAATGAATGGTAGGTTCTTTTATTTTTTGGAGTTAATGATGTAAAATAAGAACTAATTGATGTTTATATATAGTGTTGTGACCGTGCACAACAATGATGAATAATATGTGTTGTTCCAAATATCTACCTAAATTAGTAGGTAAATAATGGTACGTTTTACCTGCAAGTGCACAAGGTCAACATAGTAGTACATAGAGCAAGTAAAGGATCTTCCCACGAGAATTGCTGAATTTTGCTTAAAAATAAATTCCTTAAGTAAAACAAAGATTGATTTTTTAAGTGATGATAATAAAAGGTAGGGCTTTGATATCCATCACTAATTATATTCAGCTAATATAACAATATGCCAATGCTTTAATCATGCTATGCATATCTAATGTTTGTTAACCTAAGGGCATGTCATATATTCCTTAAGCTATAAATCTGCCTAAACAACGAGTTAGGCATGGCATATACTCTAACTCTTTTCTTTTCTAAGGAATTTAGCATGGTGTATACTAAGTTGTTCCTTAGAAAAGCATATACTCTATGGAAATCGACAAACATATGAGGCCTAGGGCATGAGCGTATACTCCCAGTTCCCCATGTTGATTAACCCAAGAACCGCGGTGTGGATTCTTTTGTTACTTTTATTAAACCTAAGACTCAGCCATCCAAATTGATTTAACTAACTAGTCCATACCACATGCATATGTTGATCAGGCACACACATATGAGAAATTCATGCAAGCAAGTGTTAATCAATTTAAATAGCACAACAAGATCATTACAAATGCAATAATATTGAAATATTAACTAAATATAACTAGGGCTTCAATCTAGTCCTACTAAATAAATTAGCTACACATAAAGTTGATGTTAAACATCTTCATAAAATAAAAGAACAGAAAGGAAAAGAATAAACCCGAGACTTGAACTTCTATTCTCCTCCTTACCAAGCATCCTTATTCTAAAAGCTTAAGGATCTATTTATAGGCTTTAAAAGTCCTTGACAAACTCATAAACCTAGGAATTTCGTAGGGTTTCAAAACCTATTATAATTGGGAGTTGAAAAACCCTAATATGAAAATATTAGCATCATGGCCGCGGCTTTGAGCTGTCTCCTGTGCACGGGTGCGATCGATCATAACTCGTGTGTGCTCGATCGCAGGTCTGCGATCAATCCTCTTTTGTTATGCGCTCGATCGCTCCTGGCCTGCTTCATGCTGTGTCTTCTCTGGTACTGCGCTCGATCGCAGGTACCCTGTGATCGATCGCAGTGTCAAGGGCTTCAATTTTTCCCTTCTTCTCACTTTAAGCCAAAATCTTCCAGATTTACTTCATTTTCTTCCAAAAGCCTACAAAAGATTGGAGAACACAAAAAAGAATTAAAATGACCTAATTAACTAAAACCAAATGATTAAAACATGCAAGTTAAGGGCTGAAAATATGAATATTTTAGTACTTAACAATATGTAATCTAAAAGAGAGAGATTAAGAGAGATTCGATACATAGATTTAACGTGGATTGGCAATATGCATACATTCACAAAGAGTGCGACTGTATTTTGCTATTAATTATTTAGGGTTACAACATAACATATATATAAGAAAATCATAATTGTACGGACGTATTTTGGAAATCCCCAAAACTCCCGCTCCATTAACGTTGCTTCGCTCCATTCACTCTGCTCCTTCTACTTGGTCAACCATTGGTGTTCTAATATGAGCAATTAGTTCCTCGACAATATATAATCTCAAAAACAAATATGAGAATGGAAAAACCTTAAAACGACTCCATTGACACCTCTTCGGGGCAGCTAAGCCCATGAAATCAATCCACTATAAGAAGAATAAGGAAGACAAGAAGAATTACAAAACCTTTGACTCTTCCTTGCACAAGACAAGCGACCTACTTAACTTCTACCTCAGTAGCCCTTTCCAGAACATCTGGCACAATTCTTCTAAAAGATTTCCTTTCACCGGAACTCTGATTGGCTTCACATATTTAATCTTTTCTCAAATAAACTAAAACAATATCTCTCTCTCTAAGCTCTCTAATTTTGCTCTCCAAAATACGTACATATCATAAGCAAAATAGTTTGTTTAAATAGAGAATAAAATAAAAATTCAGCAACCATGTCCGGACAGGGATAAGTGGGTGTCCGGACATGGCTAAGGTTACATATGCGTAACCCCGTGGTGTCGGGACACCCAAGTCATGTGTCCGGACATGCCATGAAAAATAGGCTTGCTGAAAATTGGGTCCGGACCCAGCTTCTAACGATCCGGACCTCCCCTTCAAAGACAGCTTGTTGGATGTAATGTTCGGACCCAGCTTCTGACGGTCTGGACAGGCCCTTTACATTTAACTTGCTGGATATTGTGTCCGGACCCAACTTCTGACGGTCCGGATAGGTCCTTCAAAATGAATTGTCTGGAAATTGGGTCCGGACCTGGCTTCTGGCGATCCGGATAGGGCTTTCTAGAATCCTGCTTTCTAGACATGCTAAGGTGTTCATTTTCAACAATTTACATGCAAAGCGAATGTGCCAAAACCTAAACTAACAAGAATGTTAAATATTTTCATTCAACCTGGTTTGATAGAAATGAAAAATAAAGAGAGGCTAAAGATCTAAAAGCTTTGTTTTCTAATTTCTCCTTTCGTGGGACTTGAAAAATAAAAGCAAATAAGGAAAGGAGTGAAGATTATAGGCCATAAGAAGGCCTAAAACATGGCGGCTAACAATCTCACTGCATAGGATCAGAGTTAATTACACGATGACTCATCTAAGGGTTTATTGAAATTGCTATGTTAGTATTAAATTGGGATAATTGTAGGATAAAAATATAATTTTCATCGTTACCTTTTCCTTAAGGAGAGACATTGTGTACCACATTTTTATCCCACAATGTTTCGGAATTTTTTTTTTTTTTAAAAAAAAAAGACTGGCCCAAGGTTTGATTGGGACTACCACGTGAGAATTAAGATAATTGTTGGATAAAAGTATAATTGCTAGCATTACTCTTTCTTAAGGAGAAACACTATATATCACAACTTTATTCTACAATGTAAATGTGCAGTCCCAACTAACAGTTGTAAATTTTTCTCTTTTTACAATGACGGATCAAAAGGTTGATTACGACTACCACATTCGTATTGTAGGATAATTGTAAAATAAAAATATAGTTTGTAGCATTACTTTTAAGAAAAATGAATGGTTTCATTTTTTAAAAAAAAATTTCTAATTGTTGGCCAACACAAGATATTCCTCTAACTCGTTCCCACAAGCTTGTCATTGGTTCAAATTTCAAAATCATCTTATGCATAACTCTTCACTCTGCTTGGGAAGTGTGGGGCAGACCAACACTACGATAGAATAGACCTGTTACGATCTTAGTATCCCACATTGGTTAAGTCTAATCTTGACCATTTGTATATAAGCTATTAGGCACCCTTCCCTTGCAAGTCGGTTTTCAAGGGTGAGTTCTACCCAAGGTTTGTAACATTTGGTATCAGAGCTAGCCACCATGTCGAGGGGTTCGAGTCACAGAGTGGGTGACCCATGGGTTAGATTAAAATACTGATAGGTGAGTGGAGCCGCTAAAAGAAAAAAGGCTGCCATCGGGTCAGTGTCGATAGAGTGGGACGCCGTGGACGTCGGCTACAGAAGCATGATGGTATGTTATGATCCTAGTGTCCCACATTGGTTAAGTCTAATCTTAGTCATGTATATATAAGGTCTTGGGCATTCTTCCCTTACAAGCTGGTTTTTAAGGATGAGTTCTACCCAAGGTTTGTAACAAGACCCACTAATATGCCGAATGTCTCTACTGCAATATGATGAGAGGCTATTCTTCCCGAATTAACAAAATGATCAAAACTTTCCACACCCCATGTGAGATTTACAAATTGTATGTACCCACTTCCTGTTAGTCTAGAAGGATCAAAAAACCATAATTCAAGACCATACAAACCCGTTACATGAAATGCACCAAACCCAAAACAAGCCAATCCCAAAAGATGTGGAGCTCAGCATGTCTAGAAGCACGGGAGAATGTTCTTTTGCTGATATTAGCATTACTATACCGTCCCTCTTCATTGCGGGTTGGTTATTCGTCAGCACGGGTTTAGCTTACAATGTATTTGGAAACCCTCTTCCAAATGAGTATTTTACATAGAGTTGATGGATTTTGTATTAGTAAACCTTGCATTTAAGCACATTTTTGACAAAAATGATCTCTAAGGTTTCATCTCTTTTCTCTCTAGCCGTAAAGAGACAAACCAGAGAACTCTCTTAAGGAGGCGGGAAGAACTCATTTCTTCCCTCCTCCCCCTCGCTAAACCTTTTCCTTCTTCTCTTCTTCCTTCTCTTATGACTATACCTTCAGGTTCCTACCAGCTAGATTTTCTTCTAGCTCCTTCTGCCTCATTTGAGGCCTTATCCATCGCTTTGTGTGATTTATACTTTCTCTTCCATAAATCGCCGCCTCAGCCTCCCCTTGGCCACCTTACCACTTCTTTTATGTTTCCGCACTGTCTCCTCCGGTTGGATTTGATTTGGGTCTTAGATTTGGCTTATTTGAAGCTCAATCTATCTTACCTTGGCAGATCCACCCTCCATGGTGCCGTTCAACCGTATTCTCTGACCTCCCCTCACCTTGTCGCCGCCTAACGCACCCCCACTCCTGTAGCTGCTGATTTATGGGTTTGAAAAACTTTTTCTGCTTAATTATCTATTGTTTTTCCGTTGTGTCCCTTCATCGTGCATCGCCAAGATCTCCACAAGCTACTCCACTCCTCTCCTCCAGGCTCCACGTCTTAATCGGTCCCCCACTCACCGGCATGTGGGGGGCCGATGAAGACGCCGGCGCATGGGTTGCACACCCATGTCTTGTCGCCCCATCTGTTGGTTTAGTTGTTGTAGAGGTGTTTCTGCGTTTTTTCCGTTCTTGTTGTATTTCTATTTGTTGTTTTATTTTCTGGTTGTATTTTTGCCTTTCGGTGTTTGTTTGTTGGAGTTTGGGTGCTTATCAGCGCGATTGACTCAACCTTTCTCGATGCCGGTTCAATGTTGGTTCTCTCTACAAGAGTACTGGAAGGTTTTCTTTCGGTTATTCTTGTATTGCCTTCGTTAGTAGTCCTTTGTGGCCACCCTTGTTTTCTTTGTTAGTTCTTATATTGGCTTAATTCAGTTTCAAAATGCAGAAGCTACTGTTCATAGGCTCAAACACTGATATAAAATACTCATAATCCAATCTCCACCGTTCATAATGTAGATTCATGTGTCATGAACATTCCTGCAAAATTTTAGCTCAATCGGACCACAAACGCACATTGATCGGAGCTGTTGATCAAGACTGGACAACATTTCCAGAATGTCTATCCGGACCGCCAGAAGCTGGGTCCGGACCTGAATTCCAGAAACTACATTTTGAGGGGGAGGTCCGAACCGCCAGAAGTTGGGTCCGGACCCGATTTCCAGCAAGCCATTTTATATGGCCTGTCCGGACACAAGACTTGGATGTTCGGACATCACTAGGTTACGCATATGTAATCCTAGCCATGTCCGGACCCTAGATTAGCCCTGTCCGGACATGGCTGCCGATTTGTTAGTTTATTTTCTATTTAAACAATCTGTTTTGCCTATTATACATACGTATTTTGAGAGCAAAAACAGAGAGCTTAGAGAGAGATATTGTTCTAGTTTATGTGAGTAAAGATTAAATACGTGAAGCCAATCAGAGTTCCGGTGAAAGGAAATCTTTTAGAAGAATTGTGCCAGATGTTCTGGAAAGGGCTACTGCGGTAGAAGTCAAGTGGGTCGCTTGTCGTGTACAAGGAAGAGTAGATTGCAAAGGTTTTGTAATTCTTCTTGTATTCCTTATTCTTCTTATAGTGGATTGATTTCCTGGGTTTGGCTGCCTCGGAGAGGTTTTACATTTAGAGAGTTCTCTAAATGGTTTCCTCTTCGTAACCAAATATCTGTGTTCTTGTTTTTCATTACATATCTGAATTTGGTTGATTATTAATTGTTAGGTCAAATCTTATTCCGCTTAATATTTGTGAATCACCTAGACATTTGAATAGGTGTCGTTTGGAGTCGTTTTAGAATTTTCAATTGGTATCAGAGCGGGTTTACTCTGTGAACGATTTATTTCCTGAGTGTGATCCGAGACTCCATATCAAATGTCTCATACTGTTGCTCCTAATTCTCTTCCCGTCTTTGACGGAACAAATTATACGCTTTGAAAAATTCGTATGAGAGCATATTTTAAATCCATTAATGTTTGGCATATTGTCGAATCTGGATGGACACGTCCAGAAAAAGCAATAGCTGAATGGACAACAGAGGAAAAGAATAATGCTACTGCGAATGACAAAGCTATAAATGCTATTTACATCTCTGTTTCAAATGAGGAATTTTCTAGAATTTCTAGATGTGAAATAGCTAAGGAAGCTTGGGAAACTTTAGAAATCACACATGAAGGGACTAAGGTTATTAGAACTTCAAAAATTCAAATGTTGGTTTCTCAGTTTGAGGAGATTAGAATGCAGGAAGATGAAACTTTTGATGAATTTTATTCAAAGCTTAGTGCCATTAGAAACTCTACCATTAATTTGGGAAAGAAAATGGATGATGCTAAAGTGGTGAAAAAAATCTTAAGATCTTTGCCTGAGAGGTTTATTCCCCAAATTGTTGCTATACAACAGAGCAAGGACTTAGATACTATGAGAGTAGAAGAACTTGTAGGTTCTCTTCAGACCTTTGAGCTAATTCTTCCTAAACACAAGAACACCAAAAATATTGCTCTTAAGGAAAAAAATGTTAAGGTTGACTCTTGTGGTTCATCTGATGAGGATTCTGGAAATGAGGAAGAAATTGCTATGTTTGCTAAGAAGTTTAGGAAATTCTTTAGAGCCAAGAAAGGGAATTTTAGAAATAGCAATTCACAATTTTCTGAGAAATCTAGAAATGAGAATGTTGAGAAAGGAAAGTCACCTAGAGGTATCAAGTGTCACGAATGTGGTGGACATGGGCACATTCGTGTTGACTGTGCTAACTTGAGAAAGTCAAATGGCAAGGCATTTAATGTGACTCAAAGTGATGAGTCAGACAAGGACGATGCTGAACAAGGAGTTAATTACTTAGCATTTGGAGTTAGTTATGAGAGTGAGTATGAGAATAGTGAGTGTAATTCTCAAGACAAACAAGGTGTGTCCGATAATGATTCGGAAGAAGAAGATGATTTGCAAAATGCTTATAATAATCTCTTTGTGGAATACACTAAACTGAAAAGGCTGAATAAGCAGCAATTGAAGAAACTCAATGAGGTTAATCTTGAAAATGATCAACTTTCTGTCACCTTAACTGATTCTCTTGCTACTCATAATACTTTGATGTCTGAAAATCAAATGCTAATTGCCAAAGTGAAATCCTTAGAGAATGAACTGAATGAATCAAAGAATCATTTAACAAAATTCTCTAGTGAAAAGCTAAATCAAATGCTACATAATCAGAAACATTCGTTTGATAGAACTGGATTGGGTTTTGATAAATCTGCTATTTTATCTACTAATGTTGCTTCTTCTTCAAAGATGATTTTTGTGAAACCAGTGAACAAAGAAGATAGCTTGGCTGAAAAGAAGGTAATTTCTCCTCAAATTTCCAAAGGTAGAAAAGGTAAGAAAACTCTAACTGATTCTTATATGTCTAGTTCTAAGTCGAGAAGTATGCACATGTTAAGGAACCAACCTTCTCAAAGGTTTATTCCTACGTGTCATAACTATGGTAAGTTTGGACATATTCGTCCTAAGTGTTTTTAGCTTAACAGTCATGGGCCTAAAAGAGAATATTTCCATTCTAGAAATAGTTATGAGAAATTATTCAACATGATGAGAGACGTAGTAACACGGTTAGATGTCTTGGATAAGAGTCACACAGTTGTCCCTGATGTGAAGAAAGTTTGGGTCAAGAAGATTAATACCATTCACCCATTGAGGGGGAGTGGTAATGGACTCACCTAGATTAGGTGGGCACATAGACCATGCCTAGAAATTGAGCATATTGATATTTGTCTATAGCCGTTCTAGGGCATTTTTGTTTCTTTTTGAATTTTTGTTTGCTTTGTTTTTATTTTCTTTGAATATTTTTTTATTTTTTTAGATTGTTTTAATTGTTGGATACTCAGTTTCTCATGTCTTGTGCTCAAATGAATATTTTACATATGAGTGGGCTCAATATTTCTGCAATTTACATCTATTGTTCCATATGTTTCTGATATACCTTGTTTTTCTGAAGACTGTTAAAAGAGTAAGAGTCAGTTTTTCTCATGTTCGAAATTGTGCACTTTTTGCCCCCATTAGGTTTAGATTATTGTTATGTGTTTGGGAATTTGGAGCAAACATTTTGCTTGGAAGATAGGTAGTGTCAGTTTTATCCACTTGACCAACTCGTTAGTTGAACCTAGCTCCTAAAAATTCCAACATTTTCCAAAAAACAAAAAAAAAAACAAAAAGAGGCATAAAATAAGCTCAAATGACTTAGTTTTGCTTCTGTCTGTCCCTAAAGAAAGAATCAGTGATCAAATCATTGCGGAAATAGATGATTACTAAAGGACATGGTAAAAGCGAATGATTAGTCTCAGGGGGAGTGTATCGGATGAGGGAATCTAGGTCCTAACATTATAAGGTTTTGCTGTGGCTTGAATCAGACTGTTTGTCTTTCATTTACAAAATGTCTGCCTAGATTTCCTTTCCACTGATGCAATCTTATTTAATGGGAGTTTTCACACACTACACATTCACATGAGATTTCTGATTATTGCCTACTTGACTGCATTCACAGAACAAGGTTGTGTCATGCATATGGTACATTTAAGGTGTAAGTGTGGTTTGTTGATCATTCTGGATTGTTAAGATATTCATAAGGGCATGCATGATTTATTGGATATCTATACAAGTTGTATTTCCTTAAAAAAAAAAAAAAAGGTTTATTGTTTATTTTGTTTTTGTATTAAGGGGGAGGATCAATTTTTTTTTGTGTGTTATTTTTTTTCTTTTTCTTTCTTTGTGATTCCATCTTTTCAACTTAAAGGATCAAGACTCACTCACCCAAGGTATGTTTTCTTCCCTTCTTCGTTTCAGTTTTGGTTTCGAATCCAATTCTAGGATGTGAACGTTTGGGTTTCAAAGTGTCATTCCAAATTGCTTGATTGCTTGATAATTTTTCTTCTCTCACAGAAGTGTAGCATAATCCATACGACTTTGGAGAAAGATGTGAAGTATATCAAGGATAGTCTTTGGCAAGAATAATCTATCTTATTTCCTTGTGGCTATTTTTTTCAGATTTCTTGGGTTGTTAGTTTGTTTGTTTCCTTTTGTCCTTCTGAGACAAAAAGGGGGAGTTGATTTGATGTGTCATTTTCATGTAAAAATTGTTTTTGTCCCCGAATGGCCAAAAGGGGGAGTTTGTTGGGTTATGTTTTGGCTCATTCAGTTTGCATGTAAAGTTGGTGAAAATGAAGCATCTCAAAGTGTTCAGAAACAGACTCTAGAAGGCCATGTCCGGACCACCAGAAGTCAGGTCCGGACCCAGTTTCAAGAGAATTCCTATTGAAGGACTTGTCCGGACCGCCAGAAGAAGGGTCCGGACACAGAAACCCGCAAGGCTATTCTAAAGAGCAGGTCCGGACCGCCAGAAGTAGGGTCCGAACCTGATTTCCAGAAACTATTATTTGGTGGGGAGGTCCGGACCACCAAAAGCTGGGTCCGGACCCCATTTCCAGAAAGCCTCGATCTTTATGAGATGTCCGGACACAAGTGTTGGAGGTCCGGACATCGCTAGGTTACGCATATGTAACCCTAGCCATGTCCGGACCCCAGATTAGCCTTGTCCGGACATGGCTGCTTTATTTTGTTTTATTCTCTATTTAAACACGATTTTGCTACATTTATATGGATGTATTTTGGAGAGCAAAATCAGAGAGCTTAGAGAGAGATATTGTTCTAGCTTATTTGAGAAGGGATTAAATACGTGAAGTCAATCGGAGTTCCGGTGAAAGGAAATCTTATAGAAGAATTGTGCCAGATGTTCTGGAAAGGACTACTGCGGTAGAAGTCAAGTAGGTCACTTGTTGTGTACAAGGAAGAGTAAATTGCAAAGGTTTTGTAATTCTTCTTGTATTCTTTATTCTTCTTATAGTGGATTGATTTCCTGGGTTTAGCTGCCCCGGAGAGGTTTTACATTTAGAGAGTTCTCTAAATGGTTTCCTCTTCATAACCAAATATCTGTGTTCTTGATTTTCATTACATATCTGTATTTGGTTGATTATTTACTGTTAGGTTAGATCTTATTCTGCATAATATTTGTGAATCACCTAGACATTTGAATAAGTGTCGTTTGGAGTCGTTTTAGAATTTTCATTCTTGATGGGCCGGATTATTCATTTGATCAATTCTTGACAGTTTTTTAGTTCTCTTATGGTGGTGCCTTTTTTTGGTTGGTTCGGGGCTGTTGTTTGGGTTGCCTACCCCTTTTTATTTTCATAGGATCCCCCGCTTTCTTTCTTTTTTGGATTAAGAGCGGCAATAATCATCCACTATAATAATTTTCTCTTATTTGAAAAAAAAAAAAAAGAAATTAAAAAAAAAAAGCCACATTTCCTATCATCCTCGCGCATAGCCATCTAGCTAGCCTTCCCGCTTCCTTGACACTTAGATTTAAAAGAACATTTAGGCTGTTACAAAAAAAAAAAAAAAAAAAAAAAAAAAAAAAAATAGCGCATTTATTCCTTCGTACCCAAACCGGTGAACCATCAAAGTCCAACCAATAATTAGATATTTTTCCAATTATTTGCCATCCCTCCACGTTAAAAAAAAAAAAAATACTTATATTAATGAATACTATATATTATATTTTTATAGTATATATTATATATTTTTTTTTTCAAAAAAAAAATACTATATATTATGTTTTTATCTATGTTAATACTATATATTGTATTATATTTTTATAGTATATATTATAATATATATATAATATATATTAAAAAATACTATATTAATGCTTTTTTTTTTCTTCAAAAAAACAAATATTATATATTATATTTTTATCTTCTAACTATCACACAATATTAATGAAATAGTCTTAAGTCTTAACCAATATCACAATTTAATTGCTTTCTTAAAATATATAAGTTAAGATTAACTCAAGGAAGGAAAATGTATATATATATATATATAGTGACGGTTGTGGGTACATTACATGTCAAAATTTCTGTCCAGTGATGAAGTGTGTCAATTTGTACGGAAAGCGAACCTGACCATATAAAATAACCAGGAAAACCTCAAGTTCCGTTCCCAATTTATCACCTGGCTTCACCCAAAATGGAACCAAAATTTTTAAATAAATAAAGGAGAAAAAAAAGGTTTTATTCTGTCCATCTCATTCATTCTCTTTCTCTCTCCCTATCTTCAAAAAACTTTTCGTGGCAGAAAGCCATTAATGCCAGCCTTGTGTCTGGTTGTGTAAAAGATGTCAGCAGGCCTACAAAAAGTGACAATGAAGCTAGAAAAGTAGGGTTCATCAATTATTCTTCCTCTTCACCACAGTGCTTCTTCAAACTAGGGTTGGTTAGAGATTGTTGGCCTAATTTGGAAAATTGCTGCTCTTTTTCTGTTTTATGCAACACCCATCTTTCTTTTTTCCTTTGTTCTTACTCTACAATATTCCTGTCTCTCTCTCTCTCTCTCTCCATATTTTCCATTTATACAATGCGTAATCAGTAGAAGACTGGAGGAAGATCTGCTAAATTAATCGATTGTTGTCTGAAGGGTAGGTTCAATTTCAGCTTATGTTTCATATTTTTCCATATTTTTTTGGGGGGGAGAGAGCAAGTGCAGTTTGATTTTTCATTTTTTAAAAGAACTTTCTTCGTTCTATTATCCTCTCTCTTTCTGGTTTACTCTCTCACTTTAATTATTCTTTCTGATTTCCTACATGATTAACATTAAATTAGCTTCTCCCTTTCTGTATTTTTCATGCATAAGAGTTTAAATTTGCTCTCTCTGAGATACTTGGGTTGAAACTTTTGTTGAAGATAATTGTTTCTCTTTTCTACAAGCATAGTTTGTAAAGCGATTTACTCTTCCTAGAAATTACTAAGTTGGGACTGATAATTTTGATTGGTTTCATGTAAAGGGTCGGATCATTTTTCTTCTCTAAAAAATGACGAGGAGGAAAATCCAGATAGAAAAGATTGACAACACAACGACAAGGCAGGTGACTTTCTCTAAGAGGAGGAGGGGGCTGTTTAAGAAGGCTCTGGAGCTCTCAACTCTCTGTGATGCTGAAATTGCTCTCATTGTCTTCTCTTCTACTGGAAAGCTCTTTGACTACGCCAGCTCAAGGTTTCTCTCTCTTTCTACTTTGAGAAACATTTAGTTTTTCTACTTATAGTGTATGTATGTATGTATGTATACATTTTGATCGTTTTATTCATGCACTGTCCAATAGTTTTATCATTTCTTGATATCGTGGAGTCCTATCATTTCTTGAGAGGGAGGGAGAGAGAATGAAGATCCGAGTCAAACAACAAGACTGAGCAAACCTAAAGAGGGAGTGACTGAAAAAATGTACTAGGATACATCAAATAAAGAAACTTAAGTACTGCCGAGTCTTCTGCTTTCTGCAAACCACAGTTTTCAACTTTTAGAAGAAGAGAAGTTAATCTTACCATGAAGGGTTTAATGTGTCGCTGCTACCTATTTGCCTTTTCGATCACTCCAATCAAAGAGAAGTTGTCAGCATTTATAAAAGGACGTCTTCATAAAATATAGCACTAATTTAGGCGCATACTTCAGAAGACAAATTCTTACCATGAGGCCACAAACTTATAATTGTGTTGTCGTGTTCATCTCCTCAGTTTACACATGTCGTCCTACATTGTAATTACATTCTTCGATTCACTTGAAAACTCTTCCTTTCTAGCAATTAGTTATAGGTGCAATAATAGTGTTGAAAATTCTGATAAAACAACGATAAAAAAAAAAAAAAAAAAAAAAAAATTAACTTGTGATTGTTGCCACCTTTCTTGAATCCATCTTAATTCCCTCACTAGAGATCACAAAACCCAAAAACACCAGACTAGTTGTGCTAAACGGTTCAAGTTGTTAACATATATAGGCTCCATTTTGTTCTCTCGAAGCTTCTAAATGATTTGCTGAAAATGCAGCAAGTGTTGATCTATCCTATATGACCAGTCGACCGGTTCATTATGTAATCTTTCCTTGAGGGTTAAGTTAGAGAATAATAAAAAGTAAATCTCTATTTATTGTCTGCATTTATTTTTAGGCTAATATAGGATCATAGATCTCTAATTCAGAATCTTTCCTTACTAGAGTCCACCTAGTCTTAGATGTGATCAAGACCTAACTAGTCTCTTATGCAATCAATAGTCTATTGTTTTTTATTTAAAGGGAAACTATCAATAAGAAATATATGAGTTGATTATCATTTTAGAACACCGTTTAATGTGTTTTTAGAGGTTAAGGCTCTCTCGAAATAACCATTAGAGATCACGGCTCTCTCTCAATTACTAGTTGGTTCACATTAATTCATCTATCATATTCAATAAAAAGATCTGTCACTCAATGGAGACATTCAAAAGAGTCTCTCCAGGGGCTGCTTTCGAGCCCACCTCCGCATTGCATTCGGGCAAATCATACTTGCTCATTGATTGACTAACGCCCTCCTCCCGCCGCTTTTTCTATCCACAGCGGCTTCCACTGGGGTGTTCATTGCTCTAATATCAACACATATATGCCAAGAACCATCCCTTTTCATTACAAGGGTTGGAACAATAACCCCTTAGCAATAAACTCATCTACTTGCCTTTGAAACTCTTTTTGCTCCTAAGGATTCATTGTATGAGGTGCCTTGTTAAGAGGACTAGCACCAAGTATGAAATCAATGCTATGTTATTTCACGTGTAGAGCATCTTTAAATTCATGGCATAATGTATCGTATCCATGGTAAGAGGCAACTCACTTTTGTGCTCATTTCCCTGTAGAGAAATAAAGGCATAGGATAAGTAGACTCCACCAAGGCCTTTTCAACTTCGGCTTTTTACAACAAATTTTTTCCCTCTCCCTTTAGGTGGCTTGGGACAACTCTCCTTTGTATTAGGCCCTAAACCCACCTTCACTCTATCTTTCATAAAAGAATATGTATTTTTAAACACATCATGAATAACCTTTCTATCATATTGTTGGGGTTGACCAAGTAACAAATTCCATGTGTTCATAGGAATATAACACTTCAGCCGAACCAAGCATTGCTTAAGTACTTGTACCTCATTCAATTTTTTCACTATCTTTGTCACAACGTACAACTTTCTCTATTAACGATAACATCACATACTTTGCCATGAGATCATGTAAATGGCCTGCTCTCGAGCTCCTACAAACCATTAGAGATTCTCCTTGGCGTATGACTTCTTCTTTCCTACCTACTCATCAAATATTGGCTCACCTATGTGATTCTCTTCATCTACAATTTCCTCCACAAGAGAAATAATTATATGCTTACAACAATCCGAAGTGGTCTGACCAAATCCTTGGCATTTAAAATATCGATGATCAGTAGGAGAGTTAGTGCAATTAGAACCTAAAACCCAAATTTAGACCCCTAACAATGTGGATAACAATTTAATGCAGTTTATAATATCAATTTCAATTAAACAAACATTAATATCAAACCACAATTACAACTGAAAAAACCTAATACGACACCAAACGACACCTATTTTGAATGTATAGGTGTTTCACACAATTTATGCTGAAATAGATCTGACCTAACAATTAATAAACAACCAAAAATATATGTAACAATCAACAATAAACAACACAGATATTTTGGTTACGAAGAGGAAACCAATTAGAGAACTCTCTAATTGTAAAACCTCTCCGGGGCAGCCAAACCTAGGAAATCAACTAACTCAGTAAAAGAATAAAGGATTACAAGACGTTCACACTTACAAAACCTTTGCAATTGACACGATCTTGTATAAGACAAGCGACCCACTTGCCTTCTACCGCAGTAGCCCTTTCCAGAGACAGCTGGCACAATCCTTCTACGTGATCTCCCTTCACCGGAACTCCGATTGACTTCGCTTCAACAATCAACAAGTAAACACAAACGATCACTCTAAGAGAGAGAACAGACTCTACCCTCTTAGCACACAAAAGCGAATTCTAGATGCAGAAATTCGTGCCTCTCTCTTTCTATAGAGGTGTATTTATAATAGCCCCATCATCCCTAGACCTAGGAAAGAGTTTATATTCATTTAAAACTGTTACAGGTACGCGGCGTCCGGACGGGAACATGTGCTGTCCGGACGGGACAACAAAACACAGCCAGAAAGTGTTTTTAACACATGGCCGTCTGCAATCTCGTCCGGACGAGATTGCACACGAGCCATTCTGCCCAGCTTCGTAGTCTTTTCTTTATCGCCCGTTTTGACCCAATAAACATTGGAATTAGCTAAACCTTGTGAAACATGACTTTGTAGATCCTTGAGTTAGCTTTCCAACGCCCCAAAGATTGCTCGAATCAGAGGCTTGAAACTCAAGATATGACCTTTTTAGTAAAAGTCGTCCGGACAGGATTCAGACGAGACTGCAGACGAGGCTCTCGGGAATTCTTGTTTATCGAACTCATCTGGACGGGGTTCAGACGAGACTGCAGACGAGGCTCTCGGGAATTCCTATTTATCGAGCTCGTCCGGACGGGATTGCAAACGAGATTGCAGACGAGGCTCTCGAGGAAAATAGAATTCTTCGAGCATCCGAACGGCACTTCTTCTCGTCCGAACGGTAATTGAATGGATGATGAATCTTGGCACTTTTGGTCACCATTTTGCTTACCGAATTAAGCCAACAAGAACTTACAAACTCCCCCTTTGGCAATTCGGTGACAAAATCAATCGGACGAGTCACCATCATCTCCCCAATTTTTATACTCCCCCTTTTTGTCACAAATTGACAAAAGGTATCATGTTTCCTGAAACACTCAACACAAAAACATCAAGGCATATGTGGAACAGGAAAAACAATAATCAAACACTCATGATCACATATAGGAAAACGCATGAAGAAGACAACAAGATCATGAATAACAGAAACTCCCCTCAATATAAGACTTAATAATCAACAAGAAACTTAAAAAAAATTTCTCCCCCTCAAAAGTCAAATGAACACACATGATACACACATCAACAACTCATGTATTTTAGCAATGAATATCCCAAACATACTCCAAATATGCAAAATATACATGAGACTAGAAATGGCAAGAAACTTATTTTGTTTAACCTAAGCCAAGAAAAAATGATCCATTCAACCCATGCTTGTGTGTTGTGTGTGTAAGCCATTTAATGAGAGAAAAAATACCAGTTTACAAAAGAGGAGAAAGTTTCACCAACACGAAGTTTTGACAAGTAAATTCAATCAAAAGTCAAACCTTATCATACTAGGGCCTAGCCACTCTCATCCAATACAATCCTCTTTTGAAAAAATAGCACAAGTTTGACACAGTGAAATTAAATTCCATAAGGAGCATTTTTTTTTTTCACTATTTTGATTCTTTTTCTCTTTGAGAGAGTATCTTTAAATAATTGGTGCTTTATACAAAAGAAAGAATGCAGGAATTTTTAAGCCCTAGGTTCAACTAGCATATGGTCAATTTGAAAAAAAAATATGACTAGTCAAAAACACCTCATGTAGTTACCTATCATACCTCACTTTTTAAAAATTTCCTCAAATTAAGCTTAAGTGTGTGTAAGAATTAAGCATAGGTAAAATGTACCACATACGCTCAAGCTTTAGGTAACCACAAAAACAAGTCCATTGAAACAATTGTTTATCTCATGCATATTTAGAATATTCCAAGATGCAAGGAATTAAATCCATGAAAGCAACATGAGAAATTCATGGACTATCTGGGTACATAAGACAAAAAAGAGAAAAGAAAAAACAACCAAATTAAAATATTTTTGTCTTTTTGATTTTTTTTTTTTTTTTAAATGAACTCAAAACAGAACATGTTAAAAGAATCAAAACACAAACAACAAAAACAAACAACAACAAAAATTTAAACAAAACAAAACAAACACCCAACAAACTATGACACTAGGACACAAATATATATATATATATATATAAGCAAAGTCTGTCCTAGGCATGCAATGTGCCCACCTAAATTAGGTGAGTCCAATACCATTCCCCCTTAACGGGTGAACGGTATCAACTTTCTTAACCCAAACTTTCTTCATTTTGGGAACAGAAGTGCGACTCTTGTCCAAGTCATTTAACTGGGCGATAACACCCCTTAGCATGTTGAATAATTCCTCATGACTATCCCTAGAATGCAAATAGTCTCTTTTTGACTCATGATTATTCAACTGAAAACAATTAGGGCGAATATGCCCAATCTTACCACAGTGATGACATGTAGGAATGAACCTTTGAGAAGGTTGGTTCCTTGGCATATGAGCACGTCTCGGTGTAGAACGAGACACATAGGAATCAGTTAGAATTCCCTTACCTTTCTCACCTCTTGAAACTGGAGGATACATTTCCTTCTTCTTAGTCAAGGTTTCTTCTTTACAAACTGGTTTCACAAAAATTAACTTTGAAGGAGAAGAAACATTAGTAGAAGAAACAACAGATTTATCAAAGCCCAATCCAGTTCTATCAAATGAATGTTTCTGATTATGCAACATGTGATTTAGCTTTTCACTAGAGAATGTTTTCAGATGATTTCTTGATTCATTAAGCTCGTTCTCTAAGGATTTCACTTTGGCAATTAACATGTGATTTTCAGACATCAAAGTATTATGAATAGCATGTAAATCAGTTAAAGCAACAGAAAGTCAATCATTTTCAAGATTAACATCTTTGAGTTTCTGCAAGTGTTGCTTATTTAACTTCTTCAATTTAATGCATTCCATATACAGATCATTATAAGCATTTTGCAGATCACCCTCCTCTTCTGATTCATTATCACATATGCCATGTTCACTATCTAGAGAGTTAGACTCACTAGCCTCATGTTCACTATCATAAGAAATCCCAAAGGTTACATAATTAGCACAATTTTCAGCTTTTTCCTCATTGTCTGACTCATCACTTTGAGTCACATTAAAGGCCTTGCCTTTTGAATTTATCAAATTTCCACAATTAGCACGAATATGACCAATACCACCACATTCATGACACTTACGACCACAAGATAATTTATCTTTATGATTTTCATCATTTTTGCCTTCATAATTTTCTCTAATCTCATTACTAGGATTCACAAAATTTTTTCATTCCCTACTTCTAAAATTTCCATTATTTTTGAAAAATTTTCTTAACTTCCTAGCAATAATTGCTATTTCTTCATCGTCTCCAGAATCCTCATCAGAATGAACTACAGATTTACCTTTAGTAGCCTTGATCTTAAGAGCAAGATTTTTTGAGCTTTTGGGCTTAGGTAACATGAGTTCAAATGTCTGAAGAGAACCAACAAGTTCCTCTACTCTCATTGACTCTAGATCTTTGCTCTGTTGTATAGCAGTAATCTGAGGTATAAACCTCGCAGGTAGAGATCTTAAGATTTTCTTTATTATCTTAGCATCACTCATTTTCTTTCCAAGATTAATAGTAGAATTTCTAATAGTGCTAAGCTTAGAATAAAAATCATCAAATGTCTCTTCCTCTTCCATCCTAATCTCTTCAAATTGAGAAACTAACATCTGAATTTTTGAAGCTCTCACAATTTTAGTTCCTTCATGAGTAATTTCCAATGTTTCCCATGCTTCTTTAGCTATTACAGATCGAAAAATTCTTGAGAATTCTTCGATGGAGATAGATGTGAAGATGGCATTTAACGCTTTTTCATTCGCAGACGAAGCACTCTTTTCATCCTTTGAAAATTCGGCAATTGCCTTATCAGGATTAGTCCATCCAGATTCAACAATATGCCAAACATCAACAGATTTGAGATATGCTTTCATACGAATTTTCCAAAACGTATAATTGGATCCGTCAAAGACGGGAAGTGAGTTAGGTGCAACTGTGTGAGACATATTATGAGGAGTCTAGGATCACACTCAGGAAATTAATCCAAACAGAGTGAACCCGCTCTGATACCAATTGAAAAAACCTAATACGACACCAAATGACACCTATTTTGAATGTATAGGTGTTTCACACAATTTATGCGGAAATAGATCTGACCTAACAATTAATAAACAGCCAAAAATATATGTAACAATAAACAATAAACAATAAACAACACAGATATTTTGGTTACGAAGAGGAAACCAATTAGAGAACTCTCTAATTGTAAAACCTCTCCGGGGCAGCCAAACCCAGGAAATCAACTAACTCAGTAAAAGAATAAATGATTACAAGACGTTCACACTTACAAAACCTTTGCAATTGACACGATCTTGTATAAGACAAGCGACCCACTTGCCTTCTACCGCAGTAGCCCTTTCCAGAGACAGCTGGCACAATCCTTCTACGTGATCTCCCTTCACCGGAACTCCGATTGACTTCGCTTCAACAATCAACAAGTAAACACAAACGATCACTCTAAGAGAGAGAACAGACTCTACCCTCTTAGCACACAAAAGCGAATTCTAGATGCAGAAATTCGTGCCTCTCTCTTTCTATAGAGGTGTATTTATAATAGCCCCATCATCCCTAGACCTAGGAAAGAGTTTATATTCATTTAAAACTGTTACAGGTACGCGGCGTCCGGACGAGAACATGTGCCGTCCGGACGGGACAACAAAACACAGCCAGAAAGTGTTTTTAACACATGGCCGTCTGCAATCTCGTCCGGACGAGATTGCACACGAGCCATTCCGCCCAGCTTCGTAGTCTTCTCTTTATCGCCCATTTTGGCCTAGTAAACATTGGAATTAGCTAAACCTTGTGAAATATGACTTTGTATATCCTTGAGTTAGCTTTCCAACGCCGCAAAGATTGCTCCAATCAGAGGCTTGAAACTCAAGATATGACCTTTTTAGTAAAAGTCGTCCGGACAGGATTCAGACGAGACTGCAGACGAGGCTCTCGGGAATTCTTGTTTATCGAACTCGTCCGGACGGGGTTCAGACGAGACTGCAGACAAGGCTCTCGGGAATTCCTATTTATTGAGCTCGTCCGGACGGGATTGCAAACGAGATTGCAGACGAGGCTCTCGAGGAAAATAGAATTCTTCGAGCATCCGAACGGCACTTCTTCTCGTCCGAACTGTTATTGAATGGATGATGAATCTTGGCACTTTTGGTCACCATTTTGCTTACCGAATTAAGCCAACAAGAACTTACAACAACAATTATCAACAACATGATTTTTGTTGACGAAGAGAAAAACCTTAACGACTTAAGAAAAAACCTTTTTGTGGCAGTCAAACCTGGGATTCTACTATGAAGAATAATACAAGGACATGGATACTTACAATCCTTTGTAACGGTAAGGCTCCTAGCGCAGATGAGCTCCTCACTCACCTCCTTGGGTTCTCACTAGGCTCTAGATCCTCACTAGTCAAACTTATCATAGAATCTTTATCGACCCACCAATAGACTTCGTTAATGAATAAGCTTGCAGTAGCACTATGGTTTAATTCAAACTCCAAGAGCCATTAACATATGAACACGGCTTCATGGCACACACCTCAAGTTATCTTGTGTATCAACACATCAAGATACTTGGTAAGCCAAAAACTGTCTCTTCGCTACGTTTAGGTTCTCTAAAAAATTGTGCTGTCAGAGATATAGAAAGATTGAGTAAAACTGGTGTTTTAAAGAACAAAATCGTGTTTTGCGTTGTGGCATCTGGCCATGTAAAAATCATGTCCGGAGAGTAGTCCACATGCTAGGGAACACGCTGTCTCAGGTTTTCCTTATGTCTGAACATGTGTCCTCCATGTCTGAACATGATTGCTAGTGATGCTGACTAACCTGGTCATGTCTGCAGGTATGTCCGGATAGCTTAGGGAACATTTAGTTGTTGGGAGCTCCTCATGTGCTGGGCAACCCCATATATGGATGTGACTCAAGCTAAGCTTGTGTCCCAACCACAATTCTGTAGGTATCTTGGAAACAGACTTAGATGGAACCATATTCAGCAAGTATGCTACTGTTTTTAAAGCATATCCCCAAAAAGAAACATGTAGAGTAACAATATGCATCATAGCTCTTACAATTTCTAAGAGTGTTTTGTTCCTTCTTTCTATTGTACCATTTAGTTGAGGAGTACAAAGTGCAGTCAACTGTGATATAATCCTAACTTTTCATAAATGGTCTTTGAAGTCCTAGAGGAAGTATTCTTCACCTCTATCAGATCGAATGGCTTTAATATGTTTATCTAATTGTTTTTCGGCTTCAACCCCAAACTCTTTGAATCTTTCAAAGGTTTTAGATTTCTGATGCATTAGGTAAACATAACCATACCTTGAGTAATCATTAGTCAACATGATGAACTACTGATAACATCCTCGTGCTTGGACACTTATGGGACCACATACATCAGTGTGTACTAATTCTAACAAATCCTTGGCTCTATGCCCTTCTGCAGAGAATGACCTTTCGTAGTTTTACCTTCAATACATGATTCACAGGCTGGGTAATCCTCGAAGTTCAACTGGCCCAGAAGCTCGTCATTAATCCGTCTTTGAATCTTCTTTGAGTTAATGTGACCAAGATGTAAGTGCTAAAGATAAAGATATGCTTCATTAGTTGAATGAACTTTCTTTTTTAATGGTAAAGTATCGTTAGTACTAGAACAAAATTGTTAATAGAATATAAATTAGGAGGAATAATATACAAACCATCATTATACTAGAACAAATAAATAAATTATCCTTTTGTATTATTGCGGTTTCACTCAAAATAGAGGTATAACCGCATTTACCCCAAAAAATCACAAAAATTAAATTTCTGCGTATATTGGGTACATAGAGACAAATTAATAATATTAAAACTCTTGAATTGAAATAAATTTTAGCAATTCCAATGGAGTAGACCGGAACCCTTGTCCTATCTCCAAGTGTCAAGCACATCTCTCCTTCATTCAGTTGCCCGGTTAGCTGTAACCCCAGCAATGAATTGCAGACATGATTAGTTGATCCTGAAGTCACTCACCGGGAATTTGTTGGATTCACAACTAAACTTGTTTCAACCAAGAAAGAAGATTCATTACCTTGACTTGTAGAAGCAAAACACTTGGTTCAATCTTTCTTCCAATGCCTTGGCTTATCACCGTGGTAACATTTTCCAATATGTTTGCTTTCTGTTCATTTCTCGGCTTTCTTAAACCTTTTGGCAAGAACTTTGCCCACTTGTTTAATCGGCTTCGTCTTAAAACCTTTCAGCTTAGAAGTAGAAGCCCAAGCAATGTTAAGTGGAGCCTTGGTCTTGAGGATTTTTTCGCTACGATAAACTCATTCATTAGTTCAACCAATGTGTAATCAATTTTACTCATTGACACATTCAACCTGAACTAATTGAATGAATTAGGGAGAGACTGTAGAGCAATGTCTACTTGAGATTCTCTATCAGTCTCAGCACCCAGAACCTCCAGTGTATTAAGCATGACTATCAAGGCCAGACAATGTTTTCTTATTAGAATTCCTTCAGCCATCTTTATATTTAACAAAGATCTCATTGTTTCTTCTTTTGCTTCAAGATTTTGCTCTACAAACATTTCTTTCAAGATGGCCATCATGTTAGAAGCGTGATCCACATTTTGAAGTCGATGTTGGATCACATTTGATATAGAGGCCAAAACTATCACTTTCCATCTCATTGGATTTCTCCCAACGATCATGTCATGCTTTCTGATCCTCAGATGCATTAGCTGCTGCGTCATTTGGAAAAGCCTTGGTCAGCACATATTTGTGCCCCTTAGTTGTGAGCACAATGTCCAAATTACATTTTCAATCCACGTAATTAGGACCTGTCATCTTATTTTGATTTAAATTAGTTGAGAAAGGGCTAAACGAAGACATTCTTGTTCTGAAAGTTTTTTAAATTTGAGCATACATCAAACATATATATTTAACAGATATACATCAGACATATATATAAAAGAAGGACTTCTAGGGTTGGATGCCTAGGGCATGTAAAACCCTAGCTTCCACGTCCTTAGTAGTTGAGGCATAGGGCTAGCAATTAGTTCACTGGCCCATGCGTCCACTGCATGTCCCTTGGGCTTGGATTTTATTACTAGCCAAATTTCCCTCTTATGAATTCTTCTACACTATTTCTCTCTAGCCCATGTTATAATAAAGTAAAACAAGCAGCCGAAATAAGAACGGTATATTGGTTAAATTACATTAGCTTGGTGAGAGACCTAAATAGAAGAATAAAACTAGCTTTTGATAGTCTCGACTTACCTAAGTCACTATTAATTACAATTGAATCTAGAAAAAAATTTAATTGCACTTTAGTTTATATATTTGATTAAAACAATTAATCCCTTAGATTATTTAATATTGACTTTTGATTCCTCCATGAAATCTTATGTAGCAGAATTAAGGACAAAGATACTGCCACTTAATTCTCTACCTCTTTATCCTTGAGTCACTAATTTTATTATTATTCCCATACTTGTGAAAGCCTTATCACATGTACATTATTTTGGCTTGCCCAACCAAAATACCCTGGCAAGGCACTTGGAATAATTCAATCCATAAAATTTATCTCAATGGTAAATTTATTATCATTTCAAAGAAAATGACATTGATTTCTTCTTGAAAAAATCTTTCTTACCCAACACAACGGGAATATTGACTCTAGTAAAGGTCTTATCCATAGATGTACCTAAGTAACCTCCATTTCACATATGAGTACACAATTCTTTAAGGATTTGGAATCAACATTATAAGTAGCCTTTAGGAGTTATTGTCTTACGTATTGATAGCATTTTGTGAAAAGACAACTTCTGTGTCTGTCGGTGCATAAAACCTACACATTAACCTGAAGCCTCTAGCTTCTCTTGATCAAGGTAGATCATTAAGATTCGATATGTATAGTTATACCAAAACATGAAACATATAAATCCATCCCATCATCCAAAATAGATACACCAAATTGAATGACATAACATAATAATAAAACATTTAATCATGATAGATACATTATACATGATAAAATATCCTAACATTAAATTCTACAATAATTGATCCCCCAAAATTCTCCCCTTTTTGTCACCAAATCACAAAGACAAAAGCCTCTGCAAACCAAAATGATCAAGTGATGTCAAAATCATCAAATGTATCATTTAAGATAACATCTCAAAATGTATAAAAAACAACACTCGTAAATTGTGTGTGTGCGCGTGCACACACTCGTGTGTGTGTGTGTCTTGATCCAACACATTGCGAATGGTCTTTACACCTGACTTGATATGATCAACAATAGTCTGCAAATGGTCCAATTTCTTCATATTTTCTAGCACATTCCCATGATTAACAACAACTTTGGACATCTTTGTTTGATGTTGAGCTATTGTAGTGAACGACTTCATAATGTCTGGAAGGAGATATCTAATGACGAGGAAGAAGCACCATGTTCTCAAGCAACTTCTAGAGTAGGCACAACTGTAGTTGGCAATCAATGTTGATGAGCATCTGACTTTTGGACTATTGCCATGGCCTTCCCAAACCTTCCAAGAGGAACATTCATATTCTCACTAGCTAGGATGTTCTGTAGACGTGCTTTGAGGATCTTTGAGATAAGACCTCCAAATGGTAGGGAAATAGCATTTTCTTGATGACATGGGTACAAAAGCAAAAAGAAACCCCCGCCCAAATGCATAGACTAGTTTCCCCTATCAAAACCCATTTCATTATTCCTATTGATGAGCCAAATGTTTTGCAACACAATCTTGGCTAAAAAATGCTCAGGAGTTCTCAAATTAAAAATAGGCAGCTGCTTTTTAGACTCATACCACTGTAAACCTGTGCTAGGGTTAAAACTAGCATCATCTCGACCTTGGTAGGATGCTGAGAAGTGGTTGGATATGGAAACACATGGTTTTGGCTAATTAGATTGGGGTTGACCTAAAGAGTGCTGCCTATAACGTGGCCTTAAATAAGGTAGGATAATTGAAACTCATTGAACTGATGTTCGCATAGAAGTCGTGAACAAGCATGATGTAGGCTAAGTGATGTAGATCGGTAAGCCTTGTCTGCAACCTTGTCTGCAGCAGGTCCGGACGAGCTTGAACCCGAGAGCCTCATCTAAAGTCCTCGTTCGGGGACCATCCGGACACCTATGTTATTTTTCGTGTTTTTTACATTTATATCTACAGCCATCTGGATGGGCTTAAGTTCTGTCCAGACAGGCGCCATAGAGTTTTAAATCAAGTTAGTTTCATACTTTTACTAAGTTTAGGGTTTTGAGACCTATAAATACATACTTTACAGACCCTAGAATGCAGTTGTTGTTTATGATAGAGTTTTGTTCAATAAGAAGCCTCAGAGTTGAGCATTCTTCTATTTTTCCTTCAAAACCTAGAGAGTATCTAGCGTTTTAGAGAAGATTTCTTAGATCCTTTGACAGTATCAAGATCTAGAAATACCTATCCATTCTTTATTGCTATTATACTCTGTAGCCCACTAAGTCACATTCATCACTAAGTTAGGCTCATAGAGACTTGGTCACTGACATTCTTGAAAGATGGTCATAACAGTTTACCCCCCAAAGTTGACAGCGTTTTTCAATTCGAACACCAAAGTTTCAATTTTTGCAATCCACCCCCCCAAAGTTCCAATTTTTTGCAATTTGACCAATTGTATCCAAAATTTCCCATATTGCCCCTAATTTTTATTTTTTTATTTTTTATAAAAAAAATATTAAAAAAAATATTCAAGGTGGCCGTAGCCATCCCTTTGGCCATCTGGCCATTTTTCACCCCCATTTTTTTTCATAAAAAAATAAAAAAAAAAATAAAAATTAGGGGCAATATGGGAATTTTGGAATAATATTGTTCGAATTGAAAAAAATTGAAACTTTGTGGGGGGTGGATTGCAAAAATTGAAACTTTGGTGTTCGAATTGAAAAATGTTGTCAACTTTAAGGAGGTAAACTGTAATTTTCCCTAAAAGCAAATTGAGGCCCTTCAAAATCGTCAAGCTTGACTTCACACTCAACCACAAGTGAGGGTTTACAAATCTTCTGACTCATGGCTTTCATCTCCTCTCGAGTTCTTTTCTTGGTATTCGACATATCATGCAACAAAAAGGCAAACAATCAAAAGACACCTAGCATAAATATCAATCACCAAAACAAAGATGATGCACAACCAAAACTCATGCTTGTGTGTGACCATCTACCAACTCACCCTAAGTGAGACACTCCTCACAATCACTCAAACTCCCTAAACCTAAAAGAATCAATGAGTATGATGTTTAATGCATGATCAAATTAATATGTAAGCACACAATCACAAATATTTCAAAACTACCAAAACCATCGTTTTAGGGTATTTTGAAAATCAAAATCAAACGTTCATGCCATCTTAATGCATACAATCACAAGGATTTCAAAACAATCAAAAACAATAAATTTAATGCTATTTTGAAAACCTATGCAAATTCATACATTTACACAATGCAATCAAGGAAAAGCATGTTATAACAAGAAAATTATCCTCAATATACATTCTTTAGATATTAGTCAACCAATTATCACTCACAAATCAGGAAAGATGCATGAATAATAAACAATTGCAACCCAGTCTGAAACCTAGGTTTTGAACTGTAGATAAAAAGCAACAAAAGCAAAAACATGTTTGAGCTATGAAAACTTACAACAATTCGGATTGGAGATTTGATTGATGAATTGATGCTACAAATACTCCCAAATCTCCCACATAACACCGAGTGCAAGAGAGAATGAGAGTTCAAAAACTAGAAATGAGGGAAAATGAATGATTTTCGGGTTTTAAAACTCAAGTCTAAATCTCCCGCAGGGCAAGTCCGAACATGATATCAACGTGTCTGGACATGGTCAAAGAAGCGTGGTTCTTATCATGTAGCCAGGTTTAGACATAGCAATAAGTTGTTCGGGCATAAATGTCAAGAGAACAAATTCTCCCTCAAATTACCAAAACAAGAAATTCACTCTTCATGAGTGCAATACTCCATCAAACAGCACAATAATATGTCACATCATAAAAACAATTGCGATTAATGAATGTTAAGCATACAGAATTTTCAACACATGTAAAATTGACTTGACATTTCACACACTTGATGGACACAAAACAAATGACACAAAATTTCATGATATGATCAATTGGTTCATGAATTGTGTGTGTGTGCGCAAAATCCCAAAAACAAGTGTGAGACCATAACTTGATGTGGAGGTAGGCTATATCAACAAACACCTTATGAGTAAGTTGACATGCAAATCAAATAAAATGTCAAAACTTATCATACTATGGCCTAGACACCCTCATCCAAACACTCCCTCTAAAACTCAGAATTAGCTAAATCATGTCTGTTAGTGACCGTATGCTTTTGCAATGAATTGGTCACTAACTGTTTCTATAAGGACAACCAAAGAACATTACACATATTCATTCATTGTTTTTTCCATTTTGGAAATGTCTCTTAAACAAAGATGCATAAGTCTAAAGGCTGGGGTGCATAGGATGTAGAGGTTTTTAGGTTATAGGTTCAACTAGCTAGTGGGTCAATTTGACTGATAAGCTAGTCAACCTCCCTTACATGGTTTCTTACCAAATGCATACCGATGTTGTCAAACGTAAGAAAATGGAATCCAAAGTGTGCAAAAGAAAATCCATGATTGATATGACATATCAATCATACAATAAGAATGCACACAATCCATCAGGATCATCGAATTCTCATGTTAAAAGTACACAACCAAAAATGTGTGATCACCACTCATAAAAGAAAATTGATCTTTTGATGAATCAATCTCTTGTGCTAGTGACAAGTAGCACCAAAAAAAAAAAAATCCTTCTTTTCTTTCTATTCCTTTCAATATATATATATATACACACAAAGCAAAAAGAGAAACATGCAACATGATGCAAGCACACAAATAAGGAAAGATTCATGCAAAACATCCAAAAACAAATAAAATGCACAAAAGCAAATAAAAATGCATGATCTAGGATCCAGATGAGAATGCATGAAACCACAATCCTAATATAATAAGCGACACCTACACTAGGTTGGTCTCTTGCCTCTCCCCTTTATAGGGTGAGTAGCAACCCCTCCTAAGTATGTTCCGATTTTCACTGGGAACACCTTGTGAAAGCTCAAGCTTGTCTAACCTAAACACAACATCCTAAATCATCAAGACAAGCTCAACTAGGTCAGTCTTAGGTGGGGGACTTTCTCTCTTAGGTTGGCTAGACCTAAGTTGGTAACAATGAGGTCAAATGTGACCCATTTTACCATAGTGATAACACTTAGGGATAGAGCTTTGTGGAAGTTGTCTCCTAGGAAGGTTAACACCCTCAACCTTGAACTTCAAGGGAATTCTATCTCTCTTCCCTTGGCCTACACTCTTAAGTCCTTCAGACTATAAAACACCATTCCCCCTTATCCAAATTTCTAGAACTAGGATCCTCAACAACAATATCGAGCACAAACAAAATCTTCCCTTGAGTACCTAGTGTGTCTTGAGAATATAAGGCGTCACTGTCAAAACCAAGGCCATGTGTATCTCCATATGGTTTTTGAAAACTCAATAAGTTATCTAGTTTAACACAAAACTCATGTTGCACATCATACTAAGAAGCAACTAATTAATCAATTTGATCCACTAAGTCAAAGTTGTCAATATTCAAGGAATCATAAGCAGAATTTAATACATGCAACTATTCAACCAAAGATTTCCTTTCAAGATTCAAATCAGCCAATTGTTTAAGCAAAGATTTGTTTATCTTTTTAAGTTTAGCAAATTCTTTAAACACTTGGTTATAAGCCTTTTATAGATCAATCTACTAATCAGAATCAGCTTGTGATTCACCATCACAAAGTCTCATAAAGAATGGGAGGCTCAGCCTCACTAGGACCACTTAGATCATTCACCAAATTGATGAAATTCATATAGCTCACGTTCATTGATGGATTAAGGGCTTTACCCTTTGCATTCAAGAAATTAGGATTAGCGGTCCTAACATGCCCGAAGCTCGAGCATTCGAAGCATTGAACGCTCATGTCCTTCCTACACTTCTCTCTTACCTTAGGTCGCTCATAGGAAATCACCCTTGGTATCATTCGATTGAAGGTTCTTGGAACCCTTGTTGAATTTTTAGAAACCTCTTGAATTTCTTGGCCAACAAAGTTGCGGACTCTTTATAAGATGAATCCTCATTGGAGAACTCAACTACCTTCTTCTTTGAGGATATCAAAGTCAACTACCTAAAATGACTGTTGATGCTAAGACTTGAGATGATTACCACCAAGCTACGAAATAAATCCCTCAAAGAAAAATTAACAACCTCTGTATGGCCGTTAGTTTGTGGATAAAAAGTACTATTAAGATCAAGCTTGGTATTAGACAAACACAATAAACACCTCCATAAATGGTTGAGAAAGCTAGTATCTCAGTTAGTAATGATGGACAATGGCAAGCCATGAAGATGGTAGGCTTCTCGAAAGTCCAACTAAGTAACATTAACTACATCAAAGGTCTTCTTGCAAGCTATGAAATGAGCCATCTTCTAGAAGTGATCCACCACAACAAAGATAGAATCATTACCCTTTTGTGTTCTCGGCAACCCCAAAACAAATTTCATGCTCACATTAGTTAAAGGCTAACCAGGAATATTAAGCGGAATGTACAATTCCTCATTAGTGGCAGTACCTTTAAACACTAGACAAATCCAACGCCGCTTGCGAAATATGGCAACCTCCTTCCTCATTCTAAGCCAACAATACTAATCCAACATAAGTTTTAGATTCTTGTCATATTCCACATTGCCTTCATTGTGTAGCTATGAGTAATCTTCAGGCAAAGACTACCCTTTGGAACACACGATTGATTTCTCTTGAACATAAAATCATCATGCATGAAATAATTGTCTTATTGTTTTTGTTGCCTAGTCACTCACAATAAGACCAAAATATGGGTCAATATATAAATAATCTCTGAAGAAATCAAACCCCAGTACCTTGGTTCACATAGTAACCAATAAAGATGTCTTTCTGCTGAGCACATCCACCACTTTGTTCAAGGCACTAGAATTGTGCTAGATAACAAAGGAAAACTAATGAATTTATGTTGCCCAAAGTGCATGTCGAGATGGGAGTTCATCTTAACTATTACTTAAATAAGCCATCGGTGTGCCACCTTCACTTAAAACAACCCCAATTCCAATCTTGGGTGCATTATAATATAACTCAAACAATCGAGAAAAATCTTGCAAGTCAAATACAAAAGCATTATTCAACTTGTCCTTAAGGGTTTTACAAACCACAATTTAGACCACAAACACGCAACAAAATAATAATACACAACAATGTGTTGGGAGATTAATACCTTTGGAGACTCCTTTTGTAAGCCCATAATATAGCATGTTGAGACATCACACAACCCAAAAGCTTAAGCTCATGGGTTCGGGCCCAAAAATGCTATATTAACCACTCACACTTCATACATATTTCCAATGTGGGGTTCTATTAATTTTTCACTCACACATATACTCAACAATCTCCCCTTTATGTGTGAGTCCATCAACACATTGGGTCAACTCTCCCTCGTTTATGAGCCTTTTTACATTTTCTTTGAACAAGTGGCTCATATTCTACTACTGACCCATTGGGTGTAATTAGTTTATGTGGGTCTGGGGACAAATAAGTTGTGGGGGGTATTTTGAAGTTTTCCAAAACACTTATAATTATGGTTTTCCTATAAATATGTTATGTTGTTACCCTAAATCATTGAATAGTAAAATATAGCCGCACTCTCTCTTGTGGACGTAGGCACATTCCCGATCCACATAAATCTGTGTCTCGACTCTCTCTTGATCTCTCTCCTTTCGATTCCATATTATTCATCATTGTTGTGCACAGTAACAACAATTGGTATGAAAGCCTAATTCTACAATGGCTGGGATTGGCACATCTTCTATGAAATTCGACGTGATGAAGTTTGATGAAACTAGTAATTTCGGGTTATGGTATAAATGTGTTAAGGATTTGTTGGTGCAACAAAGGATGGTGAAGGCGTTATATGGGAAATAACCAGAAGGGATGGCGGACATAGATTGGAAGGAACTTGAGGCTAAGACGGTGGCTACTATTTGGCTTTGTTTAGAAAATGACGTGATGTATCATGTCATGGACGAAAAATCTCCGGTGGCAGTTTGGTTGAAACTGAAAAATTCGGTATAAGTCAAAGTCGTTGATGAACAAACTCTATCTAAAGCAGCGGTTTTACAGCTTGAAGATGGCGGAGGGCTCGGATCTGAGCCAACACATCTACGTGCTCAATCAGGTAATCGGCGATTTGAAGAGGGTAGATGTGAAGTTCGAAGACGAAGACAAAATGTTGATGCTATTGAATTCACTCCCAACTTCTCTTAAGTATGAGAATTTGTTTACAACTCTGACATGAGGGAAAGAGACCTTGGAGTTAGAAGACATTACAGGAGCCCTGTTGGCTTTTCAACAGAGGAGAAAAATCAATGATGAAAGTTCTCAAGGAGAAGGGCTAGTGGTAAAGGGTAACTAAGAACGTGGAAGAAATAGTAATAAGGGTGGTTCGAATGGCAATAATTCTCTGTCAAAGTCAATTGCTATAAGTATGGGAGGAAAGGGCATATAAAGAGGGATTGTCTAGACTGGAAGAAGAATAAGGATGATGAGAACGAAGGTTTCTCATGGTTTGCGAATGTAGTCGAGGAAAATTCAAATGATGCTGATGGTGATATGCTTTATATTGCATCAAATTTAGAGCATCTTGTGGATTCTTGGATTTTGGACTCAGCATGTTCGTTTCATGTGACATCCAACAGAGATTGGTTTGACAACTACAGGTTAGTTAATTCTGGTATAGTTACTATGGGTAATGGTGCGCATTGCAAAATTACTGACATTGGCAATATTAGAATTAAAATGTTTGATGGTGCGGTTAGAACATTATGTGATGTTAGACATGTACCAAATGTGGAAAAGAATCTGATTTCATTAGGCACCTTAGATTCAAATGATTATGGTTATAAGACTAAAGGTGGAGTAATGAAGGTGACTAAGGGTGCAATGGTAGTGATGAAGGGGCATAAAAGTATAAAGAATATCTATAGACCGTTGGGAAGTACAGTTGTAGGTGGAGTCGCCTCTGTGAAGTCTGATTCTAATTGTACTGTTTTATGGCATATGTGATTGGGCCATATGAGTGAGCGGGGCATGTTGGAGCTTCATAAGAGAAATTTGTTGAAGGGTGTTAAAACATGCAAGCTTGATTTCTGTAAGTTCTGTGTTCTGAAAAAGTAAAATAGGGTGCAATTCAAGACAACCACACACAAGACAGGGTATTCTGGATTTTGTTCATTTTAATGTTTGGGGACCACTGAGGACAGCATCACGGGGCGAACATATGTATTTCGTGATCTTTATTGATGATTTTTCTAGAAAGGTTTGGGTGTACTTCATGCAGCACAAATAAAAGACGTTTGCCAAGTTCAATTTGTGGAAAGCTGAAGTGGAGAACCAGATTGGGAAGAAGGTTAAATGCCTTAGGATAGATAATGGAACTGAGTACACAAAAGACAAGTCCAGAGATTTTTGTGAGCAACATGGTGTAAAGAGACATTTTACAGTACATGAGACACCACAACAAAATGGTGTGGCGGAAAGGAGTAACAAGTCTATTGCAGAGAGAGCACGATGTCTCAGGTTGAATGCTGAACTTGTAAAGATTTTCTGGACAGATGCAGTGAGTATGACATGCTACTTGATCAATAGGTCACCGAGGGTAGCACTAGATGGGAAGGTTGCAGAGGAGGTGTGGACAGGTAATGAGGTAAATTACTCTGGCTTGAGAGTATTTGGTTGTCCAGCCTATGTGCACATACCTAGCGAAGAATGATCGAAGCTTAATCCAAAGTCTAGACAGTGTATCTTTCTTGCATATAGGAAAGGGGTTAAGGGTTACAAGTTTTGGGTTCTGAAGGCAAACAAGGTGGTGACTAGTAGAGACGTGGTATTTGATGAAAATTCCATGTTGAAGAGTACTCAGGGTAAAAAGCAGCAGGTGCCAAAAAGCAGTAGCGGTGATAAGCAGGTGGTGCAGGTGGAGTTAGAGACTCATGTGCAGGAGAACACTTCTCAGGGTACAGAGGCTTCTACTTCAGGAGTTAAGGAGCATCATACTATAGCCACAGATAGGCCTAGACACACTATCAGGCCACCAACCAGGTACAGTTTTGAAGACATGGTTTCTTATACTCTTGTGATCAGAAGCGGGGATCCTACTACTTTTCAAGAGGATGTCAATAGCCAAGAGAAGAGTAGATGGGTGGATGCTATGGCAGAAGAGATGGAATCTCTGTATAAAAACCAGACGTGGGATTTGGTGGAGCTTCTAGAGAGGAAGAGGGCGATAAGGTGTAAATAGGTGTTCAAGAAAAATGGGGGAAAAGTACAAGCTTTGCATAGTAGCAAAGGGTTATTCACAGTAGAAAGGGGTTGATTATGAGAAAATATTTTTCCCATTGGTCAGACATACTTCCATCAGAGCGGTATTGGCGTTGGTAGCTCATTATGACATGACATTTGAGCAAATGGATGTGAAGACAACTTTTCACCATGGTGAGTTGGAGGAGCAAATTTACGTGGAGCAGCCAGAAGGGTTCAGTCAACCTGGACAGGAGCACTTAGTCTGTAAATTGAAGAAGTCACTTTATGGGCTGAAGCAGTCTCTAAGCCGGTGGTATAAGCGGTTTGACTCCTAAATGATTAGAATTGGCTACAGAAGATATGAGTATGACTGTTGTGTGTATGTGGCAGCCTTGATGATGACTCATTTATTTTTCTGTTACTGTACGTGGATGATATGCTTAATGCAACTAAGAGTATCGTGGAGGTCAACAAATTGAAAGTTTTGTTGAGTAGAGAATTTTAGATAAAGGATTTGGGTGCAGCCAAGAAGATTCTTGGAATGGAGATTTGCAGGGACAGGGATGCCAAGAGATTGTGGCTATTCAGGCCGGCTATGTGATGGTGATGTTGGAGAGGTTTAGCATGGAGAATACGAAACCGGTGAGTACACATTTGGTGAATCATTTCCGTTTGTCTACCTCACAGTGTCCAAAGACAGTTGAAGAAACTGAAGACATGTCTAAGGTCCCAAATGCTAGTGCAGTGGGGTGTCTGATGTATGCTATGGTATGTACTAGGCCAGATTTGGCCAATGCAGTCAGTATGGTGAGCAAGTACATGGCGAATCTAGGGAGACAGCACTGGAATGTAGTCAAATGGATTTTTAGATACTTGAAAGGTACTACAGAGTATGGCATCACTTTTGTCAGACGGAAAAGTGATTTGTCAGTCGTCGGATATGTAGATGCATATTATGCAGGAGATTTGGATGACAAGAGGTCGATGACAGGTTATGTGTTCACTCTTGTAGGAGGACCCATATGTTGGAGGTCTATGATCCAGTCCACGGTTGCGATATCCATGACTGAGGCAGAGTACATGGCAACAGCTGACGCTGCAAAGGAAGCTTTGTGGCTTATAGGGTTGGTCAGGGAGCTAGGTATTCAACAAGGTGGAAATCTGTTGTATTGTGACAGTCAGAGTGCCATTTACTTGGCAAAGAACCAGGTGTATCATGCAAGAACCAAGCACATTGATGTGAGGTTTCACAAGATTAGAGAATTGGTTGCTACAGGTGAATTGTTACTTGAAAAGATTCACACTTCTGAGAATGCAGCAGACATGTTGACGAAGCCTTTTACCGCAGACAAGTTCAAGCATTACTTGGACTTGACAAATGTCTCTAGGTGCTAGAAAGGAGAGGAGAGAAGGCGGCATCCCCAAACCTATTAGTTCTAGGTGGAGGCCCAATACTTGATTATCTTCAAAGAGGTGAATACTCGCCAATGTGGAGATTGTTGGAACAAGTGGCTCATATTATACTACTGGCCTATTTGGTGTAATTAGTTTATGTGGGCCTGTGGACAAATAAGTTATTGAGGGTATTTTGGAGTTTTCCAAAACACTTATAATTAGGGTTTTCCTATAAATATGTTATGTTGTAACACTAAATCATTGAATAGTAAAATATAGCCACACTCTCTCCTGTGGACGTAGGCATATTGCCGAACCACATAAATCTGTGTCTTGACACTTTCTTGATCTCTCTCATTTCGATTCCATATTATTCATCATTGTTGTGCATGGTAACAACACATTTCCAAAAGCATCACACGTACAAAAGTTCCGGGAGATGGCACAACTCCAAACCATATGTGTTCTAGACACCCATCCCAGGAAACTAAACTTGGCTCTGATACCAGTTATTAGGAAATTAATCCTATTACCCAAAACCCGTGAGAATTGGGAGCATCAGAGAGAGTTTTTAATTGGGAGCATCAAAGAGAGAGTTTTTCCCTTACAGTGTAAGAGAGTCCTTTGGGGAGCATCAAAGAGAGACTAATTGATGCTTCCAATTCTCCTAATTGGGAGCATCAATTAGTCCTTTTACATTATTCTACTCTTATACGTAGATGTTATGCTCATTGCAGGGGCTAGTATGGAAGACATCAACAAGTTGAAGAACCAGCTATCAAAGCAGTTTGCAATGAAGGATTCTGGTGCTACTAAACAAATCCTTGGGATGAGAATCAAGGGACATGGCCAATAGTTCACTGAAGATTTCACAGATAGAGTATGTGAAGAAGATTCTTAGCAGATTTAGTATGGATGGAGCTAAGTCAGTGAGTACACCCTTAGGGAGTCACTTTAGATTGACCAAGGATCAATCATCAAAGACGGATCAAGAGAAAGCATACATGAGCAAGGTGCCTTACGACTTAGCTATCGGAAGTTTGATGTATGCAATGATCTGTACTAGACTGGATATTGCACATGCAGCGGGAGTTGTGAGTAGGTACATGAGTAATCTAGGGAAGCAGCATTAGGAGAGTCAAGTGGATTTTGCGATATCTGAGAGGAACTTCATATATGTCCCTTTGCTTCATAGGTGTAGCTTTGAAGCTGCAGGGCTACGTGGATGCTGATCTAGCGGGTGATGCTGATAGCAGGAAAAGTACTACTGGGTTTGTATATACTCTTGGAGATACTGAGATTGTGTTGGACCTCAAGGTTTCAGAAAATTGTAGCCTTTTCCACTATAGAGGCAGAGTATGTGGCCGTGACAAAAGCTGGAAATGAGATGGTTTGGCTATAGTGTTTTTTGGATGAGTTGGGAAAGAAGAATGAGAACGGCGTTCTACACAATGATAGTCAAAGTGCCATTTCTCTTGCAAAGAGCCCGGCGTATCATTCAAGAACAAAGCATATACATTTAAGGTATCACTTCATTCGATCTCTTTTTGCAAGTGGATAATTGTTACTTGAGAAGATTCGTGGAACTGAGACTCTGGCAGACATGTTGACAAAAGGAGTCGCTATTGAGAAACTGAAGCTGGTTTTCAAGCTTGAGGACAGGTGGAGGAGACATCCAAAGGAGATTCACTACTTTACCACTTGGTGGATTCAAGTCAAGTGGGTGATTGTTAACGTGTGGCTTGATTTTACAAGTCTTGGAGTGGGATCCACATCATTAAAGGAGGATTCTTTTGGCTCATGTTTTTTATTCCCAATTGCTCTTTGAATTAGTTTTCCTTTCATAGCATGAATTGGACTTGAAGTCCTTCTACGAATTGGAGTTGGAGCCTTGATTTAGCAGACTTTTATGTCCTATAAAAGGGTTTGTTCATAGAGAAAACGTAATATTTGCTTTGTGTTTTGGTGTGGCAACAATAGAGAGAAAAAGTGAGAGCATCAAAGAGAGAGTTTTTCCCTTTTTTTATTATTCTCCTTTGAGCAAAGTGAGAATGTGGTGTATTTGAGGCTTTGGGTTTGAGTGATTTTCTCGCCCTGTTATTCTCTTGTACTCATCTTTTGATACTGAATTTTCTCCGGGTTGTCTCCGCCAATAGATGTAGGCTTGTTAAGCCGAATGACTTAAATCTTGGTGTCATGTGTGATTTGATTGCCTTATCTTTATTATTCTGCGTACTTCTTATTTTTCGCATCTCACGGATCTTGGGTAGGATTAATTTCCTAACATAGTCACCCCCCCCCCCCCCCCCCCAAACTACCAAAAAATTGACAATGTCCCTTACAAGGATAGTAAAAAGACAAAAATGACCATAAATTTTCGTGAATAAGACAAAAAAAAACACCTTATAAATTGGAGGAAAAAAAACAAAACAAAAAGAAGGAAGAAAAATTTATTTTCTTTTACAAAAATGCTTTTTTTTTTTCTTTTTAATTCCACTCTCTTGTTTTCATTTTTTTTTTAATTTGTAGTTTGAGATTTCTTTTTTTAAAAAAAAAAATATATATATATATATATATTAATAGTATTTTTGTCATTAGGGGGGATATTGGCAATTTTTTGTAGTTTGGGGAGACAATGTTAGAATTAAAAGTTTGAGGGAGGAAATTGTCAATTGGGTAATAAGTTGAAGGGAGTATGTGGATTTTCCCCATTATTTTAAATCTCAAGCTTGAGTATTTTAGTAAGCAATTACTAAAATAAAATGTACTCATTGAAATATGATTTCAAGAATACAAGAATAGTCAAAAGATTAAATCGAGAGGATTAAGAAATCGTGAAATTAAGTGACTAAATTTTAGATGACTTTAATTTCACTATAGATATTTCACGAACGGGTCAAATGCAGGAGCTTTGATTTACCAAAATGAATATTATAGTGCAATTAAAATTTTTTAGTAGAATAAATTGTTATTAATGGTAACCTAGAACAAGTCATGAGATGACAAGTGTTATAGCCCATTGGATCTACTTTTATTTTCCCTTTAAGTTTCTTCTTCTCTGCTCAAATGGTCACACGTACATTGAGGAATAGAAAAAAGAAAAGTTTGTTGTAGCCTTGCTAATGTTTAGGAATATACAAATTAATACTTTATTGTGACTTTTTGCTGTCAATGCCACATACTTGCAAGTGTCTTGTCCGTGCATGTTTTTTATTCTAATTGTGTTAATGGAACTTCTATAAACTTATCTTTGATTGTATTTGTTAAGCATGATTTTAAGCTTTTCAAAGGTATACTATCAATTTAGCAACATTAATCATAGATCAAGAAGCAGATAAGTGGGGATGTCGATATTGATAAATTTGAAGGGTTTCATGAACTATCATGGAAAACTATTGTACCACGTTGCTTTGTAGCTTTTAATTAACATTTTTCAGTAATTAGCACCAACTCTAAAGTCAAAGTCATGTGATGTTTACTAATTGTAAGTTTATGAAATAATCAAGTTAGAAGTCAATGTATCTTCTGTATCAATCGGTATAACTTCACATTTTAGTTGAATACATAGTTGGCTAGGAGACAACAGCAAATATGTCAATATAAGATATACATCTTCAGTCACCAGCCCGAAGTTTCTTCTCTTTAATCTTTCTAAAAATGTAGAAGATAAATATCTCTCATGTGAAAAACATTAAGTATCTAAAAAAATTAAGAAAGTGTAGTATATTTTAGAACTACTTCTATACTTTCATTTTATTCTTGGCAAGATTGATGTCTTCTTTTGGCATCTTTCCACCTAGAACAATATATCCTCTTTTAAGGAAAACAAAGGAAGAAGGAACTGAATCACTATTCGATTGTTGTTTGAAGTGTGCCGCAGGTAATTGAAAGACAAAATCTGGAATCAAATAAACTCAACAAATTGGATGAACCATCTTTGGAGCTGCAGGTTAGATATACTTTTTAGCAGGTGAATAATGTAGCGTTTGATGTTATAGCTAGGATGGAATGGCCATTTGTTGAAAATTGGAAATAGCACTCACTAAGAGATAACACAAAATAGGAAGAGGAATATTCAACTTTATTCAACTTAATAAAATAACTTACTTACATGGGTTTTTATAGGATACAAATGACCCTTCTAACCTTTTCACAATAACTTAATTCATTAACATCTCATATAACTCTCATTTAACTCCTATGTAAAATAATTCTTGAAAGACTAAAAGACACAACCTCTTTAATTCACTTAGTAACATATGAGAATATGAAATGAAAAGACACTTAATAACATATGAGAATATGAAATGAAATGACTCAACTCAATGTTAAAATTAAGTTTATTATTCAACACGCCCCTCACCTTGAAATGAGGTAGGTGACTCCATATAGTGACTAATAAGCCCAACTCCATAGAGAATATCCGGTCTTGTGCATGTCAAATATCTCAAACTTCCAACTAAACTCTTGAAGAATGTTGGATCCACTCTTTCTTCTTCTTCATTCTTCTTTGCCTTGACCACCCATTTCTGTCCAATGGGTTTTTGTTCTTTTGGAATAGTCGCCAACTCCCATGTGTTGATCTTTTCAATTACTTTGATTTCCTCAACCATGACATTTCTCAATTTTTCATCTTTTACCGCTTCTTCAAAACCCATTGGCTCACAATCCGCAAAATGACAAAAGAGAGTTAGATCATCATTTAAATTCTCGGCTACCTCGTAGAGTTCTTGAAGACTTCTCATATGTGGTGGCATTTCACTTGAACTCCCTCTTGAAGATGATGACAACGGTGTACTAGAATTTGTTGGAGATGGAGAAGGTGTAGTGGGCTCTTCGTTTCTTGACTCTTCTTCTTCAAGAAATGGGAAGAATTCATATTTTTCTTCCTCTTGACTGCTCCAATCCCAAAATCCTTTTTCATCAAACTCTACATCTCTACTAATTTCAACTTTGCCGGAATTTGGATTGTAAAGCTTGTAGCCTTTAGAACTTGAGTCATAGCCAATGAAGATTTATCTTTTGCTTTTATCATCGAACTTGGACCTCTTTTGATCCGGTACGTGTGTCTAGCCAATGCTTCCAAAAACTCGCAAATGAGAAACACTTGGCTTTTTTCCGCTCCATGCTTCTTGTGGTGTTTTGTTCCATAGGCTTCTTGTAGGACAACGATTTGATAGATATACGACACAATTAACAGCTTCCGCCCAAAACTCTTTAGGCATTCTTTTTGTCTTCAACATGCTTCGAGCCATATTGAGAATTGCCCTATTCTTTCTTTCAACAACACCATTTTGTTGTGGCGATCTTAGAACCGTTAAAGGGCGATGAATTCCATTTTCTTCACAAAATTCTTTAAATTCATTAGATGTGAATTCGCCTCCTCTATCGGATCTCAAAGATTTAATACAATAGCCACTTTGTCTTTCCACAAAGGCTTTGAATTTTTCGAAAACTTTAAACACTTGAGATTTTTCCTTTAAAAAATAGACCCAAGTCTTTCGACTAAAATCATCAATGAAAAGAAGGAAGTAACGATTTTTACCAAATGAAGATGGCTTAATTGGACCACAAACATCCGCATGAACAAGTTAAAGCGGCTCATTTGCTCTTGTAGTAGATTCTTTTGGAAAGCTTTTCCGAAATTGTTTGGCGACAAGACATCCTTCGCAAAGTTATCTGGTTGATTAATAGAAGACATCCTTTCTTGCTCTTTTTCCTTCTCTTTGAAAAAGAGTTTTGTAGCTAGAACTTGATCCAATGGCTATTTCTTCTTCTTGTTGAGCCTTTCTTCATTGGCTTGAAGAGATCCCATAAGTTGATCAATACTCATGGTTTCTAAATCTTTTGACTCTTCAATAGCTACAACGGTATAGTCAAATTTTTGTTGCAAGGAATGGAGGATTTTCTCAATGACTCGAACATCTTTCAATTTTTCTCCATATCTCTTCATTTGATTTACTATGGCCAACACCCTTGAAAAATAATCCGTAATTGACTCAGATTCTTTCATTCCCAAAACTTCAAATTCGCCTCTTAATGTTTGAAGGCAAACTTTCTTCACTTTATCAACTACTTTGAAAATTCTAAAACGACTCCAAACGACACCTATTCAAATGTCTAGGTGATTCACAAATATTAAGCGGAATAAGATCTAACCTAACAATTAATAATCAACCAAATTCAGATATGTAATGAAAAACAAGAACACAGATATTTGGTTACGAAGAGAAAACCATTTAGAGAACTCTCTAAATGTAAAACCTCTCCGGGGCAGCCAAACCCAGGAAATCAATCCACTATAAGAAGAATAAGGAATACAAGAAGAATTACAAAACCTTTGCAATCTACTCTTCCTTGTACACGACAAGCGACCCACTTGACTTCTACCGCAGTAGCCCTTTCCAGAACATCTGGCACAATTCTTCTATAAGATTTCCTTTCACCGGAACTCCGATTGGCTTCACGTATTTAATCTTTACTCACATAAACTAGAACAATATCTCTCTCTAAGCTCTCTGTTTTTGCTCTCAAAATACGTACGTATAATAGGCAAAACAGATTGTTTAAATAGAAAATAAACTAACAAATCGGCAGCCATGTCCGGATAGGGCTAATCTGGGGTCCGGACATGGCTAGGGTTACATATGCATAACCTAGTGATGTCCGAACATCCAAGTCTTGTGTCCGGACAGGCCATATAAAATGGCTTGCTGGAAATCGGGTCCGGACCCAGCTTCTGGCGGTCCGGATAGACATTCTGGAAATGTTGTCCAGTCTTGATCAACAGCTCCGATCGATGTGCGTTTGTGGTCCGATTGAGCTAAAATTTTGCAGGAACGTTCATGACACATGAATCTACATTATGAACGGTGGAAATTGGATTATGAGTATTTTATATCAGTGTTTGAGCCTATGAACAGTAGCTTCTGCATTTTGAAACTGAATTAAGCCAATACAAGAACTAACAAACTCCCCCTTTGGCAATTCAGTGACAAAACCAAAATGCCGAGCCAATCTCATCATCTCCCCATATTTACTCCCCCTTTTTGTCACAGAATGACAAAAGGTTTTCATATTTCCTGAAACACTTCACAAAATACATCAAGGCATATGTGGAACAGAAATACAGAAATAAAACTCATGATAAAAAAATGATATAGAATGCAAGATCATGAACACACATCACCAAAACCCCCCCCCCCCCCCCTCAACATATGACTCAATAATCAACAAGAAGCTAAAAAATGCAAAACATGTTTCTCCCCCTCAAAAGTCAAATGAACACAAATGATAACACATCAATGACTCATGTATTACACAATGAATATCTCAAACATGCTCCAAATATGCAAAACATACATGAGACTAGAAATGGCTAGAAACTTATATTGATTAACCCAAGCCAAGAAAATGTTCCATTCAACCCATGCTTGTGTGGTGTGTGGGCAAGCCATCCAAAGAGAAAAAATTTCAACTTACAAAATGAGGAGAAAGTTTCACCACCATGAGGTTTTGACAAGTATATCAAATCAAAAGTCAAACCTTATCATACTAGGGCCTAGCCACTCTCATCCTATACATTTCTCTTTGTAATACATTTTGCACAAGTTTGACACAGTGAAATAAATTCCTTCTGGAATATGATCTTTTGATTTTATTTGTTTCACTATCTTGTTTATTTTTCCCTTTGAGAAAGTGTTCTTAAACTTTTGGTGCTTATCACAAAAGAGAAAGCAGGAATTTTTAAGCCCTAGGTTCAACTAGCATATGGTCAATTTGAAAAATATGACTAGTCAAAAACCTCATATGGTTACCTAACAGACCTCACAAATAAAGTGAAACAGAACCTCAATTTAAGCTTAAATGTGCACAAGAGATAAAGCATAGGCAAAATGTACCACATAAGCTTAGGCTTTAGGTAACCACAAACACAAGTCCATTGACACAAATTTTCATCTCATGCATATTAAGAACATTCCAAGACGCAAGGAATTAAATCCATAAAAAGCAACATAAGAAATTAATGGACTATCTAGGTGCATAAGACAAAAGAAAGAAAAGAAAACAGTCAAAGTAACATATTTTTGTCTTTCTGAAATTTTTCACAAAAAAAATGCACATGAATGAAAACAAATGCATAAAGAAAAAACAACATGCATGAGTTGAGATTACAACAGGCAATACATGAATGTCCTTTAGCATTAAACTTTCATCACATCTTATAGGTCCTATTACAAATAATGATTTGGTTTAATAACTACTTCTAGGTCTTCACAAGACATAACACATTCATGAACACTTGATTAGCAAGTAGACAAAAATCTTGGTGGTCCACATACAACATCTCATCTATAAGCCTTTCAAAGATCATAACATATGAATTTCTTGAAAAGTCCTTTATGAATATGCCTCATAACAAGAATCTCCAAACAAACATGTATACACTCTTCACACAAAAAGTGTAACAAAAAAATTGCAATGCATAAACTAGAAAGCGAAAGAAAAAAAAAATGCAAAGCAAAGAAAAACATGTTCTAGGATTTTCAAAAATAAGCAAAACAACAATTCCTAGACATGTTATTTACTCACCTAAATTTAGGTGAGATCACTACCACTCCCCCTCAATGGGTGAATGGTATCGACCTTCCTAACCCAAACCTTCTTAACCCTAGGTACAGATTTGTGACTCTTGTCAAACTCATCTAACCTAGATAACACTCCTTTCATCATTATGCATAGCCCCTCAAAACCTTTCCTAGAATATGAATTCTCACTCTTATGCTCACGAGGTCTCAACTTAAAATAGTTAGGTCGAACATGACCAACTTTGCCACAATGATGACAGGTATGGACAAATTTCGGAGAAGCTTGTCTCATATAAGGAGGGATATACATATACTTAGATCTAGACAAACATGACTCTACACCACCTTTTTCTTTCTTAGGAGCAGCCTTTTTATTCCAAGGTCTTTGGAATTTCAACTTAGAACAATTTGGTCTAATATGACTAATAATCCCACAATGGTGGCATGTAGGAATGAACCTTTGAGAAGGTTGGTTCCTTGCAAGGTAAACAAAGTTGGAGTTGCCTCTAGGTAAAAAGTGCTCAACACGAGAGTACTTACCTTTCTTACCCTTCTTACCTCTTGAGGTCGCAATAGCTGTTTTCTTCTTTTTCTTTAAGACTTCTTTTCCTCTTCTTCTTGAGGAGTGAACAGCAATTAGCTTATCTTTATCCAATGGCTCTTCCAAGTTTTCTGTTTCAACAAAAACTTTCTTGGAAGAAGAAGCAAGGTTAGAGGAATGAGCAATAATCTTGTCAAAATCAATCACAGGTTTATCACAAGTAGATTTTTGGGTATGTAAAATTTTGTCAAAATTATCATTAGAGAATTTTTCCAATAGAGTTTTGGACTCATTTAATTCATTCTCTAATGACTCAACTTTATTAGCAAGATCATGATTTTCAGATTTCAATGTTTTACACAAATCAAGAGAATCATTCAATTCACCAATTAGCTCATCTTTATCATGTTTAGCCTCTCTGAGTTTTTTTAGATTCTTGGAATTAATAACTTGTAGCTCAGAGAATTTCACAAACAACAAATTAAAAGTCTCCTGAAGATCAATTTCATTATCAGAATTATAATTAGAATAATACTGTTTATCAGAAGACATAATAGTTTCAAAACAATCAAGAGTTTGGGACATCTAGAAAGTATATAGGATCACACTCAGGAATTTAATCCTTTGACAGAGTGAACCCGCTCTGATACCAATTGAAAATTCTAAAACGACTCCAAATGACACCTATTCAAACGTCTAGGTGATTCACAAATTTTATGCAGAATAAGATCTAACCTAACAGTAAATAATCAACCAAATACAGATATGTAATGAAAATCAAGAACACAGATATTTGGTTACGAAGAGGAAACCATTTAGAGAACTCTCTAAATGTAAAACCTCTCTGGGGCAGCCAAACCCAGGAAATCAATCTACTATAAGCAGAATAAGGAATACAAGAAGAATTACAAAACCTTTGCAATTTACTCTTCCTTGTACACGACAAGCGACCCACTTGACTTCTACCGCAGTAGCCCTTTCCAGAACATCTGGCACAATTTTTCTATAAGATTTCCTTTCACCGGAACTCCGATTGGCTTCACGTATTTAATCCCTTCTCAAATAAGCTAGAACAATATCTCTCTCTAAGCTCTCTGATTTTGCTCTCCAAAATACGTCCATATAAATGTAGAAAAATCGTGTTTAAATAGAGAATAAAACAAAATAAAGCAGCCATGTCCGGACAAGGCTAATCTGGGGTCTGGACATGGCTAGGGTTACATATGCGTAACCTAGCGATGTCCGGACCTCCAACACTTGTGTCCGGACATCTCATAAAGATCGAGGCTTTCTGGAAATGGGGTCCGGACCCAGCTTTTGGTGGTCCGGACCTCCCCATCAAATAAAAGTTCCTGGAAATCAGGTCCGGACCCTGCTTCTGGCGGTCCGGACCTGCCCTTTAGAATAGCCTTGCTGGTTTCTGTGTCCGGACCCTTCTTCTGGCGGTCCGGACAGGTCCTTCAATAGGAATTCTCTTGAAACTGGGTCCGGACCTGACTTCTGGTGGTCCGGACATGGCCTTCTAGAGTCTGTTTCTGAACACTTTGAGATGCTTCATTTTCACCAACTTTACATGCAAACCGAATGAGCCAAAACATAACCCAACATACTTGATAGGAGTTTAGAAGAATCTCCCATGCTTGCTTGGAGGTGGTTGCATTCGCCACCTTCTCGAACATAGCCTCATCTAAACATTGATGAATAAGAGTGAGAGTTTATTGATCATTCTTTTGAAGTCTTTGAAAAGACTCTCTTTGATTAGGACTCAGACAAGCTTCATAACTAGGCTCATCATAGCCTTTTTCTACAATTTTCCAAGCACCTTGCGATCCAAGCAATGCCTTCATGCGAATGCACTAATTATCAAAATTGCCTTGGGAAAGGTGAGGAAATTGAAATGGGAAGGTTGAAGTGGCCATTTCTCTAGGATCTAGAAACCGTCGGTTGGAATGGCCATTTGTTGAAAATTGGAAATAACACTCATTAAGAGATAACACAAAATAGGACGAGGAATATTCAACTTTATTCAACTTAATAAAATAACTTGCTTACATGGGTATTTATAGGATACAAATGACCCTTCTAACTTCATTCATTTACATCTCATATAACTCCCATGTAACTCCTATGTAAAATAACTCTTGAAAAACTAAAAGACACAACCTCTTCAACTCACTTAGTAACATATGAGAATATGAAATGAAAAGACTCAACTAGATGTTAAAATTAAGTTTATTATTCAACACCATTTTATTATGTTTATTAATATAAATTAATAAATAGTTTGAAGATGCTAGCAGCCTCCTAAACAATACAAACGACCAGAACGACAACATGAAAATTGCCTACCCCTAATCACATCCTCAAAGAAACCCGAAGATCCATTATGTTATTTATTGATAGGAGAAGATTGTGACTTAGATGATGAATTCATCATAATTCTAACCCAAAAATGAAAATTAGAAAACTTTTTTATAACTGTTATTGTTTGCAAGAGCGTTTTAGACACAAAAGGTGGAGGATATTCAACTTGTTATGTAGCCTACTACACATCTTATTATATAGATGTAGGGAAATATCACAATGAGCAAAATATCCTTCAAACCCTAATGACTCTTACAAATCCTAATAACTCTTCTAACATTCCCCTCAAGTTGGAACAACTTGGAGCACATAATACAAAGATAGATAAAAAATAATAATAATAAGAAAATTCGCTAAAAGCTTCAACGCCAAAAGAAAAATGTCAGAAATCTACAACGGGGGGTCGGAACAAACAGCAAAATACAAAGGCTGGTAGAATCTCACTAGAAAACACCAAGAACCAGTCGAAACCCACCACAAAACATTATGATTGGTCGAATCTCATTGCAAAACACCAAGAGTCAATTGGATGTCACTACAAAAACACCAAGGTCGGTCGAATCTTGCCGCAAAGCACAAAAAGTTGCTTGGATCTCACTGCAACAACACCAAGGCTAGTCGGATCTCATCGTAAAACACCAAGGCTAGTAAAATCTGGCCAAAAAACACCAAGAACTGGTCGGAAACCATCGCAAAACACCAAGGTCTATCGAATCTTACCATAAAACACCTAGACTGGTCGAATCTCGACAAGCAACAACGATCACGTTTCTTGTGATCAACCAACAATGACGACAACTTCAATGGGAACTAATCCCCCGAGCAACAAAATCCATGGAAGCTTGCCCAAACCAACACAAACCGGGCTAAAACAAGACTAGACCGGCAATTAAATGCATGAAATTGGACAAAACACCACTGAACCGGTCAAGAACAGCACTAAACCAGACAAAAACATACTTAACTGGCTTTAAACAATGCTAAATCAGAAAGAAAATGACTAAACCAAATGTAAAAGATACTGAAATGGTCTCCAAACCCTCCGAAACGGGAAGAAAACTACTAAACCAATTATAAATCAAACTGAACTGGACAAAAAACTAACAAACCGATCTGAAACCATATTGAACTGGACCTGTAAGGCATTGAACTGACTTGGAAGGCACTGAACCTGTCGAAAAACAATTGAACCGAACCTAAAATGCACTAAACTGGATGAGAAACACAATGAATAGTAAAGAACCACTTGAACCGAATGTGAAAGATAATGGACGGGACAAAAACCAAGGAAAGTCGGCCTGAACAGAATGAGAGACAATGCGAACCTCCTAAACCGATCAAAATACCAGCAAACCCATCTATCCTTTCCCTGGAATGAGAAGATCCAAACACAACTCCAGCTATCCTTATCCAAGATAGGGAATAGCCAAGGAACTAGAACTAACCAAATCTTGCCGAAAAAAATTTAAAATTATCATCAAGTATTACAAAATGGCCAGAAACTCACTGAAGACGATCACGTAGAGCCGGAAAATACCCCAAAAGGCTGTCGAAAACTCAAAAATTCACCAACAAAGACTACAACAGCCGTTAACCAACAAAGCAACAAACATCGTCGACAACCACCACACGATAGACAACCACGAGAACCACTATGAAAACACATGGCAAACTTTTTTTCTTTTCAAACTCATCCATAGATTCTTTTTTTTTTTTTTTTTTTTTTTTTTTTTTTTTTTTTATAGGGGAAACTACCTTTTTCCCCCATAAACTACAATGCCTTGGCACTTTCCCCCCATGAACTACCAACTGTATTACTTAGCTCCCATGAACTACCATTTTGTGTCCAAAACCCCCTTCCTTCAGTCAAAGCCGTTAACTCAAATGGTCAAAGTGACAATGCAATGTAGTTCATGAGGGTAAAGTGACGGGTTGATTGTCTGAGTTAAGAGCTTTGACTGATGGAATGGGGTTTTGGGCACAAAATAGTAGTTCATGGGGGCAAAGTAGTACAGTTCATGTGGAGAAAATGCCAAGGCACTATAGTTCGTAGGGGCAAAAGGTAGTTTCCCCTTTGTTTTTTACTCACAACCAATAGCTCTTTTAAAGCTCTATTAGGGCACTGCCCCTATGGAAACGAAGCCCACATGGGCAGCATTGCCACCAGAGGGTCAGTCACTAACACCAAGTACTAAAAGTTTAACCAAGCGAAGAAAACAAAAAACTACAAAAGAAACAATTAGAAAAAAGGATCTAAACCCAAAGGCTTTGATACCATTTTTTAGTTTGCATGAACGGTTCAGGCACAAAAGACGGAGGCTATTCAACTTGTTACGTAGCCTACCACACATCTTATTATGTGGATGTAGGGAAATATCACAATGGCCAAAACATCGCTCAAACCCTATTAATGACTGTTACAAACCCTAATAACTCTTCTAACAATAACGTTGATGGATTTACCACGAAAAATCCTAAGTTTCTATAATTTAACCATTGTGACACTTAAAAAAGTTAATCCCACATTGGATGTGTCGATTGTAAAGGTTTTACATAGATGCTAAATTCCAAATTGGTTCTTAATGTAGATCAGAGTGTATTCCAATCCCATATATTATTTCATGTTTTTGTCATTCAAGTGTCGTGGCGGTCCAGATGGCCATATGTCCCGTCTGGACGGGTGCCGTCAATTTGTTTTATTTTCTAGCCGACTTTATGTTGTTATTTTATTAGGGTTAGAGTTTTGGAAGTTTTTATTTCATTATTTCATTAGGTTTAGGGTTTTGGGGATATTGATGTCATATTTTATTAGGTTTTGGGCTATAAATATATGCTTATAGCCTCCAGAGAAAAGGGAGTTTATGTTGATTATTGATTTTTATTAATGAGAATTACTCATAATTGAGTTTATTCCTCTTTTTTCTTAAAAATCTATAGAGTGTCTAACTTTTCAAGAAGAATTCTCAGATCATTGATAGACCCAAGATTTAGAATTACCAATCCGTTGCTTTATTGTTGTTCTTCGCTACAACCCACCAAGCCAGGCTGCATTAGTTCTTTAATAGGTGTGACTATGAATTATAAGTGATTTCAAGGAGTTCGAATTCTAATTTTGACTAGTTTTTTTGTAGTAATAGCAAAATATAGCTAGTGCTTTCCATACATCCCGACAAATAGAATCAGAGCCAATTAGTAATACCATGTGGTGTTAAGTCATTGCAACATGACGTTCAGCCTTGAAAAGGACGTTAAGGATTTGAGCGGAGGAAATTGTGACGTCCTAAAAAGTAAGCCTGACATTGGCTAGGTAGATTGTAATAGTATTATGTGGATGCTACTATTTAAGACTAGCACATGAATAACCTTTTTGGATTGACAGCGAGTGGCCATCAAGCAAGACTCCTTGGAAGTTTGTCCTAAAATCATCTAGCAGTTCGAACATGCACATTTTCTCCTATTTTCCTCATGAATTCAATCCAATCTAATCTACATAATCCTCTCTCAGTCGGAGAGAATTTTCCCTTGAATTTGAACGCTTATTACATGAGTCTCCTATGTATGGGTCAATATTTTTGACATTGAACACGTCGAACGTCTTGATATGGCGTGGAAGTTTCAACCAGTACGCATTTGAGTTGATCTTCTCAATAATCTCCAGCGTTCCAATCTTCTGAGTTTTGGGTCAAGACAACCCAAACAAAATTACCTTCCTCAAATTCTATAGCACATCTCTTCTGTTCAGAAATTACTTTGTACTTAGCCACAACCTTGTGAACTTCCTGAATCTAAGTAATAAGAGACTTTAGCATTCACCTGCTTCAAATCAAGAATAGGTGCTAAATCTAATAGTCCATAAGGGTTAATTCCATTGACAATATAGAAAGGACAAAAACTGATGTTCCTTTTTGTGGACTGATTGTTAATGAACTCAACTTGAAACAATTATTGATCCAATGACTTGATATCTTCACCAACCAAGCACCTAAGCAAATCTCCCAACAAACGGTTAACACCCTTCGTTTGCTAATTGGTTTGAAGATGATAGGCACTACCAAAATCGAGCTTTGTGATGGACAATCTCCACAAACATCTCCAAAAATGGCTAAGAAACCCAGTGTCTCCCGATCAGAAACAATGAACAATGGAATTCATAAAGTTGGCACACATTCCGAAAATACAATTGAGCGACATTCACCACATCATAAGTTTTCTAGTATGAATAATTATAGTGAGTCATCTACGAAAACTAATCAACCACAACTAAAATGGAATCATTATCTCCTTGTATCCTTAGTAATCCCAACACAAAATTCATGCTCATGTTAGTCCACTACTGATCCAGAATGAGAAGTGTCACATATGACCCGACCATGAATAAAGAGAACCAACATGTTTAAATAGAATACAAAAATAGAATTTAAGAATTCTAATATGATCGCAGAGGACGAAACTCTGCAACCCAGGTCCTAGCCTGATGTAGTGTAGATCGGAATGTTGTTGATACAACCTTAGGGACCACCGTCCGGATGGGTAGGAAGCCATCTGAACGGCCTGCATCCAGAGGACTCTCCATACAAAAACCCAAGGCGTCCGTTTGCTGGCCGTTCGATAGCAGTCTGGACACCTATTTTACATTTTAGTCTTTTACTAGGTTTATGTTTCTTTGTTAGTCTTTTACTTAGTTTAGTTTTCCTTTTCCGTTACGTAGTTGGATTTAAGTAGGACCATCGGAAGGAAGGCTTGTTCTGTCCGGACGGGCATCGTAGGATTACAATTCCAATTCTAATTCATAGTTTTATTAGGTTTAGGAATCTTGAAGCTATAAATACATGCTTATACCCTCCAGAAAAGCAGATTTGGATTATTATTGAGTTTGTTTATTAAGAATTACTCAGAGTTGAGTTTCTTCTTTGTTTCCTTCAAAACCTAGAGAGTATCTAGCTTTTATGAAGAAGATTTCTAACATCTCTTGATAGTCTCAAGATCTAGAAGTACCTATCCGTTCATTACTGTTGTTATTCGCTGCAGCCCACTAAGTCACACTGCATCATAGCCCCATCTACTATCTTTTCCACAAAAGCCTTTATAGTCTCAATTCTTAAGCATCAAGGAGATAATTAGGCCATCTGCATAACAAATATGCACTTGATACTTCCAAAAAACTGGCCTCCCTTCATTTCCTTACAATCCCTTCCATAGCATAGGCTGTTGGCCCTTTTGTGATTTTATATTATGACTAACAATAGAAACCTCACAAGTTTCTTCAAATTGTTTATTTATACCTCTAAACTTATGGGTTTACATTATTTACATAGTTTTTTAGTCTTATTTCCTTAATTGGTACAAAAATGTTATTGCAGGTAGCTGTATCATTGTCATAAGGAATCATGATTCAAGATTGTTATTAGACTGTTATCTGAAATTTTCATGAAAATTTTGAAACTTGCATATAAAAGAAAGTGGTACCATAATATGAAAGCTAGATGCATTTTCTGGAACAACCCTGAGAACAAACTACTAAAAATCTTTCTAATGAAAGCTAAGAAATGCCTAGATAATTTAGCAACTATTGCTTGCATACAGACCATATACTAAAAATCTTCATGAATGGCAACTCTTTGTCCCCTTTTAGCTTGACAACCGTAGCTCCATCTTGTTGAGCAATGAAATCGTGGAGAAGACTCATGAACTGAGGTATTTTAACGACATAGCTTTATCAAGTTGTTACTATAATGACATGCAAATTACTCATTAAATTAATGTTAAAATGATTACACCTTACAGGAAGATGAAGGGAGACGAGCTCCAACTATTGAATATAGAAGAACTACAGAAACTAGAGCAACTTCTCCAAGTAGGCTTGAGCCACGTTTCAAATGAAAAGGTTTGTCTCTGTTTGATAGCATTATAATGGAGAACTGAAATTTCTGTTAACATGAGAAGCTTTTACATTTTTCAGGATGAAAGATTTCGAGAAGAGATCAGTGCCTTTGAGCGGAAGGTCATGTTTCAAACTGCAAAATTTTTACAACATTTCATGCAATTATTATAATTTTGAAAAAATATAGAATGTAAAACACCTTCATGCTCACTTACCTAAAGCTCCCAAAATTAATCAATTTATTTAATTAACTTAGAGAGTTAGAGTGTTACTGACAATGCCTCAACTCCAATTAATTGGTAATTAGAGGGTGTTATTACCCTTAACACTAACTTATTAGAGCATATCATATAGTGGAAAATGAAATAAAAATGATTTAATTTAACACTAAATATCTTTTAACAATTCATCATCTATCCTTGGTTAGCGATGAGGTAAATTTGGGAAGAATGGACTAGGAAAATGGGGTATTGATCGAGGTGGGGAGTGTGGTAATATGAAGGGGGATGATGAGGGTCCTTATAATAGTAAGGTGAAGCGGGGGATTTGACTGGAGAATGGAGAGGCCAGGGTGAATGTAGAACTGGAAACGGAGGATGCAGGTGATAAAGGAGATGGAATACAAAGGAGCATTGTGGGAAATCTATAAGATTGGAGAGGGTAGTTTACGAATCAGAAGTCGATGGCTACTAAGTTGGTGTTGAAAATTGAAAACTACGCACACTAAGAGAGAACACAAAAAGGGAAGAGAAACACTGAATTAATACACAGACCATGATGCCCTGTATATTGCTGCATACCGTCACTGCAAATTACACTCTAATATAGACACAAAGACACTAAAAGTCATAATCTTTGCACGTAAAACCCTAATCATGCGGTCAAAACCCTAATATGTCTTTAAAACCGTAATTAACAATTTTTAGGCATCGTCGAATGTTTGTTTCTTGAAAAATACTCAAATAAATGTTATTAAAATTAAGTTTATTATTTGACAGCTGAGAATTCTGCATTCTTTGAGCTATTGAAGTTGAACAAAAAAATTGTTGTTTAGCCACCTGAAAATGCTGTGGAGGAGGGCATTGCCTTTTCACTTGGTGAAAATGGTTATTGATAGCGTCTGAAGTGAATATGGCAAAGTGGACCTGTTTTCGATGGAAAATGGAGTTTTTCTAATAGAAAAAAAGGGGGATGCAGTTCTGGAGCTAAAATTATGGCATATAGCGGATAAACAACAAAATGGCATTGTTTTGGTGTATTTGTTCATATATATATATATTAAGGCGTGCGGATGTGGTTATTAACCGCAATCACATATGTGGATAGCGGTTAATTGCAATTAATAACCACCCGCTTTTACCCTCCTAGTTTTAGCCATGGAAGTATTGACAGGATTATTGGAAGAGGCTGCTTGGTTAAGAAAATGTTTACTTTTCATCCTAGATGTGTGAAATTGCAACTGACACATCTTTGCTTCGCTGATGATCTCCTTAATTATATTCTCAGCTGCAAATTTGAAGACTGCAGAATCTATATAGTCTGTGCTAAATGATTTTGTTGGTTGGAGGAGTTCTTCCAGTATGATACGTGGGGGTACCTTTGATTTCAATGAAGCTAACAGTCTCTAATTCTCTTTATTAATAGAAAAGGTGACAGAATGAACCAACTCTTGGTTATCAAAAAAGTTGGCGTTTTCAGGGAGACTACAACTCCATTCTTTTGTCCTTTGGTTGAGCACATTCATCCAGACAAAGAAAGTTACTTAAATTTTTGAATAGAAATTCAATTGTTTTCTATGGTCGGTAAATGAGAGTAAGAATGCCAGAGCTAAAGTAGCTAATAAGGAGGGAGATTTGGGTCTCAAAAGGGTAGAGGAGTGGATTCATCCTGGAAAGTGTTTTAAAAGGTAGGTAGAGAATGGTTTTGGCCTCCGGCAAGATGATGAAGTGGGGAGTTACCGCTCTCAAAGGCAAAAGCTTAAGGGTAATCTTGTGTAAATTAGCTTTTGGGGCTCTAGTTTATGCTGCTTGGTTTTGTATACAGATAACATGATAAATCTTCAAACACAAGAAAATAACCTTCTTCTACAAATTGCCCCACACTTAACAATTATACAGCCGAGTTCCAGTTAAGTCTGGAGTGTGTGTTGTAGACTTATTGTTTGGTTAGTAAACTAACGCTTTTTCATCCAAGAATTTAAAGAAAAAAAAAAAAAAAGTCATTTGTCTTCTTTTTGCCAAGGTCTTTGTATGTGTAGTGGCTTGCTCAAGGTTTGGGAAAGGACTGTCACAAAGCTAACATTTATCTGATTTGGGGAAAAGAGGAATTTGTGGTTATTTTCTAAAAGAAGTAGAAATATTTCGAGCTTTTCCAAGATATTGCTTTGCAAGTTATACTCAGTGTGTTCCCTATATGGCTTTTTCCCTTCACTCACTAACAGAAACATTTTTATGTTCTGGGGTATTTCTAAAAAATGTTTTACTCTTTGGGCTGGTTTCTATGTTGTTGGTTTTGTTCTCTTGTGATGTGTTGTAGGTGCCTGAGGTTGTAAGTTGTGTTTGTTGCTGTCCCTTTAAATGCAGGGTGGCCAACTGATGGAGGATAACCAGAGACTAAAACAGGTATTAGGTCAGGAATTTCTTTCTTTTTCGTTGTTTCCCTACTTTCTCAACAGTTGAAAATGTCTCTTTTCAGCAGATGGAGAATCAGTTTAACATTATAACAAATGTAATTGACCAAGGTCACTCATCTGAGTCGACCACCAATATTTGCAGTTCAGCAGATCCTCCGGATCCCCAAGACCAACACATCGATGGCACTTCTCTCAAGTTGGGGTAAGTTTGCAACATTACTGAAAATATAAAACAAACTCCAAATACACCTAGACGGGGTAAATAGGTGTTTATCACAAAATATGTGGAATTAAAAATATGAATCATGCAAACATTTACCAAATATAATAGAAAGCAGTGAATCAATCACACAGATACTTTAGAAAACTCTTTAAAAGTAAAACTTCTCTAAGACAGCAAAACCCAGAAAATCACTATAAGAAAATTCAGATTACAGACATAAGGACACTTACAACCCTTTTCAAATCCTAGGCTCTGTAAGATCAACAAACTTCCCGCTTGTCTCCTAGCTCAACAATCTTCTTGAAATGATTCTCCTTTATCGGATCCTCCAATGGACTTCTTATCGTTGATGAACAAAATAGCTTCTCAAACACAGCAACACTTTAAGAGAAAATAGTTCTGAAGCTTTGAATACAGATAATTCCCTCTTAGCACAGTATAGAATTTTTCCCCTTAATTGCTTGGAAAAATCGTGCTTTGTAGAACCCTATATATAGGCAATTGAGAATTAGGTTTCCTTTCTAAAATAGAAAACGTTATTATGGAAAATCCGCAACTGCGTTCGAACGGTTAACGGTGACGTTCAAACATTACTAGGGTTTTATAGAAATCCACACTAAAATTAGAAAACCCTAATGCGGCAACAACATACTTTTGTTCGGATATAATTGAATTTTGTTCGGACGCAGCTTCACCCGTTCAGATGGACTTGCGAACATGCACCAAACGAAGCTCTCGGGTTTCACTATGCACGTCATCCATTCGAATGGTCTAGCAAACGGAGTTCTCGGGTTTTACTATGAAATGCTACAGTTCAGAAGCCAGTGAATGCTCTTGCAAACGAAGCTTCAACCGAGAAGAAATTACACTTTTTGGACTTCAAATTACCGAACTTAAAAACTAACAATTACAACACTAATTTTGTTTGTCTGGTTTTCTGGTTATAATATGTACTTACTGTATTAAGAATTCAATCCAGCCTATCCAGGGATACTTTCGATATTAACTAGCATATAGTTTTACTTTCGATACAACAACTTGACTAAACAGATGGATATAGATATTTGTCCTTGCGTTTAACTATTTAGTGTTATAACGATATATTCTTTTAACATTCAGGCTTTTATTTTCTAGGAATATAAGAATAATATATATGAAATTAATGGTTTCAGTGATATTGGTTTCAACTCATCAATAGCTTTGGTTGGTGACAAGATGCCAAGACATACCATGCTGCTATGGGAGAGACACTATTTACGTTTATATATTTCTATGTCTTGCAGGTTACCTTTCCCTAACTGACGTTGAAAGATAAAAGAAGAGTAGATGGATACGCATTTTGTCAACTGCAAAACAAGCATTTGTCCAAATAAAACCAAGCTCACTGTTGTAGAAAAATTCTTGTAAGCCCAATTTATTTCCGCAAGGTGATCAAAGAAAGTACCGCATATGAATATGGTGATCAAATAGATGCTTAATAAATGTACCATTGAGACTGATTTCGGGAGAATGCAGACAATGAGCTATTATGTCTCTACTTATTTTTGGGAACATATATTGGAATTGCAGAGTTAGAACCTAAGCAAGTCTTGATATGATCCTCACAATCACGTCTGGTAATGGGTGATTAGAAGCTAAGCAAGTCTTGCATATTTCCTTTTTGCCATTGTTTTCTGTTTTAGAGGAAAAAATAAAAGGTACTAAAAAAAAGGGAAAAAAGGAAAAACAGGAAAATGGAAAGGAAGGTTTTAGTGAGTGAGTGAATGTTCTGAACACTTACACGAAGTTATAAATCATTATTTTGACATGAGAAATAAATGATGTTGATGGAATATTAATGTATGTGCATATATATGTTGCTTGATTGATGTGTCTTATGACTCATGATTTGGAATAAATTAACTAATGCACTTAATTCATGATTCATTTGATCATATCTTGATTGCACTGTGTGTATAAATTTTGTCCATCAGAGGAATTGAAAGTATCATATCATTGTTTACACATGCATGTATGAAATTGTTGTGTGATAGCATTCATATTTGACCATTCATGTGTTGATGTACGTGACAACTCATCTGTGCATTATGTCGAGGGCATTGTAATCAGTGGGGAGAATTTTTTTGGTGAGATTTTGAGTGTAAATTATTCTTTGGGCACTGGTGACCGCACAACTCGAAGTTGTGTCCGAACATGTCCTCTTTCTGTCTAGATAAGGTTAGCGGGATATGAAATGATTTGAGTTTCAAAAACCCGAAAATCACTCTTATTTTCTCATTTTGGGATTTGGGTTGTTATTGTCTCTATCACCCATACATATGTGGTGTAAGGCATTGGTGTTCTTCATAAAAGCTCATTCCTCCATTCAATCCGTATTTGGTTAGTGATTTTCACTCATTCCTTGGTTTGAGTTTTTTTTTTGTTCTCGAGTTTATAACCCTGGGTTCAGATTTGTTGGCATTTCGTGATACATGCATCTCTCATTGGTTTAATGATTTGGGAATGGTTGTTTGCCATGTTTGAGCATGTATTGAGGAAACTTTGCAAGATTTTGCTTGATTTTACTTGAATTTCAATTTTTTTTTTAATGCACACCACGTGCGTGATAAAATGCCACAATGAGATTTTTGTGAGGATTTGGTGCCAAATTGATTTTCTTTAAACTTCTACTTTGATTCATTGTTTTTGTGATCATTGTGGACTGTATAGAAAAATTGATTTGGTGTATGATTTTGAAATTCTCTAAAACCTTGTTTTGATCATTTTGAAACTCATGAGATTGTGTACTTCATTATGCACTGGGGACCAATTAAGTGAGTTCACTAATGCTTGACTGCCTGTCTTTGAGATGTTTCTCGAGATAGCATAAACCTTGTGTGTGCATTGATGAAATTCATTACATTGTTTGATGGATGATTTTTAAAATATTTTGTTTAATTTGGATGTTTAATTGAGAGAAGATGATTGTTCAAATGTTTTTAAGGTTATGGTCATGGATAAGACATGATTGTGTGTTTTTGCTAGAGTTTCTTAATAACATGAACATATGCTCTTTGTATTGTGAACTCTAAAGGTTTGACATGTGAGTTCTGTCCTAATTTTTGTTTGGCTCACATGTATTGGATCTTATCATGCTCAATCATATGTGTGCCTTGATAAGGATGATTACTTGAATTTGGATCATATCTTTAAAAATTGCATAAAACCATGGTTCAGTGCTTTGCAATTCATGTGCATGTATGGTTGCATTGTTCATGTTTTCATACATTACGTACAATTTGCCTATCATTCACTTTCTAGGTTGGGGAGTTTGTTTAAGAATCTAGGCGTGACCATTGTGGCCCAAGAGTGAAAATGTGGTTAACAAATTCAATAATCGCCTCGGCTAACCGCCTAAGTGGTAGGCGGTTAACCAGTAGTTAGTAGTTAATAACCCTAATAACCGCTAATTGCTTTTTAAAAGTAAAAAATTAAAAATTAAAAATTAAAAGAAAAAACCAAAACAAATATGCTAACCGCCTAGGTGGTTACGGTTTGCAGTTTTTCTAACTGCCTTCAAAAGCGATTAGCAGTTAGTGTAGTTAGCGAGTAGTTAGTAACCACCCGTCCGCTTTCCTTTTCAGCCCTAATTTGTGGGCGCCCTCGATCTATTTAATATTTTAATTTTTTGAATGTAGTAAATGTTGGTGCCCACAATAGTAGGAGTGGAACCATCCCTAGCCTTGGGAGTCGCCACCCACCAAGCTAATGGATGGTCCAAAAAAAATTAAAAAATTAAAAATACTTTTAAAAATAATTAGCTTTTGACCTTATAAATTTTTAAAAAAAGATTTTACTCCCAAACTCAATATTTTAGTTCCGCCCACCATATGCACAAGCGTGTTGTAATGCCTAAGAGTAATACTTTGCACTACTCCACATAATAATACTTGGCATTACTCTATATGGTGATGGCTTGGTTATAAATGTATGGAATATGCATATGGAGTGTAATAAGAAAAGAACAAGATTTTTCTATGGAGTGGGAAATCATTCTTGATACAGAATGTCTGTGAGATCGTGTGGACTTCGCTTACCTGCGGTAGAGCAAACTACCACACCGCTGAGATTTCTTTTCTAATAACGTAAGTAAAAAGAAAAAAACACCGTCAAATCTCACGTTTAACTCCTGTCAATTTCTTTTGTTTTTTTCTACCAAAACCCCAAGCCGTCTTCTCTCTTTTCTCACCATACCCAAAATCAAATATTGCACTGCTTATCCTCTACAGCATTCTTCTGAAGTTTATCTCCAGTAAGAAGATTATGAGAGTGTTTTGAAGCTCCTTGAGGATGAAACATCATTTACAATGCAAGTTTTCTTCCTCGGGGGAGTAAAATCCCCAATTCTCTTCTGCAACAAAGCCTCACAAGCTCATTCTAGAAGAGTTGAATCCGAAAATCATGACATCTACTGGATTAAAACCCTCCACTGCAGCACCAATTTCCACCCTAGAGAAGCTCACCTACAACACCTCCAGAGCCACAAGCAAAACAAAAAGATTAAACCAAGATCTGAAAGGGATTTTTTGCACAAAGAATAAGGGGAATGAGACAGTGGAAGAATGGAAATGAGGCAAAAAAGTTCAAAGAAATTTTGCTGGAAAATAGATCTTGAATTTCATCTTCATTCACCCCTTTCTTCTTACATCATCCAACCTACAACCACCTCCTGATTTCAACCAATGCAGAGGATAACTGCGGCCTCGCACTTGTTTGTAACCCTCTGGGCCCCGGTGGATAAGGCAACCTCCAGCGAATACGAAAAACGATGCCCAATAGGAACAAGAAGGGGATGATGCAAAAGGCCACCATATGCGAAGGTTGATGTTGAAAGGCTTGCAGGAGAGAATCCATGACTCTCGACTCTCGTGGGTGTCGGTTTTGGGTATGGTGAGAAAAGAGAGAAGACGGCTTGGGCTTTGGGTAGAAAAAAACAAAATGGAATTAACGGGAGTTGACGGTGTTTTTTTTTTAAAAAAAAAAACCCTTAAAAGTTAAATCCCAGCGGTAGATCTACCGCATGTAAGCCTCTCCCATCCATACAAGCTCTCTCTCTCTCTCTCTCTCGTTTTCCTGAGCGGTGAGCCACTTGGATTGCGGGTATAGTAAGTACTGCTCTAGTAGCTTACTCCATCACCGGGAACAGGATGTTGAACACTCAAGAGCAAAGGCACGTGGAACGACTACATTAGATTTTGTATTCCGTGCATTAGAGGTACCAAATAATTTACTCTATATGTATAATGTTTCCGACACGAATTAATGGTATAAAGAAAGAACTTATGAATGCTTGTAGTTTTTCTTTTGATGACAAACACAAATTAAAGAAAAGGAAATGAGAAATGGACATATTGTAGCGATGTTTTATATTAAGGAGCTTTAAAATAAATGGAAATACAGAGAAGTAATAGTTCAAATAGCTTTTTTTTTTTTTTTCATTAATGTTTGGTTTGTGACTAGAAAAGAAAATATGAAAATGAGTTATTAAAGTATTAATTAAATGATTAAATTTTTTTTCTTTCTATAAGCTTAAGTTTTTAGGACAAGTGGTGATTTAACATCGTATAAAAGTAGAGGTCTTGAGTTCAAACTCTATCTCCATTATTCACCTCTCATTTAAAGTAAATATTCTACATGTTTTGACTTCCGTCAATTCACCCTCTATTTAAATTAAATATTTAACATATTAGGAAATGGCCAAACCATGGTAATTATGAGAAAATAAAATATTAAAAAAAATTGGAGGGGTGTTGCGCATTTTGCAAACACTCCTCCAATGTTTAAAATCTCTCACTTTGATGTATTAAACTTTCGTTTCATTTCAGTTACCTCTCTCCGTTAGGATTTCACAAGAAATCCTAACGGAGGGGGTGTGAAATCCCTAAAAGATCCTATTTTTTATTAAAAAATAAATATTTATTATTAAAAATAAAAAATAAAAAAAATAAAAAAAACATAAACTTACGCGTCTTTTGCAGACACCCCTCTATTCTTCAAAATCTCACTTTAATGTATATAACTTTCGTTTCATTCCAAATACCCCATACTGTTAGATATTAAAGTTAAATCAAACGGTAGAATGATTAAAATACCTTTACACCCGTACAATTTTTAAAAATTCCAAATTTACCCTTATTTATAAATAAAAAATTATTATAATTAATATAATTATAATAATATGATAATATTATTATTTGTAAATAAGGGTAAATTTGATATTATTATTATTTTTTAATATAATTATTTTTTTTAGGAAAATGTAGGTGTTCTTCTAGTGTACTTCTAACTGTGATGTGGCTTTTAAAATTACCATTGAATTTGAATCATTATTAACTTTTAATCTATTGGTGATTTTAAAAGCTACATCACAATTGAGAGAACATCAGGAGAACACTAGAAGAACACCAAGCATTTCCCTTTTTTTAAGAGTAAATAATTATTATTATTTTAATATAATTATAATAATATTATTATTTTATTTGTAAATAAGGGTAAATTTGAAATTTAAAAAATTTCAGGGGTATAAAGGTTCTTTTACCCTTTTTACCTTCTGATTTAACCCCAATCTCTAACGGAAGGGGGGTAATTGGAAAAAATCAAAAGTTCAATGTACCAAAGTAAAAGACTTTAAATATTAAAAGGGTGTTTACAAAAGGCGCGACATTTTAAAGGAGTTAAGTGAGATTACCCAAAGATAAAATTATATAATGAAATAGAAGTGTTACTTGTTTTCTCTTTTTCCTAACCAAAAGCTATTTGGTTACGTTCATTAAACATAATTCGCATTTTTTATTTATAAAGAATAATAATTTTTTTTGTTAGTAAAAATAATAATTGTTTAACCATAAAGTAAATTTACTCTTATCTGTATACGCTTACTTACCACACATCACTCTCCCAGACGGAGGGTTTTGGGGGAAGATTTGACTGCTACGTACATACGAAGACATCAAAATTTTGTTCGTCCAAACAAAAAACGAAGACATCATAATTTCTCTTGAGAAATGCGGTGGCTATTTGCACCAAAATCAAACAAAACCAAATAAATAAACTTTTTTTTTTTTTTTTTTTTTTTTTTTTTAAGTAAACAGTTTGAAAAAATGTTAACTATTAAAAATATGACATTTTAGAGAACCAAAAAAATAAAATAAAAAATAATTTAAAATTTTTTTTATTTTATTTTTCACTTTTGAAGAGGCCAGTAATAGTTTTTTACTTTAAACTTTTTTAATACATAAAAATACTTAATTTACATCAATAATATATCATTTTTTGGTGTTAGAAGAGATTAAATTAATTTACTGTATGATGGACAAAGTAACAGCGAAAATTGATTTTAGGGAGTAAATTGTTATTTTGGCAAACTTTGAAGATTTAAAAATTATTTTTAATACAACATGAGTTATTTGTAATTTACGCCAACTACGAGCACCGATTTTACATTTATCCTTAAAATATAAGAATCAGATAAAATGACAAAAATTTTCTCCAAACCAATCTAAAGAAATATCCTCTTAACTCTTTTTTTTTTTTTTTTTTTTTGAGAAAAACATAACATTTCATTCAATAATACCATGAGCATAAAGCTCTTATATTACAGAGCAAAGATCTGAAGCAACCATAACATAAAAGTACAAAATTACCAGGTTTAGTACAAGATTCGAGACAAATCCGCTAACCCATGACTAAATCAGATTTAATACTAGATCTGTGACAGACAGACTCAACCAGATGCATGGATAGCAATTATTTCTCGACCCTGAGAGTGAAAAGACTATTACGCCGAAACTCTTTCTCCTCGACCCGAAGGCCAGGATAATAATCACATCCACAACCCAAAGGTCTAAACCAAAAGTAATTAACCCGAAGGCGATATATATCGAGTGAGAGAGGAAAGAGCCTTATTACAAGCCGAACAAAACAATGAAATTAAACAATACAGGGAAAAAACACATGCCAAAACACAAATACATCTTAAAGAATCAACAAAACAAGGAAATAAAACAAGAAAAGAAACAGCACACTCCAATCACGCACACGCCGGGAACCGAAAACCGGAGGGGCGTTGGAAGCTCATCGCGGAAGGGACACATCGAAAGGCCCAACAGTGGATGGTGGGCGGCGAACAGGTACGGAGAAGGTCGGGAAAGCAGGACATGAAAACAACTACAAAAAAAAAAAAAAAAAAAAAAAAAGGGAAAAAACAACAAGGAACCACCATAACAGGGAAAAAAAAGAAGGGAAAATGAACACAAAGCTGGAAGACGGTAGTCGGAAAGGAGCCGGACCCGTGCAGGCCGGAAACCGCCACAAAAGCGGCGTGGGAGCTCGACGCCATGGGAACGCATGAAAGAAAACCTTAATAGCGGGCAGCGAAGCGGCTACATAGGTCGGCGGCGACCACAGACAAAATCCGGGGGGGTTTGAAAGAAAACCCCCCACAAACCGAACCCACAAAGAGCCAAAACAAAGCCAAGAAGCCGGAACAGGATATTCTTCAGTCCATAATGGACTGAAGAATATTCAGTTCATGGCTAGGATTTCTTCTCAGAAATCCTGTGGCCACAAATGGGACACATATCTCATTAATAAATATAATAATAAAATGTTATTTTGAATTACAAAAAATTGAAAAACAAATTAATAAAAAAATTAAAAAAAAAAAAGAAGCCACCCCTTCTTTTTTTTTTCTTAATTTTTTTAATTTAAAATAATATTTTATTATTATTTTTATTAGTGGGATATGTGTCTCATTTGTGGCCATAAAATTTCTGAGAATAAATCCTAACCATGAACTGCATATTCTCCAGTCCATTATGAACTGGAGATGATCCTGTTCCCAAGAAGCCCACTGCAGAAAATGAAGGCAGGGGAAGAAAAGCCGCAGGGAAGGGGCAAAAACGGAGAAAATAGAGAGGGAAAGGAGCGGCAAGGAAGGGGAAGAGAGGAGGCATCAGGGCTAAGGCATCAGGTAAATAACTAGCACCGAAGCGAATAGGATGAGGGGAGGAGGGAGGTAGCCAAACGGCCAACCCTCCTCCCCTGTGTTGTTGAAGGGTTTCGCTTTTCTCTCTGGCGGCTAGGGAGAAAAGAGACGAAACCCTAAGGGATTGGTTCCTTTAACTCATTTAAAATAGTAGCAAGTGTTTATAAACATTTAAAAAGCACATTAAATTATTAACCTTATTAGTAGTAGTTTACTAACTTATACTAAATTTAATGTACATTTTAAATGTTTATAGACACTTGGTATTATTTTCAATGAATTGGAGAATATTTATTTGTTCCAAATTGATTTGGAAGAAATTTCTATCCCTAATAAAAATATACTTAATTTACATCAACAATATATCATCTTTTTCATAAATAACGTTTTTTTATTTTTTATATAAATAAAAGTATAAATTCACATAATTTAAAAAAAAAAAATAGAAATTCTATCCAATGGCAAGGGATCCTTATCCATAAAAATTTATTGTCTAGGCCAAGCTAGTTTTCCCGTACATTCTCTTTCTTTCTCTTTAGGAGAAAACCATCGGTGGCCTTGTCAAACAGACAGTTAATGAAAAAAAGAAACAAAACCAGACAATGAAAGCAAGTTGCAAGATGGTAGGCCAGGGTTTGGCTAAATTTGGCAAAAAAAAAAAAAAAAAAAAAAAAAGAAAAACGGATATTTGTATTTTTCTAAGCAAAACTCATGTTTCTTTTTCTTTTTTTTTTTCTTTTTTTTTTTTTTTTTTTTTTTTTTCATTTGCAGGAATGGTTTAGGATGATGATGAGTAGAACACTTGCAGAAGATCTGCTGAATCCAAGTTACTGGTTTGATCTGATACGAGACGATGGCAAGGCAAGTGACTTTCTTAGACGCTCTGTCGTTTCTGCTTCTGGAAAGCTCCTCTCTCTCTCTCTCTAGGGTTTTTCTCTCTGTCTCACGCATATTTCCACTTATAGAAATACCTTTTTCTACTTATAGATAAATATGTTATTGCGTATGCCTTTAGATCGTTTTATTCATGCATATGGATTCACCATTTTTCTGTGAGAGCCAGCTGCTGAACAAACCAGACGGATTGAAATAAATGCACTATGAGTCTATGACACATCAAATAAATATCTTTGTACTATGACACCTTAAATAAATATCTCTGTACTATGACACATTAAATCGAAAAATTTTCGTAGCTTATTATTTTTATTTTCTTTTCCCCATATTATAAACTTGCATATATTTATTGTAAAAGTTCAATTAGGTGTTTCAATTCTTGCTCTAATGCCTGCGATCTCTGTATTTTTTTGCATTTTCCTTCTGTTGACAGCATTTCTATAAGGATATCTTCATTAATTAGTAGAGAGTATATACATATATATATATATATATATATATATATATATATATATATGCTTTTTTTTTCTATTCAATGTGGGGGAGGGAAAGGAGAATTACAAGAAAATAAAAAACAAAGGCAACAAAAAATCATCTTAATAACGGTTGGGAATTGGTCAAATAAATGCACTGGTCCATCAAACGAACTGATACAGCCAATGAAGGCAGTTAAATATGACAATGTTCCGTAAATGAAACAAAACTTGAAAGGGTTAGCGACATGACCATTAGTGGTCGTTAAAAGAAACCAAACCCAACCATAAGTTGTGACCTAAGCTATCTAAGCCAACTTATATAAAAAGACAAGTCCAAACCCAACTAGGAAGGAAACATAAAACGAAACTACCAACTCACATATGAAAAAACAATAGTCCCCTTTGAACGGAACCTTGTGATGAAAGTTCGCAGTTTAACGAACTTTGACAAGGTATCAACCGAACATCTTGCTTTGATGTAACTTGTAGCACTTGGTCAAACAAGCTAGACCTTCCATCGATTGATACCGACTAGATTGACCAATACTCCTTGGAAGTTTGTCCTAAAACCATCCAGCGGGCTCATTCGAACATGCACGTCTTCTCCTGTTTTCTTCATGAATTCAAGCTAGTCTAATCCACATAATCCTCTCTGAGTTAGAGAGATATTGCCCTCAAATTTGAACGCTTATAGGATGAGTCTGCCATGTATGGGTCAACATTTTTGACATTGAACTCGTCGGACATCTTGGTATGGCCTAGAACTTTCAACCGGTACGCATTTTAGTTGATCTTCTCAATAATGTCCACCGTTCCAATCTTCTAAGTCTTTGGTCAAGGCAACCCAGACAAAATCACCTTCCTCAAATTCTATAACACATCTCTTATGTTCAGCAATGGCTTTGTGCTTAGCCACAACCTTGTGAACTTCCTAAACCTAAGTAAAAAGAAATCTTCCGCTTTAGCATTCACTTGCTTCAAATTAGGAATAGGTGCTAAATTTAACAGTCCACGAGCGTTAGTCCCATTATAGAAAGGACAAAAACCGATGCTCCTATTTGTAGACTAATTGTTAATGAACTCAACCTGAAATAATTATTGATCCCATGCAGCTAAGCAAGTACCCCAAACGAATAGTTAGCACCCTCCGTTTGCCGATCAGTTTGAAGATGATAGGCACTATCAAAATCAAGCTTTTTGTTGGACAATTTCCACAAACATCTCCAAAAATGGCTAAGAAACCCCATGTTTCCTGATTAGAAACAATGAACAATGGCAATCCATGAAATCAATACACCTCCTGAAAATATAATTCAGCTACATTCACCGGAAGTTTTCTAGCATGCAATATAGTGAGTCATCTAAGAAAACCGGTCAAGCACAACAAAAGTGGAATCATTATCTCGTTATATCCTTAGTAATCCCAACACAAAATTCATGCTCACGTTGGTCCACTGCTAATCCAGAAGGGGAAGTGGCACTTACGACCCGAGCATGAATAAAGAGAACCAAAAGGTTTGAATAGAATACAAAAATAGAATTCAAGAATTGTAATATGATCACTAAGGACGAAACTGTCCAACCCAGCTCCTAGCCCCATCGACTATCTTTTCCACAAAAGTCTTTATAGTCACACTTCTTAAGCATCGAGGAGATAAACGTGAGCCAAGCTACCTAATAGGGAATGAATGTACATTGTAGCCCAAAATATCCAGTAATTAATCCTTAACAGAATTGTCCAGAGAGCCAAACGCTCTCTTCTCTCTCCTCTAGAATCCCCCAATCCCATGTTCGGCAGCCATGGAGGAGGAAGACGCTTCCTCCTCCCCCCTTTTTCTCTCTTTTTTCATTCTCCATACTCCCCCTCCCCTTCTTGCCTCATCAGAGGCCAAAACTGTCTCTTTAGAGACCCTATCTGCCTCCTCAGAGGCCTTATCTCTGTCCAAAAATTGTAACGGCCCATCCTCCACCACAAAACCTCTGACCATCTCCATCACCAGCAGCTCCAAATCTGGGTTTCGCATCTTTTTTGAAAGCTTTGGATTTTTTTCTTCAAAATTTGTTCTCTTGGTTTCAGGAAATCTTGGGTGCACACGAGCCATCCCTTTGGGTTCCAGGCCATCTCTGCCAATGTCTACCACCAGCGATCCACCCATCTGACCACCATGCGCCGATGTGTGTGCAACACGCGCCTGCGAGTAGATCTTACTTGCGGGCGCGTGTCCCTCACTCGTCGCTCCACCTCCATCAACCTCAAACGCCGATCTTTTGGTTTCCTTTCCGGCTCGTGGCCTTGTGCGTATTCGACTACTCCACCGTTGCTGTTTTTTGGACATTTTTATCTGCTTTTTAGCTTGCCTTTGTTTTCTGTAATGTTGTTGTGGTTATCTTCTATAACTTGTTTTCTGATAAACCCGATCTGGTTAGATTTTAGACTCTTTGTTAGAGAAGTGGTTTTTTTCTTTTCTTTTTGGTTTCCTTTTGGAAACCTTTTTTCCATGGTTACTCTGCATCTAAATCTCCATGGCTTTTTTGAAAGTCTGTTTAGATGCTTGATAGGAGTATTCGTACTCCCGATGGTTGTATCCATCAGATTGCGCTGCAGCAAGGGTTTTCTCGGACTGCATTCGCAGATGACTTCCATCTTCACATACTTTGAAGAGTTTGTAGTCTGTTTAGATTGGGTTTATATGTCTAAGCTTTTTAGCTTTAAGTGTCTGTCCTATAACTTTATTATGCTTTAATGGATTTTGGTTTGTTACAAAAAAAAAAAAAAAAAAAAAAAAAAAAAAAAAAAAATCCTTAACAGTATCAATCGTAGTAGATAATTAGGCACTCCTTTATTAGGGAACATTCCCCTTATATAAGATAATTAGGTCATCCGCATAACAAATATGCACTTGATAGTTCCAAAAAAGTGGCTTCCCTTCATTTCCTTACAATCCCTTCCATAATACAAACACATTATGTAATGCTCCACTCCCAATGACACGCAATATTGTTCTCTTTTGACTCCCCCGAATTAAACTTTCCAAGAGGTCACCCATCCTGGTCCTATTCTCGTATAAACTCGCTTAACTTCGGAGTTCTAATGAGATCAATAACATCATGACTTTAAAGCGCGTTGTTGTTATGAATGGTGCAAGTAAACATATAAGTTCATCTACTTCTCCATATTGAGGGGATGTGGGACGCCACACATTATCCACAACATAATACCCTCCCCTTTTGTGATTTTATATTACGATTAATTAACAATAAAAACCTTAAAAGTTTTTCAAATAGTTGATTTATACCTCTAAACTTATGGGTTTACATTATTTACATTGTTTTGCAGTCTTATTTCCTTAATTTATGCATAAATGTTAATGCAGGTATAGCTGTATCATGGTCATAAGGAAACATGATTCAAGATTGTTATTAAACTGATATCTGAAATTTTAATGAAAATCTTTGAAACTTACATATAAAAGAAAGTGGTACCATACTGTGAAAGCTAGATGCATTTTCTAGAACAACCCTGAGAACAAACTACTAAAAATCTTACTAATGAAAGGTAAGAAATGCCTAGATAATTTGGTAACTATTTCTATGATAAAAGTGCTTGCATACAGACCATATACTAAAAATCTTCATGAATTGCAACTCTTTGTCTCCTTTTAGCTTGACAACAGTACCTGCACTTGTTGAGCAATGGAATTGTGGAGAAGACTCATGAACTGAGGTATTGTAACGACATTGATTTATCAAGTTGTTACTGTAATGACGACATTCACCTTACACATTAAATTAACGTTAAAATGATTACACCTTACACAAAGAAGAAGGGAGACGAGCTCCAACTATTGAATATAGAAGAACTACATAAATTAGAGCAACTTCTCCAAGTAGGCTTGATATGTGTTTCAAATGAAAAGGTTTGTTGTTTCTATTTGCTAGCATTATAATGGAGCACTGAAATTTCTGTTGACACGAGAAGCTTTTGCATGTTTCAGGATGAAAGATTTCGAGAAAAAATCAGTACCTTTGAGCTGAAGGTCGTGTTTCAAACTGCAAATCTTTTACAGCATTTCATGCAATTATTATAATTTTGAAAAAATATAGAATGTAAAACACCTTCATACTTTCTTAGGCAACGCCCCCAAAATTAATCAATTTATTTAATGAACTTAGAATGTTACTGGCAATGCCTCAATTCAAATTAATTGGTAATTAGCGGGTGTTATTATCTTGAACATTAACTTATTAGAGTATATCATATAGTGGAAAATGATATAATTTAACACTAAATATCTTTTGACAATTCATCATCTATCCTTGAATATAAACACATAGCTTACAATTAAAATGTAACCATGAACAATTAATAACTTCTAACTATACTAAGAAAATGTAACCTAATAAATCCTTCACTTAGCATCTCCAACTAGGGGTGAAAAGGTAGTTACGGTTAACGGTTATTGGCTAAAAATACTCACTGTAACCACCTAGGCGGTTAATAAAATCTACTAACCTAATGAGTCATTCACTTAGCATCTACAGCCTAGCAAAATACTCCATTCTAAAATTTGGTAAACCTATTAATATGCAAAACACCGACATGTTTCACAGTGAAAAGTAACTGTGTAAGTTCACAACTTAGTAAGCAAATTATCACGGAGTTGGCTATGTAATGAGCCTTAAGTAGTAGCAATTTCTAATTTTCATCAATCATGTCATGGGTTTTAGAAATGGCTTGTGTTGTATCTGTTAAAGTTGTTAAAGTTAAATAGGTATAATTTCGGTAACTAATTTCTTATACATGCAAGGAGAAACATGCATAATAAATAGATTATAGTATTGATCACAGATTTCCTCCGTATGGCCTATTCGAGCCCTTAATCCATTTTCAATAGGGTTAACGCTATTGTGAGGGACATGTAATACAATACTGATACTCTGTATATTGCTGCATACTGTCAATTACACTCTAATATAGACACAAAGACACTAAAAGTCATAATCTTTGCACATAAAACCCTAATCATGCAGTTGAAACCCTAATATGTCATTAAAACCGTAATTAACCATTTTTAGGCATCGTCGAACATTCTTTTCTAGAGGGTCGAATGCCCGTTCTCCTAGGACAGCAACTATAAACCTAGAAAATCAACCTAAATCCCCAGTTTCATTGAACCACTTAGCTTTTACCTAATCTCAGAAGTTCTAGAACACAAACACATCATTAATTCACATATTAACCGAATCCATCCTCATAGATCGTTTAAAACATTCAGATGTGGTAACTTTTATTTATTACACCTAACCCATTCTTAAAACATCATGGAATGAGTGGCTAAAAACACTATATTATAGTCATTTAACTATTTTTCATTCTGGAATATAAAGTTATCATTTTAATCCTCATGCTCTCAGGTAATTAATTAGATTCATTTATATAAAGAACTCTTTAACAAATCATGTTTTTTTATAGATAAACAACTAAGCATCCTTAAGGAAGATTTGAACAGTAAAACATGTATGAAAATCAAGAGGTCAGATTACCGTATGTTAAATAACTCTTGAAAAACCAAAATACAACTTAATATACATCTTCAATGTATAGGGGATGGATTGGTGGCTTCGGAGCAGTGTATGATGTAGGAAGTTCAGTTAATGCTAACCTGGAAAGTGTTTTAAAAGGTAGGTAGAGAATGGTTTTGGCCTCCGGCAAGATCGGAAGAGCTGGTTAGAATACAAAGCAAGCTGGATTGGGTAGAAAGAACTGAAATTGAGAAACCTATATATATGAGTAATTTCTAAGAAAGGAATTTATTCGAGTATTGAAACATGGGATGTTCTTAGCTAGAACGAAGCATGTTGAAGTTAAATGGTGAAAATTGGTATGGTTTTCTCTAACTATTCTAAGACATTCTTGTGGCTTGCAATCAAAAACAGCTTGACTACTGGGGAGATATTGCTAAATTGGCCAGGGTCATTGAAGAGACATGTTATGCTCTTTCTGCCGAGGGTGTATAGAAGGAAGGGATCATCTCTTTTTTTAGTGTAGTTTTGATAAGAGAATTTGGAATAGGCATTAAGAAGATGTGTGATAGATAATCTCTCAAAGGCAAAAGCTTAAGAGTAATCTTGTGTAAATCAGCTTTAATTTGGGGCCGTAGTTTATCACATTTGCAAGCAAATTAATGAAATAAGGCATGGTAATGTGGTGAAACTAGAGAAGCGAATTCTCAATTGAATTTATTGGGAAATCAGGACTTGAGTAATGGGTGCTGGCAAATTCAAAAAATTAACAATAAATAAGCATTTGTGTTGTAGATGGGGGGTTTCAAGATCGAATCCTTTGCAACTAGAGCTGTTTATCAGGTTGTTTGAAGAAGTCTGTAAATGTCTATGTAGTTGTTTGCTGAGTGTAGGAAATCGTTTGAGTAAATGGTAGTTGGTAGGTGTTGAGCTGCTGTGATGCCAAGATGTTGGTTTTTGTAAGTAGAAATTTCCGAATTTGTTTGGCAGAGGAATAGAGTTTGGTTCAACTGCTGGTTATTATTGTTAGAAATGTTAGATAATATTATGTTATTGTTATTTACTTTTTTTGGTATTCTAAGTCTACTAGGTTTATCTTTCCTTATCCTATTAGGTCTGTATTATTAGCCTATATATATAGGCCCCTTCTGTACATTATACCGTGTAATTCAATATACAACCTTATTTTCAACATAGTATCAGAGCACAGGTTTTGAATCACTTAAAAAAAAAAATTTCGCATCTAAAATTTTTTTTCTGCGCCACTAGTGTTATCCGGCGCATGCTTCCCTCTGTCCCTCATGGTTCTCTATCTTCTCCTCGAAGTTTTCAGCGGATCACTATACCGCTTAAAAGCCTGGAAGCCAACCGTCACAGAGTCGCCGCACACAGCCCCATTAGAGCCTTCACGCTCCCTCACGCGCCGCCCAAAGTTTTGGCAATTTCGCCACTGCCGTTTTGCCACTGGCCGCCACGGTGGTCCGATTGCTTCTCTCAGCCCACCGATTGATATATCTGCTTCCGGTGACTCTAGAATTGCAACCAGAATCTAGATACAGTACGCCATGCGCCACTCATAGTTCTGCATGTGAGATCCACGCGCTGCCTCCAGTCGTGCGTGTCCACACTCACCAAAAGCTTCAACTGCCACATCAGCAGAGCCATGTCAGCCTGACGACCACATCATCACAGCCATGTCAGCCTTGAGTGCCACATCAGTACAACCACGTTAGCCCTGAGTGCCATGTCACCAGCGCCACGTTAGACCTAAGTGCCACATCATTAGCACCAAGTCAGTCCTTGCCACGTCAGCATTGACTTTGACTGGTTGACTGTTGATTTTTTGTTGACTTTCAGAGTTGACCTTTCATACTGATTTCAAATTTGTGGTTTGTTTTTGCTTTTGAGCCTTCTAGATGGCACAAAACGAGATTATTCATCATGTTCAGGCTGTATTGGATGGCACAAACTATATGGTATGGTCCCAATCCATGCGTGGCTTTCTTAAAGGCCGCAAGCTTTGGCTTTATGTGACTGGGGAGGTCAAAAAGCCAGTTAAAGGGGCTTCTGAGTCAGATGAGGCTTTCACCACTCGTCTTATTGATTGAGATAATAAGCATCATTAGATTCTTACATGGTTCGATAATACCACTATCTCATCTATTTCTGCGCTCTTTGGCAGCTTTGATGAAGCAAAGGGTGCTTGGGATATGCTTGCTTCTCGTTATTCTTCTGTTGATGGTGCTGACAAGTATCAGCTTCTGTTTGAGCTTTTTCATCTGAGGAAGGAATTTGATCAAACTATAAATGATTTTCTTGCTCGCATGCAATTCTTGTGGAACTAAATTGATGTTTCTGATCCTATTTGGAAGGATCCCACTGATGTTGAGATGTATGTTACCCGTAGAGATCAACATCGCCTTCACCAATTTTTGATGGCCTTGTGTGATGATTTTGAGTCTGTTCGTGTGCAACTTTTACATCGTTCTCCTCTTCCCACTTTGGACACTGCCATCTTCGAACTTGTCCATGCCGAGACTAGATCGCAGACTATGCGCTCTCATCCTAGTCATACAGTATTGGCTGCACCAACCTCTGGCTCCTCGTCATTCCAACGAGAATATTATGACAGGTCAGGTACTCCTCGACTCCCTCCTAAGTCTCGCGATAATAATTACTATCGCTATTGTCGACGTCGAGGGCACACAATTGACAAGTGTTGGCGTAAGGGAAGATCTAATGCACCCATAGTAGCAATTGCTCATACTAAGAGTGGTTCATCTCCAGCTGCTTCATCTCCAGCTGCTCCCTTTTCAGTTGCTCCCTCTGGCCACGCATTAGGATCCAGTGTCTCGTTATCTGCAGCTGACTTCAAGACAATAGTCAACCAGGTTGTCCTATCTCGTTCTGGTAATGGATCTTCCTCTGTGCTCTCAGTTTTGCCAGGTACCTCTTCCCCTTGGCTCTTTGACTCTGCTTGTTGCAATCACATGACACCTCACCCTACTTTCTCTACCACATCTATACCTTCACCTCATTCCTCATTGATTCGTACAGCTGATGGCTCCATTATGATTGTTAAAAATATAGGCACTACCAATACACCTTCCCTTTCTGTTCCTGAAGTTTTTCATGTTCCTGAATTGTCCTTCAATCTTCTTTCTGTTGGCCAACTGTGTGAACTTCGATATAGACTTGTTTTTTACTTTTCTGGTGTGCATGTACAGGATCCTCGTACGAGTCAGACCATTGGGACCGGGTGTAGAATTGGGCGTATGTTCAAACTCTCATCCTTACGTCTCCCCGCCACAGGCGTCTCTGCTGCTACCTCTTCATCATCACCATCTCTTGTACTTTGGCATTCGCGTCTTGGTCATGCATCTGCCTTTCGCGTTCAATTTTTAGCTTCAAAGGGTTTGCTAGGTTCAGTTTCCAATAATTCTTTTGATTGTAGTTCATGTCAACTTGGTAAACAACCGGCTTTACCATTTAATAATAGTGAGTCTCATGCTAATGCTTCTTTTGATTTAATTCATTCTGATATTTGGGGACCTTCTCCTATTGCTTGAATGAGTGGCTCACATTATTTTGTTATTTTTGTTGATGATTTCTCTCGTTACACCTGGGTTTTTTTAATGAAATCTTATTCTAATTATTGGACATTTATCGTACTTTTGCGAAAATGGTTGAAACCCAATTTTCAAAACCCATCAAAGCTTTTCGTTCTGATAATGCTTTTGAATATACTCAACATGATTTTCAAGCTATTCTCAAACATTATGGCACTGTTCCTCACTTATCGTGTCTAGGCACCTCACAACAAAATAGTCAACCTGAATGTAAACTTAGGCACATTTTAGACACTGTCTGTGCTCTTCTCATTTCCACATCTGTTCCTACCCCGTTTTGGGGTGAAGCCACTCCCAGGGCTATCTACATGATCAATAGATTGCCTACCCCTATCCTTGATAATTGCACTCCTCACGAGCGGTTGTTTGGCTCTATCCCTTCATATCACCATCTCCATGTCTTTGATTCTGCCTGTTTTGTTTTACTCCAGTGTCATGAGCGCACCAAACTCGAGCCTCGTTCTCGGTTGTGTTGTTTTCTTGGATATGGAGTGGAACAAAAGGGCTACCGGTGTTATGATCCTATGTCTCGTCGTCTTCGCATCTTCCGTCATGTAGTTTTTTGGGAGCATCGACTATTCCACAAAGTCGAAAAATTCAGCATGCCATCATTCCCTCCATTTACTACCCTTTTTGAGTTTCCTCTTTCTCCTACTCCCACCACCAATGTCTTGCCAGAGTCTCTCTCGCTCGAACTGGATTATCTCATCCTACAAACAAGGTTTGTCATCTTCGTCAAGCTCTATATGAACTTAAGTAAGCACCTTGAGCATGGTTTGCTAAGTTTAGCGCCACTATCTCTCGTCTTGGCTACTCCATCAGTTCTTATGATTCAACCTTGTTTATTTGCCGCATAGACCGGAGTGCCATACTTCTTCTACTCTATGTTGATGACATGATTATCACTGGAGATGATATCACTGGTATTCAGGAACTTAAACAGTTTCTCAGTCAGCACTTTGAAATGAAAGATCTTGGCCCTCTTAGCTATTTTCTTAGTCTTGAGATCTCCTCTTCTTCTGATGGTTATTATTAAACACAAGCCAAATATATTTCTGATTTACTTTCTTGGGCCAATCAAACAGTAAGATTGTTGACACACCGACTGAGTTTAATACTCGTCTCACTCCTCATGATGGCGAGCCTCTTCACGATTTTACCTTATATCGGCATTTTTTTTGATAAGTAATAATGCATTAAGAGCACAGAGGGGCGTAACCCAAGTACACAGGAAGTATACAAGAGAGCAACTAAGTAGGGGAGAAAGAAGAAGAGAACATAAAGAGAAAATCAGAAAAATTGATCACTACAGGAGCAAGCCAGCCTGCTGTCCATGTGAATAAAGTGTACAAAAAGAAGTGAATAAGATCCTCGAGGTTCATCGACAAATCCTCGAAGCATCTCGCATTCTTTTCCTTCCAAAGACACCATATGAGATAAAGCTGAGCCATCTTCCAAACCACGGCACTACTAGTTCTACCTCCCGCCCACCAACTGGCAAACATCTCCATGACGCTTCTAGGCATAACCCAACTCAAGTTAAAGCGAGAGAAGATAACCTCCCACAACTTGCGCGCGATCCCACAATGAAGGAAGAGATGATCCACGGACTCCCCATCCGCCTCACACATACAATAACGATTAATCACAACAATACCTCTTTTCCGAACATTATCTAGCGTGAGAGATTTCCCAAGGGCGGCCGACCATGCAAAAAACGCCACTCGCGAAGGAGCCTTAGTACGCCAAATCCTTCTCCACGGGAAATGGTTAGGCTCCTTAAAGGCAAGCCTCCTGTAGAAAGTATGGACCTCAAACTTCCCTTTACTTGAAGGAATCCACCACATTCGGTCCTCCCCTTCCCCCCGAATCGAAGACGAATACAAGAGTGAGAAGAAAGAGGCTAAAGCCACCTCCTCCCAATCATGGATACTACGGGTAAAAGTAACGTTCCAGTGCACCATCCCATTTACACATTCCCGGATATCCGCAATAGAAGCATCCTTGTTGCGGGCAATATTAAAAAGACCCGGAAAAGCATCTTTGAGAGGCGTCTCGCCGCACCAACAATCCTCCCAAAATTTGACCTTCCCCCCCAAACCAGGGACTAATCTGAAGTGGCATCAAAACAACCTCCAAACCCCGCAAATGTGTTTCCATAACCCCACCCCATGCGTTCCACGAGGGACATTTGAATGCCAACCACCCCAAACCACCCCATACTTAGCCACCAAGATACTTCTCCACCAAGCTTCTTCCTCATTTGCAAATCTCCATAACCATTTCCCTAAGAGGGCTTGATTGAAAAGGCGCAAGCTCTGAATCCCTAGACCTCCCTCAGCAATCAGAGAACAAACCTCGTGCCAACTGACCAAATGAAACTTAGGCTCATCCTTGAAACCTCCCCATAAAAAATCCCGTTGAATCTTCTCAATGCGATTCACCATGGAAATAGGGATGGGGAACAGAGACAGAAGATAGGTGGGGAGATTGGATAAGGTGCTCTTTATGAGGGTGAGCTCGCCCCCCTGGACAAATAAGAACGCTTCCAAGAGGCCAACCTTCTAGCAATTTTCTCCACCATGTCATCCCAAATAGCCAACTACTTGAAGGAAGCCCCTAGCGGAAGACCCAGATACTTCAAGGGTAGAGAATTAGTACCACAACCCAAAACGCCAGCCAACTCATCCGTCTCAACCGAATCACAACCTTATATCGGCATTTAGTTGCCAGTCTTGTCTACCTTACTGTCACTCGACCTGATGTCTCATATATTGTCCATCAGGTGAGTCAATTTATGGCTGTTTCTCATTCCACTCATTTCTCAGCTGTTCTACGCATTCTCCGGTACCTGAAGGGGACATTATTTTATGGGCTTTATTTCTCCTCTCAGTCTCCTCTACAGCTGCATGCTTATATTGATGCTGATTGGGTGGGTAATCCAACAGATCGTCGCTCTACCACTGGTTATTGTTTCCTACTTGGCACCTCGCTTATCTATTGGTGAAGTAAGAAACAGACTGCTGTTGCTCGATCTAGCATCGAGGCAGAATATCGTGCTCTAGCTGACACTACCGCAGAGCTTCTTTGGTTGTAATGGCTGTTACAGGATATGGGTGTCTCTTTCTTCTGCTACTCCTGTCTATTGTGACAACAAGAGTGCTATTCAGATTGCTCATAATGATGTTTTTCATGAATGGACAAAACATATTGAGATTGATTGTCATTTTGTTCGTCATTATCTTTTTCAGGGCTCACTACAGCTTCATTCTGTCATGTCCCGTGATTAGCTCCCAGACATCTTTACAAAGTCACATCCTCCAGGGCGTTTTCATGATCTTGTGTCCAACCTCAAGTTGGTCTCTCGCACTCCACCTTGAGCTTGTGGGGGGCTATTAGATAATATTATGTTATTGTTATTTACTTTCTTTGGTATTCTAAGTCTACTAAGTTTACCTTTCCTTATTCTATTAGGTCTGTATTATTAGCCTATATATATAGGCCCTTTCTGTACATTATACCGTGTGATTTAATATACAACCTTATTCTCAACAAGAAATATTGCAAAATATATTTGTTTGGTAGGGAAATGGAGTAACAATTCCTGCTTGGCTTTGTTTTTATACAGATAACATGATAAATCTTCAAACACAAGAAAATAACCTTCTTTTACAAATTGCTTCACACTTAACAATTATGCAGCCGAGTTCCAGCTAAGTCTGGAGTGTGTGTTGTAGACTGATTGTTTGATTAGTAAAATAATGGCATTACAAACATAATGGGCTCATATTATTCATCCAAATATTTTTTTTTTAAAAAAATAAAATAAAATAAAATCATGAAGACAATTCTGGGATACAAAGAAGTTTGTCTTCATTTAGCCATGGTCTTTGTAGGTGCAGTGGCCTGCTCAAGCATTGGGAAATTAAGGACTGTCACAAAGCTAACGTTTATCTGATTTGGGAAAAAGAGGAATTTGAGGTTATTTCTAAAAGAAGCAGAAATATGTCAAGCTTGTTCCAAGACATTGGTTTCCAAGTTAGACTTGGAGTGTGTATTAAAACACCAGTGGAAGGCCAAGTAGACGGGAACAGAGTAAACGTCATGATAGCGGGGATTTCTAAAATACGTCTGTACAATTAAGGTTTAGGGTTTTCCTATATATATGTTATGACGTAATCTTAAATCATTAATAGCAAAATACAGCCGCACTCTCTGTGGACGTAGGCACATTGTCAAATCATGTTAAATCTATGTTTTGACTTTCTCTTAATCTCTCTCTCTTTTCGATTCTATTGTTCATCATTGTTGTGCACAATAACAACACTAACAGAAACATTTTTAAAGTTTGGGGTATTTCTAAAAACTGTTTTACTCTTTAGGTTTCTATCTTGTTGGTTTTGTTCTCTTGTGATGTGTTGTAGGTGCCGTTGGCCCTACCTTTGTTTTTTTTTTTTGAGGTTGTTGCTGGGTTGTAAGTTGTGTTTGTTTTTGTCCCTTTAAATGCAGGGAGTCCAACTGATGGGGGGATAACCAGAGACTAAAACAGGTATTAGGTCATGAATTTCTTTCTTTCTCTACTTTCTCAACTGTTGAAAATGTTGGAGAATCAGTTTAACATTATAACAAATGTAATATAACCGATATTTGCAGCTCAGCTGTTCCCCCGGATCCCTAAGATCAACACATCGACGGCACTTTTCTCAAGTTGGGAATTTTGCTTGTCTGGTATTCTGGTTATAATATGTAGTTAATGTATTAATCATTCAACCCTAATTATAAATTTTAATATTACTTAGCATATAGTTTTACTTTCGATGCAACAACTTGACCAAACAGATGGATATATGTCCTTGCATTTAACTAAATGGGTGATTAGAAGCTAAGCAACTCTTGCATGTTTCCTTTTTGCAATTGTTTTCTGGTTTAGAGGGGAAAAAAAAAAGTATTAAAAAAAAGAAAGAGAAAAAAAGGAGAAAACGGGAAAATGAAAAAGGAAGGTTTCAGTGAGTGAGTGTTGAAAATCATTATTTTCTCAATTGTCTTGTATGAATAGACTCGCATGCCTTGGCTACATATACGTGTGCATGATTTTGTCATGGGAAATAAATGATGTTGATGGATTGTATGTGCATATATCTGTTGATTGATTGATTGATGTGTTTTATGACTCATAATTTGGTTCAGATTCCATCTGTTTGTTTAGGGCCGCATGGCCCGCCACTACAAAAAAATAATAAATTTTTGATGTGATTACAGTACATAATTTTTTGTCATGTCAGTAAATATTTTTTTGACGTGGCCAAAAATATCACGTCATAAATTTTTGACATGTGAAACTACCACGTTAGAAATTTTTGACTTGCTATTTTCAATTTTTGATGTGTTAAAATAGCATGTCAAAAAATTTATGATGTGCTATTTTAACATGTCAAAAATTTCTGACGTGCTTTTTTAACACGTCAAAAATTTCTGATGTGTTATTTTCACATGTCAGAAATTTTAGAGCATGCAATTTTAACACGTCACAAATTTTTGACGTGTTAAATGTTGGCGCGTCACTAAAAAAAAAAAAAAGCGGGATATTCAACTTTTTCCTTCTTCTTTCTCTCTTCTTTCCTTTATTCTTTTATTCTTTATTCCCTTTATTCTTTATTCTTTTATTCAAGATTTATTCTTTCCCTTTTTCTTTTATTTCCCCACACTCTCTCTCTCCTCTCTCAATCTCCCTCTTCTCTTTGCGCAGCCGGCCAACTCTCTCTAGAGGGAAGAAGAAAAAGAAAAGGAGAAGAGAAAAAGTCTAAGCAACAGAAGAAAAGCAGAAGAAGAAGAAGAAGAAGAAGAAGAAGAAGAAAAAGAAAAGGAGAAGAGAAGAAGATAAAAAAAAAAAAAAAAAAAAAAAAAAAAAAAAAAAAAGGAGAAGAGAAGAAGAAGTGAAGATAAGAAGATTTTTTGGGATTTTGAAGATTTGTTGGGTTTGACGTTTGGATTTTTTATTTTTCAGGTCGATTTTTTTATTCGGGTTTTTGATTTTTTGATTTGGGTTTTTGATTTTTTGAAGATTTTTTGGGTTTGGGTTTTTGAAAATTAATGGAGAAAAGAAGAGAGGGAGAGCTTGAGATCAAACGAAATTGGAGAAAAGAAGAGAGAGATCGAGAGTGAGAAAATGATGGAGAAAAGAAGAGAGGGAGAGCTGGCCAGAGAGAGAGAGCTGGAGAAACGGTGCAATTTTTTTTAAAAAAAATTGTTTTAATTGAAAAATAATTTAAAGTAATAACTTTTTTAATTGAAAAAAAAATTCCAGAAAAAATTTTAAAAAAGAAAAATTATTTTTTGTAATAATTTTTTTAAAATTTACTGACGTGTTAATTTTAACACGTTAGAAAATTTTTTGCGTGTCAATTTCTGACACGTCAGTAATTTTTTGATATGTCAGGAAATTTTTTTGACATGCCACTTTTTGACACGTCAAAAATTATTGACGTGTTAAAAGTGACATGTCAGAAATTTTTTGTTTCTGATACCCAAAATTTTAACGCCTGACACACGTCAAAAAGGCCATATCAGTAAAATTTACTGACGTGTCAGACCACTTAACACATCAGAAACTGCATGTCAAGAAAAAATACAATTTTTTTGTAGTGCGTGCATGTGGGTTTGGAAGACAACCATGTTTGGGAAGTCAACGAGCATGCATGTTGCACTATTTTTAAAAAGGACCTTAACCACTATTGTCTTAAATGTGCTTATCTTGTCCTCATTGCAGAAATGGCTTAAGCTTTGTGTTGAGGTTTAGGGGGAAGTGTAAAGGATCGACAATGGTGTTTAAGCCCTAGCAAGAGGGTTTAACTTTTGGATAGATGACCTTATTAACCTTACTCATAAGGTGCCTTATGGCTTAGTCTACTTCCGCATCAAGTAAGGTCAGAAACTTGCTTGTGGAGTGATGCACGCACACACACCTAATTTATGATTCATTTGATCATATCTTGATTGCAATGTGTGTATAAATTTTGTCCACCAAAAGAATTGAAAGTGTCATGCCATTGTTTACACATGCATGAAATTGTCGTGTAATAGCATTCATATTTGACAATTGATGTGTTGATGTTTGTGAAACTCAGATGTTGAGGGCATTGTAATGAGGGAAGAGAAATTTTTTGGCGAGATTTTGAGCTGTTTATTAGGTTCTTTGGGCACCGGTGATCACCGGACAACTCGTACTTGTGTCCGAATAGTCACCCATAGATATTTGTGTTCTTCATCAAAGCTCATTCCTCCATGATTTTCACTCATTCCTTGGTTTGAGTTTTTTATTTCTTCTCGAGTTCATAATCCTGGGTTTCAGATTTATTGGTATTTCATGATACATGCATGATAAAATGCCACAATCAGATTTTTGTGAGGATTTGGTGCCCAATTGATTTTCTTTAAACTTCTCCTTTGATTCATTGTTTTTGGGATCATTGTGGACTTTATAGAAACATTGATTTGGTGTATGATTTTGAAATTCTCTAAAACCTTGTTTTGATAATTTTGAAACTCATGGGATTGTGTACTTCATTATTCATTGTGGACCAGGTGAGTTCACTAACAATGCTTGACTGCATGTCTTTGAGATATGTTTCTCAAGATAGCATAAACCTTGTGTGTTCATTGATGAAACTCATTGCATGATTTGATGGATGATTCTTAAAATATGTTGTTTTGAATGTTTTTTACATCCTTAAGGTTTGATGCATTGAGAGAACATGATTGGCAAATGTTTTTAAGGTAATGGTCATGGATAATACACGATTGTGTGCTTTTGCTGAGTTTCTAAATACCATGAACATATGCTATTTGTATTGTATATACAAGCTTTTTCTCTGATTTTCCTGGGTGATGAGCCACTTAGATTGCAGGTATAGTAAGTACTATTCTAGTAGCTTACTCTATCACCCGGCCGGAAAAGAATGTTGAAGACTCAAGAGCAAAGGCACGTGGAACGACCACATTAAATCTTGTTTTTGGTGCATTAGAGGTGCCAAATAATTTATTCTATGTGTACAATATTTCTGACATGAATTAATGGTATAAAGCAAGAACTTATGAATGCTTGTAGTTTTTCTTTTGATGACAAACTCAAAGTAAAGAAAATGAAATGAGAAATGGAAAGTACAGAGAAGTAATAGTTCAACTAGCTTTTTTTTTTTTTTTTTTTTTCTTTTTATTAATGTTTGGTTTGTGACGAGTAAGAGAAATATGAAAATGAGTTGTTAAAGTATTGATTAAATGATTAAATTCTTCTATTTCTATAAGCATAAGCTGTTAAGACAAGTGGTGCTTTAATATCGTATAAGAGCAGAGGTATTGAGTTCAAACCGTGTCTCCATCATTCACTTCTCATTTAAATTAAATATTTTACATGTTGGACCGCTTAACTCACGTCAATTCATCTCCAATTTAAATTAAATATTTCACATGTAGGGCTTCACATATTAAAAGAAAGTTTGAGCTCACATGTTGATGCAGATCGTAGAGCCCCTGGAAGTGTCATTGAGCGCACGCGGGGACACTTATGCGCACCAGGCCTCTGATTGTGCGATCCATCGCCCTTGTGCCTGTGATTGATCGCACATGGGGCCTTATGCTATGTTTCCGCGTTTTAATTAGGTTAAACTGACTTTATTTCATTGTTTTAATAGGATTAAGGTTTTGGAAGTCTTTATTTCGTTATTTTATTAGGTTTAGGATTTTGGGGGTATTTATGTCATATTTTATTAGGTTTAGGAGTCTTGGGGCTATAAATACATGCTTATAGCCTCTACTTTATTAGTTTATGTTGTTTATTGAATTTTGTTGAATAAGAATTAATCATAGGTGAGTTTTCTTCATAATTTTCCTTAAAATCATAGATAGATTATATTTTGAGAAGAATTCTCAGATCATTGATAGACTCAAGATCTAGAATTATTTATCCCGTTCGTTATTGATGTTCTTCACTGCAGCCCACCAGGTTACGCTGCATCAGTTGGTATCAGAGCTCAATTACTTTCCATGAATAGGGAGTAGTGACTGTTGTATAGACATGAACGAGGTGTACGTGCGCACGGAGGCAGCACGTAAGGAGCAACCAGCAATTCGTTTAAGGCACATGGGCTGTGGGCTGAACGATTGTCGTCGCCAACCAAGACAGTGATTCACGGAGGTGGAAGGCAAATCTATCGCTGAACGTTGGTAACACACGGAGGATCAACTCAGGGCTATGAAGGATGAAATTGAAGACCTCACTACCCAAGTATCAGACTAGTGTAGTCACAATGGGAATGAATCTAAAAGCCTGTTTGCGGAGCGCCGAACGCAGGGACATCAGCACCTTGCACAAGCTCATGCCAATCAGCGGGTGAGTAGATTCAAACCCGAGACGCCGGAATTCCAAGGTTGCTTGTAACCCACAAATAGTTCATGGTAACAGAAAAAAATATAAAATTTCCACACAAAAAAGTACCTAGGAAGATGGCAAAGATGGTGCCTAAGGGGGGGGGTGGAGATCAGTGTCATTCGGTGTCCCGATACATTAAACGTACATGCCGACAATTTCAAACTATATGCACCATGGGAGGCAAGGGGGCCAAGCTTGTCATTGATCCAAGAAGTCACGAGAATATAGTCTCGGAGGAAGCAGTTCGCAAGTTGGAGATTGAGACCAAGAGACATCCTACTTCCTATCGGTTGGAATGGTTCATGAAAGGAAACAAGGTAACGGTTTCTAAACGTTGTCTAGTGTCCTTTTCCATTGGAGCTAAGTATAGGGATATTGTTTGGTGTGATCTGTTCGAAATGGAGACGTGTCACCTATTGTTGGGAAAGCCATGTAAATATGATAAAGCTGCTATCCATGATGAAACAAAGAACACGTACAGCTTCATGTTTGGTAAAATTAAATTGACATTGCTACTTAGCCAAGGAGCAGAGCCAAAACCTTCACAAGGGGATAGTCAATCCTTTGTAGCAAAACAAGAGTTGACAGACAAGGAAAGCAGCATTAAGGAAGTGGTACCGACCCCCATAACGAAGCTGTTAGGGAGATTTGTCGACGTGTTATTAGCAGAATTACCGAAAGAGGTGCCACCATTGCGAGATATTCAACCTCAACTTAAGTTGGTGCCGGGGTCTAAACTTCCTAATCATCCACTCCACATCAAGAGCACTAAAGAGCTTGAAAAATTGGGGGAACAAGTGGAAGAGGTAAACCTTTCAGAGAGTATTGCAATTTTTCATGAATAAGAGGAACCCTTGGAAGAGGTAAATCTTTCTTATAGTTTTGCAATTTTTTATGACAATTCTACACATCATGTGCTTGATAAGAGTCCCGAGGATAAAGCCTTTGATTTGAGTGTTATGCTAATTAATTATGTTGATTTCATCGGGGTAGATGCTATTTTGTCAAATTCTTCTAACCAAATTTATGATGAGATCTATATGGCGGAGGGGAATGTTCTATCAAAAAGTGACGAGGTCGTCGCTAGTTATTTGAAGGTGTTCCTGGCATATGGGAAAGACAAGGCACGAGAAAAGCATAGCAAGTCTACATGGCAAGGTGAGGTGCGTGGCCTTCAACATCATCGTCACAGTCTGCTAATGAGCTGATTGGACATCCAAAGGACCATCGAAAGAACCGACCGAATTTGAGGGCAAATTCTCTCCAACAAGGGGAGAATGATGCAGAACGCAGAGCCCTTGGAAGTACGATCGAAAGCCGACGTGTCTGTGATCGAGCGCACACGGGGACACTTATGCGCACCAGGCCTTTGGTTGTGCGATCGATCACCCTTGTGCCTGCGATCAATCGCACACGGTGCCTTATGCTATGTTTCCGCGTTTTACTTAGGTTAAACCGTCTTTATTTCATTGTTTTAATAAGATTAGGATTTTGTGAGTCTTTATTTCATTATTTTATTAGGTTTAGGGTTTTGGGGGTATTTATGTCATATTTTATTAGGTTTAGGAGTCATGGGGCAATCAAGAACACACAATCGCAGCAAGTCTTCCAAAGTTTGAATTGTTTGTACCCTCTGCCCGTCGGTTTGAGGATGAAATGATGTTCTAAAAGTTAGTGTTGTACCCATCGCCTCTTGTAAACTCTGCCAAAATCTTGAGGTAAATCTTGGATCTCGATCCGACACAATGGATACGGGAACTCCATGTAGTCGTACGATCTCCTTGACGTAGAGTTCTACAAGCCAATCCATACTGTACTTCATCTTGATAGGTAGAAAGTGTGCAGTCGTAGTTATCCGATCAATAATGACCCAAACCGCATCTTGACCACTTTGCGTCTTAGGAAAACCAGACACAAAGTCCATCGAAATACATTCCCATTTCCATTCAGGAATAGGGAGAGGTTGTAAAGGCCCTATAGGTCGTTGATGTTCTGCCTTAACTTGTTGACACGTCAAGCATCGTTCCACGTATTGCGCGATATCCTTCTTCATTCCATTCCACCAATAACTTCTGCGTAAGTCTCGATACATCTTCGTGCTTCCCGGATGGACTGTATATAAGGATTGATGGGCTTCTGACAAGATGACCTTCTTCAATTCTGGATTATTGGGAACGCACACTCGGTCACAAAATTTTAACACTCCATCCTTGGAGATCTGGAAATCTGGTTGTAGCCCCTTCTCCACTTCATCATGAATTATAGTTGACTCGCTGTCTGAAAGCTGTGCTGTCTTGATTTGTTCCAATAAGGTTGACTCCAGGGTTAGGCTGCCCATGCAAGATTGAATTATCTCTATCCCTGCTTTGTCCAGGTCAAGGAGTAACTTCTTATGCATCGTGAACATTGCCGATAATGTTCCCTCCGTGGTTCTTCTGCTGAGAGCTTCAGCGACTACATTCACCTTTCTAGGGTGGTAGTTGATCTTACTATCGTAGTCGCTTAGTAGTTCAAACCAGCGCCTTTGTCGCATGTTGATCTCCTTTTGGGTGAAGAAATACTTCAGGCTCTTGTGATCTATGAAGATTTGCAATGCTCTTCGTACAGGTAATGTCGCCATATCTTTAAAGCGAAGACTACTGCGGCCAACTCGAGATCATGAGTTGGGTAATTGCGTTCGTAGATCTTCAATTGTCTTGAGGCGTAAGCGATAACCTTTCCCTGTTGCATCAACATGCAACCCAAGCCTTTAAGAGAGGCGTCGCTATAACTCACAAATCTGCCTGTCCCTAACAGAAGAGTGAGAACTGGTGCGGTGACTAGCCGTCGCTTCTGCTCTTGGAAACTTCGCTCGCAATCCTCCGTCCACTGGAATTTTTCATTCTTCCTTGTTAATCTGGTTAACGGTGTCGCCAGTTTAGAAAATCCTTCTACAAACTTCCTGTAGTAGCTAGCAAGTCTTAAGAAACTTCGTACTTCATGGGCATTTGACAGCTGTACCCAATTAACTATCGCCTTCCCTTTACTTGGATCCATTGCTATTCCATCCTTGGTGACAACGTGTCCTAAGAAAGTCACATTATCTAACCAAAATTCACAGTATTTGAACTTTGTATAAAGTTGTTGCTTCCTCAAGATGTCCAACACCATTCGCAAGTGCTCTTCGTGTTCCTCCCGAGTCTTTGAATAAATTAAGATGTCATTGATAAATACTACCACACATTGGTCAACAAGTTCTCAAAATACTTGATTCATCATGTCCATAAATGCAGCTGGGGCGTTAGTTAAACCGAAAGACATTACTAAGAATTCATAATGTCGATACCTTGTCCGAAACGCTGACTTTTGCACGTTCTCCTCCCGAATTTTGAGTTGATGATAACTGGAACGAAGGTCAATCTTAGAGAATACTTGCGACCCTTGGAGTTGATCGAAGAGATCATCAATCCTTGTGAGCGGGTATTTATTTTTGATTGTAACCTTATTCAATTCCCTATAGTCAATACATAATCTCATAGATCCATCCTTCTTTTTCACAAATAGAACAGGTGCTCGCCACGGTGATACACTCGGACAAAGAAAACCTTTGTCGAGTAGTTCCTGTAGTTGATCCTTGAGCTCCGCGAGTTCTTGTGGTGCCATCCGATAAGGAGCCTTGGATATGGGTGCAGTGCTTGGTAGTAGGTCTATAGTGAATTCGATTTCCCTATTAGGAAGTATTCCTGGCAATTCATCCAGGAAAACGTTTGTGAATTCCCGTACAACAGGTATCTCTTCGATTTTGCTTTCTCTTCTGTCACGCATGCCAAAAGACCTAAACATCCCTTCCTGATTAATCGAGTTGCATGCAATGCGGATATCAACTTAGACGTGTTGATAGTTCGATCTCTATAAAATTTGAACTTTTCTTTACCTGACGGTCTAAATATTACCTCCTTGTGGAAACAATCCACGCACGCATGGTGCATGGATAGCCAATCCATCCCTAAGATCACATCAAACACGCTCATTTCGAATATTATAAGATTTGCTGGCATGACATGACCTTTAATCGACATAGGACAATGTCTAACTACCGAGGTACATACGATTGTCTTTCCTACTGGGGTAGCCACTAATAGGCTTACATCTAATGATTCTAGCTTTAGGTTACTTGTTTTAGCAAAGGAGTATGATACAAATGAGTGCGTTGCTCTAAGATAAAAAGAAACGGAAGCTATACCATTAGAAATAGGGAGGGTACCTGCCACCACTTCATTGGACACTGATGCATCACCAGGCGTTAGAGCATAAACTCGAGCATTTGCATGGTTCTTCTATTCCTCAAGGCGTTTCTGACCACTAGGATTGTTGGCAGGAGCTTTGCAATCTCTTAGGATATGTCTAGATTTCCCGCATCTGTAACATACTGATTGCCCAAACAGACAATTCTCGGCATGAAGCTTCCCACAATTCTGACGTGGTGCATGTTGACCACCGTTTCCTTGTTGACGGGATTGTTGTGGTGTAAAATTTCTCTGTGGGGTTTGGTGAAATCTCTTCTTACTGGGTTGCTCTCCTGAGTGGTTCCATTGTTGGACATTTCTCTTCCTCTGGTGGGAATACCCCGAATTTGCATTCTGGTTGGAATACCACGAATTTACATTTAGGGTCTGCTCTATTATCGCAGCTTTGTTGACGAGGTCTAATAAGTTTCCAATTTAGAATCCTACCATAAGGTTCATAATGCGTGGTTGCAGTCCTCTTTCAAACTTCCTTGCTTCTAGCTCTCCTGTCGACAAGAGATAAGGGGCAAATCATGATAGTTCAATGAATTTGGCAGCATATTGCTCTACCGTCATTGACCCTTGAACTAGGTTCGTAAATTCTTGGGCACTGGCTTGTCGAATTGTCTGAGAAAAGAATCATTCATAAAATTCTTTCTTGAATTCTTCCCAGAGAATGGGATCCTCTTCCTTATTCCTAGCCGGCTTCGTACTTGTCCTTCCTTGGTTTCCCACCACTGATTTGTTTGATCACTTAGGAGGTAAGTAGCATACCTAACCATCTTATTATCGGCGTAGTCCATCACCTTTAGCAGCCTTTCTGTTTTTAGAAACCAATTTTCCGCAGCTTTTGCACCCGCATTTCCTTCAAAGGTAGGGGGTTGATGCCGACGAAACCTTTCAAAAATGCAACCTTGTTATCCTTTGCCAGTGGATCCTTTCCCGCGTCGAGCCTCATCTAGTAGGTTCACGACCAGCTTGCCAACGTTGTTATAGGGTTTAACTCATGGTTAATGATAGCAATTTTTTTTTCACTTCCGGAGTCGTTGAACTCGATGTTGCTATCTTGGTTATTGTGAGTCGGGGATGTCATTTCTTCACAATCGATAATATAACAACCATTAAACAATTTAGAGAAGAATCTTGTATTATCTAGTAGTGACTACAACGACTGACTCTACTTGGCCGGAATGTGGCTTCCCATTACCCCAAATTTAATTCATTATTATTGTTGTTATTATTATTATTATTATTATTATTATTGAAAAATCTGCAGAACCTTATTACCTTTGCTCTTATACCAAAATTGTAACATCCCCTGCCCGTTAAGGCTGAGTTTGCCACTTTTCTTCTTTTACAACAAAAGTTTTTGCAAAAATCTATAAGGTCTATTAGAGTACTTGATTTTAAAGGATATGATAAATGTATAAAACATTCTTCAATAGATTTTATTACAAGCGAAATTAGAAAACATGAAACTTTAGCTGCGGAATATCATATTATTATAATAACTTATATGAAAAGACTTTGAAAGTTAATAATTATTCCCACCCCCATTCGGGCCTCCTATTTCAGCATCCTTTCTACCTGAAAACAAGAAATAAAACTGAATGAGCCCAAAGGGGCCTAGGAAGTAAAGTCCACAAACATAAATAGTTTTACTCCTTGTCCTCAGTTTTGAAAAAAAATGTTTTCACAAATATATATACAACCAGCCATAATAATATATGTATGTACGATTGCATCTCCTGTAGAATATACATACTATTACATCTAGTAATAAATTATCGTTATAAATCATAATCATAATGCATCATTATAAATCATCATTGTAAATCATCATAGTATATCATCGATGAAATTATATTATCATTTTCTCATATTAGGGCCTATGTACACTGTTACCTCTGTGTAAGAGGGTTGCGGGTCCTTCTGACCATGGCACTGAACTGTGGTCTCAGCCATGCCCGACCGTCAATTAGCTCTTTCTTGGTGTACTTAACGGTCATGTTGATGGAATACCACCTTCTTGCATAGCCTCCTTCAGTGGTTTCGCCTCCATCCGAGTATCGATACAGAACTCCTCTCATCCTTACTTATCTTGGGGCAAAAAATACTCTCCTCCATATATGTGCCCTCATTTCATAAACATCTAACTCATTTCTTGTACTTTTCTTTGTACTTCTTTTGATGCATCTTAGGGCAACATGTAGGAGGGCTTATCATTATTCTTATTTCTTATAATCAACATCTTTTCACAAAAATTCTTTTTCTCAAATCTTTCATGCATGCCACATGACTTCATAATATGTAAATAAAAATGAATATTTACAAAATACATAAATTGCATGACATGATAACTTTAGAAGGGGTAGTGAATTTACTTACCTCTAGACTGAAGCTAAAAGTAGTTTGAAGGAATCTAGTTGCTCCAATCTGACTAACACCACTAGTATATCTTTTGAAACTAATTTCTCAAGTCCGTTCTCTCTCGTGTTCTTTCTTTCTTGCTGCGCTTTGTTTCGCCCTTTCTCTCTCTGCTCTGAGTAAACACTCTCAGAAAGAAGAAAGACGGAGTAGAAAGCGAAAGAAGGAAGAATATGTGGAAGAGAAGGGAGGGGAGTGGTGAAATTTGTGAAGGGGAAGAGTTTTATTTATAGGAAAAACCAAATACTATTCTACCTTCCATTTACAATTCTACCCTCATTTTACTATTCCACCTACCAACACTATTATACCTACCATTGACTATTCTACATTCCATTTACAATTCTACCCTCCTTATACCGATACTATTATACCTACCATTAACTATTCTACCTTCCTTTACTATTCTACCTACCAATACAATTCTTCTTACCATTTACTATCCTATTATTTCACCAATTACCATTATCTCATTATCACTCTTTGTAACACCATAAATTTCCAAAAATCATTGGCTAAAATGAATATTAAAATAACATTATCATCAAAATAATCTATTTAAATAACTTTGAAAATTCTGGGGCACCACATAAATATACACACATTTGACCATAGAGTTAACTTGTATAGTAAGCTCATGGTCGTTATCCTGCACGTACCGGTGTTCCATGTCATACGATACAATTAATCTTATCTGTTTTTTACACGCATGCTTTTACAAGTCTCATCATTTGATTATCTATTTAATCAACATACGTTTTCACAAAATAGAGTTCACAATAGTCCAAAATATATTTCATGAGAGTTGTAAATATGCATGTTTGGTATATATAAAGTAATCGTGCAATACAGGAACATAAATAACAAGTATCCATGTGCGTTTGTACTCACCTAGGTTGTAAGGCTTCTCCATAAAATCCTCTTGAAGCTCCACAACCTTGAATACTGAGAAAAGACTTATCATTAGTTCTAAACCTGAGCTAAAATGAGTCCTAGACTTATAAATGTCTAAAATAGAGTTCTTGCTTAGCCAGTGGACGTTCTGCCAAACAGAGCGAATGTTCGGGCTCGAAGCCAAACTTTCAGCCAAAAATGTGTGAACGTTCTCTGCTTGGCAGAAAACTCATTTTGAACCAAACAACCTTCTAATTAAAACATAAATTATATGAAAGCGTAATAGACAAAATTATCTATCCCATGAGTATATTGAAGTATATACAGACTTACACATAAGTATAGTTAACAACAAAAGATAAGGTTACAAAAGCGAGAAAGTTACAACAGAAGAGATAGAGATTAATCTTCTGCTTTATCATCTTGATTTGAGTGTCTAGTCTTCTTTTTCTTCTATGTGTCACTTGCCTTATCATCTTGATTTGAATGTCAAGTAATAGCCTTATCTTGATTCGAATGTTGAGGTGCTAGGATAGTATTGTTAACACTAATCACTCATAAGCAACTTCTAAGGACACAACAAGGTTCGTAATATATTCCTAGCCCAAAATAACATCTCCATACATAGTAAAATACATCCAACAAGAATTAAAGACTAACCCAAGCTTAAACCAAGATTAAGGGCAATAACATAACTAGAAGTTCAAAACTATCAACTATGTTGTGGTCACTGCTATGACAGTTCAACACATTACCGAATGTTTGGTACTTAGGGTCAAACATTCGGTGTACTATTACACATTGTTTTAGAGTTGCAGGCGTATGTTTGGACATTACCCAGTGGGTCAACATTGGTCAATGAATGTTCGGAGTGGTCCTTTGTTGAACGTATGCTGTACTATTTTGCCCAAGGGTTTCTTGGTTTAGGGCCTAATGTTCGGTACTTCCCAGTGAACGTTCGGTGGTGTGCATCCTGTCGAACGTTCGGTACTTCTCATTGAACGTTAGGTGTTGTGCTTCTTGTCGAACATTTAGTACTTCTCAGCAAATGTTCAGTACTTCTCAGTGAAAGTTCAGTCCCAGCGAATGTTTGGTGCTTTCCAGCGAACGTTCCCAGTTAACTTTTTTAGCAGTTTGACCGATTGTGCAATGTTCAGTAAAACAGCCATAACTTTTGCTGTAGGTCTCGGAATTGTGCATGCGACCCCATTCTGGGAAGCTCTTTTCGAGACAAATGTCATGATATCCATTCCAATGTCTTCTTGGGATCCAAAAATCTAAGGTTTCCCTCTTAAAACGGTGTTTCCAATGCTTTATTGTCCTTTTAGAATTAACCATTAAGCTTCACACCGTAATCGATCGCATACTCATTATCCTAATCATTACCATTCGGTAACGTTTGGTTCAACAGTAAATTCTTTAAGAAGTCCAAGGTCTTACACTTTACCAAATGAGAACCAACCCTAGCATCATAATTAGAGTGTACTTAACCCTAATTTATTTTTTGGGTATTACATAATATAAGCTTTCAACCGAATTTTTTTTTGAACGATATCTCTTTATTGATATAACAATCAAATTGGGCAAAATGTTCCCTCATCACAATGCTAAAGATACAATTTGGAATTTACACAACCCAAAAACTATCTATGATCCACACAATAGCCTCTTGGGGCTGTTATAGGACAATATAACAATAAAGACAATATATCTTTATTGATATAACAATCAAATTGGGCAAAATGCTCCCTTAGTACAATTTCAAAGATACAATTGGAATCTCCACAACCCAAACACTATCTATGACACATACAATAACTCCTCGAGCTATGACAAGACAATATTTCTAAATACACTGACCCCATTAGTTTCATATCTGCTGCAAATTTTGGCTAATCACGTCTTTAGCCACTGCCTGGTCATTGATTTATGGGCTTTTCCATCTTTGCTACAAGTGCATTTCCAAACGCAATTCCCCTTACTTCCTCTACCATAGTGACAATTCTTCTATATGCCTAAAAACTCTTTCCCATCGATCAATGATTTATTCCTAGAAAACAACCAGAAGAAAACAAAAGACAGACCGGAAACCCAATACTAATACTCTTAAGGATTCGAATAAACACTCTTAGAGCCGGTTTGGGATTATGTTTGAGGGGCCTAAAAGTGCTTTTAATACTCTAAAAGTCCGTTTGAGAAAAAAATTACTCGTTTGGTAAAAAAATTAAAAGCACTTTTAATGGTCCAAAAAGCTTAAAAATGGCCAAAAAATACTTTTGGCAAAATCTTAAAAATGAAGCTTTTGCTCAAAAGCTCTTTTTGACTTAAACGCACTATTTCTCAAACGCAATCCCGAAAAGGCTCTTAGAAAATGACTAAACCTTCACCCCATAAAGTGCTACTAAAATCAAATCTAGAGTGAAGACAAACAAACCCAAAAATGAAACACAAAGAAACAAAAAATAACATGAGAAAATAAACAAAACAAAACCCTCAAAATAGAAAACATTGGCGAATGGCAGGGCAGGAGGTGGCCAGTGGGGAGGCTCGTATCATGCTAGGTCTGGCGTAAGAAAGTAGATCTATCTTCGAAAGATTTTGAGTTGAGAACCTTGATAGATCTGGCTAGAGATACAATAGACATGGTGGAAAACCGGTGTTGACTATGGTGAGAGATTTGATTTATGGGATAGGGCCTCAAAATAGGCGGTTAATGCTTCCAATGAAGTGAAGCATGGCCTCAAAAGAGATAGATAGAAAGACCTCCAAAGAGGCGAGAAGGGGAGGGGACCTCCAAAGAGGCGAGAAGGGGAGAATTAAGAAGGGAGTAGAAGGGTGGGGGAGGAGGAGGGAGCTTTTGGTCCCTCCTCCCATGGCATCCCAGATCCCACTCCTCTCTTTGGCGGCTAGAGAGAACGACCTTTTAACCTACTCATACATTTTCTTTCTTCACTGTTTTATTGGCCAACCTATTATAATTTATTTTAGAATTAATGCATACAATACCTATATGGCTAGGCAATTAATGTAGTATGTTTAAAATTTTAAATTTGTCCTTCTATAGTTTTGGAGAGTAGTAAATTGTGAGAAAATAATTCCGTACATTAAAATTTTGAACTTAATGAAATCACATACAAGGAAAATTCTTGAAATAAACTCAAAAACATCTCACCACTTAATGCTATAATGACACTTAATGATAGAGCTAATTTGACGCTAATTAAAAGTAAAATAGTTTCTTTCTTCTTTCTATTCGACGTAAGAGAGTTAATTAGGGGTTTAAAGAGTTAATTAGGCATATTAAATGCCCATAAGATAAATTAAGCTAATTTAATGACCATTCAATTTTACTTAAATGACCGATTCAATGACAAAAAATTATGAGTTGAGATTAATAGAGAGAGTTAAGACACTTAATTCAAAAAAAAAAAAAAAAAGAAAAAGGGGGAAATCGGTTCAATGACATAAAATGATGGCTTTAGGATACGTGTCACAATTCTAACACCTTTTTGAAGAAAAATTCAGCTTATATATATATATATGATTACTGAATAACAACTTTTTTCATTACAAACAAAAATGACATACATAATTAATTGGGATTTATGGCATTATCCCCAACAATTTCCCACTTGCCCTCAATTCAAATTAGGCACATTTCCCTCTAAATGAGATTTGAAAATCTTTTTGAGGCAAGGTCTTAGTGAAAGGTGCCAAATTTTCAGCCAATAGAATATTTGCTACAACTACATCTCCCCGATATATTACCTCTCTAACGATATGATACTTGCGACTTCTCAAGTCACAACATGCTCACAGTATATGGTGGAGTTAGCAGTAGAATATTGTCATGCACTCCTCGGTTAAAGAAAAGATAGATAAGTCCAACAAAAATAAAGTGCCAAGGGAGACGGTAGAGAGGAAGAATCAATCGAATCGACGCCTGGAGGATCAGATGGAGACCCTGTGGGAACAAATAGAGGTCCTCACTAACCAAGTGAACAATATGGGTGGTCCTAACGTTCGTCACTGACAACCCACTCCATGTTTTGTGGATAGGGATGAAGTGGTTATCCTTAGTAGGGTGCAATCTCAATGGAGGAAGGCATGGATTGAAGCAGAGATTCCACGACAGGCCAACTTGACTGTTATTTGCGATCCTCAATTCTACCCACCAAATTTCTTCTTTCTATGATCAATCGTTTCATCTTTTAATGCTTAAGACTTCGAATCTTTTTTATTGGCAAATATCAATTAAAGTGAAAGGGCATGGCAGTTGCAAGAAAGATGAGTTAACATGACATTTTGGAGTTAGGCTCGCCCCATTTATATTTTTAGCTTCTTAAGCTCTAGCTGTGTTGTGGAAAACTCAATGGCAAACTCCAACATTTGGAAATAAAAAACTTAAGCTCTAGTATTTTTATTTCAACGTAAAATGTTTTCTAGTAAAATATTTTAAGGAAAATGATTTCAACCAAAAATATTTTGGCGTTTGGCTAGTATGGAAAATCAGTGATGGCAATCACGAACAGTGGCGACCTCTAGTGGTTGGCACCGCTTTGAGTCCGAACAAGAAGGGCGATTAAGCTTACAAAACCCTAGTTGCGTTTGAACTCTCACTTATTGTGTGCAAATGCCATCGCATCATAATAGTAGTTTTCTATTTAAAGGCTTGCTTATTCTCTCTCGAGTCTTATCTCTTAGAGCATTCACATCCGACTCAACAACTTTTTGGCTAAATTTAGCCAAGGAAAACCACCTTTATCTATTTTAGCTAGCCACTTTTTAAAGCACCAACATTCGACTCAGCATTTTAACTTTACACTCATTTAAATATTCTTTCTCTATCATTTAAATATTATTTCTCTATTCTTTCTTTATTCAATTAATTCAAATAAAATGTTAATCAAAGATGCCACCTTTAATCATTTTGCTTTTACTTTCCCGAGAACCAAACAGAGCACTGCAAGACAAACATAATCAGAAAAATGTGAGCTCTATACTTTACGATCAAGAGGGTCAGTGACCCCAACACAAAATCTAGCCTTAGAAATCAACAACAACCCAATACAGACTCTTACACAAAAACTCTGGTTCATGCAACCCATTTCCTCAGCAGCAAAATCCTAGCTTTCTCTCCTCTTAGAATTGTTTTCCAGAATGAACCATCAAATCCTCGAAATATCAAAACCCAAAGCAAACAATAAACAAACTTTCCAAAAGAATCACTACTAAAAAAAAAATACCCACGACAGATAGATGAACTCGGGAATAGAAAGAAGGAGAAGAAGGAGGCGTGTGAAGAGAAAAAGGAAGAAAGTGATAAAATAGTTTTTTATTAGAGGATAGAAAAATGAAAGAATTTTTTATTAATATATGAGAAATGTTGAGGAGCTACAGTGCTCAACAAACTTGCTGAGCACTGTAGCTCCTCAACATTTTGATGAGCCCATTGCTGAGCCGGCTTTTAGCATTTTGGCTCAACAAAATAGCCTTTTGGCTATTTTGTTAAGCCCACTGTGAATGCTCTTAGGCACAAGAAATTTAGAGAAACTCTAAGAAAGTTTGTGAGAGATCGGGTCCAAGGTCTTTGTGTGATACAACACAAGTTACTTGAAGAAGGTACTTCAAGAAGATCATCATGTGGATCGCTTGAAGGGTTGAAGAAACCAATAACGTGTTATGACTACATCGCAGAGTAAAATATTGTGATTGCACAATGGGGTAACGTGTTGGGACTACAAAACCAAAGTCTACAGGTTGGGATCGGTAAGGATTTAGTTAGATGAAGATCGGCCAACATATCTACAGTTTTTGTGGATTTATGACTTGATTGTTTGATTTTCCATTTCTCTTGCTTGTGTGTTTCGGATTTGGGTTTGTTGGTTGCATCGCTCATGTTTTGCCGGTAAAAATGTGATCCAATGAGTAATTGGGAAGGTTTGTGAGTGTGTATTTAAAAGATTGTTCACTTTCTCACATGATATTGTTTGATTTGCTATTTGAGGTACACATAACTTGTTCGTTAAAGTGCCTTTAAGGAGTTGTTGTACATTTTTTGGGGTTAAAATTGTTTTGGGTTCAAATATTCATGCTTTATAATGCCTTGTGGCCATTTGAAAGCAATGTGTGAGCACCTATGCATGAGTTTTGACATGAGTATTCTCTAAACTAAATAAACTTGGTTTGTGCGGTTTTGAAATTATTGGCAGTGCTTTTTCATGTGGAGTTTCATAGCATTAATGAGTTATGACCTTGTGTGCTTGGTGTGTATGATCATGCACTTCATTCCATTCATCTTATAGATTGTGTGGGTTGAGTTCCACGGTTTGTGAGAATAGGTTCAAGGTTTGAGTCTTAGTTTGGTTTCAACTGTCACTCACTTGGTCATTAAAGGTGCATTGCATGTGCTTGGATTATTGATTTGGGTGCAATTTGTATGGTTGGATGGTTGGATGGTTTATTTCATGTGTGCAGGATATGTTTGTCTTAGCATTAGTTTTAGCCTCCAAAACAGAGAGTTATGCTCTTAAAGAAAAGATGATAGAGCTCTCCATAGTGGTTGAGCATGGAGTTCTAAGGTCTGACTTAATGGTTGAACCATTTAGGTTTATTTTGGAGGATTTGACTTAAGTTTTATACTTATAACTACATCACATCTGTTGTAAAGAAATTTAAGGGCCTAGATTTAACCAACTCAAATGTTGTCGTTTTTTACAAAACCTTATTGATTCAAAAAACTACCTTCAACACAAATTCCAACAAAACTCATTTCAAATTTTTAAAAACCACACCAAACCCATGACACAAGACGCCAAAATTAGCATAAGAAACTGCAATTGAGATTGGAAGAGAAAGATTTGAACCCACGAGCACCATGTTTTTGAGTAAACAACAATTGAGTTCTCAGCCACAATCTTCATCGCGCTCTCCTCAAGCCAGACCCAAACGAGAAAGCTATAGCTTTAGTCGAAATGGCTTAAATGGGTCTGTATGTTCTTGAGCTGTTGTTACTAAGGCTTGAGCTTGAGCTACTTCTGAGGCTGAGAGTGTTGTTGAAAAGAACAAAGCAAGCGAGGACTTGGTGATGGGAGAGAAAGTGTGAGGAGAATTTACAAAGAGAGAAGTGAAATTGGTGAGATTAGATCTGACTGCCATTGTGTTCTTATTGGATACTTGAGGGGCCCAGGAAGATTATTGGCCAAAATTGAACTTCAAAAGAGAAGTTGATATTTTCTATACTGAAGAGGGATAAGTTTTGCTTGTGTACACATAAGGTTTTGATAATGTAGAGTTGGATGATGATCATTCCATAGCTTTACCTTTTGGAGGACTCATAACAATGATTCTCAAGCTCAAGCTTTAACACATTGTAGCAATTGAACCAACTGAAATTTTTGAAGGATGTTTTGGTAAGGATACGGTAATGAAGTCAAATTCTCAGCTTCACTAGTTTCATCCTCAAGATGAGCTAGTCACACTAGTTAAACATGATCTTAGAGCATCTTTTTCCTCCTCTTTAGTGGCCTCTATTACTGATATCATGAGTCAACTGACCATCATGACAAAGTTACTCACAAGTCAAGGGTTGAGTTTTGAAGAAATTAAAAGGAAGCTTGGGCAAATAAAGACAAACTTCGACCAAGTCAAGCTGCATGTCAGGACCACTCTTTGCACCATACTCCCAGAGGAGGAATGAGATCAAGTGCCCTCATAAAATTGCAATTCATTAGTTATTTGGATTCTCGTTTTATTCAATTTTTTATGGTGGTGGAACGTGCGTGATACATAATGAAATGTTTTGATATGCGTGTCTCTCTCTTAGTATGCTTATCTTATTGCTTGTGTTGGTGTTATAACCCATTGTTCAAGCGAGTTATGATCTACTCATGGCTTCATATATTAGGATCAAGTCTTGAGAGAATAGATTGTAACTCGCATGTGTCTGTAAAGTTTTTGTCATTGAATGGCAAAAGGTAGAGTTTGTAAAGATTTTTAGATTGGCTTATTTGGTGTCCAAAACAATATTTTATGTTTTGGAGATAAAACATAGCTTGTACAAAACAATATAAGGGTTGCAGAAACCGCTGAAAGAAGACAAGTATAAAGCTGGGTGTTGGGACAAGAAGAAGAAAAGTTTGGACAACACACTATGAAGGGCATTCCAGAAAGTTGTAGTTACAAGAAGAGTCCAAATAGTTGAGCAAATAGGCGCCCTTGGGTTTCATGGGTGTCCAAACAAGAGGAGTTACAGAAACATCCTGTTGGCAGGGATGTCTAGACAACACTATGGACAATGGGGATTTGGAAGGGGCAAGTTTGAACGAGAGTGATTTGAGTCTAAACAGGCAGGGCGATTAGGGTTATAAAACCCTAGTTCCGTTTGGATGATCACTTATGGTGTCTGGGCACCGTTGCCGCAAAATAAATGTTTTTCTAATTAAATTATTGCTTATTCTCTATAAAGTCTTATTGTAGTGACCCAAATAATTAACTAAGCTTAGGTAGCTTAGTTAGGAGGTTAATTTGGGTTTTGGGTTACTAAGGACAGTTAGAAGGGCATTTTGAGAATTTTGGATTTTCTGACTGGACGTACACTCCTGTCTTTAGTAGAGGACGTACGCTAGGGTTGCCGGACGTACAATCTTGTTTTTATTGCAAACGTATGCATGGGGACCTTTGTACATACGCTGACAATAGTACGCCGTACTCTACAAATAGTATACGGACGTACGCTCCTATAGTACTAGACATACTCTATTTTTTGGTTGACCTCTAGTTAATACCTGAGCGTACATTACAGCCTTTAGACCGCTGTGTAAATAGTACTAGACATACGCCCTCGTAGTACCGGATGTTCGCTACTTTTCACAAGAGCTGGTAGCGCCCTCTACTATAAATACCCCCTACTCCCTTACTCTCACAACGCCTATTCTTGCCCCCAGGCTCCCATAAACCCCGGTGTGAGTGCCTTTGTGAGTTTTGCGAGTTCTTGGAGAAGGATAGGTGATTCTTGGAGGTTTTGCTTCAAGGAGGTAATATCCTTAAACCTAGCTCGTTTCTTAGCTGTTATGTTGTTTAATTGCTAGCTTAGGTATTGATTTTGACTTTCGAACTAGGTTATGCTTCAATCTTGGCGGTTTAGTAGTTATCTTGATTTATTGTGTTTTGTATTGCATGGAGGTGTTGTTTTGAGATAGGAGGTCCTAGGAAGACTTTTAGTAGCCTTAGAAATCGATTTAGGAGGATAGGAGGACGGTTGAACCAAATGAAGTTCTACCTGAAACTCTCTGAGCAAACTTACGGCCACAAGATCGGACGTACAAGCCTTCTAGGCGGACGTACGGTCACGGACCCGAACGTACGGTCAGAAGTGTTCTAGGGAACGCTACTTTAGCCAGTCGTCCGATAGCCTCTATTTTCATATTCTAAGTTCGTTTTAGTTGGAATTAGAATTGATGATAGGTCTTTTCTTAGTATTCAAGGTTATGGAGCCTCAAAGGGGATTTTATAGAGAAACCTTATGACCCAGGTGAGTATAAACTCACATGGATGCTTGTTGTTACTTTTCCGCATTGTACGTCAATTTTATATATATATATATTTTGCAACTCTCATGAAATACATTTGGAACTACTGTGAACTCTCTTTTGTGAAAACGTATGTTGATTACTAAGATAACAATGAGGCCTGTAAAACTATGGATGTAAAAGACTGATAAGACCAATTGCATTGTATGACATGGTACACCGGTATGTGAGGGATAATAGCCATGGGCATACTATACAGGTTACTTTTATAGTCAAATGTGTATGTGTGTTGGCTTTGGATCCAATAGTTTCGTGACCAATGTGCTATCATTCCCTAATAGGTGGTTATTACAAGACGGACATCATTAGTGGTGTAGACCACCCGAGGTCGGACTTGGTCATGCCACTAATGTTATGCATGGTAGCTTACAATATCCAAGGCACCGGTGTTGTATTACAGGTCCTTCGGGACAGCGCCAACCCTGTTGAGAAAGGGTGATATTTCGGGTAGACCATACAATTGAACTATTACTGTTACTCTATATCATATGCATATACTATATCTATATCACATTCATGATAAACTGTCATCTCATGTTGTATGTGCTTTATAAACAACTGAGTTCACCATATAATGACGGGTACGTCATTGATGTGGTATTTTTGTGTCCAAAAATATCAATTATAAAAATTACCACTCGCAATAGGATGAATATTTGTAGGATACGGCTATAGAGAGGGTGTCGAAGCTCAAGGAGTGCAGGGTTTTATTATCAAAATTCGAAAGATTAAAATTAACTTAATTAAAAAGAGAATTGATTTGATTTTCTTTAAAACTAAAATGCATGAAAATAAAAGAGATTTAAAATAAGAGAGAGAGTGTAGGGTATTGACTTCACCTCTATCCGCACAACAATGGCTAATCATAATTAATCCCAGAAATTCATTCTATGCATGTTATAAATAAACAAGAAACTACCTTATTAAAGAATAAGCATAATCTATCTTAGATTGGCACAGATCGTCCACCTAACCACTAAGATGCAGTACGACCCATCTTCCCTAGGTATAAATTATCAAATTCTTTAACATGATACATATAATCATTGAATAAGTCTAACCCATCTTCGGTTGGCACGGATTGTCTACCTAAATTACACTAAACTAGGGTGTAGTACAATCCGTCTTCCCTAGGCATGGCCTATCAAATCCTATTGATCATATGTCAATTAAACCCATTGTATAACCATCATTCTGATAATCACAGAAAACAAGAATGATTTGAGATCAATAAAAGTAAAATACTTTCTAAGACAAGAGAAGACTTTCACAAATATTGATTTTGGAATTTAAGAACAATTGCATTTAATATGAAGAACAGAAATCAATTGTAGCAATCCTCATAGTTATACAATCAACATGCATAAATTGAAAATCTAGAAATTAAATACAATCAAACCATTGTACTTAGATAGGGTTACATCAACACCCCATGAAGGGGTTTAGCCGTTCATGATCTTCTAATCTCCAAAGACAAATTTCTGATTTCTAGCTCTAGGAAGCAGTGTGTCCCTTTTTTCTCAATGCTTAGAGATTTATTTATAGGGATTATGAGAACCCTAAAAGCTATAGAAATCCCAGAAAAATCGTAATTCAGTTTTCCAGTCGGATTGGGAGACCTAGAAAAACCTTCCTCATTAATTTCGGACTCAATTTTGCCTCTGCCGCGCGTCTGCGCTCGAGCGCACTGTAGCTGCACTCGAGCGTACCGTAGCTACAGTAACGTGCTACATTAACTTTGCTACAGTAACTCCACTGCAGTAAAATTGCTACAGTACCGCTACAGTAAATTTCTACAGTGAATTGCTACAGTAAACTGCATTTTGAGCCCAAAATCAATGATTTTCTTGTATCTTTATTAAAAACATGAAAACACAAAAACAAAACAAAATCAAACAAATAACAATGCTAAGGAATTAACATATACAAATTAAGGGGCTTGAATGTGTAACATTCGGCGCTTATCAGTCATGTGCATTTATACTCACTACGTCGTCATACTTACCCTTGTATTATTTCAATTTTTTCTCCATATGTACAACTATGTTGTTATAGATAGTTTAGCAGAAGATCGATACCGCGAAGCATCCGGTTATCTTGAAAGATTCGACCCGGGAGATGCTTGAGGACTTATTACAAGCTTAGGCTGGTACTTATGGTAACTAGTGCTTCTGAGTTATGCTGTAGATTTAGAGCTTTGATATATGCTTGTATATTAAGGTATAGCATAGATCCCTTGTAATGATAAAGTGTATAGTATGATTTCAGCTACTTTAATGTTCCTCAGTAGACACTCTGGTTGTAATGATTAATGCTTTGTTTAGTATCCTCTATTTTGAAGAGTAGAGGTCTCTGAGTCTTGTTCCGCGAGGGATGAGGCTGGGAGTCGAACCGTGGAATTATTTACAAGTTAATTAATTTTCGGGGTGTTACAGTTGGTATCAGAGTAGTTGCTCTTCGGACCATAGGAATTGATCTGTTAAGTATTATGTCTTGATTTATCAGAGCTTTTGGCTTAGCGGACTCTAGGAACTGATCTATTAGGTGCTAGGAGATGGTCTACTAGATCATATGATTGATTTAACATATACTAGGGACACAGAGTTTTGATACCTATGATCTCGAGCATATTAGACTTGAGGATTTTAGGAATTCGATGTGGTATTGAAGTCAGGATTATGACCGCTTTGATGGTGCAACTTTGAAGATTAGGAATGATCTGCACAAAGATAGTTACATAAAGTCTTAAGCTTAGATCTACATTAGGACTTTGGATAAGGTGGTAGTAGTCTAGGCCCTTAGTAAGGATAGGTTTGCAATTAGGTTTGACGTTTTAAGTGAGATGCGACGTGACGCGTTGAAGTAAGAGCTGATGATCGTTGTGACTACCAAGATACGACCCATTGGGAGCAACGATGGTTAGGGACCATCCCAGCTTGATGAAAAGACAAGGAACGTTCAGGACGACACTCAAGCATTGTAAACTGTGGCAAGTCTTCTGGTGGAAGCTTTGGTCAATGTATGAGGACAAGGGACTCCAAGTGGAATCAATGGTTGCTCTTTCAAGGAGTTTTGTAAGCATCATTTCCCGATGTTTAAAGGGAACCTGAACTCTAGAGAAGCGAGGGATTGGCTTACGAACTTAGAGGAACTGCTACGAGTTATGGATTGCACTGAGGAGCAAAGAGTCAAGTACACAGCCTACAAGTTCTCTAGAGAAGCAAGGCGATGGTGGTATGCTAAAAGGAACTCGCTAGTGATGGAATTAGGAAGCGAGGAGACTATTACATGGACCCGATCAAGGAAGAGTTCTATTTGGAGTACACATGGAGCTCGAGGAGGATGACACCCCAAGAGTCGCGGTTTGGCAAGAAACAGAGTTGTTGGTGCCATAGGTGTGGCAAGCTGCATTTTTAGAAATGCAGATCAAGGAAGAATTTGTGCTATGGATGCGGCAAGTTGGGGCACTTCGTTCGAAACTGCAATCAGGCCAAAAGGAATGGTATTGGTCTCCTTGGAAGGAAACGATGGCAGGACATGGGATAAGTGTAACCACTAGGATTGTTTAAAGCATGCAAGGTCGTTTTGTTTTGGAGTTAGGGGCTGAGTTCCTAGATGTATACTCAGGCATCAACCAATTGTATTTTATTTTGTACTTGCATTTGATTTGGGGTTTTGGACCTAAAAGTGTAACATTGACTAAGAGTTTTGTTAATGCATGATGCTTGTTACACTATGATTGATGTGTTGATAATACGCTTCATGATTTTGTTAATTATCCCTTTATAAGGATGTTAAGGCTTGATATTTTTGAACTTGGATTCTAGTATGTTGGTAAAGGGCAGTTGGTGAATCTTGTACCTTTGGATCTTGTATATATGAGCTAAGAGATTCTAGGGGATCTTTCTTACCTTGATGGACTAAGGAGCTATCGAGTACAGTTGCTTGTTGAGGCAAAGGACGTGGCTAGAGTTAATCTAAGGATTATGATCGCAAGATCATCCTGGCAAGGCTAACATAGTAGTTGGCGCATTAAGTAGGAAGTTGACGGTAGAGCTTGCAGCACTTGGAATTTTTCAATCCTAGTTGGTTATGGAATTCGCTAGAATGAGAGTAGAAGTGGTAGATGAGGGTGCACCTGCACGCTTGTCGAACTTAGTAGTTGACTCAGAATTGCTTGCGAGGATTAAGGTCGCTCAATTGGAGGATCCTGAGTGCACCAAGATCAAGCAGTTGCTAAGGCACTAGGGTTTTGCCTTTAGGATGATGGGCTTCTCACCCATTCAAATAAGTATGTGTCGGAAGACGAAGAACTAAGAAAGGAGATCATGAGCATGACTCATCATTCTCCGTATACAGTACATCCCGAAAGTACCAAGATGTACAAGGATGAGAAAAAGGACAGAATTGAAGTTTAGTACCAATTTCCACTCACAGATGGATGGTCAATCGGAGCAGACTAACCAAATCCTGGAGGACATGTCATGGGCTTTGTGTTGGACTTCAAAGGTAGTTGGATGTAATACCTACCTTTGATCGAGTTCGCTACAGGCGACTATTGGAATGCCGCCTTACGAAGCACTTTATGGACATAAGTGTCAGTTGCCCTTGTACTGGGACAACATTAGTAAGAGGCAGACGTTGAGGCCTGAAATGATTCAAGATACTCGTGACAAAGTGACACAGGATAACTTCATCCTAGAGTCGGCAGAAGAGCTATGCTGATAACAAGAGACGACCTTCGAAATTCGAAGTAGGAGATCGTGTGTTCCTTAAGATATCATCGATGAGGGTAGTGATGTGATTTGGAAAGAAAGTTGAGATTGGCATACAGGGTTGCCTTACCCTAGACTTGGATGGAACACATAATGTTTCTCATGTCTCGGTATTAAGAAAGTATATCGCTAATCTAGACTTAGTGATGGAGTACGAACCTTTGAAGATCTAGGAAGGATTGATGTACACCGAGGAGCTAGTGAGGATCATGGATCGAAAGAAGCAAGTGCTATGCACCAAGAAAATTCTTATCGTTAGGGTACTGTGGCGTAATCATGGTGTCAAGAAAGTATCATAGTGAGAAGTGAAGTAGGACATGCGGAACCGTTATCCACATTTTTTTGATTGTGTATGACTCTTTCTTGAGATTGTACTTGGACAGTATACCTATTCCTGCTTTGGTTAAATGGATAGTCGAGTAAGGAAGAGTTTGTTTTCCTCTATAGGGTCATGGCACAGATAACCACCGATTCGGACTATATGTGGAATTACTTGACTTGGGTGTCAAGATTGACGAGGACTAGTACGGTGTAGGAAACACTAAGTACGATGTCTTTCATGTTTTTACATTGAGGTTCAAGGATTTTATTCGTATGGTTAATTTCTTTTGGATTGTATGCCTATTCGTTATGGTTATGGGTAACCGTTATATTTGGATTATCTAAGAGTAGTTGATTAAGATAAGTTTGCTTCCGACTAGGAAGTATGGCTTCATGTCAAAGATACCCACTAGCTCGACTCCATGTGAAGCTACTCATTTTGGTCGTGAAGTTTGACGATGGTCGATATAGTGTGGGTAACATCAACTGCAACAACCTTGGGGACTTGCAAGTGGATTTGCAACAACTTTTGAGGATGCCGACGTGGATCACCTTTTATTGGATGAAGGAGCTTAGTGATAGAAGAACAGATGGGATAAGATTTTTCCAAGGATGAAGCTGAGCATGAACCTTATAAGACTACGGACGTTAAGGTGATGTTACTGTTCCTTCTTGTGTTTTGGGGCTATGAAATTTCAAGGACGAAATTTTTATAAGGAGGGGAGAATGTAATGACCTAAATAATTAACTAAGCTTAGGTAGCTTAGTTAGGAGGTTAATTTGGGTTTTGGGTCATTGAGGACATCTAGAATAGTTAGTTAGGAGGTTAATTTGGGTTTTGGGTCACTAAGGACAGTTAGAAGGGCATTTTGAGAGTTTTGGACTTTTTGATCGGACGTACGCCCATTAGTACCAAACGTATGCTCTTGTTGTTAGTAAAGGACGTACACTATGGTTGCCTAACGTATGCTCCTGTTTTTAGTGCGGACGTATGCATGGGGACCACCGTACGTACATTGACAATAGTACACCATACGCTGTAAATAGTACACAGACATACGCTCCTATAGTACTGGTCGTACTCTACTTTTTAGTTGATCGCTAGTTAATACCTCGATGTACGCTACAGTCTTTGGACCACTGTGTAAACAGTACTGGATGTCCGTTACTTTTCAGAAGAGTTGGTAGCGCCCTCTGTTATAAATATCCCCTTTTCCCTTACTCTCACATGCCCATTCTCGCCCTCAGGCTCCCAAAAACCCCTGTGTGAGTGCCTTTGTGAGTTTTGTTAGTTCTTGGAGAAGGAGAGGTGATTCGTGGAGGTTTCACTTCAAGGAGGTAATATCCTTAAACCTAGCTCGTTTCTTAGCTGTTATCTTGTTTAATTGCTAGCTTTGTTGCTGGTTTTGAGTTTCTAGCTAGGTTATGCTTTAATCTTGGCGGTTTAGTAGTTATCTTGATTTACCGTGTTTTGTATTGCATGGAGGTGTTGTTTTGAGATAGGAGGCCCTAGGACGGTTGAACCAAATGAGGTTTTACCTGAAACTCTCTAAGCAGATGTTCGACCACAAGACAGGACGTACAAGCCTTTTGGGCGGACGTATGGTCACAGACCCGGACGTACAGTCAAAAGTCTTCCAGGGAACGTCACTTTGGCAAGTCGTCTGATAGCCTTCGTTTTAGTTGGAATTAGAACTGATGATAGGTCTTTTCTCAGTATTCGAGGTTATGGAGCCTTAAGGAAATTTTACGGAGGAACCTTACGACCCAAGTGAGTACAAACTCACATGAATGCTTCTTGTTACTTTTCCGTATTGCACGTCTATTTTATATATATCAAACATGCATATTTTGCAACTCTTATGAAATATATTTTGGAACTACTGTGAACTCTCTTTTGTAAAACCATGTGTTGATTAATAAGATAAGGATGATGCCTATAAAACTATGCATGTAAAAGACTGATAAGACTAATTGCATGGTATGACATGGTACACCGGTATATGCGGGATAACAGCCATGGGCTTACTATACAAGTTAACTTTATGGTCAAATGTGTGTGTGTGTGGGTTTTGGATCCAATGGTTTCATGACCAAGGCGCAACCATTCCCTAAGGGGTGGTCACTACAGGATGGACATCATTATTGGTGTTGTCCACCCGAGGCCGAACTCAGTCGTGCTACTAATATTATGTACGGTAACTTATAATATTTAGGGCACTGATGTTGTATTGCAGGTCCCTCGGGACAGCACTAACCCTGATGAGAAGGGGTAATATCTCTGGTAGACCATATGGTTGAACTATTACTGTTACTCTATATCATATGCATATACTATATCTAGATCTATATCACATCCATGATAAACTGTCATCTCATGTTGCATGTGCTTTATAAACATTTGAGTTCACCATATAATGACGGGTACATCATGTGCATTTATGCTCACTAAGTCGTCGGACTTATTGCCAGCTTAGGCGAGTACTTATGGTAACTAGTACTTTTGAGTTATAGTGTAGACCTAGAGCTTTGATATATGCTTGTATATTAAGGTATAGTATAGATCCTTTGTAATGATGATGTGTATAGTATGATTTTAGCTACTTTGATGTTTCTTGGTAGACACTCTGGTTGTAATGATTAATGTTTATAGAATCTTGATGTTTCCGCTGTTTAATATCCTCTGTTTTGAGGAGTAGATGTCCCTGAGTCTTGTTCTGCTAGGGATAAGGTTAAGAGATGAACCGTTGAATTAAGCACAAGTTAATTAATTTCAGGGGCATTACACTTATGTCTTAGGAACATGAAATTTATAACAACTCCAAGTTTGTAAGAGATTGAGTTCAAGACCTTGGTGTGAATTGTCAAGAGTCTCTAGAAGATTATCGTTTGGATCGCTTGAAGGATTGAAGAAGCCAACAACGTGTTGTGACTGCACAACGGATCAGTACAGTGTTGTGATTGCACAATAGGGTAATGTGCTAAGATTGTACAACCAAAGTCTACCAGTGAGGATCAATAAGGATTCAATTAGGTGAAGATCAATAAACATGGGACATGTTGGAGTAGAGACTGCGTGAACATCATGTCATCCTACAACAATGTATGGTAAAGAAATTGGGATTGTAAGTTTACATATGGGTTGTAGCTAGTTCTTCATTATTAGTGGAATTTTGGGTTTGGCTGCCCCGAATAGTTTTTTCCATTGGTGCAAGGGTTTTCCTCTTTTTCAACAAAAATATTTTGTTGTGATTTGTTGATAAATTCTTTTGATATTGTTGGCATGATGAACTAACCCTGCAAGTTTATATCTTATCTCATAAACCGTTGTTGTTGTTGTTATTTATTCCACTACGTGTTGGGGTTGTTGTTGGGTATATAGCTACAACTCCAGTTGTTCCGGGATTTCACCAACGACCTCTGGTGAACTATGGTGTTTGATGGCAGTAGACAGCGAAGGATAGTGACTTCTAGCAAAGGTGGAGAATGAACTATGATAGAGAAAGGGCATGCGAGAAGGGGAAGATCTACGAAAGTTTAAAAAAAAAAAAAAAAAAAAAAAGGAAAAAAGAATTTAAGTAACTCAAAAGAGGTTGTCTTGGTCAACCGAAAATATTTGTAGTATTCAAGATTTTTGGTTGTACTAAACATCAGAAAACAGAAAAAACCTTTTCCAAAAAAATGTTTATGCAGAAACAAACCGCACCATAAAAATAAATCAAATAAATTTAAAACGTTAAAATTTATGAAATACTAGACGCACTATAATATAATAATGACAATCAAATTATTTCTGACGGACAAGTGACGGTCGCAAGGGGGTAGGGTTGTTTAGATTGACCGTGTATCGCTCACCAGCTGCCACCCTTAGTCACCGCACCGCCACTAACAACTGGAGTCCGGTAGGCAGTACATTATTCCCCTACTAACGTCAGTTCCATCAGTAGGCAAAACAGAAAACTTGAAGTCCGCTTTTGAACCGAACCAAACCGAACAGAAAACCTGAATTATTTCCCTACCTATGTCTGAAACTCATATTCTCTCTCAGTCCTTCTTAGGACATCATGAGTGAGTTTTAAACATTTTTTTTAAAAAAATGATACATAATTGTTATGTCCTAACTTTCATTTACAGCCCTAGCTAACCCTTTCACATCTATTAATTAAAAGCTCAGCAAACAAGGCAAGCGACGCTTCGATCTCTGCTGCGAGTTTACATTTTTTTAAGAAGAAAAAGTCATGAAATGAAAGCAATTTGCAGGGATTGAGTAATTGAGCACTGCACCATGTGTACCCAAAAAGTGGTCCCAATTACAACGGCTTAGAAAAAAACAAAAAAAAAGTGGTCCCAAAAGATTAATTGTCTATCAATTTGTTTTTCGATTATTGTATTCTACTGCAACAACAGAATAAACACATTCAGCTATATATGAATATTATCAGAGCTAGGATTCACAACAAAATTGAAAATAAGTTTTTGAATGATTCTTAGATGTTATATATTGAAAGTGAATTGCTTTATTTATTTATTTATTTTTTAATCTAATCAAAGCGGGAGAGGGGGAAAATGGGATATAAAAGAACATTTAGTTCTATTTTGATACATGCACGAATGAATTGAAAATTAAAATATGTTAAGAAAAAATTATCATATAGTGTCTTTTCTTTTGCTTATATTTTCTTAACACAGAATGGTTTCTAATTCTATTATGCATACATTGGTTTAAAGTTCAATATTAATATATTTATTATTCAAGCTTTGGCCCCTCACTCATTCTTGTTTTAGCCCTATCGATAACAATTATTGATTCGGACTGAAAAGTCAAACAATATAATTTCACTAGAAAATAGATGGAAAAACTTTTTTTTAAATATTTTAATGCAAAAAAAAAAAAAAAAAAGATTTTCAGCACGTGCACGCCGCGTGCTCTTTTCATTTACCCTTAGATATATATGTTCTTTGAGTCCTGTTATGCGGCTGTCTGGCGTCAGACATATATTAAAAAAAAAATAATAAAAGAAAAATTTGTTATTTTTTTTTAAGTTAAATTTTTATGAGTTAATAATTAATTTTTAATATCTTAAAATTTGTTTTTGGATTCAAAACTAAAACCTAGAAGTAGAAGGTTAACGCTTTAGGATGGTATCACCCAAAAGGGATTTGATCATCCTAAATTTAGTGCTAATGCCTCAAATTTGATACTAATACCTCAAATTTAGTGCTAATACCTCAAATTTTGATTCTCCTTTAATATCCATCTTCTTCAATTTAAAAAAAAAAAAAAAAAAAAAAAAAAAATCAAAAACAAAACATGTGACGCTTGGGTGTCTCAATTTGGCAACCAGAAATCTCTATTCAATCTTTTGTCCCCCACTGGCTATTTCTATTAGACGTGTTGCTATTTGTCCCCACAAATCCCAGAAAAAAGAGGAATCTAACTAAATAGAAAGGGAATCCTTAATTATACGATGAGTACGAGTTGAGAATGTCATGCCTATAACTAAAACAAATCCTGCACTTCATTATTCCTCTTCTTCACTCCCGCTGTGCTTCTGAAAACTAGGGTTTGGTTTGAGTTTCTTGGCTAAATTTGGAAAAGTGCCTCTCTTTTTTCTGTTATATGCAAAAAGACCCATCTTTCCTTTTTTTCCTTTTTTCCCGTTTCTCTCTCTCTCTCTCTCTCTTTCTCAACATTAATTTTTGATTTATAGACTACTGCTTGTTGTGAGATATTTTAGGCAAAGTTCACATCTTGTGCATTTTGACACGTTTTTCTCACTTTCTTTCGTATTTTGGTTTTTTTCTAAAAAAAAAAAATTGGTTCTTTCTTTTGGCTTAAAAATGGTAATTTACCAACTGTCATATTCCAACTCGGGCCTGCAGAGCAGCAGAGTAGCCTTCTTTCTGCAAGAATGACGAGGAGGAAATTAGAGATGAAAAAGATCGAGAACACGACGGCAAGGCAGGTGACTTTCTCTAAGAGGAGGAGGGGGCTGTTTAAGAAGGCTCTAGAGCTCTCAACTCTCTGCGACGCCGATCTGGCTCTCCTTGTCTTTTCTGCTACCGGAAAGCTCTTTGACTTCTCCAGCCCAAGGTTTTTCTCTCTCTCTCTCTCTCTCTCTCTCTCTCTACTTATAGAAACATTGGTTTTCAACTTTCATGCAAGAGAAAAAAAGAGAGACGTCAATAAGTGCAAAGCATTTAGGAACATATTTTGGGGTTAGTTTTGGAACATATTTTGGGGTTAAAACAGTTGATATTGTACAAGTGCAAAGCATTTAGGAACATACTTTGGGATTACAACATTTGATTTTGAAGACAATTAATTGTCATCATAAATTAAAGCCACAAAATTGTGTTGTCTTGTACTTACCTTCTTGACTAAGGAGAGTATCAAGACTCACAATAGGAGACTCAGTCACCTTCTTGGATTCACTTGAAAACTCTTCCTTTCCAGCAACAAGTTATAGGTGCAATAATAGTGCTGAAAATTCTGATAAAACAACATTAATAAAATAGAAACTAACTCATGAAAACTTTGGATACCATGAATAGACTTTGAATTTTCAAGTCAAGTCACTTTTGTGGGCCCATATGTCTTTGCTTGTCCGAATTGGTTTTGGAGTTAACGTTTGCAGCCAACAGGACATGTACTACTCCATGTTGTATTTGGATTCCTTTCTTAGCCAACGTGTTGTGTCCTTCTTAGTTCTGGTTTTGGAGTTGTTGCCTTAACAGACTTTGAGCTTCTATAAAAGGAAGACTTTTTGACGGGGGCAAGTTGGAGAAACATATAGGAAGAGCAGCTTTCCTCACTTTGTGTAGGAGAGTTTTTCGTTCGAGAGTAAAATTTGGGTGTATTAGGGCTTTGAGTTTTGAGTGGCTTTCTCCATGTTACTCTTTGTACTCTTATTTTTTGATAGTAAATTTTTTTTGGGTCGTCTTCTTCAGTGAATGTAAGCTTGTTAAGTTGAACCACTTAAATCTTGGTGTCTTATGTGATTAATTTATTTTTCTATTTTGTTGTTTTCTACTTCTTTGGGATTTTAAATTTTATTCTATCACAACATAGGCCAACTTATGATTACTTCCACGTTTCTCCAATACATCATAATTCCCCCACTAGAAATCACAAAACCCAAGAACACCAGGCTGGTTGTGCAAAAGTGCTAAAGTTCTAAAAAATTTGGCGAAAATGCAGTAAGTGTTGATCAATCTTCTTGCTTGCTGTACATTAAGATATCATCAAAGTAAACAATAAAAAATATATAGTCCAATAAAAGGTTTAAAGACATGATTCATAAGGAAGACAATCCTAGTGAATAACATGAAGCTTACACTCCTACCGAGTCCGGGAGACAATCCTAACCTTTCAAAACGGAAGGGTCAATCTCTCTTGGCAAAGCGGGAGTTTATCACGGAGATGCTAGCCTCGAAGATTGTGTTTGTGTTGTTGGCAAGGAGAGCAACACCGACGGAGTGGTGCCGGAATCAGTTAAAGGGTTGTTGGAGGAGTTTGCCGATGTGTTCCCAGCAAAATTACCCGAGGAGCTACCACCTCTTTGAAACATTCAACACCAAATTGGCTTGGCGCCCGGATCTAGTCTCCCCAGTCGAACACACTACAATATGAGCCCCAAAGTGCACAAAGAGTTGAGGTGACAAGTGGAGGGATTGTTGGCCAAGGGGCATATTTGAGAGAGTCTTAGCCCATGTGGAGTACCAGCTTTGCTCACTCCCAAGAAAGATGGTTCGTGGATAGCTGAGCCATCAACAAAATCATGGTAAGGTATAGATTTCCTATTCTTCGGTTGGATGATTTGTTGGATCATCTGAGTAGGGCGACGGTATTCACAAAGCTTGACCTGAAGAGTAGGTACCATCAAATTCGGGTTCGGCAAAGTGATGAGTGGAAGACGGCCTTCAAGAGGGTGATGAGTGGAAGACGGCGTTCAAGAGGGTTTATGAGTGGTTGGTCATGCCCTTTGGGTTGTCTAACGCTCCTAGCACATTCATGAGGGTGATGAACCAAGCATTTCGGCCTTTCATTGGGAAGTTTGGTACTATGATGGTACTAAAATCATGAATGAAGCGCCTATATAATTACCAAAACTGATAGTCCCTCTGAGAATTCTAAAATCATCCTTAACTACAATTAAAGAAAAGTTTACAAGTTCCATTAGCACAACTATAATAAACAACACATGCAATTATGATGGACAAGATAATTGCAGTGGTTGATGTGACCAAAAGACACTGTATTATTATCACAATCGTTATTATGACAATAAAAGAGTTGTATATTCCTAAACATAAGAAACTTTACCATCTTAGAAAGGCTAATACAAACCTTTCCTTTCAATTCCTCAATGTGTGACCATTTGAGTAGAGGAAGAATACTCTAGGAGGGGAATCTGAGACGCTACAAGTATCTGGTAGTTTATTTTACTCCTGTTGATGGTCGCTTGAGCAAAATTATGATAAAAGTTTCACTCCAGTGTTCCTCGATGGTTGCCTAAGCGAGATGTTAGAGAGATAGTGTGTGATGTCATGGGCATAGGCACAATAGCGATTTATTATGTCAAACGGCCGCATTTGCCTCAAGGTCCATCTCCAATCCAACATCTAAAGGTAGTCCAACTATAAAAGCAACATATATTTCATAGGTGGAAAAGTATAACGCTCCAGTGAAATTAGTTAACTGGTAATTGATCTCATGGTTCACCTCTTAGCCTTATTTATTTCGAAACAAGACTCATGGATCTTATCATATCTGAAGAGAGATTGTAGAAAAATTCCAGCTACATTAAACATAGATCAAGAGTACATACATGGGGATGTTGATAAATTTGTAGGCTTTCATAATGAACTATCATGGAAAACTATTATCCCATGTTGCTTTTGTTGTATATTCTAAAGCTTGCAAGTAACATCTTAAGTCATTAGCACCAAATCTGAAGTCAAAGTCATGCTAAGTGAAGTTTACAATTGTAGGTTTAAGAAATATCCAAGTTAGAAGTCAACAAATCGTCTGTCAATCAATATAAATAATTTGAGGGTGCATAGATGTGCTATAGAAACTCAGTTGCACATATGCTTCATATTGTAATTTTATACACAATTGGTCAGAGACAGCAGCATATATGTCAATATGAGATATACATCTTCAGTCATCAGCCCGAAGTTTCTTTGCTTGGATCTTTTAGAATATATATATTCTCATGTCACTACAAAAATATAATTTTTTTGTAACGGCCCATTAGTGACGTGTTAAGCCTGTTGACACGTTACTAACGGTTAGTAACGTGTCATTAGTAACGTGGCTGGCAGGTTGCAAAATTGGAAGTTACTAATGGGAATTTAGTAACGTGTCAATTTCTGACACGTCACCCTTTAGTAACGTGTCAGAAATTGACACGTTACTAAAGTTTAAAAAATTAATTAAAAAAAAATATATTTCAAATTTATTTCTGGATTTTTTTTTTCAAATAATATCATGGAATTCCAAACCCAGATTTCAAATAAAATCATATTCGAATTTGATTTTCAAAATTCCAAACCCAGATTTCAAATAACATCAAATTCGAACCTAATTTTCAAAAATTCAAACCCAGCAAATAAAAATTTATTTGACAAAAAAAGAATTAATTGAACTTGGAATAGATCAATAGATTCAAACTCAGCAGCAAAAATTAATTTAAGCAAAAAATTTCAAAAGTTTTGAACTTAGAATCTAATTTTACTACTCACTCACTGTGTGGAGTTGGAAACCTACAACACCAAAAATCAGAAACCTACAACCCCAAAGAACCAGAAAAATCAGTAGGTTTAAAAGTTAAGACAAATGACAAAAAAATCAATAAGAAAAATTACTCATTAAAGTATATAATGTCCGATCCCTAAGTGGATTCAACCTGAAAAATCAAACCAAACCAACCAAAAAATTCAGACCCAGAAAAATTTCAAACCCAACAGCAAAAGAAATTTCAAAATCCCAAACCCAGCAGCCAAAACAAATTTCAACACCCCAAACCCAGCAGAAAAAAAAAAAAAAAAAATGTTAGATCTTCGATCTCTTCTCTTTTTCATCTTCTTCTTATCTTCTCTTTTTTTCTCTTCTCCTTTTCTTTTTCTTCTTCCCATATGAGAAAAGAGAGAGCTGCCATGGGCGTGAGAGCAAAAGAGAGAAAAAGAGAAGAAAGAAGAAGCACGGCCAGGATGAAGAAAAAAGAGGAAAGAAATAAAAAAATAATTGACAACTTTAGTAACGTGTCAAATTTGACACGTTACCATTTGGTAACGTGTTAGCTTTGACACGTCACTAAATGGTAACGTGTTAAATTTGACACGTTACCAATGGGAAATTTGAAAAAATAAATAAAAAAAATTTGAAAACTTTAGTAACGTATCAAATTTGACATATTACCAAATGGTAACGTGTCAAAGCTGACACGTCATTAAATGGTAACGTGTCAACTTTGACACGTTACTAAAGTTGTCAATTTTTTTTTTTTAATTTTCGGAACAATGACGTGTCAAATTTGACACGTTACCATTTTGTAACGTGTCAGCTTTGACACGTCACCAAATGGTAACGTGTTAACTTTAACACGTTACCAAATACTTTGGTAACGTGTGAAAAAGTGCCACGTCACCAAATAGTGACGTGTGAAAAAATCCTGCACAATAGGCACGTTACTAATAACACATTTTTTTGTAGTGTGTGAAAACATTATCTATCTTAAATTTTAAGAAGAAAAAAAAAACAGTATATTTTAGAATTTTTTAACTTTATATTTACTTTCATTTTCTTCTAGGGAAACAAAGGAGGAAGGATCTAAATCACTATTCATTTGTTGTTTAAAGTATGCAGCAGGTAATTGAAAGACGACAAAATCTGCATTCAAAGAATCTCAACAAAATGGACCAACCATCTTTGGAGTTGCAGGTTAGATATATACTTTGTAATTGGTGAATAATGTCGCTTTTGATGTTAGCTAGAATGTAATGGCCATGCATATTCGAAAGCATATTTATAACTTTGATGGATTTACCATGAAAGATCCTAAGTTTCTATAATTGCACCATTGATCTTATATATCACTAGTTCAAGTATAAGCCTACACACTTACCCCCATTGGTACAAGTAGATTGGAAGATAATATTGTGACACTAGTCATCCTCCTTACACTTACAAGGTGCAAAACACGCTCTAATCACAACTAACAAAGGACTCTCTTCTCCTTGGACAATCTCCTTCTCACATTCTTCCCCAACATCATAAGTAGGTTGTTGTGCACTATCAACCAAATTATCATCAACAAGCTTCTTTGATCCAATAAATAATCCCTTACAAATAGCAGACACATTTCCTACAATCAGCCATCCTATGTCCAAGCTCACTACATTTGAAACAACGTTATGGTGCATTATTAGAAGCCGCCCTATTAGGTTGCACATTCGCTTGCCCCTTATTCTGTGCAAGTGCTGAAAAAATATTACGATTAGTAGGTGCAGGGTTTGTTCAACTTCTACCTCCATTAATTTTTCCCTCCTACTACACTCATTGATCTTCTAGACAAAACTTTCACTAAATACAAGACACTTTAATAAGCTTAAGATACATTAACAGGATCAACGAAGTTCAAACAATCTTCAAATTTTTTCCTCATGCATCCTATGTACCTTGATACCAAATGATCGTCCAATTCTATAAGATTAATGCACGGTTGCAATTGATTAATGCATGGTAGCAATTGTAGAATTCCATGGTGTATTCACCCACAAAGCGCCTTCCATGCTTCAGATTACGAAGCTCTTGGTACGTCGTTCTCCCATAATTATGGGGTAAAAATATTTAATTTGTTCTTATATGCTTCAAAAATTTCTCTCAACTATTTATCTTTAACTTTTTGGGCGGACTCTACTATGTTTCAACTGTTGCCACCATGTAGCAGCTCTTCGAATTTAATAGCCATGATAGGAACTCGCCTATCATAAGGGACCTCGTTGAAATCTAAAATCTCCTTCACAATGGCTTCCCAATCTAGGAAATCTTCTGGCTACAAACAACCTTGAAACTTTTAGTATGTCAAGTTTGAACTCTGCCTCTCATTTTCTAGTGTGGTTGGACACCAAGGGACACTTCCTCCTTGCTCCATGCCCCACATTGGAGTAGTTGGAACTTCCTTGACACTCTCGTCACCATTGTCCTCTGTGAAACGCGAATTTGATTAATGGTGACGCCCGTTAGCAACAGCAAAGGTGGGGAGTTGGTCAACCAATGCATCAAATTGATCAAATCGCTCTTACATTCCCTGCTAATGTGTCTCTAGTTGCATGCTCATTACTTGTCACCTCATTGCTTTCATACACATCGCCAATGGCTGGAAGGAAAGTAGTTGGGCTCTAACTCCAGCTAATGCCGCGTGGCATAGTGAGAAATGGAATATTGAAACACAAAACTCACAACCCTTCTATACATCATAGAAAATGCTAAGAAATTTAGGAAAAATGATGAAAAACTTTTCATGAAGTACTCTTATTGATAAAATGATAATAAAAGACAACTTGTCTGCATCAATTTTCTTATGAACTAAGCTTCTCAGGTTCAATAGCCTTCCTTGCACAAGAACAATGTCACTGGAGCCTCATCTTTCAAACGGCCTTATATCTAATGAGGTCAGTTGATGTAGCATGGTGTAGTGGTTCACAAATAAAAGAAACACACAAGTCACAACCCATCAACAATACCAAGAAAGTTTAAGGTTTTGAGGGAAAATAGAAACAAATTCACCCTTTGTAAGTTTCTTATTGAAAACTGAGAATGAACAACATAGCATGAGGCAAAATAGGAGAAAAATCAACCTTTGAATATTTCTTTATGAAAACTAATGAAAAATACACATAATCTAGAACCAAAGCCATCCTAAGTGAGTTTATATAGAAAAACAAGTTTAAACCCTACTAGGAAGGCAAAATAAAATGGAACTTCTTACTCGCATTTGAAGGACAAAATTCTTGTTTGAATGGACCCTTGAGATTAAAGTTTGCAGTTGAACGAACTTCAACCAGCTATCGACCTAACGTCTTGGGTTTTGTAGTTTGCAGCATTTGGTTAAACTGGCATCAACCATCTATCAATTGAGCTTCTGGGGAAGTCACCTCAATTAAACGAGTATCGACTAGCCATCGACCAAGACTCCCTAGAATTCTGTCCTAAACTCATCCAACAGGCTTGTTTAAATGGGCTTGGGCTCTCATTCGAACGCTCACGTCTTCTCCAATTTTCTTCATGAATTCAAACGTTGTCTCATATGCATCATCCTCTCTGGGTTAGAAAGAATTCGCCCTCGAATCTACATTCTCATCATATGAGTCTCCCTTGTATGGGACAAGATGTTGGACACTGAACACATCGGATGTCTTGATATGGGTTGGATGTTTCAACCAGTATGCATTTGTATTGATCTTCTTATTGTTCACCAACGATTCAATCTTCCGAGCAAAAAGACTGTTATACTCCCCAACCAATAATCTGTCTTTCGTCAAGAAAACTCACACAAAATCACCTTCCTTAAATTCAGTAGCACGTCTCTTCTTATCAGTAATTGCTTTGTAGTTGGTGACAGAATCTTGCAACGTCTGAACTATAGCGTTGTGAACTTCCTAAATCTGAGTAATAAGATCTTCAACTTTAGCATTCACCGGCTTCAAATCAATAATAGGTGCTAAATCCAATGGTCCACGAGGATTAGCCACATAGACAATATAGAAAGAATTAGGGGAAACTACCTTTTGCCCCCATGAACTACAACGCCTTGACACTTTCCTCCCATCAACTGCCAACTGCACTACTTTGCCCCCATAAACTACCATTTTGTGCCCAAAACTCCCTTTCATCAATCAAAGCCGTTAACTTAGACGGTTAAAGTGACAATGCGTTGTAGTTCATGGGGGCAAAGTGGCGCAAAATGACGGGTTGGCCGTTTGAGTTAACGGCTTTGACTGACGTTTTGGGCACAAAATAGTAGTTAATGAGGGCAAAGTAGTACAGTTGGCAATTCAAGGGGGGAAAGTGCCAAAGCGCTATAGTTCATGGGGGCAAAAGGTAGTTTCCCCAAAGAATTAATATCGACGCTTCTATTTATAAACCAATTGTAAGCGAACTTTACTTAAAATAATTTTTTATTGTAAATCTATACATCACCCGAAAATACAATTGAGCTACATGCACCGCATTGGAAGTTTTTTTGCATGCATTAAAGTGAGTCATCTTAGAAATCACACCACTAGCAATCACCAACCACTCATACAACCCCCCAAGCATTTTAAACGTGGTCTTCCACTCATTCCTAGGATGAATCTGAATTTGATGGTAACAACTCTTCAAATCCAGCTTTGTAAACTCTTTAGCACCACTCAATTGGTCCAACAAGTCATCCAATTGAGGGATAGGCAATCTGTACCTGACTATGATATTATTGATGGCTTTGCAGCTTCCACACATTCTCCAAGACCCATCCTTCATGGGTGTAAGTAATGGTAGAACATCGTATGGACAAAGGCTCTCTCTAATATGGCCTTTAGACAATAAGGCATCCACCTGACGCCTCAACCCCTTCATGATCCTTGGGACTCATGCAGTAATGTGGGCAGTTTGGGAGATTAGCTCTTGGAACCAAGTCAATTTGGCGTTGTATATCACTAAAAGGAGGTAAACCTTCTGGCCAATCTTCTCGAAATACATCAACAATTTCCTCGAATAAGCCCTTCACCAATTCTGGCACTGCTTCTCCTATACTACTTATTCACCCAAACAAGACAAAGACTACTCCTAAGGCTAGCATCTCATCCACAAATTCCTTCCTTGCTAAGAGTAAACATCCCCTCTTGAAGGTTTTGGCTTGACTTGGTAGGAGTACAATCTTCACGTTATCAAACATGAAACTACAAGTGTTTTTCTTCCCATCATGTATGGCTACCTTATTGTAGTGGCATGGTCTACCCATTAGAAGATGACAAGTAAAAGAAATACTAATGTGGAAATAATAAGATAGTGACATAGGGATCTACATGGTTCGGTCTATGACCTACATCCACAAGATCAAGAACTAAGGCTACATTAAGCTCTTATTTCTCTAAGTATTATTTACAATATAACATGCTCCTATTTATAGGAGAATCATGTTCAATACAAATAGACTTCTACTCTAACAAGGTTAGCTAGGTAATAATCTTTAACTATTTATCTGTAACTCGATGATAGACTTCAAGTGTGACCTAGTGATAGTCTTATACTGTGACTATTATTCCTGAACTCCATGATATACTCTAATATTCCCCCTCAAAATCAAGGTGTAAACTTGTGAAAACTTGAGTTTGTTCTTTGGTCGGCAACGGAGGCCGAGATGGTGATCGGAAACTCATTGGAGTTAGTGGCAGCCAAGGTAGTTGAGTGGAGTTGATGGCACCAAAATTGAAACATCGGTTGCTCTTGAACTTGAACTTCGGCAATTGTGGCCGGCATCGGCTACTATGGCCGAGATTTGAACTTTGGCAACTCATCTCATAAAATCGGTTCAATAAGAGAGGGTTACCCACTCCTTATAAACATGTCCAAGATCTTGTTCATAAGCAATGTGAGATTTATTCCTCAACACCCTCCCTCACGTGTTGGCCAATATTTTTTCTGGTTCTTGTCACGGGATAAGCAGTATGAGCCCCCATTCATCTTGTGGTAGGCTCTGATATCATAAAAGAAATACAAATGCAGAAATAATAAGATAGTGACATAGAGATTTACGTGGTTCGGTCTATGACCTACATCCACAAAATCAAGCCCTAAGGCTGCATTAAGCTCTTATTTCTCTGAGTGTTATTTACAATATAGCATGTTCATATTTATAAGAGAATCATGTTGAATACAAATAGACTTTTATTCTATCAAGGTTAGCTAGGTGATAGTTTTTAACTATTTACCTGTAACTCAGTGATAATCTTCAAGAATGACTCAGTGATAGTCTTCTATTGTGACTATTATTCCTGAACTCCATGATATACTCTAACAACAAGTACCCATGACAACTACATCACACGATACCTCATCCCAATATGTAGACAATGTTTAGACAATGGAAAAGGACACTCGACAATATTTAGAAACCATTAACCTTATTCCCTTTCTTAAGTCACTCCAACTAGTTGGGACTAGGGTGTCTCTTTGTCTCCAACCCCAATTTTTAGAGATACCACATTCTAACACTCCTCTTCAAGCTGGAGCATATATACATATAAGCTCAACTAGGAAGAACAAAGCAAACAAAAAAAGAAAATTTAATAATCTCCTCCAAGCTAGAACAACTTGGAACACATAATAAAAAAACAGACTTAACAAAAGAAACATGAACAAGAAAATGCGCTAAACCAACCATAAACAAGTTGAAATTCCACAAAAAGCCAAAGCCGAACAAAAATTTGCCAAAAACTTCAACGCCGGTTGAATGCTCGCCGGAAAACTCCAACTGGTAGTCAGATCTCGCCATAACACATTAAGGCGTGTTGAATCTCGCCGGAAAACACCAATAACTAGTGAGAACCCACCGGAAAACACAAGGGCTAGTCAGATCTTGACAACCAACTATGACGATCATGATTCCAGCAATAAATATAATCAACAACCAACAACAATCACATTTGTCGTGATCAAACCAACCAACAAATTAAATTTGATTAATGATCAATGCAACCAATAACAGAAAACCTACAATAATGTTAGATTGATCCTCAATAGATCCAACAACAGAAACCCAACGACTAGTCAACAATCAAGTTATAAGGCACCTGGCCTAATTAAGAAACCACTTGAACATGTTGAAAAATATTTGAATTGATGAAAAACTATTTGAACCAGTTAAGAGAAAGGAATAACCACCCAAAATTGCACTTAACCACTGAACCCACATGAACTCAGCTAGAACCTCATTGAACGGGTTGGAATATGCTTTAAACTGGCAGAAAAATGCATTGAACTTGATGAAACACCACTGAATCGACCTAGAAAAAGTGAACCGGATAAAAAACCACAGAACCTAAGGTTAAACTCACTAAACTGGCCAAAGAAGACATTGAACCAAACAAAACTTACCAAACCGAATCTAAAAGATGTTGGATCAATCTCAGAACACTCTGAATTGGGAGAAAAGATTCTAAATTAGATTGAAAGATGCAAAACCAGTTAGGATGGTAAATAAACCGAGAACGCAGCTATCCATATCCACGACAGGGAGAGCTACCAATATCAACCACTCTTCCCTATTGCTGGCGGCGCCGTTGGCCACAATTTCCAGCGGTGATTGCAACTACAACACCACATAATCTACTGGAAGGATCATCGTACAGTTCTAAACACCACAGATGTTGTTGAAGAACACAAAAATCCACATATAAAGACATCAAAAGCCGCTAGAAACCACTAAAAGCAACGATAATTTCCAAACATCATTGTAATAGCCATTGAGCACCATAGAGAATGTCGCCGACCATGAAAACTACAAGAACTAACCACCACGAAACAACACGATTTTGACAAGAAATTCTGACAGAGATGCCGAGAATCTGCAAATTCAGCAACCCTTCCAACAGAAAGAGAAGGTGGCAGTAGGCAATGGCATTGAACTTCAAATTGAAAATACTGGTTCCACTCTCTTTTTCACTCCTTACTCTTCCTTTAAAATGACCAATATATAACACTGTCCACAACCCTCAGCCAACCTACTTTCTATACAAAAATTTTGTTGTGATAATTTTTGCTACTTTATCATAACCTCATCTCATTATTTTACTAAGGACCTGCTGAACCATGCAACGCTCTTGGAGGAGAGGTGTGAAAATGGCTTGTATCCACTCAGGCTGTGAGGGAATCTTCACAAAGAGACCAAGACTTTTATAGCTTTCTTAGGAATAAGGACCACCTCTTTAGTGTGGTATTTTAGACTAAGGCATCCTTCCTTAGAGATTGTCAATAGAATTGTTAAAGACAAATCTCTCCCTGTTTCCAATTATGATGTCAATAAAACAGCTTCTTGTGTTTCATGTCAATTAGGCAAAAGCAAAAGACAGCCATTTCATGCTTCTAACCGTGTCTCTGTTAAACCTCTTGAACTAATTCATAGTGACATTTGGACATCTCCTGTGCAATCTGTCAGTGGCTATAAGTACCATATAGTTTTTATTTATGACTGGTCTAGATTTACTTGGATTTATCCTCTACATCATAAATCAGAGGTGTTTGAGAACTTTGTCAAATTTAAACTTCTTGTCGAAAACCAATTCTCCACTAAAATCAAACAACTCCAATCTAATGGTGGAGGAGAATATACATCAACTTAGTTTCAATCTTTCTTATCTCAAAATGGAATTGTGCGCAGAAAGTCGTGCCCATATACCTCCCAACAGAATGGCTTAGCTGAACGCAAACTCAGACACATACTTGAAACTGGCCTCACTCTCCTAGCTCATTCTCATCTCTCCAATAGGTACTGGGTAGATGGCTTCCTTACAGTAGTCTATGTGATCAATAGGTTACCCACATCTGTCTTACAAAATCAGTCTCCTTACTCCAAGCTCTACAACCGTGATCCAGATTACCAAACGCTTAGTCTTTGGCTGCTTATGCTACCCTCTTCTCAAACCCTATGGCTTGCACAAGTTAGAGTATAGGTCAAAACCTTGCATCTTCCTATGCTACAATTATGCCGGCTATAAGTGTTTGGACCCTGTGACTAACAAAGCTTATTTGTCTAAGCATGTTATCTTTAATGAAGATTCATTCCCTGCCAAGGATCAAGCTACTACACAATTTCATTCCAAGATCAATGCACAAGGTGATGCTCCTCTCTTTCTACCTATTTCATTACCTCTTAACTATCCATTTTCTGTTGAGACTAACTCTAGCGCAGCAGCCACCTCACTTGACCCAACCCCAACTGCAACCTGAGCATCCGAAACCTCATCCTCTACTGCATCTGCAACATTAAATGTAGACACCAACCACCCTTCCCCTAGTTCCCATGCCTCTCCCTCAATAACCAACCCTGCAGCCTCACCCCCTGCCAACACACCTGCACCATATGCAGTGTTCCTAGGGGACTGCCTTATAGCCTGAAGTGCAAAGAAGCAGGCTGTTGTTTCAAGGTCTAGCACTAAAGTAGAGTATAGATCACTCTCCATCACTACAACAGAACTTTTTTGGATTAGAATGCTACAGAAAGAGATCCAAGTATATCTAGCTGGTCCTCCAGTTCTCTGGTGTGACAACATCAGTGCCTTAGCATTAGCTTCTAATCCAGTCTTCCATGCTAGAACCAAACACATAGAGGTTGACTACCATTTTGTTAGAGAAAAGGTGCTTAATCGGGGTATCTTACTTCAATTCATTTCTACTCATGATCAAGTGGCTGATTTATTTACCAAAGGACTCCCATCAGCTCAATTCCTTGCTCTGAAGTCCAAGTTGTTGGTGGTTGCTCCCCCCATAAACTTGCGGGTGGGTGTTAAAGTATACCAAGCTATCAAGGGCTTGAGTGCAAGCAAGTAGGCTGGCCAAGGATCGAGCACACATCCAGTGTGCTTGAGCGCAAGCAAGCAGGTTCGCAAACAAGCAGGCTTGCCAAGGATCGAGCGCACATCCAGTGCGCTCAAGCGCAGACTCGTATGCAAACGATCCCAGCAACTGCAGTAAAACAGAGAATCGATATGGAAAGATTTGGAGCATTCCACGACCACCTATGACAGCATCCAGAGAAGATTTCCTTAAGAATACGCATGTAATCTAATCTGTTCTAGAGGGAAAGTTGCACAATTAGAGAATAGCTTGGACAGCAAGGAAGGATACTAGAAGATTTGCTTAGTATATAGAATATCTTGTAATATTTGATTATGTCTGGTATTGTTCTCCATTAGGTCAAATTGTAGTACATATACTACTTCATTGTACATATACAATTTATCAACTTTGAATATACCTTTACAAAGTTTTTCACATATGTGGGGTTTAGACCAAGGATCCTAAAGGCTAAACCTACTCTAATATCATATTGTAGTTTGCACGAAAAGTTTAGAGAGAAGCTGGAGGCTCTTTACTCCTCATGTAGCCTCACATACTTTATTATTTAGGTCGAAAAATATTACAATGACTAAAATACTCACTTACTGTAAACCATAACAAACTCTTCTAATTAACAACATTATTTACAATTTTTTCCAGTCTTATTTCCTTAATTTATACGTAAACGTTAATGCAATCCTAAGGAAACATGATTTTGGATTGTTTATTAAACTGTTATCTGAAACTTTTTGAAACTTACATAAAAAAGGAAAATCGTTTCGTAATATGAAAGCTAGATGTGTTTCCTAGAACAAATTACTTGTAGCAATTTCAAAATGATGAGCCCTTAAATATCTAACCGAAGGCAGGAAATGCCTACATATTAAAAGTGCTTGCAGACATATCATATACTAAAATTCTTCATGAATATTGACTACTCTTTGTGCCCTTTTAGATTGACAACAGTGCTAAAACCTTGTCGAGCAATGAGACCGTGGAGAGGACTCATGGAATGAGGTAGTGTAACGACATTGCTACTGTTTGTGCCATTTGTGAAACTAAATTAATGGTAGAATGATTACATCTAACAGGCAGATGATAGGAGAAGTGCTCCAACGATTGAATGTAGAAGAACTACAGAAACTAGAGGAACTTCTCGAAGTAGGCTTGAGCCGTGTTTTAAATACAAAGGTTTGTCTCTCTATGTTGTCTCTATTTGCTGGCATTATAATAGAGCGATGAAATTTCTGTTAATGTGAGAAGCTTTTACGTGTTTCAGGATGAAAGATTTCTTGGGGAGATCAGTGCCCTTAAGCGGAAGGTCATGTCCTAAACTTTAAATTTTTAAAGACATTTCATGCAATTATTATAATTTCAAAAAATATAGAATTTAAAACATCTTCATGCACATATATGTTGATGCAAGTCCACAAAAACCATATTGGGGACAATTTGATTTCGTTTTTCCAAGGTCTTTGTATGTGCATTGGCTTTTATATGTCTTTGGGTTTCTATGTTGTTGGTTTTGTTCTCTTGTCATGTGTTGAAAGTTCCCTTTAAATGCAGGAAGCCCAACTGATGGAGGATAACCAGTGCCTAAAACAGGTATCAGGTGTTGAATTTCTTTGTGTTTTCTTTGTTTCCCTACTTTCTCAGTTGATGGGAGATGTTTCTTTCAGCAGATGGAGAAGCAGTTGAAAATTAAAATACATGCAATTGAACAAGGTCAGTCATCTGAGTCAATCATCAATATTTGCAGCTCATCTTATCCTCCTCAACACCAAGACAACGAAGACACTTCTCTTAAGCTGGGGTAAGTTTGCAACATTACACAACACTAAGTTTGTTTATAATATTAAGAATTCAATCACTTTAATTTAAATTTTAATATTTAGGGACCTCATATTTACCCAACATACAGTTTTAGCATATAAGCATATATAATATGAAATTGGTGGTTTCAGTGATATTGGTTTCAACTCATCAATAGCCTTGGTTTGTGACAAAATGCCAAGACATAGCATACTATTTATGTTGGTATATCTTTCGATTCCTTGCAGGTTACCTTTTCCCTAACTGACGTTGAAAGATAAAGAAGACATGGATACGCATTATCTCAATTGAAAAACAACATTAGATGTCTAAGTATAGATGCTTAATTTATGTTATGGAGACTAGGCAGAGCCTTGGTCTAAGTATATAGATGCTTGATTATGTTATGGAGACATAGGCAGAGCCAAGGGTGGGTGAGAGGGAGCAAATCAATCCTCCCCCAGCTAGGTATCCCACTTTAAAATATTGAAAAAATAAATGGAATTCTATAAATTACTCACAGGATCTTATTGACTTTTTAAAGCATTGGAAAAACAATAAGATTCTAGAAATGGAAGGATCTGGCTTCCCACTGGTTACATACAGATGAAGTGACTTATTTATGGCCATAAATCAATATATGTTTCCCATGGGAAACATATATTGGAATTGCAGAGTTATTAAATAATTAGCTTATAACCCGCGTAATGCTTCTTCATTATAATTTAATTATAAAATTTAAAAATATTATAATCGTACTTTTCATAAGTATTATGAAATTTACTTTTCATAATTGTAAGAGGAAAACTTGAATTTTTCTTAATCAAAACATTAATGTAAAATTAAAAAGAATCTCTAATATTGTTGGTGTAATACTTATTAGATTTCAACACAAATAAAACTCAAAATTATGAACATTCGAAAAAGTACTTTGGTTGTAGAAAAAAGTATGCGCAAGATTCTTTGTTATGGTTTAATGTCAAAATTTAAACACATCTCTATCAAACTTTTCATTATAGGTAGTAAAAAAAAAAAAAAAACTATCACATCCTTTTAAATAAAAAGACATGCTAAAGGTTATACACCAATAAATTACTCAACATAATGACACACAATCATGCATAGAACATTGCATAAATGTATAAGTCGCATAAAATTTTACTATCATAAGGCCTTTAACTTTAATTAGTTTAATCCATATAAATTAAAACGTGTTAAAATCTTTGTTCCTATATGCATAGTTTTAAATGAAAAATATAAAGAAAAAAAAATAGTGAAAAGAAAGCTTGGATTGTGATTATCAAAGCATTTATAGAAAGTTAGTAAGAATCATTAATATTATTAGTGTTATACCTGTTATATTTCATACAAATTATAAAACCCACATAATTATGAGCCTTAAAAAAAGTACATAGCAAAATAATAAAAAATATTTCAGTCAACAATGCAATCAAATAATCATCTCACATTATATTCAATCTTAATTATCTCTTAGGTGTTTCAAAGTTCCCTTTTAGAATAATAATCAAATAAATTTTTGCCTTCTTTTGCTTTCAAAAGCATAAAAAGTACTTACAAAAAAAAATTGAAAATCCGGGTAAATCATACAAATAAACAAAAAATCTCATAGGCGAATAGATGCATGTTATATTAAACAATTAACGATTTTACAAACTAATGGACACTAAGCAAAAATGATACGCATCAGACAAATATCAAATAAGAAGCATATTATATCAAACAATTAACGAGTTTACAAACTAATTGACACTAAGCAAAAATAAGCCCCAAGATGACCGTTGTGATTAATTTTACACTTTGGTTTGGACATCGAATACATAATTTCTCGTAAAATGCTAATCATATATATATATTATTAATAAAGTTTATTTTTGCTAATGAAATCAAAAATAAATACCTAATCATTATGTTGAATAAAAATCTGACAATCTATACAATTAATAATTAATATACAATTATATATTTTTTTAAAAAAAAACCAAAAATAATGCAATGAAATTTTTGATTAATAATCTTTATGCCTCTTAAAAAACCAACTGAACCCATGCAACTTAAGTTTTTTGAACCGGTTTTTTATTATTTTTGATTAATAATGCAATGAAAATTTTTTTTATTTTGTTCCTACATCATATCAATTAGTTCATCTAATTCAACTATAACATATAATATTATGTTATATACATATTAAAGTCGGATGTCCCGAAGAACATATAGATATTAAAGTGATTAAACATAATAATAGATGATAAGTTTGACATATCCTTCGTATGATTACCTTTTTTTTTTCTCTTCACTTTTTTCTATTTAGTGCGGAGAAAGGGAAACATATATATATATATATATATATATATGAAGTGCCTTAAAATTGCGATATGTGGCGTGAACCTATTTTTTTTTAAATGCTAAACTGGTTTTTAAGGCATGATTTTTTAACCGGTTTTTTTAAGGAAAAAGCGGCATTAATTAACCTCATTAATTGCGTTAATTATATTTCAAGAGTTTTTCATATATAAATTATTTAATAAATTAAGTATTATTAATGTCCGAATCAAATAAAGAAACAAATAATATAAATCAAATTATTATGTATTAATACGTTTACTCAATTTAATATGTATATTAAGCTACTAACAAGAAGTCGAAGAGGCTAAGGATTCTTCTCTCTAGGTTTTCTCTCTGAAACCTAAAGGTGAAGCTTTCTCTCTTATCACTTTGGTGAGAGGTTGTGATGTTTGTCTGGAACCATGAGTAATATGACAGACGATCTAACTAACTAAAGGGAGAGGTTCAACCTGTTGGACTTGGAGTGCATGGGGGTTGATATCCCGGAGTAGGAAATTGATTATGTAGTGTCTCTAGGGTCGTTGTGCGTTGTAAGGAAACTGTTGGCAGATTGGATAGTAGGGATTCTAGGGAAGGAGATCATTAAAACCCTATTGATCCGAGCATGGCATCCGATAGGCTGGGTAACCTTCAAAGCCCTAGGACCAAACTTGTTTCTTATTGAGTTCGAGCATTCCTGGGATAAATCCAAGATTTTGGAAGGACGCCCGTGGAAGTTTGATGGGCATTTGTTTTCTCTGGCAAATTTTTATGGGGTGATGCCTCCTTACCAATTGGAGTTTGAAAAAGTGGCCTTTTGGGTTCGGAATTTCAACCTTTCCCTGGGATGTATGGGTAAGGAGACTAGGCGCCGGATTAGAGCAACCGTTGGTGAGGCGGAGGAGGTTGTGGTGAATGACGATGGAGTTGGGTGGGGTGAATTTCTGAGGATAAGAATAGTTTTAGATTTATCCAAACCCTTGTCTCGGGGTAGATTTCTCTAATTGAAGGTCAAGTCAATTTGGGTGACCTTTCGATACGAAAAGATCCCGAAATTTTGCTTTAACTACGGTGTGATTCATCATGGCAATAAGGTGTGTGCAATAGTGGGAAATAAGTGGCGACAGGGGAGGGATAACGGACCTGAATTTGGCCCATGGTTGAGAGTCAAGTCCCCGAACCGAAGATACGGAGGTAGTAGCTCTTGGGATCGAGGAGTGAGGAGAGAATCAAGAAATGAGTAGTGCAGCCACCAGTTGGAGAGCGAGCAGGGTGATGCTAACAGTGGATTCACCGAGACGGGTGGTGGCCGGAACTCCACCAGACTAGTGACACCCCCGGGCGGGGATGAGGGTATTTCGAGTTTTCACAAAGTTTGGGTAATCTTAATCGGGCAACCGATGATTGCACAAATCCTCCACAGTTTGGTATGAAGAAAGTATCCGCAGGAAATTTAGGAGATGAATTTTTGGCAAGAAACAAACCACTCCAAAAGGTTACTAATGAAGATTCTAACCAGTACCATCATTTGGGGGATCCGGTTGAAGTAGCAAGTAATGAGGAAAGAAATAATGGGGGACCATCAAACATTTATATTGGTCAATGGGATCAAATAAGGGAAAAGATGGTCTGGAATGTAATGGAGGGAAATAAGGAGGGAACCATTAAGAAGATGGGTCTGGGTGAAGCCACATCACCAAGCATTAGGCACGTGACTGAATTCAAGTCAATTGGGAGGAAGTTGCTTGCAAACTCTACTGGTGCGTCTCTAGGCCGAGCTAGTACTAAAGTCCCTGGGACAGCTTCTTTACTTAATGGGCCTATTACCCAACCTATTACCCAAGTGGGGAGAAAGAGACGGGGCTGCGATATTGGCACGAAGTTGGCAAAACCAAGGGTAGGGACTGAGGCTCCAAGTCATGGGAATGAAGACAACTCAAGCAGGAAACGGGTAAAAACTATGGAGGACTTATCTGGGAATGAGATTTTCGATATGGTGGCAGCTATGATGCAGCCCCGCCATTCTCAATGAGTCTTTTGAGTTGGAACAGCCAAGCGCTTAGGAACCCTAAGACAGTTCGTGACCTTTACCACATTGTGAAGGATAAGAAACCCTATTTGGTTTTTATAATGGAAACGAAAATGCTTAATAAAAATTGTGACTTTTTACATATAAAACTGGGCTTTTAATATATGTTTGGAGTTGATTGTGTGGGGCACAGTGGAGGTTTGCTTTTATTTTGGAGGGCTGGTTTTCACGTTGACATTCAAAACTTTAGTCGACGGCACATTAACACAATTGTTTTTGGTAGTGAGACGGGTCCCATTTAGAAAGTAACGTGATTCTATGGCAACCCCGAAATGGAAAAAAGAAAGGAATCTTGGGCGTTGTTAAGGCACCTTTCCCATTTAAAACCTCTTCCATGGCTATGTGTGGGGGATTTTAATGAAGTTGTAGTTTTGTTTGAAATAAAGGGCACTGATTATCGTCCTATATGGCAAATGGAAAATTTTCAAAGAGCTTTGGAAGATAGTCAACTCTATGATTTGGGTTTCAAGGGATCAAAATTCACATGGAATAATGGGCGTTATGATGTAGATTATACCCAAGATCGATTGGATAGGGCTATGGCCAATACGGAATGGAGTGCAATTCGGAATGATTTGGGAGTAGATGTTATGGCATGTTGCAGCTCCGACCACCATCCACTTCTCATTCCTTGAAACAAGAATGGAGCTACAACTGGGCGTAAATGTAGACAATTTCGTTTTTAAGCAGGGTGGACGAAGTGTGGGGATTTTACTAAGGTTGTCCAAGACTCATGGAAAGGGAGAAGATTATGTGGGGACCCGTGGTCAGTTTTCAAGGACAAATTAAATAGCTGCCAGAAGGTCATCCAACAATGGGTCAAAAAGAAGAAGCAACCAACAGAAGGGTATATTCAGGAGAAAACAAAAGAATTGGAGAAAATCCAAGTGGAGGCAAACCCCAAGAATGTGCACGTTGAGAGGGCCCTTAAAGAAGAATTGCATGTGCTGATGGAACAAGAAGACCTCAAATGGCGTCAAGGAGCGAAGGAAGATTGGCTTCGAGATGGAGACCATAATACAAAATTTTTTTACGCTTGTGCAAACCAACGCCAATGCTGTAATAGTATTGAGACTATTATTGACGAAGAAGGGTGTACGTGTGCATCTTAGGTCACCATTGAGGAAGCCTTTGTCACCTACTACCAAACACTCTTCACTACGGATACTCCCCATAACATAGATGAGTGTTTAAATGCAGTTGAAGGCAGACTCACAGAGGAGATGAAACGGCAACTGGTTACTGATTTTTCGGAGGAGGAAGTGCATAGATCACTGATGCAGATGGGACCCATCAAAGCTCAAAGACTGGATGGCTTCTTGGCTGGGTTTTATCAACAAAATTGGGCCACGGTGGGTCCGGAGGTATGTCGTGCAGTTTTACACTTTCTTAATGGTTCTAAGATAGAGGAGAAAATTAATGTTACGCATATTGCACTAATCCCAAAAAAACCAGTTCCTAGTTGTGTCTCTGATTTTAGGTCTATTAGCCTCTGTGATGTCATTTATAAAATCATATCCAAAGTATTGGCGAATCGGCTCAAGATGGTTCTTCCACATGTTATTATAGACAATCAAAGTGCCTTTATCCCAAGTAGACTAATTTCTGATAATATTATGCCGGCTTATGAAACTCTACATTCCATGCACACTAGAATGTGGAGTAAAGTGGGCTACATGGGGATAAAGCTAGACATGAGCAAGGCCAATGACAGAGTGGAGTGGGTGATTTTAGAAGTCGTCATGCGAAAATGGAATTTCCGGAGAAATGGGTAAAATTGATTATGGAATGTGTCTGCTCCGTATCTTATGTTGTCTTGGTGAATGGACAGCCAATTGGATATATCAAAACTTCACAAGGGATCCATCAGGGCGATCCCCGTTCCCCATACTTTTTCCTGCTGTGTGCGGAAGCACTTAGTTCTCATTTGGCCCAAGCAGAAAGGAAGGGGGTGTTACCTGAGGTGCCCACTTCTAAAAAAGGCCCTAGGTTGAGCCACCTTTTCTTTGTAGACGACAACTTGGTTTTTAGCAAGGCGAACTCGGTGGAATGGAGGAGGTTAATGAAGCTTCTAGAAAGATATGAAGCTGCCTCGGGCCAAAAGCTAAATAAGGATAAGACATTCATCTTTTTTCAGTCGCAATACTAGCTCGAAAAAACGATTGGAAATCTCTCAGCTCTCGGGTCTCCAAGCGACCCAAAGTTATGATAAGTATTTGGGACTACCGACTCTCGTAGGCAAGTCACGGACAGAGGCTTTTAAATGCATCAAGGATAGAGAATGGAATTGTCTTAAAAATTGGAAGACGAAGTTCTTATCACAAGATGGAAAGGAGATCTTAATCAAGGCAGTGGCGCAAGCAATACCCACCTATTGCATGAGCGTTTTTCAACTCCCTATAGTTTTGTGTAAGGAGATACAAGGGATGAGCAACGTTTCTGGTGGGGCCAAAAGGAGAATATATCTATAATACATTGGATGAGCTGGGAAAGAATGGGGGTATCCAAAGCAAAGGGAGATTTGGGATTTCGCGATTTGGAGGTTTTTTAACAAAGCTCTTGTAGCAAAACAAATTTGGCGATTGCTACAATGCCCGGATTCTTTGGCAAGAAAAATTCTCAAAGCTAAGTACTATCCCTCTAGCTCTATCTTGGAGGCCAAGTTGGGAAACCGGCCATCCTTTGTTTGGAGGAGCATCATGGTTGCACAACCGATTCTCCAAAATGGACTAATGTGGAGGATTGGAGAGGGGAGTGATATTTGCGTATGGGGAGATAGATGGATCCCAAACCCAACCACGTATGTGGTCCAATCTCCGAGAATACTTTTAGAGAGGCAAGCCCAGGTATCTGAGCTTATTGATCCAAACTCACAACAATGGAAGGCCAATCTTGTTTATGAAATTTTCCTTGAGGAAGAAGCAAAGGTGATTAAAAGCATTCCAATTAGCCCGGTTAGAACAAAAGATAGACTTATTTGTTGATGTACTAAAAATGACGTTTTCTCCGTCCGAAGTACTTATCATCTAGAGATGGAAACTATGTCCAATATGTGAAGTGGGGGATCTAAACCAACAAGTAGTTTTGCATGGAACAATTGCTGGCACTTGAAGGTCCCGAATGTAGTCAAGATGTTTTTATAGAGAGCCCTTAATAATCTTCTCCCTACCAAGGTTAATCTCTCAAAAAAAGGAGTAGTCCAAAGTACCTTGTGTCCTATTTGTGAAGCTGAAGATGACACGGTGGAACACATTTTGTGGAGTTGCCCGTCATCAACTGATGTGTGGGGTAGTGGTCCGATAAAATTGCAAAAAGCTGGAGGAATGAGTGGCAGATTCTCCACTATTTTTGAGAATTTGTTAGCTCGCTGTGATAGAATTCAAATGGAGATTTTTGCGGTAACTGCTACACACATCTGGCAGCGCAGGAACACTGTAGTTCATGGAGGCCCTTTTCTCCATCCAACTTAGCTCCTGCGAGAGGTACAGAATGCACTGGAAGAGTTTCATCAAGTGACCAACGGCGTTGCAGTGGAAGAGTCTCATTGTTTAAAACGTAATATTGCAAAGTGGCAACCCCCACCAGCAAACATGATTAAGATGAACTAAGATGCGGCAATAAACGTGAATAAGCAAAGAATGGGGCTGGGTATTATCGCCAGGGACTCGAGGGGGAAAGTCCAAGCCGCACGCAGTGTAACTAATGAATATATAGCAGATCCCACCACGGCAGAAGCCATGGCAGCCCTGAATGCCATGTTGTTTAGCAAAGAAATGGGCTTTGATAATATCTTTCTTGAAGGGGACGCCATGCAAGTTATTGAAGCTATTGACATAAAAGGGCAGTGTTTTAGTAGCTTTGGACAGTTCATAGAAGGTATATAGTTAGAGTTACGTGGTTTGGAGAATGCTAGATTTTTACATGTTTTGAGGGACGCCAATAATGCTGCGCATATGCTTGTAAAATTGGCTACCACCCATGTCACTTTCTCTACTTGGTTGGGGGATACCCCACCAAGTATACGTGATATTGTAAGGAGGGAGCAACCTCTTCTTCTTGTGTGATCCTTTCGGATCTTTTTGACTTAATAAATATCTCAATATTCCTTTAAAAAAAAAATAATAATATGTATATTAATACGTTTAGGATTCTCCAAAAAAAAAGGTCATATATATATATATATAACCGGTTTTTCTTAAAAGACCGGTCATTAATTGCGTTAATTATATTTCACTATAATCCACATGTCATTAATTAGCATCCTTAATTGCGTTAACTATATTATAATCCATGTATTATTCTTGCAAAATTTTTTCTTTATATTATTCATTTTAAATCATATATACTTATAGGAACAAAGATTTTAATTTTTTTTTTATTTAAAGAGGTGAGATATATTTTTATACGTCTTTTTAACTTATAATGAAAAATGATATATTTAAATTTTAAAATTAAATTATAATGAAGAATCTCGCGCTATCTAGTTACAATAAAAAACAAAGGGGGCAAAGCCTTCTTGAGAACAGTTGAGAATTTGTCAAATAACTGACGAGTCCTTTCCAAGTAACTGATACCGCCAACAAAGGCAGTTGAAGTAGACAAAGTTTCATAAACGAAACAAAACACTGAAGGGTTATCGACATGACCTTCAGTAGTAGGCTGAGACAACCACACACGACCATCAGTGATGGATAGAGAGTGAAAACTCTGGCAAGAAAAAAAAAAAAATAATAATAATAATAATAATAAAAGTTGGGACAAAAAAGTAGCCAAAAAATAGAAATACATAGAATAGAAAAATATAGGAAAAATAAAAAAAGATAATAAATAAAATCACTTAACAATGGCATCGGCGGCGGATACTATGGCAGAGGAAGGCGACATGGCTATATAAGTAATAGTAAGGATGATCTTTTCATCGTCTCAAAATTGATGTAAATTTTAAAATCATTATTGGATTTAAAATTAGTTATTATTAAATTTTGATTTATGATGATTTTAAAAATCACACCAATTATAAAAAATAAAAAAATAAAAAGTTGCATAACATTACTATTTTACAATATATCATATATTTTACAATATATCATTTTACAATGGAGTACTTCCGGGGGGACAGGAGTAGTGTAAGAGGGCACAAACATATCATATAATTTCTGTCCAGAGATCTGGAAAGCATACCAAGATAGCCCATAAAAAACCATTTTCACTTTATTATCTCATCGCCTAGGAAAATGTAGAAAGCAATATCATTTAATTATTCCTTGTACTTTTTATTGCCAAAGCTCCAAAGTTTAGACAACCCCTCTGTTTCGCCACAACAGGAAAAATATTGTTTCCTTCAACTTGTTCACTTTGTTTCATTCTCCATCTCTCTCTCAACTATTGGTGGCTTTTGTAGGCTTTGGGGCTCTATGCTGTTTAAGAAGGCTTTGGGGCTGTTTCCTCTGCGATGCTGAAATAGTGATCTTTTCTGCTCTTTGAGGGCATCAGTACCACCTCAAGGTTCATTCTCCAATGCGTGTGTGATCGGAGATGATGATGATGAGATAGCCCAACTCCTCGATTAACCACCATGATTGAACAAACTAGACGAATGACTGAAAAAGTGTACTGTATATAATATATCACATGAAAGAAAAGTACTACAGAATCTTATGGCTTCTGCAGAACACAAACAATTAACACGAACCGGTTAATTTCTGTTGTTGCTACTTATTTTTGCTGTGACGTTGCTAACTATTGCCTATTAGCTAATAGCAAAATTTCTTTTTTAATTCTTTTTTCGGATGTTTTAGAGTTGCATATACTTCTTGTATTTCAACTTTTACCTCTCATACAAAACCAAGTTGACACCATTTCTTTAAGTTTTTCTTCATAATGAGCATGGATGTCCGAGAACTTGAGTTCTCCCTTTCCCCCCACTCCCTTTCCCTCTTCTTCCCCCCCGCCCCCCGATTCTTTCACCCCCTCCCCCACTTTTTTTTTTTGGTTTTCTTCTTCTCTTTTTTTTGGGGTTCTTGGTCCTCCGCGCCGGTGTACTGTCCTCCTGGTGCTGTGTCCTTTGCCGGGGTTGATGGGGCTCTTGGATCGGACTCCATTATGCTCAATCTAGGTTCCTTTGTCAGCCCTCCTCGACACGGGCCCTCCACCGCGCGCTCCGGGCCCACCTGCTTCCAATGGCTTCTGATTCCAGCGTCAAATCGTGACTCGCAAGTGCTCCGTGTGGTTGTTTCGCGCTCTGGCCTGAATTTTCTGGCTGCCTCTGGTGGTGTTTGTGGGCATTTGTGTTTTTTTTTTTTTCTTTTCTTTTCTTTTTCTGTATTTTCTGTTTTCCTGATTTTATGGTCCTAACCTTTTTGAGTTGAGGATGTGAATAATTTCCTGGCTTGCGAGTTTAGGAAGAAGAGTTTTGGTTGGGGGCTTATGCACCCTTGCCGAGGAAAATGAGCTACCTATGCATTGAGTGGAGTATGTCTGGAACAGATCTATTGTTATAACTGAATATTAGTAATGAGTTAGGGAAAGATTTGTCATAGATAGGTCTTAAATGTTAGATTATTTTGTATGCATCTATAACATGTAACATTGTAGCTTCAACTATGATTCTTTATGAGCTTTGCTCTGAGTTGTAAAGGCGTTTATGCTCGTGCTCCTCCTTTTAATGAGACTGGAATGGTTTTCTCAACAACAAAAAAAGTATGGATGTCCAAATGAATGATGCGTTGCTCTTATTTACTGATAATCTTATAATGCAAAGAGTCTCTATTTATAGAGAGGTGGAGAGAATACAAAATGGTATAAGAGATCAAACATAAAGAAGGGTCAGTCCAGGGGTGAATCTCCCCAAAATTTTTACAAATTTGCTTAAAATATACCAATTTTATAAATTTGTCCTTCCAAAATAATATTTTTGTCACCCGAAAATAATATTTGTGTCCCATTTTAATTCTTTTTTTTTTTTTTTTAAGTTTTGCGCCCCCCAACCCCCCAAAAAAAATAAAAAATAAAAATTTGCGTCTCCTTTTAATTATTTTTTCTAGTTTACCGCCTCTTTCAACATAAAAAACCTAAAATGCCCCATTCATTTTGTTTCCCTTCATATTCTAGTTCGCTTATAACCAGAAGCTCAATTTGGTTTGGGACTATGATTGAGTATATAAAAGAAAACGTTAAATGATTTGGGTTCTTTGAATGGCTTTTAACCAACAATCAGTTACCATTATTTGGCTTGACTCTAAGCATTGTTGTTATTTGGAGCTTGAGCAAATTGTTAGAAAAAAGAGTATACACTGCAATGTACTTTTTTTCCTATAGATCGTGTTTAATTTATTTTATTAGTTATTTATACTATTAATGTGTGTTTTGGATGCCATGAGATTAAATGTAAGACTTCTATGCTTTTATTATATATAAACATGCACAAACACACATATAAAGAGATTATATATATTTATGTGCTTTTGTATTATATAAGTCTGTATCTCCCCAACCAAAAAAAAAAAAAATCCATCTCCTCACACCATAAATTTTAGTTCCGCCACTAGGTCAGTCCATATTAAGATCATTGAAAAAGATTAATCAAGTTTTTTTTTTTTCTTTGTAATTGGAGACTTAGTATCTCGAATAGCTCAAACCATGCATTTTTAGTATCATTCAATACAGAAACTCCATCTCAACTACATTCAACATCACAATCCACTCTATCCATTCCAGTTGATCATCAAAAATACAATATAGTAATACTAGTTGTACCCTAACATTTCCTCAAACTTAGGGTTCAAAAGGTGTACAAGAATTGTAAGAGCCATAATCTGCTTGTGCATAAATGTTTTTTATTTTTCCTAGTAACTAAGAGTTTGAATAGGGTGGTTTGGTTTGGACCTAACCGAAGTAGGCCAAGTTAAAATTCGCTGGGTCAGGTTTGACCAATTTAAAATGGATGAGATCAATATAAGTGTTTTAGTGGATGTTGCATGTGGGACCATAAACAGATAAATTTAGATGGTGCGACGGCACATAAGGGTATGTGTCACTGTTATAGTGGTTGTCTCTTAAGTTTGTAGATTGGTGATGTCTAAGCTGATGCAATATGGTGTAGCGGGTCGTAGAAGTAGTATACATAAAACTCACAACTCTTCTCAAAACTAAGCCATCCTTATTTAACTTATATACTAAATAGAGTCGTAATCCTATTGAAATTAACACGCAATTAAGTTAGTTTGTCACAATCTCGTTCAAATGGGACTACTAACTTATTTGGATGAGTAACGCGTCTCTTCATCTTTACTTGTTTTGAACAAGCTACCAAATGCACGTTTCAGATCTCTCATAAACCCCTCTTCATTCGGACTTGTTCCAAATGAGCATCTTGAATCTCCATGTTGAACAAATGTTAAGACCAAAACTGACTGACATTCCAAATTAACAAAGCTATGTCGACCATTTTCCAATGTCCTCCCAATAATTAAACTCTACTAGACGTACGCTACTATCCTGCAACATATTTCAAACTTTAATAAAACCTAAGACTTTATTGTAGAAATTAAAAATTCAAGGATTCAATCAAAATCAAATGGAAACTTATGGGCTGTATACGATTTTTCCTTTATATATATATATATCCCCTCTTTCTACATTTTCCATTTACATAAATGCTTTATCACTAGAACACTTGCAAAAGATCTTTCTACATTTTTCCCTTCTTTTTATTGGGAGCAAGTGCTGTCTGATTCTTTAATTTTTACATGATATTTTATTTCCTTCTATTCCTTCTGTCTATGATTGACAAACTCTTTCTCTCTGAAAAATAAAAATAAAAAATAAAAAAATAAAAAAATTAGAGAAATTCGCAGCATAAATTTTTAGAGAAACTTCACAAAATCTTTTTAAATTTTCATTGATTTTGATATTATCTCTAAACTTTAGCCCGGCCAACCCCGACCATAGGAGTGGTTTTCGGACCACCCTAATTTTTTATTTTTTTATTTTTTAATTATACTTTTTACAATTTCATTAAAATATCCAAACATATTTTCAAATATCTGTTTCCTCAATATTCACAATTAAAAAAAAAAATTAAAAAAAAAGTACACACTTATCAAGCCTAACTCTACACAAAACTCGCTCAAAGGCTGAAAATACAATATTCAAAAAAAGACCGTGTACTTGTTTTCTTTTTTAACTAAGCAGTAGTACTGTAGGCTGTCTCCTTATTTATTTATACAAAGTAAATCTAAGCAAAAAGATTTGGGGTGATATGACTGTTACGAGGGTACAAACACGTCATAATGGCTATTTGCCACCGAAATCAAACCCTCACCACCATTTAAAATAAATAAAATAAAATAAGTAATAACCCATAAAAACCAGCCACTTCATTGTCTATATTGTTTTGACTTTACAGCAAAATTCCTAGGTTGGATCAAGGAGTGTATTACCTCTCCTAGGTTTTTTGTACGCCTAAATGGTACTTTGGTTGGATATTTTGAAGGGAAGTAGGGGTTGAGGCAGGGTGGCCCTTTGTCTCATTATTTGTTTGTCCTGGCTATGGAGGTCTTCTCTAGGATAATGGCTGATCATACAAGTGCTATCGTAGGCTTCAAGTTTCATCCTAAATGCTTAAAAATGAATTACTCATCTTTGCTTCACAAATGATTTACTTATGTTCTCTGAAGCTAGTTTGGGATCTATTAATATCATTAAAGCTGCTTTGGCTGAGTTTGAAAAGCTTTCTGGTCTAAAGGCCAACCCTTCAAAGAGTTCTTTCTACTATTCTGGAATTTTAGATAGGATTAAGCAAAGTCTGATGGAAGAATTGCAGATGAAGGAGGGTCATCTCCCTATGACATACCTTGGGGTTCCCCTCATTTCTTCTAGACTTTCTGCAGCAAATTGTGAGGTATTGTTGGACAAAATTATTGGTCACATTGATTCTTGGTTGTCTAGGAATCTCTCTTATGCAGGCAGGCTCCAATTGCTTTCTTCTGTTTTGTATAGCCTGCAAGTATATTGGATAGGCATCTTTATTCTCCCCAAAAAATTTCTTAAGGCTATTGAGCAGAAGTTCAATAGGTTTCTTTGGAATGGGAAGGATGTAGGGGTTGCAAAGGCTAAAGTGTCTTGGACTAATGTATGTTTTCCTAAGGAGGGTGGTTTGGTTTTGAAGAGGTTAGAAGTCTGGAATCAAACCTCTATGCTTAGACATATTTGGAGCCTTTTTGCTAGATCTGGTTCCCTTTGGGTGGCCTGGGTTAAAGATACGTTTTTGACAAAAAAGAGCTTCTGGAGTGTTGGCATCCCTCAAAATTGTTCTTAGTGCTGGAGGAAGTTACTCAAATTGAGGGATATTGCCAAAAGGTTCTTGCGGTTTGAGGGGGGCAAAATATTCATCTATGGATGGATTTTTGGCATCCTTCTAGAATCTTGCTAGAGAAATATGGATATAGGGCTGTTTATGATACTCAAAGTAGTGTTGAGGCTAAACTTTCTTTTGTTATTCATAATGGGGATTGGTTATGGAGGCCAACTAGATCTGAGGCTTTGGTGGAAATACAAGCAAGGCTCCCAGAAATCAATTTTGGCCCTAGTGATAAACCTATATGGATTACTTCAAGGAAAGGTACCTATGTAAGTTCAGATACTTGGGAGTTTGTAAGGGAGAAAAATGAGCAAATTGGTTGGAGGAAGTTGGTTTGGTTCCCTCTTGCTATCCCTAAGAAAGCTTTTATTTTATAGCTTGTTATGAAGGATAGGCTGGTTATAGGGGATAGGTTGCTGAAAGGTGATGTCCAATGCTTGTTCAACAGAAATCAGATAGAGAGTCGTGACCATTTATTCTTTGAGTGCACTTTTTGTTATAGAATTTGGAGATTTTTTAAGCTTTGTTTTAAAGTTGCTAATCCCCCTGTGATATGGGAAGGTCTTCTGCAGCTAGGACGCAGTAATTGGGGATGTAAATCACTTAAAAACCAGCTTTGTAGTCTGGTTTTGGGCTTTGTAGTCTACAATTTGTGGTGCACTCGAAATTAGCTTAAGCAACCAGGCAAGCCAAGCAAAGAGGAACAGATTTTGAAGAAGATTCTTTGGGAAGTTTGAACCAGAATTGTTGGAAGAGGAATGTTTCCAAAGACTATAGAATCTTGTTTTGTGTTCTTTGTGGAATTCGCTTGCAAACTTGGTTTTGTTGTAGGTTCTGCAGTTTGGTTTCTAGTCTTCTTGGTAATAGAATTTAGAATGCGGAAATAATATGAAATAAATGAAAGAGAAAAAGACATAGATTAAGGTGATTCGGCATATAACCTACATCTATACATTAAAGCCCTATAGGCTCCATATTTCCTTCATTTATGATTTGAGTACATAGCTCTATTTATAGAGCTTTAACATAATTTAAATGCAAAACAAATCCCTTAAATTAAAGGTAATTAATAACAAATCAAATCAACAATAACCACAAATCAAATCCTCATTAATCAAAAGGATTTATATCCTTAACATTTGGTTATTTCTAGTCCTCTGTGAGGACTTGTAACTGGATGTTTTGTTGGTTGGTTTTGAGTTTTGAGCTTAATGAAATTTCTTATTCATCCAAAAAAAAAAAAAAAAAAAGAATCATATAGAGTACAATGTACAACTAAATGTCTGGTTCTAACATTGAGGATGGATGAGGAGGATGGAGTACTTGAACAGTTTCTAGCTTTTTTATTTTGTCAATGCAAATGATTGAGGCTTTCATGGGCGGTGTAGGAGATCGTGGAAAAGAAGGAATCCATTATTTGGCTTCACCCCTTTTTTCTGCTTTTTCTTCCATTTTTGCTGGGGTTAGCTCTAGAAATAGATTGTTAGAGTAGAAATTAACCAGAATCTATCTAACTTAAAATTCTGGTAACTTTTCCCAGTAATTCCTAAGTTTATTATTCTTAATCAATAATAGTGGTCAAACAATTAATTGTGGATTAAAATTAACTTGTTTAGATTCCATGACAATTTCATGTAACTAGCAGGATGTTATTGTTCTAACTTGTGCATTTAAGCAATCTATAAAGCTTCCGACCGGCCCCATGCAATTGATATGTAGATAACCTACTGGAGTGACAATCATATGGCTAATATTTACAATTCTTCTCTATCGATTGTTCTACCAAAGAGATAAATCTAGCTTCTCATGCCGTTGTTTTGTCTATGCCACTCTAGTTGCATGCATATTCACTTACTAGTCATGCATATAGCTTTGAAAGTGTAAATTGATCCCCCTTACCGAATTGCAGGTTTGTTGGTAGCTAGTGATCATTGGTTGCAAAGATAATGGACATGAAATATTTATCAAACAAACCCTTAAATAAGGATCAAACTCCTCAAAGACATAGTACAAAGTAACCGACATGTTAGTCCTAGGATTCCAGCCTCTATTTCCATATGGTACGTGTCTCAGATATGTGAAATTGTTCTGCAGATATTGGGTTGTTTGGCTACTGTAACTTTCTTTGGCATGAGTATTATGGAGGAGAAGAAAGATCAATCAATTCATCCTGCATTGGGATATGATGTATGCATTATATTCCATGCAGTATTATTTTTACACTTCGTGTTCGAATTAATATAATTTAAATTATCAAATTCATTATTTTTTATTAGCTTCAATTTTTAGGATAGTAGTGATCATTTTAATAAGCTAATGCATTTAAGGAGTTTGAGGATTTAAGCAGGCAAAAATCATGTTCGTCGACCGGGTGAGTAGGGATGCAACTCCTTGGACGATAGAAGCAAAATTGTTTCTATTTCTTGAATTATTTTCCAAGGCTTCTTAGGGTTCATTGAGGTCTCCTTGAGGGGCTGTTCCTCGTAGAATTCCTTCTATTTAATGCAAAGAATTGGCTAAGGACATCTCTGAGGAGGAGATTAAATCTGCTTTGTTATCCTTAAACAACAACAAAGCTCCTAGTCTGAATGGTTTTAATGCCCATTTCTTTAAAAAGTCTTTCATTTTAAAGGGCCAATTTCTTAGTAGGTCGGAACGTCATTGCAGTGGTGAAATCTTTCTTTTGCTCGGGTAGACTACTTAGAGAGATTAAAATGTTGTGAATACACTTGTGAGTATTGAGTCCCAGATTGAAAAAAATATAAAAGAAAAGAGTACTTAATACCTAAGTGGACCTTAGCCCATTAGCTTAAGCTTTTGAGCTAGAGTTGTGTTCAATCATGTATATTAATGTACTCTTAGTAAAGACTCCATAATTGCTGGGACGAGTGTCTAGACGTGTCGGGTTTAGAGTTGTGTCTGCCATCCGCAACTCTTGACGCGAGACACTCTTGGAAATGTAAAACGACTCACAGGCGATGGAGAGATTGGTCCGAGTGCACTTATGAGTGTTGAGTTCCACATTGAGAAAATATACGAAAATAGTACTTAATATAACTAAGTAGACCTTAGCCCATTAGCTTAGGCTTTTAGGCTAGAGCCTAGAGTTGTGTTCAATTATGTATATTAATGTATTCTAGGTAAGAACTTCATAATCGCTTCATCTCCCAACATAAAAGTCATCCCTAATTGAAAGACTTTCAATCTATATCTTGTTGTAATACGATTTATATTTAAGTGCATGGATCCGGCTTATATGCTATTAGTTTAAGCAATGGTCAAGATTAAATCTTTCAAAATCTTTCTTCATTTTCTCTCTCCTATTAAAAGCTTCTAAAGTTAAGTCAACTTTGAGATTCAATCTTAACCGTTGCTTACACTACAACATGCATGATGTTATTTTAATAACAGCATACAAGCCAAATCCTTAAGTGCATAGCTTTTGCATTGTGCTTGGTGATATTGTTGGAAAGCAGGGAACAACTTTTATTAGTGGCAGGCAGATTGGGGACAGTATCCTTCTAGCTAGCCCTAGGTGTGATTTGAAGGTTGATTTCATAAAGACTATTATTCCATGAGATGGAATTTGTCATGGCACTTTTAAGGGTTGTTGGATTCACTTAATTAGGTTATGGGATGGTGGATTAAGTAATATATCATTACACTTATTTAGATTCTCACTTGGTATAACTGGTGAGCTTAAGGGTTTCTTTTTTATGTAAGGATCTCTGTTTGTCTTCCCAATAAAGAGTGTAATTCAAATCTTCTCAGAATTAAAAGTTTCTAGAACGTCATGCTACTAGGGAATTATTCTTGGTCTTGGAGAAAGATTTTGGATCTAAAATGCATTATTCGGGATAAGGTGTATTGGTTGAAGGCCTCTAGTTGTAGTCACAATTACAATAACTCCCACATTGTATGATTTATGTCACGAGGGAAATGATAGATCATTTCTGAGGAGAAACATGGATTCTTGGTGCATTGTTTCTAAGATTATGTTTTGGGTTATTTCATGAGTATCCGTAATTCTCATGTTAATCGTTGCCTCATTGTAGCAGGCGCTTGCTTGTGTAGCATGTGTAGGTTCTCATTGACTTTTAGGTCGTTTTGTTTTTTAGGGGTTACTTGTGGATTATATGTTGTCTTTGTTTAGTTTCCTTATTAAATTCTTATTTATTTGTAAATAAACTACCAAGCTAAGCAGAGTGGAAATATATATGCAAGTTTTTATTTTTTATTTTTAAAAAAAAAAAAAAAAATTGGCGCTGCATTCTCTGGAAATTTTTTCTTCTAGTTTGAGGCAAATCTCTTCATTATCTTTTGTATTTTCGCTATTATTTTGAATCTTCTAAGTACTTTTTTATATGTCAATATATCCAATCTTGCATATATAAATCTTTACAGGATCATTTGTTCATTATGTTATGCCTTAAGTAAGAGATTCAAGTATCCCCATGCATTGTAATCCTTCCGTGTATTAGAAAAGAAAAAGAAAAAGAAAAAAAAAAAAGGTAAGAGATTCAAGGTGCATGGCAATATCAAAAAGAAAGAAAGCAAGGGATTTGGTACACTGAATTGGAGATTTTTTTTTTTTTTTTTTTTTTTTTTTAATTCTTCCTGTCGTAACTATGTCGACATATAGTTTAATTAAGCTACATTATTTGTGCCAACTTCCATGTTTTCTTGGACCGCCATCAACTCTAGTCACCACTGCTGGCCGCCACTAACTTCAACGAGTTTTCGGCTTCAACAAATTCAAAAAGAGTCTACAAATCTTCACCTTAAGTTTAGAGGGAATGTTAAAATATATTGTGGAAATAACAATAATTTATTTTACATATCGGAGTAGGGGTGCAAAGGCGGTTACGGTTAGCGGTTAGTGGCAATAACCGCTAACCGTAACCGCCCTAGCGGTTAGTAAATTTCACTAACCGCAACCGCTAACCGCCTAGCGGTTAACGGTTAGCGGTTAGTGGCCGGTTAGCGGTTAGTGAAATAGATAACCGCCCGCTAACCGCTTTTTTAAAATTGGGCTTCTTTTTTTTGGCTTTTTTTTACCCTCATTTTTTTTTCTTGTATTTTTAATATCTTCTTGGGCCCAATTGCTATAAATATTTGAATTGTCATTGGATCATATGATTAAGTGTTGATCTTATAAACTTACAAACAAACAAAAATACTTCAATTGTAGTTATAAGTAACACATTGTTTAATCCAATGTCAATTACTTAATTTGATATTATATGAATCACATTGTCATTGTCATTGTACATGAATAATTGATTAAGTATTGGAATTGTAATTGGATCATATAGTTAAATATTTATCTTATACATTTATATTATTCAATATGCATATAATATAACTATAAGCAATTATATATATAATATATATATATATATATATATATATATATATATATATATATATATATATATAATTCAAAATTGTTCAAAATTGTTAATTTTCTTTTTTTTTTCTTTCAAAAAATGGTTAAATTTCTTTTTCTAAAAAATGTTCAAAAAATACATTAATACTTCAATTGTGATTATAAGTAACACATTGTTGAATCTAATGTCAATTACTTAATTTGATATTATATAATCATATAGTCTCATTAAATTATATCATATGATTCATATGATTAATTATTTAAATTCTTATCATATTTACTTATAATCTTTTTTCTTTGAATTGAACTTAATATCTAATGGTAAATGGTAATGTTCAAACTCCTAAATCCTAAATTCCTAAAGTATCTAATAATGCTTTAATTAAATTGTAGACTTGTAGTTATAAGTAACATATTGTTTAATTCAATTGAATCAATTGTGATTATCATTGTACATGAATCATATGATTAACTTGTAGACTTATGACTTATGAGTTATGTCATATTATATATGTATTATTTATTATTATATAATCATATGATTTAATGATCAAGTCATCATGTGATATAATCATATCAATTATAGTGATAATATATAAATTACTAAAATTATAATGATAATACATTAATACTTAAATTATGTTTATAAGTAACACATTGGTCATTGTTTAATCCAATGTCAATTACTTAATTTGATATTATACGAATCATATCATCATTGTACATTAATAATATGATTCACTTGAAGTCTTGAATAAAGTATTTGAATTGTCATTGAATCATATGATTAACTATTGATATTATACATTTATATTATTCATATACATATGTAGACTTATATAGACTTATAGGTTTATAACATACATTGGAAATAAGTCTCTAGATATTTAATTGTTGTATTAGTATGAATTAGTATACTTATGAGTTATGTCATATTATATATGTATAATTTGTTATTATATAATCAAATGATTTAATAATCAATCTCATGTGATATAATCATATAAATTATAGTGATAATATATTAATACTCAAATTGTGATTTAATTATTTTTTAAAAAAAATTGTGATTTAATGATCAAGTGATTATATGATATAATCATATAAATTATAGTGATAATATATTAATACTCAAATTGTGATTTAATTATTTTTAAAAAAATTGTGATTTAATGATCAAGTGATTATGTTATATGTATAATTATAAAAATATATTATATAAAAAGGCGGTTAGCGGTTAGCGGTTACGGTTAGTAGACCCAATAACCGCTAACCGCTAACCGCTAGGCGGTTATGGCGGTTAGGCGGTTAGCGGTTAATGCGGTTAAACGGTTAGGCGGTTAGGCGGTTGGCGGTTATAGCGGTTAGCGGTTAGCGGGCGGTTAAAAACCGCCCGCCTTTGCACCCCTATATCGGAGTTGCATAAAAGTTATTCTACATGTGAGGGTTACTTAGCATTTATAATGTAATTGGGAGTTATATGTGTGAGATTAATATTGGAAGCTAGAAGGATCCTTTGTAGTCTATAAATACTTATGTAAGAGCAACAATGTAGTTCATATGGCTCTATCCTGTGGATGTAAGTCATAAACTGAACCACGTAACTTTTTGTGTCTATTTTCATCATTCGGCATTTTCCTTTAATTTCTTTTACGATTGTTTTTTCTTTCATATAGGAATATCTTCTCAAACAAATCTCTTCTCCCATAATTTTTGGTGAAGCTCAATCTGCAATGGATTGTTTTAATTCTTCAGCTTTATCATCTGGTGCCTATTCTGATAATGTATGTGATTTTGATGCCTATTAATAGAGTAATATTAGAAATCACTCTTGTGTTCCTCTTGTGTCATTCTAAAAGTGATGTGGCTTCTAAAATCATCATTTGGCTTATGATTAATCGTTATAAAATTTTGATCAAATTGTAATTTTAAAAGCCACCCCATTTAGTGACACAAGAGTGACATATAAAATTACTCGTATTAATATATTGACCAATAATTTGAAGTACTCGATCTTCAAATTATCCTCTGATTTGAAGCTGCTTAAGTGAGAAGTTGAACAAACAATAAAGCTTTCTCACCATGACGGACCAATACCACATGTTTATAGATACCATAGCATCTGCAACGTTGTGATTGTGCTCAAGAAAACTCTATACTATGCAAAACAATTGCTTTTCTCATATATTATTTAGTCTTTCATCTGTTCCCACACTTCCAATTAAAGACATTCATATCCCTAGCTCACTCAACCTACAAACCCTAAACTTTTTTTTTTTTTTTGTGGGTTCAAACCCTAAACTATTATCCTCTAATGTATTCTTTTGTTCAATGTCATAATGTAACCCAAAATTTATGTAATGCATGTATGGTACTTGGAATTGATGTGTAATAGATTATATATGATATGCACAGGAATTTATGTGGTTTCTTTTATGTTGATTGGGGAAGACGATCAGGTAAAAATTTATTAACAAAAGATGCAGTACATTAAAAGTCAAAACTTAATAAATCCAGTGTTTAACAAAGAGTTCATTTTATGACTAATGAGATTTCTTGTATTGTGCTCCTCCCTCTCTTTTTTTCTAGAACGGTTATTGTAAGAGCTTTTTCATACTCAGAAAACAAAAATAAACCAGTACTATACAATAGTTGTAGTCTTCTCCACAAATTCAAAGTAGACTAGGATTGCATTTATTCCTCTGACTTAATTTGGTTGCTCTCCCTTGTTGATTAGGTGCGCAACACAACCAAAATCTTAAATTCCCCTCATGCAGGCCGAAAGAAGATTCAATCTATTTTCACCAAAATTGACTATGGGGTGTTCCAATTATGTGCAAATCACAAAAAAGTGCCCCCATCTAGCTACTTAGTGAACTATATAAATAGTATTATGTTACGTGAATACCTTTACATAAACATAACGGGATAGATTGTTAGGTTTTGAGGGAACCTAAACTCTTTAGATTCGTTGAAGGGAGTTTAAAACCTTTTTGAACACAAGGTTTGGATTAATTTTCTGCTTACTTTATTCATAACATAATGACCTTTAAATATTCAAACTATTACAATATTTTCTAGGGCTTAGTCATCAGTTCTTATTGGAATATAAACTATAGTTGAGTCATCAAGGCTCTTATATGGAATAAAATAAAGATAATATCAAATAAAAATAAACACAATAAAATATTTTACCGTATCGTATATTTTAATATATCATAATATTAATAATTGTTCTGCATAAACTCAATTCTCATAACATTTATTTCTCCTTGAAGACGTCATTGTTCTCAAGGACAAAATTTGTAAAGCGTGAAATAAAGTTAGCCATTGTCGAAGAACATTTCTTCTTCCACATGTTCCTGGTCAATTACTTTCAATCTCTCTCTTTGCTTATGGATTTGGCTCTGTTGCATGAACGGTGTTAGTTGTTGAAGATTTTCTAAAAGTTGTATCTTTTGGTATAATTCTGCCTTGAAGTCTGCCTGATGGTGTTGATGTTTGATTACTTGAGCCACCTCCAAGATTATAAACACTTGTGGCAGATAACCTCCCACAAAATCCTGAGAAAGTGCCATGTTAATTTCCATGCCTATTTCATTGTCTCCACCAGGCATGTTACTTTCACCACTTGGCCTTGCAGAAGATTTGGACGAGAAATTTGCTGACCAAGAGCCTCTGTTTGATCCTACTAAAGCCATTGTAAAATCTGCCTTGTTGGGATGGATATCATCAAAAATATGAGCTTGATCGTCATAACACATAGTCGTTTGCCGATTAATAGATGTTAATCGAAGTGGACTAGGCAAGTGGGTCTGTGTAGCTATGGCCAAGGAAGGTCGTGAGGGTGTCGAATGGGGTGGTGTTTGGGGTTGTTCGCAAAGAACTCCATCTAATTTGGCATTAGCTTCTTTCAACTTCATAATCATACGTTTCATCATGTTTTGAAGATGATCAATTTGTTGCTTCAAACGATTCATTCAATTCTTTGATCTGCTATCAAACTTGGCTCTGATGCCAATGTTACATGAACACCTTTACATACACGTAATGAGATAGATTATTAGGTTTTAAGGGAACCTAAATCATTTAAATTCGTTGATCTTTCTACATTTTTCCTTCTTTTTATTGGGAGCAAGTGGGAGCAAGTGCAGTCCTCTGGTTCTTTAAATTTTAAAATATATTTTATTTCCTTCTATTCCTTTTTTCAATAATTGACAAACACTTTCTCTATGTGAAAAAAAAAAAAAAAAACTAGAGAAATTGTTTAAAATTTTCACTCATTTTGACATTACCTCTGAAGTTTAGTTTGGCCAATCTTAGGAGTGGTTTTCAAACCACTCCAATTTTATTTTATTTTATTTTTTCATTTTACTTTTTACAATTTCATTAAAATATCCAAACATATTTTCATATATTTGATTCCTCAATATTCACAATTTTAAAAACAAAAAAAAAAATACAAAAAAAATCCCACACTTATCAAGCCTAACTCTACACAAAACTCGCTGAAAGGCTGAAAATACAATATTCAAAAAAAGACCGTGTACTTGTTTTCTTTTTTCCCGAGCTGTGCCTGTACATTTTGCCAGAGGACCGGGCTGGGAAGGAGAAAAAAAATAAAAAATTAATTTTAATATTCATTTTAAAATTAATTTCAATATTTTTATTTTTTTTTATGATTTTTAATTATTTTTTAAACAAAAAAATCACAATAAATAAATTTTTTATTTTTTTATACAAAATATTATTATTTTTTATAATCAAATTTCTATGGTTTCGATTCACTTTTTTAAGTTTACTCCTTTGCACTTAATTAATCACAGATTCGCATTTAATTAATTAATTAATTTCCGACACCAAACTTGTTTTCTCTTACATGTGTTCGCTCTATTTTGTACACTCTCTTTCTTCTCTTTTAAGAAAAAACCATTGGTGGCTTTGTGCCTGGTTCTGTGTGAGATGTCAACATCACTCCAAACCACGACAACCTTGAAAGAGAGAAAAGCAAACAAATTATTCTTCTTCCTCTTCACCTCCACAGTGCTTATGCAAAGTAGGGTTTGTTTCAGATTTTTGGCTAAATTTGGCAAAATGCGGCTCTTTAATTATATGTACTCTTTTTTAGCAAAACCCATGTTTATTTTTCCTTTTTCCTCCATTTTACAGTCACAGAAATGCTTTATGATCAGTAGAACACTTGCAGAAGATCTGCAGAATCGAAAGATTTTTGTGTGTGAAGAGGTAGATTGAATTTTATCTTGTTTTTCTTTTTTCCTTCTTTTTTTGGGAGCAAGTGCAGTGTGATTCTTAAATTTTACAAGATCTTTTCTCTCTCGCTATAACTTTTTATTTTTTGTAGAAAACAACCGTGGACTGGTAAATTGGCTTGTTTGATGTAATGGGTCGGACAATTTTTCCCAGAAAATGATGAGAAAGAAAATTCCTGATCAGGAAGATCTACAGGACAAGGGCTGAGCTCTAATGGCTCTGTCTTTTCTCAAGGTTTCTCTCTCTCTCTCTCTCTCTCTCTCTCTCTCTCTCTCTCTCTCATGCATCTTTCTTCTTATAGAAACATGTTTTATATACTTATAACAAAATATGTCATTGTGTATGCATTTAGATCGTTTTATTCATGCATTCTCCAATGGTTTCATCAGTTTGTGTGTGAGAGAGAGATGGTACGGCCAGCTGCTAAAAAATAAAGAACCATTAAGCAACAAGCCTGATTGAAAGATATGTACTATGACGCATCAAATAAAACAAGAAAAAGTACCCAAAAAAAAAAAAAAAGTGTAACAATTAATCTAGGAAAAACTCTAATTACATTTGCCCTATTGCTGTAAAAACATAATTGGAGCTCACTCCATTTATCTATAAAGTCTAATTTCACATAATAAGAATCAACTTGAGCCTAATTTCACATAATAAGAATCAACCTGAGACCTCACACTGACGTGCAATTTTTAACTCACCCACCCGTTCAATGTGTGACTAACTTTCTAGAGTTCACAACTTGTTAAGCTTTTAAGAAAATTGGTATTTTAACATGTTATCATAATCAAATGTTATGAGTTCGAACCGTGTCTTAATCATTGACTCTCCATTTTAATAAACATTACACGTGTTTGGCCTCTCTCCTATTGAAAGGGAGTTTGAGCCCACACGTAAGAGTGGGTGTTAAAGTATTGATTAAATAACTAAATATACATATTTCTATAAAGTTAAGCTTATAAAATAAGTGGTGATTGAACTCAACTTACAATTGCCTATTAGCTTATAATTATTATCTTTTTCCCCATGTCATAGACTTGCATTTACTTATTGTAAAACTTTAATTAGGTGTTTCAATTCTTGCTCTAATGCCTAGAGATCACTGTATTTTTGCATTTCCCCTTTGTTGACAGCATTGCTATAAAGAAGTCTTCATAAAATATATAGGGTATATTCAAACGAATGATGTGATGCAATAATTTAGGAACATATTCTGGGATTAAAATATTTGATTTAGAAGTGAAAAAAGCGTAATTTAGAAGACAAATCATTATCTTGAACCCACCGAACTGTGCCGTCTTATTGATATCCACAATTTATACGTATCCCATTATATTGTATTTTCCTGGCTAGGTTTGGTTTTGTTAATTCATTCTCCTTACCTGGTAAAATTAATCAACATGGTTGTATATACTGTTATTTGGCTAACAAATAACACCTTTAGACTCGTAATGTCAATGTGTGGAGAAAATTCAAAGTGCGTACAATCTATGAAGTAGTTGAGATTATCAATATTATTTTTGTTTGAGAAGAAAGAACATAATTATTCTACTCTACATGATAAACCAGTAAGAACAGAAGTAATACAACCACATTGAGAATTAGTCAAATAATATATGCAAAATAGAGAGAATTAGTAGGTTGGTTGTTTATAAATTTATTGTCTTGTTTGGGAGAGAATTTGTTTAATAGGCCTTAATATTTAGTTGTTCGTAATGAGCAAACGAAACCACAACAAAGAAACAATCACTCAAGCAACCGCTAGCACCAACAAATTAAAGGAGATTCAAACCACCCAAACGGCTAGCATCAACAAGGTAAGAAATCAATTACTTTTCACCAGCATGTCATCCACAAACACCTCCATATTCCTCCAGATTTGATTTTTGAACATTCTGTTTATCAGTCTCTAGTACGTAGTCCCTGCATTTCTGAGCCCAAATGGCATGACTTTGAAGCAATACAATCCCTGATCAATTATAAACGAGGTCTTTTCCCAATCAATCTCGTACATATAGATTTGATTATACCTCGAGAATGTGTCCATAAATCTAAGGAGATCATGCCCTGCTGACTGCTGTTGAATCGACAAAAAAATCAATTTGAGAAAGCAGGAAACTATCTTTCAGACATGCCTTGTTCAATTCCGTAAAATCCATGCATATCCGCCATTTGCCATTGGGCTTCTTTACCAGTACTACATTTGGAAGCCAAACTGGATATGGGCTTCCTCAATAAATCCTGCTTGGAGCAACTCCTCCACTTTGTCCGCTATTACTTGATTTCGTTCGGGAGCGAAACTTTCTTCTTTTCTGCTTCACAAGTCTTACTATTGGGTCAACATTAAGCTAGTGAACAATTACCGAGGGATCTATTCCCAACATATCCTCGTGAGACCATGCAAACACATCTTTATATGCCTGGAGGAAGTTGATCAACTCCTCTCGAACTTCAGGGGTTAATTGAAAGCCTATTTTGACTTTTCTGTCCTGTTCTCCATTCAGGACTTCTTTCAGTTCTTCGACTATTCCCCATTCTGCAATTTTTATTGTTGTAGCTAATCTTCATGGATAAACTCTCCTTCCTGGTTGACTCTTCCATTGTGGTGTTATAACATCTTTGGGCTACCACTTGATCACTTTTCACTTCACCAACTACATTGTAACTTCATCTACAGGTGGTAAGTTGAGGTTATTGCTTGCAACTGGTTTAGGGAAGGTCATCCCATTTTGGCATTGTATGTCTATGGTCGATCTACTACCAGAAAATCAACCATTATAGTAGCTTAACTCAGGAGAGTCCCTGCTATCACCGAGAGGGAGATTGCTCCTACCAACTGGACCCTTTCTCCTGCAAAGCCAACTAGGAGGGACTAGACTCTATCATTTATTTCCTATTTCAATTGAATATTTCATATGTTGAGCATCACCTATTAAAAGAGAGATTGAGCCTACATATGAGGGTTTTTTTTTTTTTTATTATTATTATTTTTTTTTTATATATAAGTAATATTGTATATATCAAAAAGCGTAGTGGAGTGTAACCCTAATACAAATGAAGTATACAAGAGAACACCTAATTAGGAGAAGAAAAGAGAACAAGAAAATTAAAAAAACTAATGATAACAGAGTCAACAAGCAGTTGTCTAAGTGAGAAGAGTAAAAAAGAAAAATGACGTAAGCTCCTCCAAGGTCCTCAAAGCATCTCGCATTTCTTTTCCTCTATAATCACCACATAAGGCCGAGGGGAACCATCTTCCACACAATAGCACTTTAAGGATGTCCTCCCTTCCACCAACAAGCAAACAAATTCGTCATACTATTAGGCATAACCCAAGATAGCCCAAAATGATTGAAAATAAACATACCATAATGCACTGGCAATCTCACAGTGGAGGAAAAGATTATTGACGGATTCCCCATCCGATTTGCATAGGCAACATCTATTGACCACGATAAGGTGTCTCTTTCTAAGGTTGTCCAAGGTAAGACTCTTCCCTAGCTCTGCTGTCCAGATGAAAAAAGTCACTCTCGAAGGAACCTTGGTCCGCCAAATACTCTCCCAAGGGGAATGGGTAGCCTCTTTACAGACAAGGATATTATAGAAGGATCTAACATCAAATTTCCCTTTGCGAGATGGAACCCACCAAATCTTATCTTACCCTTCCCTTCTCAATCTATGGGAATATAACAATGTATAGAAGGAAGCTAGGACATCCATCTCTAAATTGTGGACCAATCAAATGAAACTAACATTTCACTGGAGGGAACCACTCAATAAATCCAAGTTATTAGCAATATGCGCATCTTTCACACTAGCTATATTTTATAAGCCTGGAAAAAATCCTTGAGAGTCGAATGTCCACACCACACATCATCCCAGAATCTAATCTTGGACTCATCTCCTAGATCAAATCTGGTGTAGCTAGAAAACCACCACCACCCCCTGCTAATATACTTCCAAAGCCCCACCCCATGTGGCCCAAATGTATCGATGGAGCGCCACCCACCCCACTCAAAACCATACTTGGCGTCCAACACATTTCTCTACCAGGCTTTTCTCTTATGCACATAGCGCCATAGCCACTTCTCTAACGGAGCTTGATTGGACACTCTCAAGTTTTGAATCTCTAGTCCACCCTCGGAGATAGGAGAACAAACCTTGGGCTAATTGACCAGATGGTACTTAAACTCTTCGCTTATCCCACCCCATAAAATATCACATTGAAGCTTCTTTATACAGTAGCGAGCATATGAAAGAAAGACAAGAAGTAAGTAGGTAGATAGGAAAGTGTACTCTTAATAAGAGTGACCCTACCATCCTTAGAAAGATACATCATTTTCAAACTAGTCAATTTGCGTGCAATCTTTTCCACAATGTCATCCCATATGGACTTAGCCTTGAAGCAAGCCCCTAGAGTGAGGCCAAGATATTTCAACGGCAACGAGAACGTTCCACAACCCAAAAAACTAGCCAAATCACCCACATTATCCACTGTGCCTACCGGAACCAAGACTAACTTGGCCAAATTCACCTTTAGACCAGAGACCGCATACAAGTAATGCTCGAATGGAATGAATTTGATTAGAGTTTGCCCCACTAAAGACCAAAGTATCATCTGCAAACAATAAATGAGAAATGTAAACCCGCTTAGACAGTCTAGCTCCCACTAAGAAGCCCGAGATGAAACCACTGTTAATGGTAGCAATGATCATTCTGCTAAATGCCTCCATGACAATTACAAACAGAAAAGGAGACAGTGGATCACCCTGCCTCACCCCTTGAGAGCTGTTGAAGAAACCGAATAGAGTGTCGTTTATCAACATGGAGAAACGAACTAATGAAATGCAATGTGCTATCCAACAACACAATTTCTCCCAAAACCACATCACTTGAGTAAATACAATAGAAACTTCTAATCGATATGATCATAAGACTTCTCCATATCCAATTTGCAAAGCTTCCCTAGTTCACCAGATTTGATACAACTATCCAAACATTTGTTGGTAATAAGCACTGAGTCCATAATTTGCCTTCATTTGACAAAGGCTTTCTGAGGCTTCGAGATAACCCTATTCACAACCCTTATCATCCTATTGGCAAAGACTTTAGCAATAATCTTGTAAATCCCACTTACAAGACTAATAGGATGGAAGTCCTTTAGATTAGAAGCCCTGGGCACCTTCAGAGTATGAGAGATAAATCTGGCATTAAGGCTCTTTTCAAACTTATTACGAACATAGAAATCTAAAAAAACCTCCGTAATATCATGCTTAATCACTTCCCAACAATTTTGGAAGAAAATGTTGATTAAATGATTAAATTTATCTCTTCCTATCACCTTAAGGTTTTGAGACAAGTTGTGATTTAACATTATGAAACTATTAAAAAGTTCAAAGGAAATTTATTCTTGACTACAAAATTAGGGCTGATAACTTTTTACATGACTTACAAACTTGACACGAATCTAACATCAAATTAACGAATTAAAGTTGAAGGGTTTGACTCATTTAATTAAATGGATTGGGTTTACTTGACCTATATTCTTATACATCTTTCTTGATATGACTTGAACCCAACACGCGACATATAGGTTTATAGTTTTTGACACAACTCACAAACTCAAGACGAACTAAACACAAAACTAACAAATTATAATTAAAAAATCTAACTGATCCGTTTAATTAAATAAGTTAACTTATAGCCGATTCATGCAATGATATACTCATAAATCAACTCAAAATATGCCATGCAAACACTAATTACCAACTCTATACACAAAACAAAACTCACTGAAAGGCAGAAAATACAATAGTAAAAAAAAGATCGTGCACTTGTCTTCTCTTTTCCTAAGCACTAAGCGGTATATCCTGTCTCCCAATTTATTTACATTCCATTAAACATATTTCTCTCTTTTTTTTTTCTTATGTATAAAATAAAAGTTTACACAAAGTAAGTCTAAACGGAAAGATTTGGGGTTGATATGACGGGCACGAGGGTACAAACACGTCATAATGGCTATTTGCACGGAAATCAAAACTCACCATATAAAATAAAATAAAATAAATAATAACAAATAAAAACCAGCAAAATTCAATTATCTCTTGAATTAATTAATTTCCTTTACTTTCCGACACCAAACTAGTTTTCTCTTACTTCTGTTGGCTCTGTTTTGTACACTCTCTTTCTTCTCTTTTAAGAAATAACGATTGGCGGCTTTTTGTGCCTGGTTCTGTGTGAGATGTCAACATCGCTCCAAACCACGAAAACCTTGAAAGAAAGAAAAGCAAAACAAATTCTGGTCCATCGTTGTCACCACTCTTTGCTTGGATTGGTATGCTTCATTCTTCTTCTTCTTCTTCACCTCCACAGTGCTTGTGCAAAGTAGCGTTTGTTTCAGATTCCTGGCAAAATGCGGCTCTTAAGTTACATATACCTTGTTTTTTTAATAGCGAAAAACCCATCTTTTTCCTTTTTCTCTTCTCCCTCCTCTCTCTCTCTCTCTCTACATTTTCAATTTACAGAAATACTTTATGATCAGTAGAACACTTGCAGAATTGAAAGGATTTTGTGTCAAGAGGTAGATTGAATTTTATCTTCTTCTTTTTTTTTTCTTTTTTTTTTTTTTTTCTCATTTTTCCTGTTTTTTTTTTTTTTTTTTTGGAGCAAGTACAGTGTGGTTCTTTAATTTTACGAAATCTTTTCTCTCTCTCTCACTCTAATTTGTTTTTAGAAAACAACTGTGGACTGATAAATTGGTTTGTTTGATGTAAAGGGTCGGACATTTTTTCCCAGAAAATGATGAGAAAGAAAGTTCCTGATCAAGAAGATCTACAGGACAAGGGCTGAGCTTTAATAGCTCTCTGTCTTTTCTGCTAATGGAAAGCTCCACCACTACGACAGCTCAAGGTTTCTCTCTCTTTCTCTCTCTCTCTTATGCATCTTTCTACTTATAGAAATAGGTTATATACTTATAACAAAATATGTCATTGTGTATGTACTTAGATCGTTTTATTCAGATCCTGCTACATACCATTTTGTGTGTGAGAGATATGGTACAGCCAGCTGCTCAAAATAAAGAACCATTAAGCAACAAGACTGAACATACTTGACTGATTCAAAGATATGTACTATGACGCATCAAATAAAGAAGAAAAAGTACAAAAAAAAAAAAAGTGTAACAATTAATCTAGGAAAAACGCTAATTACCTTTGCCCTTTACGCTTGAAAAAAAAACACAATTAGAGCTCCCTAAATTTACTTATAAAGTCTAATTTCTATAATAAAGATTCAATGTGAGACCCACCCATTTGATGTGACTAACTTTCTAGAGTCACAACTAACAATTGCCAATGTTCAAGTATTGATTAATGGTTGATTTTACATCTTTCTATCAACTTGAACTTTTAGGACAAGTGGTGATTTGATATGGTATCAACGCCATAGGTCCTAAGTTTGAACCTAATTTTGTTAATTCACCCCTAATTTAAATTAAATATTCCATGTGTTAGGACTCGTTGGGTCTCACCTCGTTTTTTTTTTGCACATGTCCATAGGAGGGAGGATGGAGGATTCGAACTAGTGACCTCCGCTTTATGAGGCATGGTTCTCAGCCGATTGAGCTACTTCTTGAGGACACCTCTTAAAAGAGAATTTGAGCCTGCACGTGAGGGGAGTTTAACTATTAATTAAATTATTAAATTTACCTCTTCTTATCAGCTTAAACTTGTAAGATAAGTGGTGATTTAACAGTTTATTATCTTATAATTTTTATTTTTTCCCCATGTCATAGACTTGCATTTACTTATTGTAAAATCAATACTTGCTCTCATGCCTACCTAGAGATCTCTGTATTTTTGCATTTCTCCTCTGTTGACAGCATTACTATAAGGATGTCTTCATAAAATATATAGGGTATATTCAAAAGAATGATGTGATGCAGTAATTTAGGTACATATTCTGGGATTAAAATATTTGATTGACAAGTGAAAAAAAAAAAAAAAAAAAAAAAAAAAAAAAAAAAAAACGTAATTTAGAAGACAAATCCTTATCTTGAACCCACCAAACTGTGCCGTCTTATTGATATTCTCAATTTATACCTATCCCAGTATATTGTAATTAGCTTCTTGGTTAGGTTTGGTTTTGTTAATTCCTTCTCCTATGTCTTATAGTCAAATTTACCTGGTAAAATTAATCAACATGGTTGTACTGTTATTTGACTAACAAATAACACCTTAATTTAGACTTGCATTGTGAATGTGTGGAGAAAATTCAAAGTGTGTGCAATCTATGAAGTAGTTGAGATTATCAATATTATTTTTGTTTGAGAAGAAATAACAGAATTATTCTACTCTACATGCTAAACCATCAAGAACAGATCGAAGTAAAAGAACTACATTGAGAATTACTCCAATAATACATGCAAAATAGAGAGAATTAGTAAGTTCGTTGTTTATAAATTTATTGTCTTGTTTGGGATAGAATTTATTTAATGGTCCTGAATATTTCGTTGTTTGTAATGAACAAACGAATCCACAACAAAAAACACTCAACAAAGAAACAATACTCAAGCAACGGCTAGCACCAAGAAAGGAAATTCAAATCACCCAAACGGCTAGCATCAACAATCTTAAGGCATGAAATCAATTACCCAACGGCTATCTATAACATCTCAAGAAGAAAAACAGAAATTCATCTAAATCAATTATATCTTCTCTTTCCATTTTGTAACCAAAACCAACTTTTATAAACAAAGGAAACTTCCTTGTGTGGCATGCTCAAATTGAACCCTACCTTTGAGGGCATGATCTCTATGGCTTTGTTGGCACTAACACCACACCATATCTAAACACCTCCACCGTCAGCGATGGCTCCCTCACCATTGCCTCAAACCTAGACACTCTCCGATAGGCTCGACAGGATCAATTGATCCTTAGCATGATCATATCCTCCATTTCTAAGGAAAATATTGAAGAAACTCAACTCTAAGGCTTCTTATTGATAAAAACTTAATAATAATGATAAGCTATATTCTGAAGGCTATAAGCATGTACATCTAGCCCCAAACTCTTAACCCTAGTGGTAAAAGGAGATTAAGTCGGTTTTGACTTCTACGCTAGCTGTTCGGACAGAACACCTTCGTTTGGACGGTCACTAAATAACTGAAATTAAAGTACGTACAACTGGCCGTTCAAATGGAACAATCTTCCGTTCGGATAGTCCTAAAATAAAACTTTAAACTAAGTATGAAACTAAAAGATAAACATAGGCGTTTGAATGGCTATCGAACGAACGCCTCGGGTTTTAGTATGGGACTTCCGGAGGAGTGGCTTGTCCGGATGGCCTTCGTTTGAACGGCTATCGAACAGATGCCTTGGGTTTTAGTATGAGACTTCCAGAGGAGTGGCATGTCCAGACGACCTTCGAACGGGGCATCAAATGGATGCCTCTAGAATTACTATGGAGAGTTTCCGAAAGAGGCCCGTTCGGACGTGCTATCGAACGGTGGTCCCTACGACTGCTTTGACAGCCCTTGCACATGTTTGTGCTTTCGTCTTGACCCTCTGGGGTCTCTTAATGCTTACATCTGCTCGAGTCTTCCTCATGAAGTCTCAAGCGCTCCGATCTACATCATCCTCCCTAGGTTGGAGAGAATTCGTACTCGAATTCGTATCCTCATCCGAAGAGTTACATGTGAACAAAATGAGGTGCTTGACATTAAAGACATCAAATGTCTTAATGTGGCTACAAAGCTTCAACGAATAGGCATTCAGATTAATTTTTTCAACAATCTCTTCCGGACCAATCTTGCGGGCAGCCAGCTTGTTGTACTCACCGACAGGGAACCTATCTTTAGTCAAGATAGCCCACGCAAAATCCTCCTCAAATTCTAGAGCACATCGCTTCTTGTCCTCATCCGCCTTATACTTCGCCGTTGACTCTTGTAAATTATGGATGATCAACTAGTGGCCTTCGTGTAGCTAGGCAATCAAGTCCTCGGCTTTAACATGTATTCTCTTCAAGTCAGGAATAGGTGCCAAATCCAACGGAGCACTAGTATTACTCCCATAAATGATGGTGAATTGGCTAAGGCTAGTACTCCGGTTAGTTGATCGGCTAAAGGCGAACTCGGCTTAGTATAGCTTTTGATCCCATGACTTAAGATACTCCCCCACCAAGCTCTGAAGTAAGGCCCCCAATGAACGATTGACGACCTACGTTTGGCCATCCTTTTGTGGGTGGTAGGCGCTGTTGAAGTTGAGTCTTGTGTGAGACAATTGCCACAAACACCGCCAAAATTGAATAAGGAATTGCATGTCACGGTCAGAGACTATGGACAATGGCAATCCTTGGAGTCAGTATTGGAGGTCTTTTTGCATGCAATGAAATGAACCATCTTAAAGAATCTATCAACTACTACAAAGATGGAATCATTACTTTTTTGGGTCCTTGGTAAGCCCAACACGAAGTCCATGCTAACATTAGTCCATGGCCCTTCCGGAATAGGAAGTGGCATATACAATCTGGCGTTAGTAGCCATCCCCTTGAATACTTGGCATATCTGGCAGCTCCTCATACACTTCTCCACCTCCTTCCTCATACTCAGCCAATAGAACTGTTCCGCCACTAGTTGGATTGTCTTATCCCATCCCATGTGACTTTCCTTGTGACGCTTGTAGATAATCTTCAACCGTAAACTACCTTCGAGAATGCATAGTTGAGTGCTCTTGAAGACGAACCCATTATGTAGACCAAAGTCTCCCCTCACTCCAGAAGTCACATCACTAGCAATAAGACCAAAGAAGGGGTCAATTAATAGACAATGAATCTTTTAAGAGCTCAAAACCCAAGTACCTTCGTGTTCATCTTGGTCAAGAGTGTGGTCTTCCGGCTGAGGGCATCAGCCACCTTGTTCAAAGCCCTTATTTGTGTTTGGAGGCGAATGAGAATTGTTGCATGTATGCAGCCCACTTGGCATGCCGAGATGAAAGCTGATCTTGACTATTCAGATACTTCAATGCTTCATGGTCTGAGTACAAGATAAAGTCATTGTAGGCGAGGTACGATCTCCAATGCTTCAAAGACTGCAACAATGCATAAATTTTCACATCATAGGTGCTATAGTTGAGCCTTGAACCACTCAAATTTTCACTGAAGTGTGCCACTGGATTTCCTCATTGACTTAGTACCGCTCCAGTGCCTACCTTAGGCGTGTCACAATGCAACTCAAAAGGCAAGTTGAAGTTGGGAAGGACAAGCAATGAGGCCGTGGTCAGCTTGAGTTTGATCAACTCAAAGGCGATAGTGGCTGCGTCACTCCATGAGAACTTTCTTGCCTTCACACACTCCGTAATTGGCGCCACGATAGTGCTGAAATCATGAATAAAGCACCTGCAGAATGACACCAATCAATGGAAGCTTCATACCTCATATAGAGTAGTGGGAATTGGCCATTGTCTGATAGCCTCCACTTTCGACTCATCCACCGCCAACCCATCCTTTGACACCACCTAACCAAGAAAGAGAATAGAGTCTGTCATGAAGGAACACTTGGCCGATGCAGCAACGAACTTCTCCTTGCGCAACACAAGGAGTACTTCCCGCACATGTCGAAGGTGTACCTCATTGTCGGAGCTGTAGATGAGGATGTCGTCGAAATAGACTACTACAAACTTCCACGATGAAAGGGCGAAAAACCTGGTTCATCACCCGCACTAGTAGTAAAGCCTACAACCATTCACCATGTTCTCTCACTTGCCATGTTATTAGGCTGACCCATCCATCATATTGATGTTCATAATGGATTCTTGCATGGATGCCTCTCCGAAGATGTGTACATGACCTAGCTTCACGGCTTCATCCATCCTTAGTTTCTTCATCATGTATGCAAGTTACACAAGACACTATATGGTTTAAAACAAGCCCCATGTGCTTGGTACTGGAACTTAGTGATCACCTATTGGAGCTTGGATTTTTTGACTCATGCTTTGACTCTTCCTTGCTCATTTGTTGCACAAATCAACACACTACCTATGTGACACCAAATAAAATTAGGATTGTTCTGATAGCGTAGAACAATAAGCAGAAGCTATAGATCGAAGACTATAAAGAGAACGCAGATAGAGAGAAAATAACGGCTAGGGATGATAAATGACTTAGTCACACACAAGAGAGAGAGAGAGAGAGAGAGAGAGAGAATAAGTCTTAAAGACTTAAATTTTATTGATACTCCTAAATTTAATTAAGAAATAACACAAAGCATATAAGCTAAGTTTTGAGTGCTCTCTAAGCAAAACACTCGCAAAAAAAGAAAGAAAAAAAAGGAAAAATACAAAAATAACCCTGAAACATGGAGACAAAGCAAAATACTTGTAAACAAAGAAAAAAGATATAATTATAAAAATAATCCCAAAAACTTATGCCTGATTCTTGCCATTCTTGTGCTAATCTTCTTTGTCAAGATATTATTCCCCACCCATTTTCAAGCTACTAGGGCAACTCAAATCCACTATCTTCTATGGTCTGCTACTTTGTCGATCTCCATCTCAGACCCTTCAAGTATACTTTGATGTCAACTCGGCCAGCTGCCAAGATGACCAAAAATCAACAGCGCTATCTGAATCTTTCTTGGCCCCAATCTCATATCTCGATTCTCATACAAAAAACAAACAATAGCTTGCTTTAGTAGTGAATTTGATTATGGCACCCTTGTTGTTATTGTTACTTAACTCATCTGGCGTCAACCCATACTTCGAGATCTCGGCATTTTTCTCCCCCCCTCCTCCCACCTTATGCTATGACGATATCGGTGCCACGTATTTGATAGCAAATATATTCTTCCATGCACATACCAAGCACATAGAAATAAACTTTCATTTTGTTTGTGACAAGGTTGCCTCCAAAACCTTGGTCATACACTTCATTTCCAACAAAAATAATCTGGTTGACATCTTCACTAAACCGGATGTGTCTTCTCATTTCTTTCTCATGCGTACCAAGCTCAATGTCATCTGCCACTTGTCTTGTTTGTGGGGATCACTCAAGCAACGGCTAGAACCAACAAAAGAAACTCAATGGCTAGCACATCTTAACCTAAGTCAATTATGTATTCTCTTACCATTTTGTAATCACAACCAACTTGTATAAATTAACTGTAAATCAATAACATTAGTGTGAAACAAAATAAGTTGAAATCCGTGGTTCTATAGTTGGATACCATATACAGTCTCCTAAAGCAAAAAAGAAAAAGAAAAAAAAATTGATCTCCTTCACAATCTGCGTAAGTTTGTTTAGTGCTTCTAGTGTTTTTTTTTTTTTTTTTTTTTCATTATCTTCTGCATCACCACTGTAGGGAAGATCCTACTTTAATTGAATGGCATCATCACTATATCTAAAGAAAAAGAAAAACCTTTTTGCTCTATTTTATCTCCAGCACACTCAATTACACTGGAATCCAAGCTGCATTCGTCACCCACATTAAAGGAAGATTCTTCACGCACTTCAAATATTGGACAAAACAATTACTAACACTTTAATTCGTAGAATTAGGGTGTGTATAGAATTTACAACTAAAGTCTGGTTCTAACAGTTTCTACCTTTTTTATTTTGTCAATGCAAATGATCCATGAGAGAGAGTGCAGTATCATCAATTATTGAGGCTTTCATGGGTGGTACTGTAGGAGATTGTGGAAAATAAGTAATCCAGTATTTGGCTTCCCCCTTTTTTCTGATTTTTCTTTCATTTGTTCTAGGGTTAGCTCTAGAAATAGATGATTGTTGGAGTAGAAATTAACCTAACTCTATATAAGTTACAATTCTGGTGACTTTTCCCAGTAATTCCTAAGTTTATTATATACGTTGAATCAATAATAGTGGTCAAATAATTAAAATCAATTTGGTTCGAGCACCATATTTGTTTAGATTCCATGATAACTTCATGCAACTAGCAGGATGTTCCAACCTATGCATCTAAACACTTTATAAAGCCTCGGACCCCATGCAATTGATATGTAGATAACCTACTGGAGTGACAGTCATATGGCTAATATTTACAATTCTTCTCTACCAAAGAGATAAATATATCTTCTCATGCTTTTGTTTTGTCTATGCCCTTCTAGTAGCATGATCATTGGTTGCAAAGATAATGCACATGAAATTTACAAAGTTACTCCAATATTTGATTAATGTAAAGCCCACTCTTATGCAGGAAGACTTTGGTTGATTACTGAAATTCTTTCTTCCATGCAAGTGTTCAAGGCTTCCCTTTTTATTCTTACCAAAGGAGTTATTAGTCAAGTAGATTGAGTAGATCGAGTAGATCCTCAAGTCTTTTCTTTGGAAAGGAGGTTGAGATTAATTGCCTTCCCAAGAAAGAGGTTGGTCTGGATGCTAAAAACATGAAGTTGTAGAATAAATTGAAAATGTTGAAACATTTGTGGCTTTGCTCCAATAGTGGAAGCTCTATCTGGTCCAGTTGGGTTAATTCAAATCTTCTCAGAAATAAAAGTTTCTAGAAAGTCATGCTACTAGGGAATTGTTCTTGGTGTTGGAGAAAGATTTTGGATCTAAAATGCATTATTTGGGATAAGGTGTATTGGTTGATGGCCTCTAGTTGAATCTTCTTGCATTTACGCAGGCACGTACAGGAGAGTTTGCGGGACCATGGCCTTGAGGTGTTTGTGTTTGTTGAATCTTTTTGTCTTTGTTGAGTTTCTTTAATAAACTCTTATTTATTTGTAAATAAACTACCAAGCTAAGCGGAGTGGAAATATGCAAGTTTTTGTTTTTTTTTTTATAAAAAAAATGGCGTTTTAGATGTTAGTCTTTTTCTAATTTGAGGCAAATCTCTTCATTGCGACACGTGGCGTTTTAAATGTTAGTCTTTTAGTGAGACACTTAAAACGTAAAGGTTTTATTTGTAATGCATTGAATTGTCTAAATGAAGAAAGCAAATGCATTTCAAATTCTCTCTTTTCATCTTCTTTTGCTTTATGTTTATATCTCAATGTGAGACAATTTAAACGTATAGGTTTTATTTGTAATATATTTAATTGTCATAATGAAGAAAACAAAAGGTTCACAAATTCTCTCTTTCTCTATTTTTCTTTTTATCTTCTCTTGCTTTCTCTTTATATTATTTGAAATGCATTTAATTGATATCTTAATGAAGAAAATAAAAGGTTCTCTTTATTTAATTTTCTTTTTATCTTCTCTTGCTTTATGTTTATTTCTCAATGTGAGACAATTAAAATGTATGGGTTTTATTTGTAATATATTTAACTGTCTTAATGAATAAAACAAAAGCTTTACAAATTCTCTCTCTCCCTCTCTCTCTCTCTCTCTTTCTTTATTTTTCTTTTTATCTTCTCTTGCTTTCTCTTTATATCTCAATGTGAGACAATTAAAATGTAGGAGTTTTATTTGGAATGCATTTAACTGATATCTTAATGGAAAAAACAAAAGGTTCCTAAATTCTCTCTTTCTCTTTGTTTATTTTTCTCTTTTCTTCTCTTGTTTTCTATTTATATCTCAATGTTCTTTTGTAAATTTTACACTCAATTCAGGAAAAAGACTAGAGGGAGGGAGAGTGAGAGTTTCCAATAGTTGTTTCTCAATGAAAAATTATACTACATTTCTTCTTTTTTTTTTTTTTTTTTTTGCTAGTACATTTATTTTCCATTATATTAGTATTATCATTTTATATGTTTATTTTCGGTGCATATGTTCTTCCATTTTTGTTTTCGTCCCCTATATTTTTTCTGCTTTTTACTTTCTATTTATATCAATCAATTCCGGAAAAAGACGAGAGAGAGAGAGAGAGAGAGAGAGAGAGAATTTTTATTCTTTTTTTCTCAATGAAAAATTATACTACTGTTATTTTCTTTCTTTATTTTTTTTTCCTATAACAGTTCTTTTCAATATTCCAATCGTTGTTTCTCAATGAAAAATTATTTACAGTTTTTTTTTTCTTTGTTTTTTGGTTTTGCTTTGCTAGAATAGTTATTTTCAATTATATTAATATTTTCATATTTTTTTTTTTTTTTTTTTATCTTTATTTCCGGTGCTTATGTTCTTCCATTTTTTGTTTTTGACCCTTATTTTTTTTTCTAATTTATATATTATTTTTTATTCAAATGATTACTTTTATTTTGTAAATTTTACATTGAATTCAAGAAATATTAATAGTGAGAGAGTTTTTTTTCGTAGAAACTCAATTTTTCCAATACATTTCACTTTCAATTTTCTAATCGTAGATTTTTTTCTTTTTTTGTCTTTGTTTTCCTATATGTCTTAAAATTAGTTTCTTTTACTTTTATATATGTGCATGAAGGATGGTCGAAAAAAAATATATTTATTTTTCATTATATTAGTATTGTCATTTTATTTTATTTTTTTATCTTTATTTTCATGCTTATGTTCTTCCATTTTTTTTTTGTCCCTTATATTTTTTTTTTTCTTCTTTTACTTTCTATTTATATCAATCAATTCTGGAAAAAGACAAGAGAGAGATTCTATGAGAGTTTTTATTTGTTGTTTTTCAATGAAAAATTATACTACCGTTATTTTCTTTCTTTATATATATATATATTTTTTTTTCCTATAATAGTTCTTTTCAATTTTCCAATCATTGTTTCTCAATGAAAAATTATATGACTTTTTTTTTTTTTTCTAGAATAGTTATTTTCAATTATATTAATATTTTCGTTATTTTTCGTTTTTTTTATCTTTATTTCTGGTGCTTATGTTCTTCCATTTTTTTTTTACCGTTATTTTTTTTTCTAATTTATATATTATTTTTTATTCAAATGATTACTTTTCTTTTGTAAATTTTACATTGAATTCAGGAAATAATAGTGAGAGAGTTTATTTTCGTAGAAACTCAATTCTTCCAATATATTTCACACTCAATTTTCCGATCATAGATTTTTTTTGTCTTTGTTTTCCTATGTCTTAAAATTAGTTTCATTTACTTTTATATAAGTGAAGGATGGTTAAAAAAAAAAAAAAAATCTATTGGACAAAACCTTTTCTAATATTTGTGGATTTCATTGGAATTGAGAAAAATATATATATATATAAAAAAAAAAAACGAGTTATTTTTTATTATATTAGTATTTTTCATTTGTTTACATTATTTTTTTGTCCTTAATTTCTATTCTAATTTATATATTATTTTTCATTCAAATTTTATTAATTTTATTTAATACAAGTTAAAAAAATTCTTTTGTAAATTTAATTGACTTTTGTTATTCATTTTTGTTTTGGGGTGTTCCAATATTTTTGCCACTGTTTTTTATCTCTTTCTTTTTTAAAAGAAAAATTAAACTACCGACATTCTTTTGTTTACAAAATTAGTAAACATAATTGTAATCATATATCAATATGCTCATTTATTTTAAAATGCTTCTTTATTTTTGTCAGTGGTATCATTGTTAGAATATAATGAACTTTCAGGAGTTGAACTTTCTCCTCACAAACAATTTTTTTGAGAAGTGGTATCATTGTTGGAATATAATGATTAATCAATCATTTTCTATAATTGATTAATCTAGGTTTTTATTTTGAATTTGTTTTTTTCATTATATTTCATTTTAAAGTACATATATGCGAACAAATATTTAACACGTTTCAATTTATAAGAATTAAAATTTTTAAATTTTTAAATTTATTGGATATGTGGGTTTATTCTATTAAGTAAAACTATGGTTTAAAATGATCTTATGAACATTTGTCATTTTTTGTAGCTAATTTGTTAATTAAGAGAAGAAAATAAAATTTGTTGTTGATAATCTTTTAAAGACTTTTTGACTTAATTATATATTAAAAAAAAAAAAAAAAAAAAAAAAAGAAAAACCAGGCGCGTAACGCATGCTCTAAGCTAATACTTTTTATTGCCAAAGCTCCAAAGTTTAGACAACCCCTCTGTTTCGCCACAACAGGAAAAATGTTTCCCTCAACTTGTTCACTCTGTTTCATTCTCCATCTCTCTCTCAACTATTGGTGGCTTTTGTAGGCTTTGGGGCTCTCTGCTGTTTAAGAAGGCTTTGGGGCTCTCTCCTCTGCGATGCTGAAATAGTGATCTTCTCTGCTCTTTGAGGGCACCAGTACCACCTCAAGGTTCATTCTCCAATGTGTGTATGATCAGAGATGGACGTCCAAATGAATGATGCATTGACACCATTTCTTTAAGTTTTTCTTCATAATGAGTATGGATGTCCAAATTAATGATGAGTTGCTCTTATTTACTTATAATCTTATAATGAAAAAAAGTCACTATTTATAGAGAGGTGGACAGAATACAAAATGCTATAAGAGATAAAATATAATTTGATTTGATTACAATCCTAGAACATAAAATCAAATCTTGTAATATCTTCACATGGGATAATGTAGTGGATCTATTCTATATAAAGAAGGGTCAGTCTAAGGGCGAATCTCCCCAAAATTTTTACAAATTTGCTTAAAATATACCAATTTTATAAAATTGTCCTTTCAAAATAATATTTTTGTCACCCCAAAATAATATTTATATCCCATTTTAATTCTTGTTTTTTTAGTTCCCCCCCCCCCCCCCCCCACAAAAATATATATATATATATATATATATATATATGTCTCCTTTTAATTATTTTTTCTAGTTTACCCTCTCTTTCAACATAAAAAAACGTAAAATACCCTATTCATTTTGTTTCCCTTCATATTCTAGTTCGCTTATAACCAGAAGCTCAATTTGGTTTGGGACTATGATTGAATATATAAAAGAAAAAGTTAAATGGTTTAGATTCTTTGAATGGCTTTTAACCAACAATCAGTTACCATTATTTGGCTCGACTCTTAACATTGTTGTTATTTGGAGCTTCAGGGAATTGTTAGAAAAAAAGAGTATACACTGAAATGTACCGTTTTTCTTCAACCCTATAGGTCATGTTTAGTTTATTTTATTAGTTATTTATACTATTAATGTGTGTTTGTGATGCCATGAGATTAAATGTAAGACTTCTATGCTCTTATTTTATATAAACATGCATATAAAGAGATTATATGTATTTATGTGCTTTTGTATTAAATAAGTCTGCCCATCTCCCCAACCCAAAAAAAAAAAAATCCATCCCCCCACACAATAAATCCTAGTTCCGCCCCTGTGTTAGTCCATATTAAGATCATTGAAAAAGATTAATCAAGTTTGTTTTTTTTGTTTTTTTTTTTTTCCCCTTTGTAATTGGAGACTTCGGATAGCTCAAACCATGCATTTTCAGTATCATTCAATACAGAAACTCCATCTCAACTGCATTCAACATCACAATCCACTCTATCCATTCCAGTTGATCATCAAAAATACAATATAGTAATACTAGTTGTACCCTAACATTTCCTCAAACTTAGGGTTCAAAAGGTGTACAAGAATTGCAAGAGCCATAATCTGCTTGTGCATAAATGTTTTTGATTTTTCCTAATAACTAAGAGTTTGAATAGGGTGGTTTGGTTTGGACCTAACCGAAGTAGGCCATGTTAAAGTTCACTGGGTCAGGTTTGACCGATTTAGAATGGATGAGATTAATGTAAGTGTTTTAGTGGATGTCGCATGTGGGACCATAAACAGTTAAATTTAGATGGTGCGACGGCACATAAGGGTATGTGTCACTGTTATGTTGGTTGTCTCTTAAGTTTGTAGATTGGCGTCTAAGCTGATGCAATATGGTGTAGTCGGTCGTAGAAGTAGTATACATCAAACTCACAACTCTTCTCAAAACTAAGCCATCCTTATTTAACTTGTATACTGAATAGAGTCGTATCCTATTAAAATTAACACACAATTAAGTTAGTTTGTCGCGATCTCGTTCAAATGGGACTACTAACTTATTTGGATGAGTAATGCGTCTCCTCGTCTTTACTTGTTTTGAACAAGCTACCGAATGCACATTTCGGATCTCCTATGAATCCTTCTTCATTCAGACTTGTTTCAAATGGGCATCTCGAATCTCCATGTTGAACGAATGTCAAGACCAAAACTAACTAACATTCTAAATTAACAAAGCAACGTCGACCATTTTCCAATGTCCTCCCAATAGTTAAACTCTACTAGACGTACGTTACTGTCCTATAACATATTTCAAACTTTAATAAAACCTAAGACTTTATTTTAAAAATTAAAAATTCACGAATTCAACCAAAATCAAATGGAAACTTATGGGCTATGGGCCCGTTTGGGAGTGCGATTTCAATAAGTGCGATTTTAAAAATTACGTTTTTAAAAATTGCATTTCTAAAATCGCTACTTTTTAAAATCGCACATGCGTTTGGTAAAACATGCTAAAAAGTTTTTTTTTATCAATTGAGTTTGAATAATATTAGCATATAATTGCGGTTTCATGACCAAATTACCAATAAGGACATTTCTTTATAAGAGTAAAATAACTAACATTGTCTATAAGCCTAAATTTTTAACACATATGCAAATAAAAGTATGACTGCTTATAATTTGACCTAACTTTGAGTTTTTTACTTAGGCAATTATATATTGCTATATTACTTGTTTCTATATGCTTTTTTGTTTTTGTATTTTTTTTTTCTTGAAACATATTCCAAACAGACATATAATAAAAAATAAAAGAACAATCCATCAAATTAAACTAGTAATGAGAGAAAATTTTTTTAAAAAAAATTTAAAAAAATCACAAATTATCACTGTTTATTACCCATTAAAAATATATATATATATAAAAAAATATCACAAATTGTTAGAGTGCAATACCCATTAAAAAATAAAAATAAAAATCCATCACAAATTGTTACTGTACAGTACCTTTAAAAAAAAAAAAAAAAAAAAGCCATAAAAAATCGTCACTGTGCACATCACTATGCAGTGCACAATGACCTGAGAAAAATCATCATCTTAGTCACTCTACAGTATATTTTTTTTAAAGAAAAAGCCTCACACGCTTACTGTACACGCAATATCACATTACTGTGTGTGTACAGTGATCTATCACTGCATACTATGATGGATAGCAGATCACTATGCATGCACGGTAATCTAAATAAAATTTTGAAAAAAAAAAATCACAACTTTACTCTGTAGAAATGGTCGAAGAACATAAACACATATATAAAAAGGCATAGTAATCATACAAACCACATAAAATAACACCGAACACTAAACAGTGAAAAGTTTTACAAAAGCAAATGAGTTATATGGAGAGAAAGAAAATATTAATTAAGGTGAGATTATTACCTGGTAGAGGGGCAGAGAGATGAACAACAGCGATGCACACTGCTACAGGGCGGAGAAAGGATGAACGAGACAGAGAGGATGAAGAAAAAAAAAAGGTAAAAGAAGGGTTTTAATATATTTTAGATGGGTAGGTATTTTTTTCATTCCCGCTTAAGAAAAGGTAACTATTGCACCAAATATCTTTTTAATAGAAATCGCGATTTTGTTTTAAATTCGCACTTTTTCAAATAAACACCCTCTAATCAGTTTATGAAAATCGCAGATTTTTTTGCGATTTTAAAATTTGCATTTTTAAAATCGCAATCCCAAACACCCTAAAATTGTGATTTGGTTTAAAATCGTAGATTATTTTTTTAAAAACGCACCCTATATATGATTTTTCCTTTATATATATATATAGCAAAACCCATCTTTTTTTCCCCTCTTTCTACATTTTCCATTTACATAAATGCTTTATCACTAGATCGAACACTTGCAAAAGATCTTTCTACATTTTCCTTCTTTTTATTGGGAGCAAGTGCATGCTGTCTGATTCTTTAATTTTTACATGATATTTTATTTCCTTCTATTCCTTCTGTCTATGATTGACAAACTCTCTCTCTATGAAAGGAAAAAAAAAATTAGAAAAATTTGCAGCATAAATTTTTAGATTAATCTTTTTTAAATTTTCATTAATTTTGACGTTGTCTCTAAACTTTAGCCCGGCCAACCCCAACCATAGGATTGGTTTTCGAACCACCCTACCTTTTTTTCTTTTTTTTTTTTCATTTTTTAATTATACTTTTTACAATTTCATTATAATATCCAAACATATTTTCAAATATCTGTTTCCTCAATATTCACAATTAAAAAAAAAAAAAAAAAAAAAAACACTTATCAAGCCTAACTCTACACGAAACTCGCTCAAAGGCTGAAAATACAATATTCAAAAAAAGACCGTGTACTTGTTTTCTTTTTTAACTAAGCAGTAGTACAGTAGGCTGTCTCCTTATTTATTTACATTTTTGTAAGTGATATTTATTTATTTACATTCCACAAACATATTCCGCATTTTTTTAATGTATAAAATAATTGTTTATAGAAAGTAAATCTAAGCAAAAAGATTTGGGGTGATATGACTGTTAGGAGGGTACAAACACGTCATAATGGCTATTTGCCACCGAAATCAAACCCTCACCACCATTTAAAATAAATAAAATAAAATAAGTAATAACCCATAAAAACCAGCCACTTTATTATCTATCGAACCCACTTAATCACAGATTATCATTTAATTAACTAATTAATTTCCGACACCAAACTTGTTTTCTCTTACATCTGTTTGCTCAGTTTTGTACACTCTTTCTCTTCTCTTTTAAGAAAGAAAAAACCATTGGTGGCTTTGTGCCTGGTTCTGCGTGAGATATCAACATCACTCCAAACCATGACAACCTTGAAAGAGAGAGAAGCAAACAAATTATTCTTCTTCTTCTTCTTCACCTCCACAGTGCTTGTGCAAAGTAGGGTTTGTTTCAGATTTTTGGCTAAATTTGGCAAAATGCGGCTTTTTAATTATAAATACTCTATTTTAGCAAAACCCATGTTTCTTTTTCCTTTTTCCTCCATTTTCCATTTACAGAAATGCTTTATGATCAGTAGAACACTTGCAGAAGATCTGCAGAATCGAAAGATTTTTGTGTCTGAAGAGGTAGATAGAATTTTATCTCTTTTTCTTTTTTTTTTGTTTTTTTTTTGGGAGCAAGTGCAGTGTGATTCTTAAATTTTACAACATCCTCTCTCTCTTTCGTTTTATTTTTTTTTTTTTTTGGTAGAAAACGACCGTGGACTGATAAATTGGCTTGTTTGATTTAAAGGGTCGGATTTTCCCAGAAAATGATGAGAGAAAATTCCTGATCAAGAAGATTTACAGGACAAGGGCTGAGCGCTAATGGCTCTCTATGTTTTCTCAAGGTTTCTCTCTCTCTCATGCATCTTTCTACTTATAGAAACAGGTTTTATATACTTATAACAAAAGATGTCACTGTGTATGCATTTAGATCGTTTTATTCATGCATTCTCCGATGGTTTCATCAGTTTGTGTGTGTGAGAGAGATATGGTTTGGCCAGCTGCTCAAAATAAAGAACCATTAAGCAACAAACATACTAGACTGATTGAAAAATATGTACTATGACGCATCAAATAAAGAAGAAAAAGTACTAAAATAAAGTGCAACAATTAATCTAGGAAAAACTCTAATTACATTTGCCCTATCGCTATAGAAAAACATAATTGGAACTCACTAAATTTATTGATAAAGTCTAATTTCACGTAATAAAGAAACTTTAGACTAACAAATCAATCAACATGGTTGTACTGTTATTTGACTAACAGATACCACCTTTAGACTTGTAATGTCAATGTGTGGAGAAAATTCAAAGTGCGTACAATCTATTATGAAGTAGTTGAGATAATCAATATTATTTTTGTTTGAGAAGAAAGAACATAATTATTCTACTCTACATGATAAACCAGTAAGAACAGAAGTAAAACAACCACATTGAGAATTAGTCAAATAATACATGCAAAATAGAGAGAATTAGTAAGTTGTTTGTTTATAAATTTATTGTCTTGTTTGGGAGAGAATTTCTTTAAAAGGCCTGAATATTTTGTTGTTCGTAATGAACAAACAAACCCGCAAGAAAACACATCCAACAAATAAACAATCACTCAAGCAACCGCTAGCACCAACAAAGGAAATTCAAATCACCCAAACGGCTAGCATCAACAAGGCAAGAAATTTATTACTTTTCACGTGCACGTCATCCACATACACCTTCATATTCCTTCCGATCAGATTTTTGAACATTTTGCTTACCCGTCTCTGGTACGTAGTCCCTGCATTTTTAAGCCCGAATAGCATGACTTTGTAGCAATACAATCCCAGATCAGCTATAAATGTGGTCTTTTCTCGGTTAGCCTCATACATATAGATTTGATTGTACCCCAAGAATGCGTCCATAAAACTAAGGAGATCATGCCTTGCTGTTGAATCGACCAAAAACCAATTCGAGAAAGCGGGAAACTGTCTTTCGAACATATCTTGTTCAAAACATAAAATCAACGTACATCCTCCATTTGGCTTTGGGCTTCTTTACCAGCACTATATTAGCAAGCCAGGTGACATACTAGGCTTCCTCAATAAATCCTACTTGGAGCAACTTCTCCACTTCATCTGCTATTGCTTGATTTCATTCGGGAGCGAAATTTCTTCTTTTTTGCTTCACAAGTCCTACTATTGGGTCAACATTCAGCTAACGAACGATTACCAAGGGATCTATTCCCGGCATATCCTTGTGAGACTATAGAACACTGCTTTATTAGTTGTGTCAGAGCATAAATTGTGTCATTAAGTCTCTTAAGAATGATTTTTGCTGGTTTCATTCTTTTGTTTATGGGGCTAACAAAGGTGTGGATAGGAAGTTGCTTTGATCCAATCTAGGTTCTATGAAAGTGAAAGTTGCAAATAATCCTTAGATGATTTGTGGGGATTTTAATGTTGTGAAGAACTTGGCTGAGAAGTGGGGCTCTAATAGGTTGAATTCTTATGAAGTGGAGTTTGGTCAGTGTTTAAATGATCTTGAGGTCTTGGATCTCAACTTTAGTGGCTGCTTTCACACTTGGACCAACAAAAGTGAGGAACCTCGGTTTGTGGCAAGGAAGCTTGATAGGGTTTTGGAAAATGAGCATTGGATGAGCTCCTTTGGCAAGACTATTGTGGAATTTCATTTTGGAGGCATTTTAGATCATTCTCCTGCTGTTATTTTAGTAGGTATTCTTCAAAGTTTTGGACCTAAACCTTTTAAATTCTATAACTATTGGCTGGAGGATAAAGGTTTCTTAGATTGGGCTAAGGAAGGCTGGAATATTCAGGTTGCTGGGGTTCCTATGTATCAGTTGTATGTGAAACTCAGATCTATGAAGGCTGTGTTGAACAAGCAAAATCTAGTTTGTTTTGGGAACTTGAAGCAGAGAGTAATGCAGGCTCGTGACAACCTTGATTTAGCTCAAAAAGATGTAATTGCTTCTTTTGGAAGGGCTGACTGTTTACTTAAGGAGAGGGAGTGTCTTCATGCTTATGTTTCCATAATAGAAGATGAGGAATCTTTTTTAAAGCAAAAGGCTAGGAATCAATGGCTGCAATCAGGGGACCGGAATAACAGTTTTTTTCATCGTTCTCTCAAGGTGTAGCATGCAAAGAATACCATTACTCATTTGTGGGATGTGCAGGGTAATAAAGTGGTTGATGTGGAGCAAATCAAGCAGGTGGCTGAGAATTTTTACAAGAAGTTGTTGGGTACTAATCAGATCGACTTCAATGAGACTAAGACAGCTCATTCCTGTGGCTATTTCTGCTAGAAAGGCAGCTTTGTTGGAGAGGGAAGTTACCTCAGAAGAAATTAGAGACACGTTGTTCCACATGAAAGCAAATAAGGCCCCTGGACCTGATGGCTTTTATACTGATTTCTTCAAGTCTACTTGGTCTATTGTTGGAAAGGAGGTGGTGGCAGCCATTAAAGGTTTTTTTTGGTTCTGGTTTGCTACTTAAAGAAGTGAATGCCACTATTCTTACTTTGGTTCCTAAGAAGGTGAACCTTTCTGCTATGGGGGACTTCAAACCTATAGCTTGCTACAATGTCCTTTACAAATGTATTACCAAGATAATTTATAATATGATGTTACCTCTGTTGGGTGATTTAGTAAGCATGAATCAGTCTGCTTTTATTCCCTCTAGAAGTATCTATGAAAATGTCTTGCTGGCTCAGAAAATTGTTAGAAATTACCATAAAGGAAAAAGGGAATCCTAGATGTACTTTGAAGATTGATCTCATGAAGGCATATGATTTAGTGAACTGGGATTTCATGATTCATTGTCTATACTGTTTTGACTTTACAGCAAAATTCCTAGGTTGGATCAAGGTGTGTATTACCTCTCCTAGGTTTTCTGTATGCCTAAATGGTACTTTGGTTGAATATTTTGAAGGGAAGAAGGGGTTGAAGCAGGGTGGCCCGTTGTCTTCTTATTTGTTTGTCCTAACTATGGAGGTCTTCTCTAGGATAATGGCTGATCATACAAGTGCTATCTTAGGTTTCATGTTTCATCATAAATGCTTGAAAATGAAGCTTACTCATCTTTGCTTTGCAGATGATTTACGTTTGTTCTCTGAAGCTAGGTTGGGATCTAGTAATATCATTAAAGCTGCTTTGGCTGAGTTTGAGGAGCTTTCTGGTCTAAAGGCCAACCCTTCAAAGAGTTCTTTCTACTGTTCTGGAATTTTAGAGAGGATTAAGCAAAGTCTAATGGAAGAATTGCAGATGAAGAAGGTCATCTACCTATGAGATACCTTATTAGGGTTCCCCTCATTTCTTCTAGACTTTTTGCAGCACATTGTGAGGTATTGTTGGACAGAATTACCGCTCGCATTGATTCTTGGTTGTCTAGGAGTCTCTCTTATGCAGGCAGGCTCCAATTGCTTTCTTCTATTTTGTCTAGCCTGCAAGTCTATTGTGTAGGCATCTTTATTCTCCCCAAGAAAATTCTTAAGGCTATTGAGCAAAAGTTAAATAGGTTTCTTTGGAATGGGAAGGATGTAGGGGCTGCAAAGGCTAGTGTCTTGGACTAATGTATGTTTTCCTAAGGAGGGTGGTTTGGTTTTGAAGAGGTTAGAAGTCTGGAATCAAACCTCTATGCGTAGACATATTTGGAGCCTTTTTGCTAGTTCTGGTTCCCTTTGGGTGGCCTGGATTAAAGATATGTTTTTGACAAAAAAGAGCTTCTGGAGTGTTGGCATCCCTCAAAATTGTTCTTGGAGCTAGAGGAAGTTACTCAAATTGAGGGATGTTGCCAAAAGTTTCTTGAGGTTTGAGGGGGGGAAAATATTCATCTATGGATGGATTTTTGGCATCCTTCTGGAATCTTGTTGCAGAAATATGGGTATAGGGCTGTTTATGATGCTCAAAGTAGTGTGGAGGCTAAACTTTCTTTTGTTATTCATAATGGGGATTGGTTATGGAGGCCAACTAGATTTGTGGCTTTGGTGGAAATACAAGCAAGGCTCCCTGAAATCAATTTTGTCCCTAGCGATAAACCTATTTGGACTGCTTCAAGGAAAGGTACCTATCTAAGTTCAAATACTTGGGAGTTTCTAAGGGAGAAAAATGAGCAGATTGGTTGGTGGAAGCTGGTTTGGTTCCCTCTTGCTATCTCTAAGCAAGCTTTTATTTTATGGCTTGTTATGAAGGATAGGCTGGTTACGGGGGATAGTTTGCTGAATTGGGGATAGAAAGGTGATGTCCAATGCTTGTTCTGAAGAAATCAAATAGAGAGCATTGACCATTTATTCTTTGAGTGCAGTTTTTGTGGTAGAATTTGGAGGTTTTTTATGCTTTGCTTTAAAGTTGCTAATCCCCCTGTGATATGGGAAGATCTTCTGCAGCTAGGATGCAGTAATTGAGGATGTAAATCACTTAAAAACCTGCTTTGTCGTCTGGTTTTGGGCTCTGCAGTGCACACTTTGTGGTACACTCGAAATGAGCTTAAGCATCCAGGTAAGCCAAACATAGAAGAGTAGATTTTAAAGAAGATCTTTGGGACGTTCGAACCAAAATTGTTGGAAGATGAATGTTTCCAAAGACTAGGGAGAATCTTGTTTTGTGTTCTTTGCAGAATTTGCCTGCAAACTTGGTTTTGTTGTAGGTTCTGCAGTTTGGTTTCTAGTCTTCTTGATAATAGAATTTAGAATGCGGATATAATATGAAATAAATGAAAGAAAGAACGACACATAGATTAAGGTGGTTCCGCATATAACCTATATCCACACATTAAAGCCCTATAGGCTACATATTTCCTTGATTTATGATCTATTTATAGAGCTTTAACATAATTTTAAATGCAAAACAAATCCCTTGAATTAAGGGTAATTAATAACAAATCAAATCAACATTAACCACAAATCAAATCCTCATTAATCAAAAGGATTTAAATCCTTAACACTTGGTTATTTCTAGTCCTCTGTGAGGACTTGTAACTGGATGTTTTGTTGGTTGGTTTTGAGTTTTGAGCTTAATGAAATTTTTTATTCATCCAAAAAAAAAAAAAAAAAAAAAAGGAAATCATATAGAGTACAATTTACAACTAAAAGTCTGGTTCTAACATTGAGGATGGATGAGGAGGATGGAGTACTTGAACATTTTCTAGCTTTTTTATTTTGTCAATGCAAATGATCAAGGCTTTCATGGGTGGTGTAGGAGATTGTGGAAAAGAAGGAATCCATTATTATTTGGCTTCACCCCTTTTTTCTGCTTTCTCTTCCATTTTTGCTGGGGTTAGCTCTAGAAATAGATGGTTGTTAGAGTAGAAATTAACCAGAATCTATCTAACTTAAAATTCTGGTAACTTTTCCCAGTAATTCCAAAGTTTATTATTCTTAATCAATAATAGTGGTCAAACAATTAATTGTGGATTAAAATCCATTTGTTTAGATTTCATGACAACTTCATGTAACTAGCAGGATGTTATATATTGTTCTAACTTGTGCATTTACGCACTCTATAAAGCCTCCGACCCCATGCAATTGATATGTAGATAACCTACTGGAGTGACAATCATATGGCTAATATTTACAATTCTTCTCTGTCAATTGTTCTACCAAAGGGATAAATCTAGCTTCTTATGCCGTTGTTTTGTCTATGTCACTCTAGTTGCATACATATTCACTTACTAATCATGCATATAGCTTTGAAAGTGTAAATTGTTCCCCCTTATCGAATTGCAGGATTGTTGGTAGCTAGTGATCATTGGTTGCAAAGATAATGGACATGAAATATTTATCAAACAAACCCTTAAATAAGGATCAAACTCTTCAAAGGTATAGTACAAAGTAACCGATATTTTAGTCCTCGGATTCCAGCCTTTATTTCCATATAGTACGTGTCTTAGATATGTGAAATTGTTCTGCAGATATATATTGGGTTGTTTGGCTACTGTAACTTTCTTTGGCATGAGTATTATGAAGGAGAAGAAAGATCAATCAATTCATCCTGCATTGGGATATGATGTATGCAATATATTCCACGCGGTATTATTTTTATACTTTGTGTTCGAATTAATATTTAAATTATTAAATTCATTATTTTTAATCAACTTAAATTTTTGGGATAAGTAATGAAAATTTTAATAGGTTAATGCATTTAAGGAGTTTGGAGATTTTAGCTGGACAAAAGAAAGTTTGTTTACGCAAAAATCATGTTCCTCGACCGGGTGAGTAGGGATGCAACTCCTGGGACGACAGAAGCAAAATTGTTTCTATTTTTTGAATTAGTTTCCAAGGCTTCTTAGGGTTCATTGAGGTCTTATCCTATTAACATGGAGGCTCTTGAGGGGCTGTTCCTCGTAGAATTCCTTCTATTTAATGCAAAGAATTGGCTAACGACATCTCTGAGGAGGAGATTAAATCTGCTTTGTTATCCTTAAACAACAACAAAGCTCCTAGTCTGAATGGTTTTAATGCCCATTTCTTTAAAAAGTCTTTCGTTTTAAAGGGCCAATTTCTTAGTAGGTCGGAACGTCATTGCAGTGGTGAAATCTTTCTTTTGCTCGGATAGACTACTTAGAGAGATTAAAATGTTGTGAATAGACTTGTGAGTATTGAGTCTCACATTGAGAAAATATAAAAGAAAAGAGTACTTAATATCTAAATGGTAGTTAGCCCATTAGCTTAGGCTTTTGAGTTAGAGTTGTATTAAATTATGTATATTAATGTACTCTTGGTAAAAACTCCATAATCGCTGGGATGAGTGTCTGGACGCGTCGGGTTTAGAGTTGTGTCTGCCATCCACAACTCTTGACGCGAGACACTCTTGAAAATGTAAAAAGACTTACAAGTCATGGGGAGATTGTTGTGAGTGCACTTGTGAGTGTTGAGTCCTACATTGAGAAAATATAAAAGAAAATAGTACTTAATATAACTAAGTGGACCTTAGTCCATTAGCTTAGACTTTTAGGCTAGAGCTTAGAGTTGTGTTCAATTATGTATATTAATGTATTCTAAGTAAAAACTCCGTAATCGCTTCATCTCCCAACATAAAAGTCATCCCTAATTGAAAGACTTTCAATCTATATCTTGTTGTAATACGATTTATATTTAAGTACATGGATCTAGCTTACATGCTATTAGTTTAAGCAATGGTCAATATTGAATCTCTCAAAATCTTTCTTCATTTTTTCTCTCTTATTAAAAGCTTCTAAAAGTAAGTTAACTTTAAGATTTAATCTTAACCGATGCTTACATTACAACATGCATGTTGTTATTTTAATAACAAATGTAAGCCAAATCCTTAAGTGCATAGCTTTTGCATTGTGCTTGGTGATATTGTTGGCAAGCAAGGAACAACTTCTATTAGTGGAGGGCAGATTGGGGACAGTATCCTTCTAACTAGCCCTAGGTGTGATTTGAAGGTTGATTTCATAACGACTATTATTCTATGAGATGGAATTTGTCATGGCACTTTTAAGGGTTGTTGGATTCACTTAATTAGGTTATGGGATGGTGGATTAAGTAATATATCACTACACTTAATTAGATTCTCACTTTGTATTACTGGTGAGCTTAAGGGTTTCTTTTTTATGTAAGGACCTCTGTTTGTCTTCCCAATAAAGAGTGTAATTCAAATTTTCTCAGAATTAAAAGTTTCTAGAAAGTCATGCTACTAGGGAATTATTCTTGGTCTTGGAGAAAGATTGTTTTAATTCTTTAGCTTTATCATCTGGTGCCTATTCTGATAATGTATGTGATTTTGATGCCTATTAATTGAGTAATATTAGAAATCACTCTTATGTTCCTCTTGTGTCATTTTAAAAGTGATGTGGCCTCTAAAATTATCATTGGGTTTGTGATTAATCATTATAGAATTTTGATCAAATTGTGATTTTAAAAGCCACCCCATTCAGTGACACAAGAGTGATTTATAGAATTACTCGTATTAATATATTGACTAATAATTTGAAGTACTCTTCAAATTATCCTCTGATTTGCAGCTGCATAAGTGAGAAGTTGAACAAACAGTAAAACTTTCTCACCATGACGGACCAATACCGCATGTTTATAGAAACCATAGCATCTGCAGCATTGTGATTGTGCTGAAGAAAACTCTATACTATGCAAAACAATTGCTTTTCTCATATATTATTTAGTCTTACATCTGTTCCCACACTTCCAATTAAAGACATTCATATCCCTCCTCACTGAACCTACGAACCCTAAACTTTTTTTTTTTTTTTTTTTTGTGGGTTCAAACCCTAAACTATTATCCTCTGATGTATTCTTTTGTTCAATGTCATAATGTAACCCAAAATGTATGTAATGCATGTATGGTACTTGGAATTGACGTGTAATAGATTATATATGATATGCACAGGAATTTATGTGGTTTCTTTTATGTTGATTGGGGAAGACGATTAGGTAAAAATTTATTAACAAAAGATGCAATACATTAAAAGTCAAAACTTAATAAATCCAGTGTTTAACAAAGAGTTCGTTTTATCATTAATGACATTTCTTGCATTGTGTTCCTCCCTCTCTTTTTCTCTAGTACGGCTGTTGTAAGAGCTTTTTCATGCTCAGAAAACAAAAATAAATATCAATGTACAATAGTTGTTTTAAGTCTTCTCCACAAATTCAAAATAGACTAGGATTGCATTTAATGCTCTGACTTTGTTGCTCTCCCCTGTTGATTAGGTGCGCAACACAATCAAAATCTTTTTTTTTTTTTTTTTTTGGGTAACAAACCAACGATCATTCAAACAAAGAGGTTACAGAGGACAGAAAAGAAAGAAATGCAAGCTTATTTAAACCCCAAACCAGACAGATCTCAAAAAACAGGAATGAGATCATAAAGGAAAAAAAAAAAGATACGAATGGAGTCCGAAAAAACCCTTGCTGCGGTGCATACTGGTGATGAATACTACCATCGGGAGTATGAATACCCCTATCAAACGTCTAAACAGGCTTCCTAAAAAACATGGAGATTTAGATGAAAAATAACTGTGGAAAAAAGGTTTCCAAAAAGAAACCAAAGAGAAAAAGAAAAAAGATCAACTCCAATGAGTTCCATCCAGTTCGAGTTAAACAATAAGCAACACAACAACAGAAAGTTACAGAAATCTTATATTCTCCTCTTGTAGGCCGAAAGAAGATTCAATCTATTTTCACCAAAATTGACTATGGGGTGTTCCAATTATGTGCAAATCACAAAAAGTGCCCCCATCTAGCTACTTAGTGAACTACATAAATAGTATTATGTTACGTGAATACCTTTGCATACACGTAACGAAAAAGACTGTTAGGTTTTGAGGGAGCCTAAAACTTTTAGATTCGTTGAAGAGAGCCTAAAACTTTTTCAAACACAAGGTTGTGATTAATTTTTTGCTTACTTTATTCATAACATAATGACCTTTAAATAGGCAAGCTATTACAATATTTTCTAGGGCTTAGTCATCTGCTTTTATTGGAATATAAAATAGGGTTGAGTCATCAAGACTCTTACATGGAATAAAATAAAGACAATAACAAATAAAAATAAACACAATAAAATACTCTACCGTATCGTATATTTTAATATATCATAATATTAATAATTGTTCCACATAAACTCCATTCTTGTAACATTTATTTCCCCTTGAAGACGTCATTGTCGTCAAGGACGAAATTTGTAAAGCGTGAAATAAAATCAGCCATTATCAAAGAACATCTCTTCTTTCACATGTTCCTGGTCAATTACTTTCAATCTCTCCCTTTGCTTATGGATTTGGCTCTGTTGCATGAACGGAGTTAGTTGTTGAAGATTTTCTAAAAGTTGTATCTTTTGGTATAATTCTGCCTTGAAGTCCGCCTGATGGTGTTGATGTTTGATTACTTGAGCCACCTCCAAGATTATAAACACTTGTGGCAGATAACCTTCCACAAAATCCTAAGGAAGTGCCATGTTAATTTCCATGCCTATTTCAATGTCTCCACCAGACATGTTACTTTCACCACTTGACCTTGCAGAAGATTTGGACGAGAAATTTGCTGACCAAGAGCCTCTGTTTGATCTAGCTAAAGCCATTGTAAAATCTGCCTTGTTTGGATGGACATCATAAAAAATATGAGCTTGATCGTCATAACACATAGTCGTTTGCCTATTAATAGATGTTAACCGAAGTTGACTAGGCAAGTGGGTCTGTGTAGCTATGGCCAAGGAAGGTCGTGAGGGTGTCGAATTGGGTGGTGTTTGGGGTTGTTCGCAAAGAACTCCATCCAATTTGGCATTAGCTTCTTCCATCTTCATAATCATACGTTTCACCATGTTTTGAAGTTGATCAATTTGTTGCTCCAAACGATCCATTATTTGATCTGTTATCAAACTTGGCTCTGATACCAATGTTTCATGAATACCTTTACATACACGCAACGGGATAGATTGTTAAGTTTTGAAGGAACCTAAATCCTTTAGATTCATTGAAGCGAACCTAAAACCTTTTTAAACACAAGGTTTGAATTAATTTTCTGCTTACTTTATTCATAACATAATTGCATTTAAATATGAAAACTATTACAATATTTTCTTGGGCTGAATCATCATCTCTTATTGGAATATAAATTAGAGTTGAGTCATCAAGACTCTTATCTGGAATAAAATAAAGACAATATCAATATCAAATAAAAATAAACACAGTAAAATATTCTACCGTATTATATATTTTAATATATCATGATATTAATAATTATTCTGCATAAACTTTGTTAGAATATACAGAAAATATATTATTTTCCGTATATTCGATAATTATGTTGATATCATATATTCTCTATTTATGAGTTGATTGTAATCAAATCAAGAGAATTTGATTACTATACGTGTATTTAGACATTACCCTATAAATAGGAACCTTTGTATTGTAAACAAAAAAGTTAATGAGCACAATGTAACCCTTAGGAGTATTCCGAGTGGTGGATGTAGGTGTCAAACACTGAATCACCCGTAAAGTTATTTGTGTTCTAACACTAGTATTAGAGCCCAGGTTTACTAACAAGTCTTGGCCCAACAGTCCACGAGAGAAACAGGTTGTCGCTGCTTTGACCCAGGGCCTAATGTGTGAGGGAGAGATTGTTGGGGTTATCCCAGATCGGCTTAAGAAGGGGCTGGTGGTCAGTTTATAAGTGTGAGGGAAAGCTTCAACTCTTGAGCTAGCTTTTGGGGCTGAGAGAGGCCCAAGATCACCTAACACTTGGTATGAGAGCCACTTTCTTGTGGCCTTCAACGTCACTAACATTTTCGAGTATTCTCTCCAATAATCTCATTATTCCGCTACATCTACCTGCCATGCTCCTCCATGCGTTATCACGCGAGCCACGAGCCGGTTAGGTTCGGTGCGCCGATTTGATAACAGCCCAAGTTGGTTCATTTTCTTTTTAGTTTTGGCCCAAGTCGGCCCTTTTTTGAAGTTTGGCTCATTGTCAGCCATGACCCATTGTCGGGCGCTTTTGGATTTTGGCCCGTCATTGGCTCCTTTTGAAGTTTGGCTCATTGTTAGCCTTAGCCCGTTGTCGGCTCCTTTTGGAGTTTGGCCCATTGTCGGCATTCACTAGGCACTTGCCACCGCTAGCCGCCCGCCAGCCTCTATCTCCTCAAGTAGTTTCCGCCATCTACGGCTAATTCTCGGTCTCCGCCACCGTCGTCATCATTGTTTAGGATTTCAAACTCAAGGTTCCAGAATATTCCACTTTGAGTTTGAGGGGGGATGTTAGAATATATTTTCTGTATATTCCATAATTATGTTGATATCATATATTCTTTATTTATGAGTTGATTATAATCAAATATTGAGATTGTAATAAAATCAATAAGATTTGATTACTATACTTGTATTTAAACATTACCATATAAATATGAACCTTTGTATTGTAGACAAAAAAGTTAATGAGTACAATATAACTCTTAGGAGTATTCCGAGTGGTAGACGTAGGTGTTTAACACCGAACCACCCTTTAAAGTTTTTTGTGTTCTTTCTCTCTCTTGCTTCCGGTCATATTTCCACATCTTCATTATTTCAACAAACTCCATTCTCGTAACACAAAACCCATCTTCTTTTCCCCTCTTTCTACATTTTCCATTTACAGAAATGCTTTATCGCTAGAACACTTGCAAAAGATCTTTCTAAATTTGTCCTTCTTATTGGGAGCAAGTGCAGTTTGGTTCTTTAATTTTTAGAAGATATTTTATTTCCTTCTATTCCTTTTTTTTTTCAATAATTGACAAACTCTTTATCTATGTGAAAAAAAAAAAAAACTAGAGAAATTCGCAGCATAATTTTTTAAAGAAACTTCATAAAATTGTTTTAAATTTTCACTTATTTTGACATTACCTCTAAAGTTTAGTTCGACCAACCTTAAGAGTGGTTTTCGAACCACCCCAATTTTTTTTTTCATTTTTCATTTTACTTTTTACAATTTTATTAAAATATCAAAACATATTTTCATATATTTGTTTCTTCAATATTCACAATTTTAAAAACAATAAAAAAAATACAAAAAAAATCACACCCTTATGATCAAGCCTAACTCTACACAAAACTCCCTGAAAGGCTGAAAATACAATAAGACCGTGTACTTGTTTTCTTTTTTCCCGAGCTGTACTAATGGCTGTCTCCTTAATTATTAACCTTTTATTTTTTTTATTTTTAGGGAAATTTCAAAAAGCCTCCCTGAACTTCCAGTCGTTTTGACATATCCCCCATGAATTTTCAAAAATCTCACTTAGGCTCCCTGAACTTCGGTTTTCTTTCACTTTGGACCCTTTTAACTTTTTATACACATTTTACCTTCAACCAAAACTACGTCGTTTTGGACTCCAAAGCTACACCGTTTTGGCCTTCAAAACTACATCACCACCCAACCCAAAACGAAGTCGTTTTGAGCATAACATTAAAAAAAAAAAAAAAAAAAAAAAAACGAAATCGGGAGTAGCTGAGCCACCCCTTGGCCGGTCTGGGGGTGGCCGGACCACCCTCTTGGCCATGGGGGTGGTCCGGCCACCCTCAAAAGGCCAAAAAAAAAAAAAAAAAAAAAAAAAGGAGGGAGGGGGGATCGGGTGCATTTGGGGGTGGCCGGACCACCCCCAAGGGGCTGGGGGTGGTTTCAGCCGGTATGGGGTGGCTGAAACCACCCCAGCCCTTTGGTGGTGAAGCACCCAATCCCCCCTTTTTTTGTGTTTTTTTTGGCCAAGGGGGTGGCCGGACCACCCCCTTGGCCATGGGGGTGGTTCGACCACCCCCAGATCAGCCAAGGGGTGGCTCCAGCCACCCCCTTGGCCAAAAATGGGGTGGTCTGGCCACCTCATTTTGGCAGCCACCCTTGATTTCGTTTTTTTTTTTTTTTTTTTTTTTTTTTTTTAATTATTTATTTATTTTGCTTTACTTTTTTTTTAAAAAAAATTAATGCCTAAAACGACGTCGTTTTGGGCTGGGTAGGTGTTGTAATTTTAGGACACAAAACGATGTAGTTTTGGGGAGGGTAAAATGGGTATAAAAAGTCAAATTGTTTGACTTTAACGTTAAAAATGTCCAAAGTGAGAGAAAACCAAAGTTTAGGAGGCCTAAATGAGAGTTTTAAAAATTTAGAGGAGGTATGTCAAAACGGCTGAAAGTTCAAGGAGAATTTCTGAAGTTTTTCCTTTTTTTAAGTGCCTAGGTGATATTTATTTATTTACAGTCCACAAGCATATTTCGCATTTTTTTAAAATGTATAAAATAATTGTTTACACAAAAAAGTAAATCCGAACAGAAAGATTTGGGGGTGATGATATGACTGGTACGAGGGTACAAACACGTCATAAGAGCTATTTGCACGGAAATCAAACCCTCACCATATAAAATAAATAAAATAAAATAAGTAATAACCCATAAAAAGCAGCCACTTTGGCACATTTTGCCGGAGGACCGTACTGGTAAGGAGAAAAAAATTAAAAATCAATTCTACTATTTATTTTAAAATTCATTCCAATATATATATATATATATATATATATATATTTTTTTTTCATAATATCATACTTTTTTTTTATTATTCAAATAAAAAAAATTACTATAAAACTTTTTTTTTTTATACAAAATATTCTTACTTTTTTTCTCAAATCAATCAAATTTACTACTGTTTCGACCCACTTCCTCAAGTTCACTCTTTTGCCAAACATAGCCTTTGATTATCCATCGAACCCACTTAATCACAAATTTGGGAGTAATTCTAGATGGTTTACTTGTATCTTACTTGTGTCTCACTAAAATTTATGTGACTAATAAAATTACCATTGGACTTTTGATTGATCATTGTTGAATTTTGATCAAAAAATAAATTTTATAGCCACATCATTCTTAGTGAGACACAATTAAAACACAAGACCACCTAAAATTACTTCAGATTCTCATTTAATTAATTAATTAATTTCCGACGCCAAACTTGTTTTCTCTTACATCTGTTCGCTCTATTTTGTACACTCTCTTTTCTTCTCTTTTAAGAAAAACCATTGGTGGCTTTGTGCCTGGTTCTGTGTGAGATGTCAACATCACTCCAAACCACGATAACCTTGAAAGAGAGAAAAGCAAACAAATTATTCTTCTTCTTCTTCACCTCCACAGTGCTTGTGCAAAGTAGGGTTTGTTTCAGATTCTTGGCTAAATTTGGCCAAATGCGGCTCTTTAATTATATGTACTCTTTTTTAGCAAAACCCATGTTTCTTTTTCCTTTTTCCTCCATTTTACATTTACAGAAATGCTTTATGATCAGTAGAACACTTGCAGAATTCTGCAGAATCGAAAGATTTTTGTGTGTGAAGAGGTAGATTGAATTTTATCTTGTTTTTTCTTTCTTCTTTTTTTGGAAGCAAGTGCAGTGTGATTCTTAAATTTTACAAGATCTTCTCTCTCACTATAACTTTTTATTTTTTGTAGAAAACAACCGTGGACTGATAAATTGGCATGTTTGATGTAAAGGGTCGGACAATTTTTCCCAGAAAATGATGAGAAAGAAAATTCCTGATCAAGAAGATCTACAGGACAAGGGCTGAGCTCTAATGGCTCTCTGTCTTTTCCCAAGGTTTCTCTTTCTCTCTCTCTCTCACACATCTTTCTACTTATAGAAACAGGTTTTATATACATATAACAAAATATGTCATTGTGTATGCATTTAGATCGTTTTATTCATGCATTCTCCGATGGTTTCATCTGTTTGTGTGTGAGAGATAGAGATGGTACGGCCAGCTGCTAAAAAATAAAGAACCATTAAGCAACAAGCCTGATTGAAAGATATGTACTAGGAGAAAATGCAGTTTACCACTGAAGTTTCAAGAGTTTTTTAATTTTAACACCAAAGTTCAAAAATTGGCAATCTACTCTCCTGAAGTTTAAAAAATTGGCAATTTAAATCTTCTGTTACTAATTTCCGTTAAATTTGACGAAAATTTTTTAAAACAAAGCCTGAGGGTAATGATGTAATTTCATAGATTTTCGTCCATTTAGACGGAAAAATTAAACGGAGGGTTTAAATTGTCAATTTTTGAAACTTCAGGGGGGTAGATTGCCAATTTTTGAACTTTGGGGTTAAAATGAAAAACCCCTTAAACTTCAAGGGGGTAAACTGTATTTTTCCCTATGTTCTATGACGCATCAAATAATACAAGAAAAAATACCAAAAAAAAAAAAAAAGGTGTAACAATTAATCTAGGAAAAACTCTAATTACATTTGCCCTATTGCTGTAAAAACATAATTGGAGCTCACTCCATTTATCTATAAAGTCTAATTTCACATAATAAGAATCAACCTGAGTATAATTTCACATAATAAGAATCAACCTAAGCCCTCACACTAACGCGCAATTTTTAACTCACCCACCCGTTCAATGTGTGACTAACTTTCTAGAGTTCACAACTTGTTAAGCTTTTAAGAAAATTGGTATTTTAACATGATATCATAATCAAATGTTATGAGTTTGAACCTTGTCTTAATCATTCACTCTCCATTTTAATAAATATTACACGTGTTTGGCCTCTCTCCTATTGAAAGGGAGTTTGAACCCACATGTAAGAGGGAGTATTAAAGTATTGATTAAATAATTAAATATACATCTTTCTATAAGGTTAAGCTTATAAAATAAGTGGTGGTTGAACTCAACTTACAATTGCCTATTAGCTTATAATTATTATTTTTTTCCCCATGTCATAGACTTGCATTTACTAATTGTAAAACTTTAATTAGGTGTTTCAATTCTTGCTCTAATGCCTAGAGATCACTGTATTTTTGCATTTCCCCTTTGTTGACAGCATTGCTATAAAGAAGTCTTCATAAAATATATAGGGTTTATTCAAACGAATGGTGTGATGCAATGATTTAGGAACATATTCTGGGATTAAAATATTTGATTTAGAAGTGAAAAAAGTGTAATTTAGAAGACAAATCATTATCTTGAACCCACCGAACTGTGCCGTCTTATTGATATCCACAATTTATACGTATCCCATTATATTGTATTTTCTTGGCTAGGTTTGGTTTTGTTAATTCATTCTCCTTACCTGGTAAAATTAATCAACATTGTTGTATATACTGTTATTTGACTAACAAATAACACCTTTAGACTCGTAATGTCAATGTGTGGAGAAAATTCAAAGTGCGTACAATCTATGAAGTAGTTGAGATTATCAATATTATTTTTGTTTGAGAAGAAAGAACATAATTATTCTACTCTACATGATAAACCAGTAAGAACAGAAGTAATACAACCACATTGAGAATTAGTCAAATAATATATGCAAAATAGAGAGAATTAGTAGGTTGGTTGTTTATAAATTTATTGTCTTGTTTGGGAGAGAATTTGTTTAATAGGCCTTAATATTTAGTTGTTCGTAATGAGCAAACGAACCCACAACAAAGAAACAATCACTCAAGCAACCGCTAGCACCAACAAATTAAAGGAGATTCAAACCACCCAAACGGCTAGCATCAACAAGGCAAGAAATCAATTACTTTTCACCAGCATGTCATCCACAAACACCTCCATATTCCTCCAGATTTGATTTTTGAACATTCTGTTTATCAGTCTCTGGTACGTAGTCCCTGCATTTCTGAGCCCAAATGGCATGACTTTGAAGCAATACAATCCCTGATCAATTATAAACCAGGTCTTTTCCCAATCAATCTCGTACATATAGATTTGATTATTCCTCGAGAATGTGTCCATAACTCTAAGGAGATCATGCCCTGCTGACTGCTGTTGAAGCGACAAAAAAATCAATTTGAGAAAGCAGGAAACTATCTTTCAGACATGCCTTGTTCAAATCCGTAAAATCCACGCATATCTGCCATTTGCCATTGGGCTTCTTTACCAGTACTACATTTGGAAGCCAAACTGGATATGGGCTTCCTCAATAAATCCTGCTTGGAGCAACTCTTCCACTTTGTCCGCTATTACTTGATTTCGTTCGGGAGCGAAACTTTCTTCTTTTCTGCTTCACAAGTCTTACTATTGGGTCAACATTAAGCTAGTGAACAATTACCGAGGGATCTATTCCCAACATATCCTCATGAGACCATGCAAACACATCTTTATATGCCTGGAGGAAGTTGATCAACTCCTCTCGAACTTCAGGGGTTAATTGAAAGCCTATTTTGACTTTTCTGTCCTGTTCTCCATTTAGGACTTCTTTTAGTTCTTCGACTATTCCCCATTCTGCAATTTTTATTGTTGTAGCTAATCTTCACAAATAAACTCTCCTTCCTGGTTTACTCTTTCATTGTGGTGTTATAACATCTTTGGGCTACCACTTGATCACTTTTCACTTCACCAACTACATTGTAACTTCATCTACAGGTGGTAAGTTGAGGTTATTGCTTGCAACTTGTTTTGGGAAGGTCGTCCCATTATGGCATTGTATGTCTATGGTCGATCTACTACCAGAAAATCAACCACTATAGTAGCTTAACTCAGGAGAGTCCCTGCTATCACCGAGAGGGAGATTGCTCCTACCATTGGACCCTTTCTCCTGCAAAGCCAACTAGGAGGGACTAGACTCTATCATTTATCTCCTATTTCAATTGAATATTTCATATGTTGAGTATCACCTATTAAAAGAGAGATTGAGCCTACATGTGAGGTTTTATTTTTTTTATTTTTATTTTTTTATATATATATATATATATATATATATATATATATATATATATATAAGTAATGTTGTATATATCAAAAAGCGTAGTGGGGCGTAACCCTAATACAAATGATGTATACAAGAGAACACCTAATTAGGAGAAGAAAAAAAAAAAAAAAAAAAAAAAAAAAAACTAATGATAACAGAGTCAACAAGCAGTTGTCTAAGTGAGAAGAGTAAAAAAGAAATATGACGTAAGCTCCTCCAAAGTCCTCAAAGCATCTCGCATTTCTTTTCCTCTATAATCACCACATAAGGCCGAGGGGAACCATCTTCCACACAATAGCACTCTAAGGATGTCCTCCCTTCCACCAACAAGCAAACAAATTCGTCATACTATTAGCCATAACCCAAGATAGCCCAAAATGGCTGAAAATAAACATACCATAATGCACCGGCAATCTCGCAGTGGAGGAAAAGATGATCGACAGATTCCCCATCCGATTTGCACAGGCAACATCTATTGACCACGATAAGGTGTCTCTTTCTAAGGTTGTCCAAGGTAAGACTCTTCCCTAGCTCTGCTGTCCAGATGAAAAAAGTCACTCTCGAAGGAACCTTGGTCCGCCAAATACTCTTCCAAGGGTAATGGGTAGCCTCTTTACAGACAAGGATATTATAGAAGGATCTAACATCAAATTTCCCTTTGCGAGATGGAACCCACCAAATCTTATCTTACCCTTCCCTTCTCAATATGTAGGAATACAACAATGTATAGAAGGAAGCTAGGACATCCATCTCTGAATTGTGGACCAATCAAATGAAACTAACATTTCACCGGAGGGAACCACTCAATAAATCCAAGTTATTAGCAATATGCGCATCTTTCACACTAGCTATATTTTATAAGCCTGAAAAAACTCCTTGAGAGTCAAATGTCCACACCACACATCATCCCATAATCTAATCTTGGACTCATCTCCTAGATCAAATCTGGTGTAGCTAGAAAACCACCACCACCCCCTGCTAATATACTTCCAAAGCCCCACCCCATGTGGGCCAAATGTATCGATGGAGTGCCACCCACCCCACTCAAAACCATACTTGGCGTCCAACACATTTCTCTACTAGGCTTTTCTCTTATGCACATAGCGCCATAGCCACTTCTCTAATGGAGCTCGATTGGACACTCTCAAATTTTGAATCTCTAGTCCACCCTCGAAGATAGGAGAAAAAACCTTGGGCTAATTGACCAGATGGTACTGAAACTCTTCGCTTATCCCACCCCAAAAAATATCACATTGAAGCTTCTTTATACAGTAGCGAGCATATGAAAGAAAGACAAGAAGTAAGTAGGTAGATAGGAAAGTGTAATCTTAATAAGAGTGACCCTACCATACTTAGAAAGCTACATCCTTTTCCAACTAGTCAATTTGCATGCAATCTTTTCCACAATGTCATCCCATATGGACTTAGCCTTGAAGCAAGCCCCTAGAGTGAGGCCAAGATATTTCAACGGCAACGAGAACGTTCCATAACCCAAAAAACTAGCCAAATCACCCACATTATCCATTGTGCCTACCGGAACCAAGACTAACTTGGCCAAATTCACCTTTAGACCAGAGACCGCATACAAGTAATGCTCGAATGGAATGAAATTGATTAGAGTTTGCCCCACTAAAGACCAAAGTATCATCTGCAAACAATAAATGAGAAATGTAAACCCGCTTAATGGTAGCAATGATCATTCTGCTAAATGCCTTCATGACAATTACAAACAGAAAATGAGACAGTGGATCACCCTGCCTCACCCCTTGAGAGCTGTTGAAGAAACTGGATAGAGTGTCGTTTATCAACATGGAGAAACGAACTAATGAAATGCAATGTGCTATCCAACAACACAATTTCTCCCAAAACCACATCACCTGAGTAAATACAATAGAAACTTCTAATCGATATGATCATAAGACTTCTCCATATCCAATTTGCAAAGCTTCCCTAGTTCACCAGATTTGATACAACTATCCAAACATTTGTTGGCAATAAGTACTGAGTCCATAATTTGCCTTCATTTGACAAAGGCTTTCTGAGGCTTCGAGATAACCCTATTCACAGCCCTTATCATCCTATCGGCAAGGACTTTAGCAATAATCTTGTAAATCCCACTTACAAGACTAATAGGATGGAAGTCCTTTAGATTAGAAGCCCAGGGCACCTTCAGAGTAAGAGAGATAAATTTGGCATTAAGGCTCTTTTCAAACTTATTATGAACATAGAAATCTAAAAAGACCTCCATAATATCATGCTTAATCACTTTCTAACAACTTTGGAAGAAAGTGTTGATTAAATGATTAAATTTATCTCTTCCTATCAGCTTAAGGTTTTGGGACAAGTTGTGATTTAACATTATGAAACTATTAAAAAGTTCGAAGGAAATTTATTCTTGACTACAAAATTAGGGCTGATAACTTTTTACATGACTTACAAACTTGACACGAATCTAACATCAAATTAACGAATTAAAGTTGAAGGGTCTGACTCGTTTAATTAAATGGATTGGGTTTACTTGACCTATATTCTTATACATCTTTCTTGATATGACTTGAACCCAACATGCGACATATGGATTTACAATTTTTGACACAACTCACAAACTCAAGACGAACAAAACACAAAACTAACGAATTATAATTAAAAAATCTAACTGATCCGTTTAATTAAATAAGTTAACTTATAGCCGATTCATGCAATGATATACTCATAAATCAACTCAAAATATGCCATGCAAACACTAATTACCAACTCTATACACAAAACAAAACTCACTGAAAGGCAGAAAATACAATAGTAAAAAAAAGATCGTGCACTTGTCTTCTCTTTTCCTAAGCACTAAGCGGTATATCCTGTCTCCCAATTTATTTACATTCCATTAAACATATTTCTCTTTTTTTTTTCTTATGTATAAAATAAAAGTTTACACAAAGTATGTCTAAAACGGAAAGATTTGGGGTTGATATGGCGGGCACGAGGGTACAAACACGTCATAATGGCTATTTGCACGGAAATCAAAACTCACCATATAAAATAAAATAAAATAAATAATAACAAATAAAAACCAGCCAATTCAATTATCTGTTGAATTAATTAATTTCCTTTACTTTCCGACACCAAACTAGTTTTCTCTTACTTCTGTTGGCTCTGTTTTGTACACTCTCTTTCTTGTCTTTTAAGAAATAACGATTGGCGGCTTTTTGTGCCTGGTCCTGTGTGAGATGTCAACATCGCTCCAAACCACGAAAACCTTGAAAGAAAGAAAAGCAAAACAAATTCTGGTCCATCGTTGTCACCACTCTTTGCTTGGATTGGTATGCTTCATTCTTCTTCTTCTTCTTCACCTCCACAGTGCTTGTGCAAAGTAGCGTTTGTTTCAGATTCCTGGCAAAATGCGGCTCTTAAGTTATATATACCTTGTTTTTTTAATAGCAAAAAACCCATCTTTTTCCTTTTTCTCTTCTCCCTCCTCTCTCTCTCCCTCTCTCTCTACATTTTCAATTTACAGAATTGAAAGGATTTTGTGTCAAGAGGTAGATTGAATTTTATCTTCTTCTTTTTTTTTCTTTTTTTTTTTTTTTTCTCATTTTTCCTTTTTTTTTTTTTTTGGGAGCAAGTACAGTGTGGTTCTTTAATTTTACAAAATCTTTTCTCTCTCTCTCACTCTAATTTGTTTTTAGAAAACAACTGGGGACTGATAAATTGGTTTGTTTGATGTAAAGGGTCGGACATTTTTTCCCAGAAAATGATGAGAAAGAAAGTTCCTGATCAAGAAGATCAACAGGACAAGGGCTGAGCTTTAATAGCTCTGTCTTTTCTGCTAATGGAAAGCTCCACCACTACGACAGCTCAAGGTTTCTCTCTCTTTCTCTCTCTCTCTCTCTCTCTCTTATGCATCTTTCTACTTATAGAAATAGGTTATATACTTATAACAAAATATGTCATTGTGTATGTACTTAGATCGTTTTATTCAGATCCTGCTACATACCATTTTGTGTGTGAGAGATATGGTACAGCCAGCTGCTCAAAATAAAGAACCATTAAGCAACAAGACTGAACATACTAGACTGATTCAAAGATATGTACTATGACGCATCAAATAAAGAAGAAAAAGTACAAAAAAAAAAGTGTAACAATTAATCTAGGAAAAACGCTAATTACCTTTGCCCTTTACGCTTGAAAAAAAACACAATTAGAGCTCCCTAAATTTACTTATAAAGTCTAATTTCTATAATAAAGATCCAATGTGAGACCCACCCATTTGATGTGACTAACTTTCTAGAGTCACAACTAACAATTGCCAATGTTCAAGTATTGATTAATGGTTGATTTTACATCTTTCTATCAACTTGAACTTTTAGGACAAGTAGTGATTTGATATGGTATCAACACCATAGGTCCTAAGTTTGAACCTAACTCTGTTAATTCACCCATAATTTAAATTAAATATTCAATGTGTTAGGTCTCGTTGGGTCTCACCTCTTTTTTTTTTTTGGACATGTCCATAGGAGGGAGGATGGGGGATTCGAACTAGTGACCTCCGTTTTATAAGGGATGGTCCCCAGCCGATTGAGCTACTTCTTGAGGACACCTCTTAAAAGAGAATTTGAGCCTGAATGTGAGGGGAGTGTTTAACTATTAATTACATGATTAAATTTACATCTTCTTATCAGCTTAAACTTGTAAGATAAGAGACGATTTAATAGTCTATTATCTTATAATTTTTATTTTTTCCCCATGTCATAGACTTGCATTTACTTATTGTAAAATCAATACTTGCTCTCATGCCTACCTAGAGATCGCTGTATTTTTGCATTTCTCCTCTGTTGACAGCATTACTATAAGGATGTCTTCATAAAATATATAGGGTATATTCAAAAGAATGATGTGATGCTGTAATTTAGGTACATATTCTGGGATTAAAATATTTGATTGAGAAGTGAAAAAAAAAAAAAAAAAAAAAACGTAATTTAGAAGACAAATCCTTATATTGTAATTAGCTTCTTGGTTAGGTTTGGTTTTGTTAATTCCTTCTCCTATGTCTTATAGTAAATTTACCTGGTAAAATTAATCAACATGGTTGTACTGTTATTTGACTAACAAATAACACCTTAATTTAGACTTGCATTGTGAATGTGTGGAGAAAATTCAAAGTGTGTGCAATCTATGAAGTAGTTGAGATATGATTATCAATATTATTTTTGTTTGAGAAGAAATAACAGAATTATTCTACTCTACATGCTAAACCATCAAGAACAGAAGTAAAAGAACTACATTGAGAATTACTCCAATAATACATGCAAAATAGAGAGAATTAGTAAGTTCGTTGTTTATAAATTTATTGTCTTGTTTGGGATAGAATTTATTTAATGGTCCTGAATATTTCGTTGTTTGTAATGAACAAACGAATCCACAACAAAAAACACTCAACAAAGAAACAATACTCAAGCAACGGATAGCACCAAGAAAGGAAATTCAAATCACCCAAACGGCTAGCATCAACAATCTTAAGGCATGAAATCAATTACCCAACGGCTATCTATAACATCTCAAGAAGAAAAACAGAAATTCATCTAAATCAATTATGTCTTCTCTTTCCATTTTGTAACCAAAACCAACTTTTATAAAACAAAGGAAACTTCCTTGTGTGGCATGCTCAAATTGAACCCTACCTTCGAGGGCATGATCTCTATGGCTTTGTTGGCACTAACACCACACCATATCTAAACACCTCCACCGTCAGCGATGGCTCCCTCACCATTGCCTCAAACCTAGACACTCTCCGATAGGCTCGACAGGATGAATTGATCCTCAGCATGCTCATATCCTCCATTTCTAAGGAAAATATTGAAGAAACTCAACTCTAAGGCTTCTTATTAATAAAAACGGAATAATAATGATAAGTTACATTTTGAAGGCTATAAGCATGTACTTCTAGCCCCAAACTCTTAACCCTAGCGGTAAAAGGAGATTAAGTCGGTTTTGACTTCTACGCTGGCCGTTCGGACGGAGCACAACTCCGTTTAGACGGTCACTAAATAACTGAAATTAAAGTACGCACAACTGGCCGTTCAAATGGAACAAACCTCCGTTCGGACAGTCCTAAAATAAAACTTTAAACTAAGTATGAAACTAAAAGATAAACATAGGCATTTGAATGGCTATCGAACGAACGCCTCGGGTTTTAGTATGGGACTTACGGAGGAGTGGCTTGTCCGGATGGCCTTCGTTCAAAGGGCTATCGAACAGACGCCTCGGGTTTTAGTATGGGACTTCCAGAGGAGTGGCATGTCCGGGCGGCCTTCGAACGGGGCATCAAATGGATGCCTCTAGAATTACTATGGAGAGTTTCCGAAAGAGGCCCATTCGGACGGGCTATCGAACGGTGGTCCCTACGACTGCTTTGACAGCCCTTCTGCGCATGTTTGTGCTCTTGTCTTGACCCTCTGGGGTCTTTAAATGCTTACATCTGCTCGAGTCTTCCTCATGAAGTCCCAAGCGCTCTGATCTACATCATCCTCTCTAGGTTGGAGAGAATTCGTACTCGAATTCGTATCCTCATCCGAAGAGTCACATGTGAACAGAATGAGATGCTTGACATTAAAGACATCAAATGTCTTAATGTGGCTACGAAGCTTCAACCGATAGGCATTCGGATTAATTTTTTCAACAATCTCTATGGGACCAATCTTGCGGGCAGCCAGCTTGTTGTACTCACCGACAGGGAACCTCTTTAGTCAAGACAGCCCACGCAAAATCCTCCTCAAATTCTAGAGCACATCGCTTCTTGTCCTCATCCGCCTTATACTTCGCCGTTGACTCTTGTAAATTATGGATGATCAACTAGTGGCCTTCGTGTATCTAGGCAAGCAAGTCCTCGGCTTTAACATGTATTCTCTTCAAGTCAGGAATAGGTGCCAAATCCAACGGAGCACTAGTATTACTCCCATAAATGATGGTGAATTGGCCAAGGCCAGTACTCTGGTTAGTTGATCGGCTAAAGGCGAACTCGGCTTAGTATAGCTTTCGATGCCATGACTTAAGATACTCCCCCACCAAGCTCCGAAGTAAGGCCCCCAATGAACGATTGACGACCTGCGTTTGTCTATCCTTTTGTGGGTGGTAGGCGCTGTTGAAGTTGAGTCTTGTGTGAGACAATTGCCACAAACACCGCCAAAATTGAATAAGGAATTCCATGTCAAGGTCAGAGACTATGGACAATGGCAATCCTTGGAGTCAGTATTGGAGGTCTTTTTGCATGCAATGAAATGAACCATCTTAGAGAATCTATCAACTACTACAAAGATGGAATCATTACTTTTTTGGGTCCTTGGTAAGCCCAACACGAAGTTCATGCTAACCTTAGTCCATGGCCCTTCCGGAATAGGAAGTGGCATATACAATCTGGCATTAGTAGCCATCCCCCTGAATACTTGACATATCTGGCAACTCCTCATACACTTCTCCACCTCCTTCCTCATACTCGGCCAATAGAACTGTTCCGCCACTAGTTGGATCGTCTTATCCCATCCCATGTGACTTTCCTTGTGACGCTTGTAGATAATCTTCAACCGTAAACTGCCTTCAAGAATGCATAGTCGATTGCTCTTGAAGACGAACCCATTATGCAGACCAAAGTCTCCCCTCACTCCAGAAGTCACATCACTAGCAATAAGACCAAAGAAGGGGGCAATTAATCGACAATGAATCTTTTAAGAGCTCAAAACCCAAGTACCATCGTGTTCATCTTGGTCAAGAGTGTGGTCTTCCGGCTGAGGGAGTCAGCCACCTTGTTCAAAGCCCTTATTTGTGTTTGAAGGCGAATGAGAATTGTTGCACGTATGCAGCCCACTTGGCATGCCGAGATGAAAGCTGATCTTGACTATTCAAATACTTCAATGCTTCATGGTCTGAGTACAAGATAAAGTCATTGTAGGCGAGGTACGATCTCCAATGCTTCAAAGACTGCAACAATGCATAAATTTTCACATCATAGGTGCGATAGTTGAGCCTTGAACCACTCAAATTTTCACTAAAGTGTGCCACTGGATTTCTTCATTGACTTAGTACCGCTCTAGTACCTACCTTAGGCGTGTCACAATGCAACTCAAAAGGCAAGTTGAAGTCAGGTAGGACAAGCAATGAGGCCGTGGTCAGCTTGAGTTTGATCAACTCAAAGGCGATAGTGGTTGCGTCACTCCATGAGAACTTTCTTGCCTTCACACACTCCGTAATTGGCGCCACGATAGTGCTGAAATCATGAATAAAGCACCTGCAGAAGGACACCAATCAATGGAAGCTTCGTACCTCATATAGAGTAGTGGGAATTGGCCATTGTCTGACAGCCTCCACTTTTGACTCATCCACTGCCAACCCATCATTTGACACCACCTAACCAAGAAAGAGAATAGAGTCTGTCATGAAGGAACACTTGGCCGATGCAGCAAAGAACTTCTCCTTGCGCAACACAAGGAGTACTTCCCGCACATGTCGAAGGTGTACCTCATTGTCGGCGTTGTAGATGAGGATGTCGTCGAAATAGACTACTACAAACTTCCCGATGAAAGGGCAAAAAACCTGGTTCGTCACCCGCAGTAGTAGTAAAGCCTACAACCATTCACCACGTTCTCTCACTTGCCATGTTATTAGGCTGACCCATCCATCAGATTGATAATCATAATGCATTCTTGCATGGATGCCTCTCCGAAGATGTGTACATGACCTAGCTTCACGGCTTCATCCATCCTTAGTTTCTTCATCATGTATGCAAGTTACACAAGACACTATATGGTTTAAAACAAGCCCCATGTGCTTGGTACTGGAACTTAGTGATCACCTATTGGAGCTTGGATTTTTTGGCTCATGCTTTGACTCTTCCTTGCTCATTTGTTGCACAAATCAACACACTACCTATGTGACACCAAATAAAATCAGGATTGTTCTGATAGCGTAGGACAATAAGCAGAAGCTATAGATCGAAGACTATAAAGAGAACGCAGGAAGAGAGAAAATAACGGCTAGGGATGATAAATGACTTAGTCACACACAAGAGAAAGAGAGGAAGAGAGAGAGAGAGAGAGAATAAGTCTTAAAGACTTAAATTTTATTGATACTCCTAAATTTAATTAAGAAATAACACAAAGCATATAAGCTAAGTTTTGAGTGCTCTCTAAGCAAAACACTTGCAAAAAAAGAAAGAAAAAAAAGGAAAAATACAAAAATAACCCTGAAACATGGAGACAAAGCAAAATACTTGTAGACAAAGAAAAAAATATAATTATAAAAATAATCCCAAAAACTTATGCCTGATTCTTGCCATTCTTGTGCTAATCTTCTTTGTCAAGATATTGTTCCCCACCCATTTTCAAGCTACTGGGGCAACTCAAATCCACTATCTTCTATGGTCTACTACTTTGTCGATCTCCATCTCAGACCCTTCAAGTATACTTTGATGTCAACTCGGCCGGCTGCCAAGATGACCAAAAATCAACAGCGCTATCTGAATCTTTCTTGGCCCCAATCTCATATCTCGATTCTCATACAAAAAACAAACAATAGCCTGCTTTAGTAGTGAATTTGATTATGGCACCCTTGTTGTTATTGTTACTTAACTCATCTGGCTTCAACCCATACTTCGAGATCTCGGCATTTTTCTTCCCCCTCCTCCCACCTTATGCTATGACAATATCGGTGCCACGTATTTGATAGCAAATATATTCTTCCATGCACATACCAAGCACATAGAAATAAACTTTCATTTTGTTTGTGACAAGGTTGCCTCCAAAACCTTGGTCATACACTTCATTTCCAACAAAAATAATCTGGTTGACATCTTCACTAAACCGGATGTGTCTTCTCATTTCTTTCTCATGTGTACCAAGCTCAATGTCATCTGCCATTTGTCTTGTTTGTGGGGATCACTCAAGCAATGGCTAGAACCAACAAAAGAAACTCAACGGCTAGCACATCTTGACCTAAGTCAATTATGTATTCTCTTACCATTTTGTAATCACAACCAACTTGTATAAATTAACTGTAAATCAATAACATTAGTGTGCAACAAAATAAGTTGAAATCCGTGGTTCTATAGTTGGATAGCATATACAGTCTCCTAAAGCAAAAAAGAAAAAGAAAAAAAATTGATCTCCTTCACAATCTGCGTAAGTTTGTTTAGTGCTTCTAGTGTTTTTTTTTTTTTTTTTTAAATATCTTCTGCATCACCACTGTAGGGAAGATCCTACTTTAATTGAATGGCATCATCGCTATATCTAAAGAAAAAGAAAAACCTTTGTGCTCTATTTTATCTCCAGCACACTCAATTACACTGGAATCCAAGCTGCATTCGTCACCCACATTAAAGGAAGATTCTTCACGCACTTCAAATATTGCACAAAACAATTACTAACACTTTAATTCGTAGAATTAGGGTGTGTATAGAATTTACAACTAAAGTCTGGTTCTAACAGTTTCTACCTTTTTTATTTTGTCAATGCAAATGATCCATGAGAGAGAGTGCAGTATCATCAATTATTGAGGCTTTCATGGGTGGTACTGTAGGAGATTGTGGAAAAAAAGTAATCCAGTATTTGGCTTCCCCCCTTTTTCTGCTTTTTCTTTGATTTGTTCTAGGGTTAGCTCTAGAAATAGATGATTATTGGAGTAGAAATTAACCTAACTCTGTATAAGTTACAATTCTGGTGACTTTTCCCAGTAATTCCTAAGTTTATTATATATGTTGAATCAATAATAGTGGTCAAATAATTAAAATCAATTTGGTTCGAGCACCATATTTGTTTAGATTCCATGATAACTTCATGCAACTAGCAGGATGTTCCAACCTATGCATCTAAACACTTTATAAAGCCTCGGACCCCATGCAATTGATATGTAGATAACCTACTGGAGTGACAGTCATATGGCTAATATTTTCAATTCTTCTCTACCAAAGAGATAAATATATCTTCTCATGCTTTTGTTTTGTCTATGCCCTTCTAGTAGCATGATCATTGGTTGCAAAGATAATGCACATGAAATATACAAAGTTACTCCAATATTTGATTAATGTAAAGCCCACTCTTATGCAGGAAGACTTTGGTTGATAACTGAAATTCTTTCTTCCATGCAAGTGTTCAAGGCTTCCCTTTTTATTCTTACCAAAGGAGTTATTAGTCAAGTAGATTGAGTAGATCGAGTAGATCCTCAAGTCTTTTTTCTGGAAAGGAGGTTGAGATTAATTGCCTTCCCAAGAAAGAGGGTGGTCTGGATGCTAAAAACAGGAAGTTGTAGAATAAATTGAAAATGTTGAAACATTTGTGGCTTTGCTCCAATAGTGGTAGCTCTATCCGGTCCAGTTGGGTTAATTCAAATCTTCTCAGAAATAAAAGTTTCTAGAAAGTCATGCTACTAGGAAATTGTTCTTGGTCTTGGAGAAAGATTTTGGATCTAAAATGCATTATTTGGGATAAGGTGTATTGGTTGATGGCCTCTAGTTGAATCTTCTTGCATTTACGCAGGCACAGGAGAGTTTGCGGGACCATGGCCTTGAGGTGTTTGTGTTTGTTGAATCTTTTTGTCTTTGTTGAGTTTCTTTAATAAACTCTTATTTATTTGTAAATAAACTACCAAGCTAAGCAGAGTGGAAATATGCAAGTTTTTGTTTTTGTTTTTTTTTTTTAAAATGGCGTTTTAGATGTTAGTCTTTTTCTAGTTTGAGGGACTCCAAGTGGAATCAAGGGTTGCTCTTTCAAGGAGTTTTATATGCATCATTTCCCGATGTTTAAAGGGAACCTGAACTCTGAAGAAGCGAGGGATTGGCTTACGAACTTAGAGGAACTGCTATGAGTTATGGATTGCATTGAGGAGCAAAGAATCAAGTACACAGCCTACAAGTTCTCTGGAGAAGCAAGGTGATGGTGGTATGCTAAAAGGAACTCCCTAGTGATGGAATTAGGAAGCGAGGAGACTATTACATGGACCCGATCAAGGAAGAGTTCTATCTGGAGTACACGTGGAGCTCGAGGAGGATGACACCCCAAGAGTCGCGGTTTGACAAGAAACAGAGTTGTTGGTGCCATAGGTGTGGCAAGCTGCATTTTTAGAAATGCAGATCAAGGAAGAATTTGTGCTATGAATGCGGCAAGTTGAGGCACTTCATTCGAAACTGCAATCAGGCCAAAAGGAATGGTACTGGTCTCCTTGGAAGGAAACGATGGCAGGACATGGGATAAGTGTAACCACTAGGATTGTTTAAAGCATGCAAGGTCGTTTTGTTTTGGAGTTAGGGGCTGAGTTCCTAGATGTATACTCAGGCATCAACCAATTGTATTTTATTTTGTACTTGCATTTGATTTGGGGTTTTGGACCTAAAAGTGTAACATTGACTAAGAGTTTTGTTAATGCATGATGCTTGTTACACTATGATTGATGTGTTGATAATACACTTCATGATTTTGTTAATTATCCCTTTATAAGGATGTTAAGGCTTGATATTTTTGAACTTGGATTCTAGTATTTTGGTGAAGGGCAGTTGGTGAATCTTGTACCTTTGGATCTTGTATATATGAGCTAAGAGATTCTAGGGGATCTTTCTTACCTTGATGGACTAAGCAGCTATCGGGTAGTTGCTTGTTGAGGCAAAGGATGTGGCTAGAGTTAATCTAAGGGTTATGATCGCAAGATCATCCTGGCAAGGCTAACATAGTAGTTGGCGCATTAAGTAGGAAGTTAACGGTAGAGCTTGCCGCACTTGGAATTTCTCAACCCTAGTTGGTTATGGAATTCGCTAGAATGAGAGTAGAAGTGGTAGATGAGGGTGCACCTGCACGCTTGTCTAACTTGGTAGTTGACTCAATTGCTTGCTAGGATTAAGGTCGCTGAGGATCCTAAGTGCACCAAGATCAAGCAGTTGCTAAGGCACTAGGGTTTTGCCTTTAGGATGATCGGCTTCTCACCCATTCAAATAAGTATGTGTCGGAAGACGAAAAACTAAGAAAGGAGATCATGAGCAAGACTCATCATTCTCCGTATACAGTACATCCTGAAAGTACCAAGATGTACAAGGACGAGAAAAAGGACAGAATTGAAGTTTAGTACCAATTTTCACCCACAGATGGATGGTCAGTCGAAGCAGACTAACGAAATCCTGGAGGACATGTCATGGGCTTCGTGTTGGACTTCAAAGGTAGTTGGATGTAATACCTACCTTTGATCAAGTTTGCTACAGGCGACTATTGGAATGCCGCCTTACGAAGCACTTTATGGACATAAGTGTCAGTTGCCCTTGTACTGGGACAACATCAGTAAGAGGCAGACGTTGGGGCTTAAAATGATTCAAGATACTCGTGACAAAGTGACACAGGATAACTTCATCCTAGAGTCGGCAGAAGAGCTATGCTGATAACAAGAGACGACCTTCGGAATTCGAAGTAGGAGATCGTGTGTTCCTTAAGATATCATCGATGAGGGTAGTGATGCGATTTGGAAAGAAAGTTGAGATTGGCATACAGGGTTGCCTTACCCTAGACTTGGATGGAACACATAATGTTTCTCATCTCTCGGTATTAAGAAAGTACATCGCTAATTTAGACTTAGTGATGGAGTACGAACCTTTGAAGATCTAGGAAGGATTGATGTACACCGAGGAGCCAGTGAGGATCATGGATCAGAAGAAGCAAGTGCTATGCACCAAGAAAATTCCTATCGTTAGGGTACTGTGGCGTAATCATAGTGTCAAGAAAGCATCATAGTGAGAAGTGGAGTAGGACATGCAGAACCGTTATCCACATTTTTTTGATTATGTATGACTCTTTCTTGAGATTGTACTTGGACAGTATACCTATTTCTGTTTTGGTTAAATGGATAGTCAAGTAAGGAAGAGTTTGTTTTCCTCTATAGGGTCATGGCACAGATAACCACCGATTCGGACTATATGTGGAATTACTTGACTTGGGTGTCGAGATTGGCGAGGACTAGTACGGTGTAGGAAACACTAAGTACGATGTCTTTCATGTTTTTACATTGAGGTTCAAGGATTTTATTCGTATGGTTAATTTCTTTTGGATTGTATGCCTATTCGTTATGGTTATGGGTAACCGTTATATTTGGATTATCTAAGAGTAGTCGATTAAGATAAGTTTGCTTCCGACTAGAAAGTATGGCATCATGTCAAAGATACCCACTAGCTCGACTCCATGTGAAGCTACTCGTTTTAGTCGTCAAGTTTGACGATGGTCGATATAGTGTGGGTAACATCAATTGCAACAACCTTGGGGACTTGCAAGTGGATTTGCAACAACTTTTGAGGATGCCGATGTGGATCACCTTTTATTGGATGAAGGAGCTTAGTGATAGAAGAACAGATGGGATAAGATTTTTCCAAGGATGAAGCTGAGCATGAACCTTATAAGACTACAGATGTTAAGGTGATGTTACTGTTCCTTCTTGTGTTTTGGGGCTATGAAATTTCAAGGACGAAATTTTTATAAGGAGGGGAGAATGTAATGACCCAAATAATTAACTAAGCTTAGGTAGCTTAGGTAGCTTAGTTAGGAGGTTAATTTGGGTTTTGGGTCATTGAGGACATCTAGAATAGCTTAGTTAGGAGGTTAATTTGGGTTTTGGGTCACTAAGGACAGTTAGAAGGGCATTTTGAGAATTTTGGACTTTTTGATCGGACGTACGCCCATTAGTATCAAACGTATGCTCTTGTTGTTAGTAAAGGACGTACACTATGGTTGCCTAACGTATGCTCCTGTTTTTAGTGCGGACGTACGCATGGGGACCACCGTACGTACATTGACAATAGTACACCATACGCTGTAAATAGTACACGGACATACGCTCCTATAGTACTGGTCGTACTCTACTTTTTAGTTGATCGCTAGTTAATACCTCGATGTACGCTACAGTCTTTGGACCATTGTGTAAACAGTACTGGATGTCCGTTACTTTTCAGAAGAGTTGGTAGCGCCCTCTGCTATAAATATCCCCTTTTCCCTTACTCTCACATGCCCATTCTCGCCCCCAGGCTCCCAAAAACCCCTGTGTGAGTGCCTTTGTGAGTTTTGTTAGTTCTTGGAGAAGGAGAGGTGATTCTTGGAGGTTTCACTTCAAGGAGGTAATATCCTTAAACCTAGCTCGTTTCTTAGCTATTATCTTGTTTAATTGCTAGCTTAGTTGTTGGTTTTGAGTTTCTAGCTAGGTTATGCTTTAATCTTGGCGGTTTAGTAGTTATCTTGATTTAGCATGTTTTGTATTGCATGGAGGTGTTGTTTTGAGATAGGAGGTCCTAGGACGGTTGAACCAAATGAGGTTTTACCTAAAACTCTCTAAGCAAATGTTCGACCACAAGACAGGACGTACAAGCCTTTTGGGCGGACGTACGGTCACAGACCCGGATGTTCGGTCAAAAGTCTTCTAGGGAACGCCACTTTGGCAAGTCGTCTGATAGCCTTCGTTTTAGTTGGAATTAGAACTGATGATAGGTCTTTTCTCAGTATTCGAAGTTATAGAGCCTTAAGGAAATTTTACGGAGGAACCTTACGACCCAGGTGAGTACAAACTCACATGAATGCTTGTTGTTACTTTTCCGTATTGCACGTCTATTTTATATATATCAAACATGCATATTTTGCAACTCTTATGAAATATATTTTGGAACTACTGTGAACTCTCTTTTGTAAAACCATGTGTTGATTAATAAGATAAGGATGATGCCTATAAAACTATGCATGTAAAAGACTGATAAGACTAATTGCATGGTATGACATGGTACACTGGTATATGCGGGATAACGGCCATGGGCTTACTATACAAGTTAACTTTATGGTCAAATGTGTGTGTGTGTGGGTTTTGGATCCAATGGTTTCATGACCAAGGCGCAACCATTCCCTAAGGGGTGGTCACTACAGGATGGACATCATTATTGGTGTTGTCCACCCAAGGCCGAACTCAGTCGTGCTACTAATGTTATGTATGGTAACTTATAATATTCAGGGCACCGATGTTGTATTGCAGGTCCCTCGGGACAGCACTAACCCTGATGAGAAGGGGTAATATCTCTGGTAGACCATATGGTTGAACTATTACTGTTACTCTATATCATATGCATATACTATATCTATATCACATCCATGATAAACTGTCATCTCATGTTGCATGTGCTTTATAAACATTTGAGTTCACCATATAATGATGGGAACATCATGTGCATTTATGCTCACTAAGTTGTCGGACTTATTGCCAGCTTAGGCAGGTACTTATGGTAACTAGTACTTTTGAGTTATAGTGTAGACCTAGAGCTTTGATATATGCTTGCATATTAAGGTATAATATAGATCCCTTGTAATGATGATGTGTATAGTATGATTTTAGCTACTTTGATGTTTCTTGGTAGACGCTCTGGTTGTAATGATTAATGTTTATAGAATCTTGATGTTTCCGCTGTTTAATATCCTCTGTTTTGAGGAGTAGATGTCCCTGAGTCTTGTTCTGCTAGGGATAAGGTTAAGAGATGAACCGTTGAATTAAGTACAAGTTAATTAATTTCAGGGGCATTACACTTATGTCTTAGGAACATGAAATTTATAACAACTCCAAGTTTGTAAGAGATTGAGTTCAAGACCTTGGTGTGAATTGTCAAGAGTCTCTAGAAGATTATCATTTGGATCGCTTGAAGGATTGAAGAAGCCAACAACGTGTTGTGACTGCACAACGGATCAGTAAAGTGTTGTGATTGCACAACAGGGTAATGTGCTAAGATTGTACAACCAAAGTCTACCAGTGAGGATCAATAAGGATTCAATTAGGTGAAGATTAATAAACATGGGACATGTTGGAGTAGAGACTGCGTGAACATCATGTCATCCTACAACAATGTATGGTAAAGAAATTGGGATTGTAAGTTTACATATGGGTTGTAGCTAGTTCTTCATTATTAGTGGAATTTTGGGTTTGGCTGCCCCGAATAGTTTTTTCCATTGGTGCAAGGGTTTTCCTCTTTTTCAACAAAAATATTTTGTTGTGATTTGTTGATAAATTCTTTTGATATTGTTGGCATGATGAACTAACCCTGCAAGTTTATATCTTATCTCATAAACTGTTGTTGTTGTTGTTATTTATTCCACTACGTGTTGGGGTTGTTATTGGGTATATAGCTACAACTCCAGTTGTTCCGGGATTTCACCAACGACCTCTGGTGAACTATGGTGTTTGATGGCAGTAGACAGCGAAGGATAGTGACTTCTAGCAAAGGTGGAGAATGAACTATGATAGAGAAAGGGCATGCGAGAAGGCGAAGATCAAATTCGAAAATTGATTTACGAAAGTTAAAAAAAAAAAAAAAAAAAAAAAAAAAATGAAAGGAAAAAAGGGGGAAAAAAGAATTTAAGTAACTTAAAAGAGGTTGTCTTGGTCAACCGAAAATATTTGTAGTATGATCAAGATTTTTGGTTGTACTAAACATCATAAAATAGAAAAAACCTTTTCCAAAAAAATGTTTATGCATAAACAAACTGCACCATAAAAATAAATCAAATAAATTTAAAACGTTAAAATTTATGAAATACTAGACGCACTATAATATAATAATGACAATCAAATTATTTCTGACTGACTAGAGACGGTCGCAAGGGGTAGGGTTGTTTAGATCGACTGTGTATCGCTCACCAGCTGCCACCCTCAGTCACCACACCCCCACTAACAACTGGAGTCCGGTAGGCAGTACATTATTCCCCTACTAACGTCAGTTCCATCGGTAGGCAAAACAGAAAACTTGAAGTCCGCTTTTGAACCGACCCAAACCGAAACAGAAAACCTGAATTATTTCCCTACCTATGTCTGAAACTCATATTCTCTCTCAGTCCTTCTTAGGACATCATGAGTGAGTTTTAAACATTTAAAAAAAAAATAAAAAAAAATGATACATAATTGTTATGTCCTAACTTTCATTTACAGCCCTAGCTAACGCTTTCACATCTATTAATTAAAAGCTCAGCAAACAAGGCAAGCGACGCTTCGATCTCTGCTGCGAGTTTACATTTTTTTTAAGAAGAAAAAGGCATGAAATGAAAACAATTTGCAGTGATTGAGTAATTGAGCACTGCACCATGTGTACCCAAAAAGTGGTCCCAATTAAAACGGCTTAGAAAAAAAACAAAAAAAAAAGTGGTCCCAAAAGATTAATTGTCTATCAATTTGTTTTTCGATTATTGTATTCTACTGCAACAACAGAATAAACACCTTCAGCTATATATGAATATTATCAGAGCTAGGATTCACAACAAAATTGAAAATAAGTTTTTGAATGATTCTTAGATGTTATACATTGAAAGTGAATTGCTTTATTTATTTATTTATTTTTTAATCTAATCAAAGCGGGAGAGGGGGAAAATGGGATATAAAAGAACATTTAGTTCTATTTTGATACATGCACGAATGAATTGAAAATTAAAATATGTTAAGAAAAAATTATCATATAGTGTCTTTTCTTTTGCTTATATTTTCTTAACACAGAATGGTTTCTAATTCTATTATGCATACATTGGTTTAAAGTTCAATATTAATATATTTATTATTCAAGCTTTGGCCCCTCACTCATTCTTGTTTTAGCCCTATCGATAGGGGTGCAAAGGCGGTTACGGTTAGCGGTTAGTGGCAATAACCGCTAACCGTAACCGCCTTAGCGGTTAGTAGATTTTACTAACCGCCTAGCGGTTAACGGTTAGCGGTTAACCGCCGGTTAGCGGTTACCGAAATAGATAACCGCCCGCTAACCGCTTTTTTAAAATTGGGCTTTTTTTTTGGGCTTTTTGGACTTTTTTTTTGGGCTTTTTTTTACCCTCTTTTTTTTTTTTTTTTTTTTTTTTGTATTTTTAATATCTTCTTGGGCTCAATTGCTATAAAAAGAGCTCATATTGAAAAATAAAAAATATTTGACCCAAAATTTACATTTACTTATACTTTAAAAAAATTTCCTTAAATATTAAATTATAACGGGTTAATTATTTAAATTCTTATCATATTTACTTATAATATTTTTTCTTTGAATTGAACTTAATATCTAATGGTAAATGGTAATGTTCAAATTCCTAAATCCTAAATTCCTAAAGTATCTAATAATACTTTAATTAAATTGTAGACTTGTAGTTATAAGTAATATATTGTTTAATTCAATTGAATCAATTGTGATTATCATTGTACATGAATCATATGATTAACTTGTAGACTTATGACTTTTGAGTTATGTCATATTATATATGTATTATTTTTTATTATATAATCATATGATTTAATGATCAAGTCATCATGTGATATAATCATATCAATTATAGTGATAATATATAAATTACTAAAATTATAATGATAATACATTAATACTTAAATTGTGTTTATAAGTAACACATTGGTCATTGTTTAATCCAATGTCAATTACTTAATTTGATATTATACGAATCATACCATCATTGTACATTGATAATATGATTCACTTGAAGTCTTAAATAAAATATTTGAATTGTCATTGAATCATATGATTAAGTATTGATATTATACATTTATATTATTCATATACATATGTAGACTTATATAGACTTATAACATATATAGACTTATAAGTTTATAACATACATTGAAAATAAGTCTCTAGATATTTAATTGTTGTATTAGTATGAATTAGTATACTTATGAGTTATGTCATATTATATATGTATAATTTGTTATTATATAATCAAATGATTTAATGATCAATCGCATATGATATAATCATATAAATTATAGTGATAATATATTAATACTCAAATTGTGATTTAATTATTTTTTTAAAAAAATTGTGATTTAATGATCAAGTGATTATGTTATTTGTATATATATTTTTATAATTAATGATCAAGTGATTATGTTATTTGTATAAATATTTTTATAATTATAATTATAAAAATATATTATATAAAAAGGCGGTTAGCGGTTACGGTTAGTAGACCCAATAACCGCTAACCGCTAGGATTCACAACAAAATTGAAAATAAGTTTTTGAATGATTCTTAGATGTTGTACTTTGAAAGTGAATTGCTTTATTTATTTATTTATTTTTTAATCTAATCAAAGCGGGAGAGGGGGAAAAGGGGATATAAAAGAACATTTAATTAGTTCTATTTTGATACATGCACGAATGAATTGAAAATTAAAATATGTTAAGAAAAAATTATCATATAGTGTCTTTTCTTTTGCTTATATTTTCATAACACAGAATGGTTTCTAATTCTATTATGCATACATTGGTTTAAAGTTCAATATTAATATATTTATTATTCAAGCTTTGGCCCCTCACTCATTCTTGTTTTAGCCCTATCGATAACAATTATTGATTCGGACTGAAAAGTCAAACAATATAATTTCACTAGAAAATAGATGGAAAAAAAATCTTATGACATGAATCCTCAAAAGCATGCACGTTCCTTTCAATTTTGAGCACATGCAAACACGACATGATTGACAATGCAACGGCACCGACCGCCGCGTCCTATTCGTTAAACTAGACAATATATATCCACCCAAGAGACAGCTTGCAAATTTAAGGATTCCCAACCACAAGTTTGCCAAAGCCGAAAAAAAAAAAAAAAAAAAAAAAAAAAAAAACTTCTATTAGATATAGGGCGTGATTCAAGCACGCCGTGAAGGAAATTTTTTTTAAAAATATTTTAATGCAAAAAAAAAAAAAAAAAAAAAAATTTTGCACGTGGCGTGCTGAGCACACTGCGTGCTCCTTTCATTCACCCTTAGATATATATGTTCTTTGAGTCCTGTTATGCGGCTGCTTGGCGTCAGACATATATTAAAAAAATAATAATAATAAAAAAAATTGTTATTTTTTTTTAAGTTAAATTTTTATGAGTTAATAATTAATTTTTAATATCTCAAAATTTGTTTTTGGATTCAAAACTAAAACCTAGAAGTAGAAGGTTAACGCTTTAGGGATGGTATCACCTAAAAGGGATTTGATCATCCTAAATTTGGTGCTAATTCCTCAAATTTGATACTAATACCTCAAATTTTGATTCTCCTTTAATATCTCTCTTCTTCTATTTTTTTTTTTTAAAAAAAAAACAATCAAAAACAAAATATCTAACGCTTGGGTGTCTCAATTTGGCAACCGAAAATCTCTATTCAATCTTTTGTCCCCCACTGGCTATTTCTATTAGACGTGTTGCTATTTGTCCCCACAAATCCCAGAAAAAAGAGGAATCTAACTAAATAGAAAGGGAATCCTTAATTATACGATGGATACGAGTTGAGAATGTCATGCCTATAACTAAAACAAATCCTGCACTTCATTATTCCTCTTCTTCACTCCCGCTGTGCTTCTGAAAACTAGGGTTTGCTTTGAGTTTCTTGGCTAAATTTGGAAAAGTGCCTCTCTTTTTTCTGTTATATGCAAAAATACCCATCTTTCCTTTTTTTCCTTTTTTTCCTTTTTCCTGTTTCTCTCTCTCTCTCTCTCTCTTTCTCAACATTAATTTTTGCTTGTTGTGAGATATTTTAGGCAAAGTTCACATCTTGTGCATTTTGACACGTTTTTCTCACTTTCTTTCGTAGTTTGTTTTTTCTAACTCATAGATTCCAACTCGGGCCTGCAGAGCAGCAGAGTAGCCTTCTTTCTGCAAGAATGACGAGGAGGAAATTGGAGATGAAAAAGATCGAGAACACGACGGCAAGGCAGGTGACTTTCTCTAAGAGGAGGAGGGGGCTGTTTAAGAAGGCTCTAGAGCTCTCAACTCTCTGCGACGCTGATCTGGCTCTCCTTGTCTTTTCTGCTACCGGAAAGCTCTTTGACTTCTCCAGCCCAAGGTTTCTCTCTCTCTCTCTCTCTCTCTCTCTCTCTCTCTCTACTTATAGAAACATTGGTTTTCAACTTTCATGTAAGAGAAAAAAAGAGAGACGTCAATAAGTGCAAAGCATTTAGGAACATATTTTGGGGTTAAAACAGTTGATATTGTACAAGTGCAAAGCATTTAGGAACATACTTTGGGATTACAACATTTGATTTAGAAGACAATTAATTGTCATCATAAATTAAAGCCACAAAATTGTGTTGTCTTGTACTTACCTTCTTGACTAAGGAGAGTATCAAGACTCACAATAGGAGACTCAGTCACCTTCTTGGATTCACTTGAAAACTCTTCCTTTCCAGCAACAAGTTATAGGTGCAATAATAGTGCTGAAAATTCTGATAAAACAACATTAATAAAATAGAAACTAACTCATGAAAACTTTGGATACCATGAATAGACTTTGAATTTTCAAGTCAAGTCACTTTTGTGGGCCCATATGTCTTTGCTTGTCCAAATTGGTTTTGGAGTTAATGTTTGCAGCCAACAGGACATGTACTACTCCATGTTATATTTGGATTCCTTTCTTAGCCAACGTGTTGTGTCCTTCTTAGTTCTGGTTTTGGAGTTGTTGCCTTAACAGACTTTGAGCTTCTATAAAAGGAAAACTTTTTGACGGGGGCAAGTTGGAGAAACATATAGGAAGAGCAGCTTTCCTCACTTTGTGTAAGAGAGTTTTTCGTTTGAGAGTAAAATTTGGGTGTATTAGGGCTTTGAGTTTTGAGTGGCTTTCTCCATGTTACTCTTTGTACTCTTATTTTTTGATAGTAAATTTTTTTTGGGTCGTCTTCTTCAATGAATGTAAACTTGTTAAGTTGAACCACTTAAATCTTGGTGTCTTATGTGATTGATTTATTTTTCTATTTTGTTGTTTTCTACTTCTTTGGGATTTTAAATTTTATTCTATCACAACACAGGCCAACTTGTGATTACTTCCACGTTTCTCCAATACATCATAATTCCCCCACTAGAAATCACAAAACCCAAGAACACCAGGCTGGTTGTGCAAAAGTGCTAAAGTTCTAAAAAATTTGGCGAAAATGCAGTAAGTGTTGATCAATCTTCTTGCTTGCTGTACATTAAGATATCATCAAAGTAAACAATAAAAAATAGTCCAATAAAAGGTTTAAAGACATGATTCATAAGGAAGACAATCCTAGTGAATAACATGAAGCTTACACTCCTACCGAGTCCGGGAGACAATCCTAACCTTTCAAAACGGAAGGGTCAATCTCTCTTGGCAAAGCGGGAGTTTATCACAGAGATGCTAGCCTCGAAGATTGTGTTTGTGTTGTTGGCAAGGAGAGCAACACCGACGGAGTGGTGCCGAAATCAGTTAAAGGGTTGTTGGCGGAGTTTAACGATGTGTTCCCAGCAAAATTACCCGAGGAGCAACCACCTCTTTGAAACATTCAGCACCAAATTGGCTTGGTGCCCGGATCTAGTCTCCCCAATCGAACACACTACCATATGAGCCCCAAAGAGCACGAAGAGTTGAGGTGACAAGTGGAGGGATTGTTGGCCAAGGGGCATATTTGAGAGAGTCTTAGCCCATGTGGAGTACCAGCTTTGCTCACTCCCAAGAAAGATGGTTCGTGGATAGCCGAGCCATTAACAAAATCATGGTAAGGTATAGATTTCCTATTCTTCGGTTGGATGATTTGTTGGATCATCTGAGTAGGGCGACGGTATTCACAAAGCTTGACCTGAAGAGTAGGTACCATCAAATTCGGGTTCGGCAAAGTGATGAGTGGAAGACGGCCTTCAAGAGGGTGATGAGTGGAAGATGGCGTTCAAGAGGCTCTATGAGTGGCTGGTCATGCCCTTTGGGTTGTCTAACGCTCCTAGCACATTCATGAGGGTGATGAACCAAGCATTTCGGCCTTTCATTGGGAAGCTTGGTACTATGATGGTACTAAAATCATGAATGAAGCGCCTATATAATTACCAAAACTGATAGTCCCTCTGAGAATTCTAAAATCATCCTTAACTACAATTAAAGAAAAGTTTACAAGTTCCATTAGCACAACTATAATAAACAACACATGCAATTATGATGGACAAGATAATTGCAGTGGTTGATGTGACCAAAAGACACTGTATTATTATCACAATCGTTATTATGACAATAAAAGAGTTGTATATTCCTAAACATAAGAAACTTTACCATCTTAGAAAGGCTAATACAAACCTTTCCTTTCTATTCCTCAATGTGTGACCATTTGAGTAGAGGAAGAATACTCAAGGAGGGGAATCTGAGACGCTACAAGTATCTGGTAGTTTATTTTACTCCTGTTGATGGTCGCTTGAGCAAAATTATGATAAAAGTTTCACTCTAGTATTCCTCGATGGTTGCCTAAGCGAGATGTTAGAGAGATAGTGTGTGATGTCATGGGCATAGGCACAATAGCGATTTATTATGTCAAACAGCCGCATTTGCCTCAAGGTCCATCTCCAATCCAACATCTAAAGATAGTCCAACTATAAAAGCAACATATATTTCATAGGTGGAAAAGTATAACGCCCCAGTGAAATTAGTTAACTGGTAATTGACCTCATGATTCACCTCTTAGCCTTATTCATTTCGAAACAAGACTCATGGATCTTATCATATCTGAAGAGATTGTAGAAAAATTCCAGCTACATTAAACATAGATCAAGAGTACATACATGGGGATGTTGATAAATTTGTAGGCTTTCATAATGAACTGTCATGGAAAACTATTATCCCATGTTGCTTTTGTTGTATATTCTATAGCTTGCAAGTAACATCTTAAGTCATTAGCACCAAATCTGAAGTCAAAGTCATGCTAAGTGAAGTTTACAATTGTAGGTTTAAGAAATATCCAAGTTAGAAGTCAACAAATCGTCTGTCAATCAATATAAATAATTTGAGGGTGCATAGATGTGCTATAGAAACTCAGTTGCACATATGCTTCATATTGTAATTTTATACATAATTGGTCAGAGACAGCAGCATATATGTCAATATGAGATATACATCTTCAGTCATCAGCCCGAAGTTTCTTTGCTTGGATCTTTTAGAATATATATATATGCTCATGTGAAAACATTATCTATCTTAAATTTTAAGAAGAAAAAAAAAACAGTATATTTTAGAATTTTTTAACTTTATATTTACTTTCATTTTCTTCTAGGGAAACAAAGGAGGGAGGATCTAAATCACTATTCATTTGTTGTTTAAAGTATGCAGCAGGTAATTGAAAGACGACAAAATCTGCATTCAAAGAATCTCAACAAAATGGACCAACCATCTTTGGAGTTGCAGGTTAGATATATACTTTGTAATTGGTGAATAATGTCGCTTTTGATGTTAGCTAGAATGTAATGGCCATGCATATTAGAAAGCATATTTATAACTTTGATGGATTTACCATGAAAGATCCTAAGTTTCTATAATTGCACCATTGATCTTATATATCACTAGTTCAAGTATAAGCCTACACACTTACCCCCATTGGTACAAGTAGATTGGAAGATAATATTGCGACACTAGTCATCCTCCTTACACTTACAGGTGCAAAACACGCTCTAATCACAACTAACAAAGGACTCTCTTCTCCTTGGACAATCTCCTTCTCACATTCTTCCCCAACATCATAAGTAGGTTGTTGTGCACTATCAACCAAATTATCATCAACAAGCTTCTTTGATCCAATAAATAATCCCTTACAAATAGCAGACACATTTCCTACAATCAGCCATCCTATGTCCAAGCTCACTACATTTGAAACAACGTTATGGTGCATTATTAGAAGCCGCCCTATTAGGTTGCACATTCGCTTGCCCCCTATTCTGTGCAAGTGCTGAAAAAATATTACGATTAGTAGGTGCAGGGTTTGTTCAACTTCTACCTCCATTAATTTTTCCCTCCTACTACACTCAATGATCTTCTAGACAAAACTTTCACTAAATACAAGACACTTTAATAAGCTTAAGATACATTAACAGGATCAACGAAGTTCAAACAATCTTCAAATTTTTTCCTCATGCATCCTATGTACCTTGATACCAAATGATCGTCCAATTCTATAAGATTAATGCACGGTTGCAATTGATTAATGCACGGTAGCAATTGTAGAACTCCATGGTGTATTCACCCACAAAGCGCCTTCCATGCTTCAGATTATGAAGCTCTTGGTACATCGTTCTCCCATAATTATGGGGTAAAAATATTTAATTTGTTCTTATATGCTTCAAAAATTTCTCCCAACTATTTATCTTTAACTTTTTGGGCGAACTCTACTATGTTTCAACTATTGCCACCATGTAGCAGCTCTTCGAATTTAATAGCCATGATAGGAACTCGCCTATCATAAGGGACCTCGTTGAAATCTAAAATCTCCTTCACAATGGCTTCCCAATCTAGGAAATCTTCTGGCTACAAACAACCTTGGAACTTTTAGTATGTCAAGTTTGAACTTTGCCTCTCATTTTCTAGTGTGGTTGGACACCAAGGGACACTTCCTCCTTGCTCCATGCCCCACATTGGAGTAGTTGGAACTTCCTTGACACTCTCGTCACCATTGTCCTCTGTGAAACGTGAATTTGATTAATGGTGATGCCCGTTAGCAACAGCAAAGGTGGGGAGTTGGTCAACCAATGCATCAAATTGATCAAATCGCTCTTACATTCGCTGCAAATGTGTCTCTAGTTGCATGCTCATTACTTGTCACCTCATTGCTTTCATACACATCGCCAATGGCTGGAAGGAAAGTAGTTGGGCTCTAACTCCAGCTAATGCCGCGTGGCATAGTGAGAAATGGAATATTGAAACACAAAACTTACAACCCTTCTGTACATCATAGAAAATGCTAAGAAATTTAGGAAAAATGATGAAAAACTTTTCATGAAGTACTCTTATTGATAAAATGATAATAAAAGACAACTTGTCTGCATCAATTTTCTTATGAACTAAGCTTCTCAGGTTCAATAGCCTTCCTTGCACAAGAACAATGTCACTGGAGCCTCATCTTTCAAACGGCCTTATATCTAATGAGGTCAGTTGATGTAGCATGGTGTAGTGGTTCACAAATAAAAGAAACACACAAGTCACAACCCATCAACAATACCAAGAAAGTTTAAGGTTTTGAGGGAAAATAGAAGCAAATTCACCCTTTGTAAGTTTCTTATTGAAAACTGAGAATGAACAACATAGCATGAGGCAAAATAGGAGAAAAATCAACCTTTGAATATCTCTTTATGAAAACTAATGAAAAATACACATAATCTAGAACCAAAGCCATCCTAAGTGAGTTTATATAGAAAAACAAGTTTAAACCCTACTAGGAAGGCAAAATAAAATGGAACTTCTTACTCGCATTTGAAGGACAAAATTCTCGTTCGAATGGACCCTTGAGATTTTAAAGTTTGCAGTTGAACGAACTTCAACCAGCTATCGACCTAACGTCTTGGGTTTTGTAGTTTGCAGCATTTGGTTAAACTGGCATCAACCATCTATCAATCGCGCTTCTGGGGAAGTCACCTCAATTAAACGAGTATCGACTAGCCATCGACCAAGACTCCCTAGAATTCTGTCCTAAACTCATCCAACAGGCTTGTTTAAATGGGCTTGGGCTCTCATTCGAACGCTCACGTCTTCTCCAATTTTCTTCATGAATTCAAACGTTGTCTCATATGCATCATCCTCCCTGGGTTAGAAAGAATTCGCCCTCGAATCTGCATTCTCATCATATGAGTCTCCCTTGTATGGGACAAGATGTTGGACATTGAACACATCGGATGTCTTGATATGGGTTGGATGTTTCAACCAGTACGCATTTGTATTGATCTTCTTACTGTTCACCAACGATTCAATCTTCCGAGCAAAAAGACTGTTATACTCCCCAACCAGTAATCTGTCTTTGGTCAAGAAAACTCACACAAAATCACCTTCCTTAAATTCAGTAGCACGTCTCATCTTATCAGTAATTGCTTTGTAGTTGGTGATAGAATCTTGCAACGTCTAAACTATAGCGTTGTGAACTTCCTAAATCTGAGTAATAAGATCTTCAACTTTAGCATTCACCGGCTTTAAATCAATAATAGGTGCTAAATCCAACGGTCCACGAGGATTAGCCACATAGACAATATAGAAAGAATTAGGGGAAACTACCTTTTGCCCCCATGAACTACAACGCCTTGGCACTTTCCTCCCATGAACTGCCAACTGAACTACTTTGCCCCCATAAACTACCATTTTGTGCCCAAAACTCCCTTTCATCCATCAAAGCCGTTAACTCAGACGGTTAAAGTGACAATGCGTTGTAATTCATGGGGGCAAAGTGACAATGCGTTATAGTTCATGGGGGCAAAGTGGTGCAAAATGACGGGTTGGCCGTCTGAGTTAACGGCTTTGACTGGCGTTTTGGGCACAAAATAGTAGTTAATGGGGGCAAAGTAGTACAATTAGCAATTCATGAGGGGGAAAGTGTCAAAGCGTTATAGTTCATGGGGGCAAAAGGTAGTTTCCCCAAAGAATTAATATCGACGTTTCTGTTTATAAACCAATTGTAAGCGAACTTTACTTGAAATAATTTTTTATTGTAAATCTATACACCACCCGAAAATACAATTGAGCTACATGCACAACATTGGAAGTTTTTTTGCATGCATTAAAGTGAGTCATCTTAGAAATCACACCACTAGCAATCACCAACCACTCATACAACCCCCCAAGCATTTTAAACGTGGTCTTCCACTCATTCCTAGGATGAATCCGAATTTGATGGTAACAACTCTTCAAATCCAGCTTTGTAAACTCTTTAGCACCACTCAATTGGTCCAACAAGTCATCCAATTGAGGGATAGGCAATCTGTACCTGACTATGATATTATTGATGGCTTTGCAGCTTCCACACATTCTCCAAGACCCATCCTTCATGGGTGTATGTAATGGTAGAACTTCGTATGGACAAAGGCTCTCTCTAATATGGCCTTTAGACAATAAGGCATCCACCTGACGCCTCAACCCCTTCATGATCCTTGGGACTCATGCAGTAATGTGGGCAGTTTGGGAGATTAGCTCTTGGAACCAAGTCAATTTGGCGTTGTATATCACTAAAAGGAGGTAAACCTTCTGGCAAATCTTCTCGAAATACATCAACAATTTCCTCGAATAAACCCTTCACCAATTCTGGCACTGCTTCTCCTATACTACTTATTCACCCAAACAAGACAAAGACTACTCCTAAGGCTAGCATCTCATCCACAAATTCCTTCCTTGCTAAGAGTAAACATCCCCTCTTGAAGGTTTTGGCTTGACCTGGTAGGAGTACAATCTTCACGTTATCAAACATGAAGCTACAAGTGTTTTTCTTCCCATCATGCATGGCTACCTTATTGTATTGGCATGGTCTACCCATTAGAAGATGACAAGTAAAAGAAATACTAATGTGGAAATAATAAGATAGTGACACAAGTATCTACATGATTCGGTCTATGACCTACATCCACAAGATCAAGAACTAAGGCTACATTAAGCTCTTATTTCTCTAAGTATTATTTACAATATAACATGCTCCTATTTATAGAAGAATCATGTTCAATACAAATAGACTTCTACTCTAACAAGGTTAGTTAGGTAATAATCTTTAACTATTTATCTGTAACTCGATGATAGACTTCAAGTGTGACCTAGTGATAGTCTTGTACTGTGACTATTATTCCTGAACTCCATGATATACTCTAATATTCCCCCTCAAAATCAAGGTGTAAACTTGTGAAAACTTGAGTTTGTTCTTTGGTCGGCAACGGAGGCCGAGATGGTGATCGGAAACTCGTTGGAGTTAGTGGCAACCAAGGTAGTTGAGTGGAGTTGATGGCACCGGAATTGAAACATCGGCTGCTCTTGAACTTGAACTTTGGCAATTGTGGCCGGCATTGGCTACTATGGCCGGGATTTGAATTTCGGTAACTCATCTCATAAAACCGGTTCAATAAGAGAGGGTTGCCCACTCCTTATAAACATGCCCAAGATGTTGTTCACAAGCAATGTGGGATTTATTCCTCAACACCCTCCCTCACGTGTTGGCCAATATTTTTTCTGGTTCTTGTCACGGCATAAGTAGTATGAGCCCCCATTCCTCTTGTGGTAGGCTCTGATACCATAAAAGAAATACAAATGCAGAAATAATAAGATAGTGACATAGAGATTTACGTGGTTCGGTTTATGACCTACATCCACAAAATCAAGCCCTAAGGCTGCATTAAGCTCTTATTTCTCTGAGTGTTATTTACAATATAACATGTTCATATTTATAAGAGAATCATGTTGAATACAAATAGACTTTTATTCTATCAAGGTTAGCTAGGTGATACTTTTTAACTATTCACCTGTAACTCAGTGATAATATTCAAGAATGACTCAGTGATAGTCTTATATTGTGACTATTATTCCTGAACTCCATGATATACTCTAACAACAAGTACCCATGACAACTACATCACACGATACCTCATCCTAATATGTAGACAATGTTTAGACAATGGAAAAGGACACTCGACAATATTTAGAAATCATTAACCTTATTCCCTTTCTTAAGTCACTCCAACTAGTTAGGACTAGGGTGTCTCTTTGTCTCCAACCCCAATTTTTGGAGATACCACATTCTAACACTCCTCTTCAAGCTGGAGCATATATATATATATAAGCTCAACTAGGAAGAACAAAGCAAACAAAAAAAGAAAATTTAATAATCTCCTCCAAGCTAGAACAACTTGGAACACATAATAAAAAAACAGACTTAACAAAAGAAACATGAACAAGAAAGTGCGCTAAACCAACCATAAACAAGTTGAAATTCCACAAAAAGCCAAAGCCGAACAAAAATTTGCCAAAAACTTCAACGCCGGTTGAATGCTCGCTGGAAAACTCCAACTGGTAGTCAGATCTCGCCATAACACATTAAGGCGTGTTGAATCTCGCCGGAAAACACCAATAACTAGTGAGAACCCACCGGAAAACACCAAGGCTAGTCAGATCTTGACAACCAACTATGACGATCATGATTCCAGCAATAAATATGATCAACAATCACATTTCTCGTGATCACTCCAACCAACAAATTAAATTTGATTAATGATCAATGCAACCAATAACAGAAAACCAACAATAATGTTGGATTGATCCTCAATACATCCAACAACAGAAACCCAACGACTTCTTAACAATCAAGTGATAAGGCACTTGGCCTAATTAAGAAACCACTTGAACATGTTGAAAAATATTTGAATTGATGAAAAACTATTTGAACCAGTTAAGAGAAAGGAATAACCACCCAAAATTGCACTTAACCACTGAACCCACATGAACTCAGCTAGAACCTCATTGAACGGGTTGGAATATGCTTTAAACTGGCAGAAAAATGCATTGAACTTGATGAAACACCACTGAATCAACCTAGAAAAAGTGAACCGGATAAAAAACCACAGAACCTAAGGTTAAACTCACTAAACTGGCCAAAGAAGACATTGAACCAAACAAAACTTACCAAACCGGATCTAAAAGATGTTGGATCGATCTCAGAACACTCTGAGTTGGGAGAAAAGATTCTGAATTAGATTGAAAGATGCAAAACCAGTTAGGATGGTAAATAAACCGAGAACGCAGCTATCCATATCCATGATAGGGAGAGCTACCAATATCAACCACTCTTCCCTATTGCTGGCGGCGCTGTTGGCCACAATTTCCAGCGGTGATTGCAACTACAACACCACATAATCTACTGGAAGGATCATCGTACAATTCTAAACACCACAGATGTTGTTGAAGAACACAAAAATCCACATATAAAGACATCAAAAGCTGCTGGAAACCACGAAAAGCAACGATAATTTCCAAACATCATTGTAATAGCCATTGAGCACCATAGAGAATGTCGCCGACCACGAAAACTACAAGAACTAACCACCACGAAACAACACGATTTTGACAAGAAATTCTGACAGAGATGCCGAGAATTTGCAAATTCAGCAACCCTTCCAACAGAAAGAGAAGGTGGCAGTAGGCAATGGCACTGAACTTCAAATTGAAAATACTGGTTCCACTCTCCTTTTCACTCCTTACTCTTCCTTTAAAATGACCAATATATAACACTGTCCACAAGCCTCAGCCAACCTACTTTGTATACAAAAATTTTGTTGTGATAATTTTTGCTACTTAATCATAACCTCATCTCATTATTTTACTAAGGACCTGCTGACCCATGCAACGCTCTTGGAGGAGAGGAGTGAAAATGGCTTGTATCCACTCAGGCTGTGAGGGAATCTTCACAAAGAGACCAAGACTTTTATAGCTTTCTTAGGAATAAGGACCACCTCTTTAGTGTGGCATTTTAGACTAAGGCATCCTTCCTTAGAGATTGCCAATAGAATTGTTAAAGACAAATCTCTCCCTGTTTCCAATTGTGATGTCAATAAAACAACTTCTTGTGTTTCATGTCAACTAGGAAAAAGCAAAAGACAGCTATCTCATGCTTCTAACCGTGTCTCTGTTAAACCTCTTGAACTAATTCATAGTGACATTTGGACATCTCCTGTGCAATCTGTCAGTGGCTATAAGTACCATGTAGTTTTTATTTATGACTGGTCTAGATTTACTTGAATTTATCCTCTACATCATAAATCAGAGGTGTTTGAGAACTTTGTCAAATTTAAACTTCTTGTCGAAAACCAATTCTCCACTAAAATCAAACAACTCCAATCTAATGGTGGAGGAGAATATACATCAACTCAGTTTCAATCTTTCTTATCTCAAAATGGAATTGTGCACAAAAAGTCGTGTCCATATACCTCCCAACAGAATGGCTTAGCTGAACGCAAACTCAGACACATACTTGAAACTAGCCTCACTCTCCTAGCTCATTCTCATCTCTCCAATAGGTACTGGGTAGATGGCTTCCTTACAGTAGTCTATGTGATCATTAGGTTACCCACATCTATCTTACAAAATCAGTCTCCTTACTCCAAGCTCTAAAACCGTGATCCAGATTACCAAAAGCTTAGTCTTTGGCTGCTTATGCTACCCTCTTCTCAAACCCTATGGCTAGCACAAGTTAGAGTATAGGTCAAAACCTTGCATCTTCCTATGCTACAATTATGCCGGCTATAAGTGTTTGGACCCTGTGACTAACAAAGCTTATTTGTCTAAGCATGTTATCTTTAATGAAGATTCATTCCCTGCCAAGGATCAAGCTACTACACAATTTCATTCCAAGATCAATGCACATGCTCCTCTCTTTCTACCTATTTCATTACCTCTTAACTATCCATTTTCTGTTGAGACTAACTCTAGTGCAGCAGCCACCTCACTTGACCCAACCCCAACTGCAACCTGAGCATCCGAAACCTCATCCTCTACTGCATCTGCAACATTAAATGTAGACACCAACCACCCTTCCCCTAGTTCCCATGCCTCTCCCTCAATAACCAACCCTGCAGCCTCACCCCCTGCCAACACACCTGCACCATTAGCAGTGTTCCTAGGGGACTGCCTTATAGCCTGGAGTGCAAAGAAGCAGGCTGTTGTTTCAAGGTCTAGCACTGAAGCAGAGTATAGATCACTCTCCATCACTACAACAGAACTTTTTTGGATTAGAATGCTACTGAAAGAGATCCAAGTATATCCAGCTGCTCCTCCAGTTCTCTGGTGTGACAACATCAGTGCCTTAGCATTAGCTTCTAATCCAGTCTTCCATGCTAGAACCAAACACATAGAGGTTGACTACCATTTTGTTAGAGAAAAGGTGCTTAATCGGGGTATCTTACTTAAATTCATTTCTACTCATGATCAAGTGGCTGATTTATTTACCAAAGGACTCCCATCAGCTCAATTTCTTGCTCTGAAGTCCAAGTTGTTGGTGGTTGCTCCCCCCATAAACTTGCGGGTGGGTGTTAAAGTATACCAAGCTATCAAGGGCTCGAGTGCAAGCAAGTAGGCTGGCCAAGGATCGAGCACACATCCAGTGTGCTCAAGCGCAAGCAAGCAGGCTCGCCAAGCAGGTTCGAAAACAAGCAGGCTTGCCAAGGATCGAGCGCACATCCAGTGTGCTTAAGCGCAGACTCGTATGCAAACGATCCCAGCAACTGCAGTAAAACAGAGAATCGATATGGAAAGATTTGGAGCATTCCACGACCACCTATGACAGCATCCAGAGAAGATTTCCTTAAGAATACAACATGTAATCTAATCTGTTCTAGAGGGAAAGTTGCACAATTAGAGAATAGCTTGGACAGCAAGGAAGGATACTAGAAGATTTGCTTAGTATATAGAATATCTTGTAATATTTGATTATGTCTGGTATTGTTCTCCATTAGGTCAAATTGTAGTACATATACTACTTCATTGTACATATACAATTTATCAACTTTGAATATACCTTTACAAAGTTTTTCACATATGTGGGGTTTAGACCAAGGATCCTAAAGGCTAAACCTACTCTAATATCATATTCTAGTTTGCACGAAAAGTTTAGAGAGAAGCTGGAGGCTCTTTACTCCTCATGTAGCCTCACATACTTTATTATTTAGGTCGAAAAATATTACAATGACTAAAATACTCACTTACTGTAAACCATAACAAACTCTTCTAATTAACAACATTATTTACAATTTTTTCCAGTCTTATTTCCTTAATTTGTACATAAACGTTAATGCAATCCTAAGGAAACATGATTCTGGATTGTTTATTAAACTGTTATCTGAAATTTTTATGAAACTTTTTGAAACTTACATAAAAAAGGAAAATCGTTTCGTAATATGAAAACTAGATGTGTTTCCTAGAACAAATTACTTGTAGCAATTTCAAAATGATGAGCCCTTAAATATCTAACCGAAGGCAGGAAATGCCTACATATTAAAAGTGCTTGCAGACATATCATATACTAAAATTCTTCATGAATATTGACTACTCTTTGTGCCCTTTTAGATTGACAACAGTGATAAAACCTTGTCGAGCAATGAAACCGTGGAGAGGACTCATGGAATGAGGTAGTGTAACGACATTGCTACTGTTTGTGCCCTTTGTGAAACTAAATTAATGGTAGAATGATTACATCTAACAGGCAGATGATAGGAGAAGTGCTCCAACGATTGAATGTAGAAGAACTACAGAAACTAGAGGAACTTCTCGAAGTAGGCTTGAGCCGTGTTTTAAATACAAAGGTTTGTCTCTCTATGTTGTCTCTGTTTGCTGGCATTATAATAGAGCGATGAAATTTCTGTTAATGTGAGAAGCTTTTACGTGTTTCAGGATGAAAGATTTCTTGGGGAGATCAGTGCCCTTAAGCGGAAGGTCATGTCCTAAACTTTAAATTTTTTAAGACATTTCATGCAATTATTATAATTTCAAAAAATATAGAATTTAAAACATCTTCATGCACATATATGTTGATGCAAGTCCACAAAAACCATATTGGGGACAATTTGATTTCGTTTTTCCAAGGTCTTTGTATGTGCATTGGCTTTTATATGTCTTTGGGTTTCCATGTTGTTGGTTTTGTTCTCTTGTCATGTGTTGAAAGTTCCCTTTAAATGCAGGAAGCCCAACTGATGGAGGATAACCAGCGCCTAAAACAGGTATCAGGTGTTGAATTTCTTTGTGTTTTCTTTGTTTCCCTACTTTCTCAGTTGATGGGAGATGTTTCTTTCAGCAGATGGAGAAGCAGTTTAAAATTAAAATACATGCAATTGAACAAGGTCAGTCATCTGAGTCAATCACCAATATTTGCAGCTCATCTTATCCTCCTCAACACCAAGACAACGAAGACACTTCTCTTAAGTTGGGGTAAGTTTGCAACATTACACAACACTAAGTTTGTTTATAATATTAAGAATTCAATCACTTTAATTTAAATTTTAATATTTAGGGACCTCATATTTACCCAACATACAGTTTTAGCATATAAGCATATATAATATGAAATTGGTGGTTTCAGTGATATTGGTTTCAACTCATCAATAGCCTTGGTTTGTGACAAAATGCCAAGACATAGCATACTATTTATGTTGGTATATCTTTCGATTCCTTGCAGGTTACCTTTTCCCTAACTGACGTTGAAAGATAAAGAAGACATGGATACGCATTGTCTCAATTGAAAAACAACATTAGATGTCTAAGTATAGATGCTTAATTTATGTTATGGAGACTAGGCAGAGCCTTGGTCTAAGTATATAGATGCTTGATTATGTTATGGAGACATAGGCAGAGCCAAGGGTGGGCGAGAGGGAGCAAATCAATCCGGCCTCCCCTAGCTAGGTATCCCACTTTAAAATATTGAAAAAATAAATGGAATTCTATAAATTACTCACAGGATCTTATTGACTTTTTAAAGCATTGGAAAAACAATAAGATTCTAGAAATGGAAGGATCTGGCTTCCCACTGGTTACATACAGATGAACTGACTTATTTATGGCCATAAATCAATATATGTTTCCCATGGGAAACATATATTGGAATTGCAGAGTTATTAAATAATTAGCGTATAACCCGCGTAATGCGCGAGATTCTTCATTATAATTTAATTATAAAATTTAAAAATATTATAATCGTACTTTTCATAAGTATTATGAAATTTACTTTTCATAATTGTAAGAGGAAAACTTGAATTTTTCTTAATCAAAACATTAATGTAAAATTAAAAAGAATCTCTAATATTGTTGGTGTAATACTTATTAGATTTCAACACAAATAAAACACAAAATTATGAACATTCGAAAAAGTACTTTGGTTGTAGAAAAAAGTATGCACAAGATTCTTTGTTATGGTTTAATGTCAAAATTTAAACACATCTCTATCAAACTTTTCATTATAGGTAGTAAAAAAAAAAAAAACTATCACACCATTTTAAATAAAAAGACATGCTAAAGGTCATACACCAATAAATTACTCAATATAATGACACACAATCATGCATAGAACATTGCATAAATGTATAAGTCGCATAAAATTTTACTATCATAAGGCCTTTAACTTTAATTAGTTTAATCCATATAAATAAAAACATGTTAAAATCTTTGTTCCTATATGCATAGTTTTAAATGAAAAATATAAAGAAAAAAAAATAGCGAAAAAAAAGCTTGGATTGTGATTATCAAAGCATTTATAGAAAATTAGTAAGAATCATTAATATTATTAGTGTTATACCTGTTATATTTCATACAAATTATAAAATCCATATAATTATGAGCCTTAAAAAAAGTACATAGCAAAATAATAAAAAATATTTCAGTCAACAATGCAATCAAATAATCATCTCACATTATATTCAATCTTAATTATCTCTTAGGTGTTTCAAAATTCCTTTTTAGAATAATAATCAAATAAATTTTTGCCTTCTTTTGCTTTCAAAAGCATAAAAAGTATTTTTTTTAAAAAAAAAAAAAATTGAAAATCCGGGTAAATCATACAAATAAACAAAAAATCTCATAGGCGAATAGATGCATGTTATATTAAACAATTAACGATTTTACAAACTAATGGACACTAAGCAAAAATGATACGCATCAGGCAAATATCAAACAAGAAGCATATTATATCAAACAATTAACGATTTTACAAACTAATGGGCACTAAGCAAAAATAAGCCCCAAGATGACCGTTGTGATTAATTTTACACTTTGGTTTGGACATCGAATACATAATTTCTTGTAAAATGCTAATCATATATATATATATATATATATATATATATATAATAAAGTTTATTTTTGCTAATGAAATAAAAAATAAATACCTAATCATTATGTTGAATAAAAATCTGACAATCTATACAATTAATAATTAATATACAATTATATATTTAAAAAAAAAAAAAAAAAACCAAAAATAATGCAATGAAATTTTTGATTAATAATCTTTATGCCTCTTAAAAAACCAACTGAACCCATGCAACTTAAGTTTTTTGAACCGGTTTTTTATTATTTTTGATTAATAATGCAATGAAATGTTTTTCTATTTTGTTCCTACATCATATCAATTAGTTCATCTAATTCATTATTCAACTATAACATATAATATTATGTTATATACATATTAAAGTCGGATGTCCCGAAGGACATATGCATATTAAAGTGATTAAACATAATAATACATAATAATTGATTTGTATTATTTGTTTCCTTATTTGATTTTGACATTAATAATATTTAATTTATTGAATAATTTATATATGGAAAACTCTTCAAATATAATTAAATGCCATTAATTACATTAATTTAATGACCGGTTTTTTAAGTAAAAACTGGTTCACAAATTATGCCTTAACAAATCGGTTTAACATTAGAATAAAAAGGGTTTACGCCATATGTCGCAATATTAAGGCACTTCTGGAGAGTGATTCGGCTTTTATATATATATATATATATATATGATTCCTATTCTTTGATATATGATGATGATTCAAGATTAGAAGCTTAGCAAGTCTTGACATAATCATCAAATTCATGTGTGGTGATGGATGATAAGTTTGACATATCCTTCGTATGATTACCTTTTTTTTTTTCTGTTTACTTTTTTCTATTTAGTGCGGAGAAAGGGAAACATATATATATACGAAGTGCCTTGAAATTGCGATATGTAGCATGAACCTATTTTTTTTAAAATGCTAAACCAATTTTTTAAGGCATGATTTTTTAACCGGTTTTTTAAGGAAAAAGCGGCATTAATTAACCTCATTAATTGCGTTAATTATATTTCAAGAGTTTTTCATATATAAATTATTCAATAAATTAAGTATTATTAATGTCCGAATCAAATAAAGAAACAAATAATATAAATCAAATTATTATGTATTAATACGTTTACTCAATTTAATATGTATATTAAGCTACTAACAAGAAGTCAAAGAGGCTAAGGATTCTTCTCTCTAGGTTCTCTCTGAAACCTAAAGGTGAAGCTTTCTCTCTTATCACTTTGGTGAGAGGTTGTGATGTTTGTCTAGAACCATGAGTAATATGACAGACGATCTAACTGACTAAAGGGACAGGTTCAACCTGTTGGACTTGGAGTGCGTGGGGGTTGATATCCCGGAGTAGGAAATTGATTATGTGGTGTCTCTAGGGTCGTTGTGCGTTGTAAGGAAACTGTTGGCAGATTGGATAGTGGGGAAGGAGATCATTAAAACCCTATTGATCCGAGCATGGCATCCGACAGGCTGGGAAACCTTCAAAGCCCTAGGACCAAACTTGTTTCTTATTAAGTTCGAGCATTCCTGGGATAAATCCAGGATTTTGGAAGGATGCCCGTGGAAGTTTGATGGGCATTTATTTTCTCTGGCAAATTTTTATGAGGTGATGCCTCCTTACCAATTGGAGTTTGAAAAAGTGGCCTTTTGGGTTCAGAATTTCAACCTTTCCCTGGGATGTATGGGTAAGGAGACTAGGTGCCGGATTAGAGCAACCGTTGGTGAGGCAGAGGAGGTTGTGGTGAATGACGATGGAGTTGGGTGGGGTGAATTTCTGAGGATAAGAATAGTTTTAGATTTATCCAAACCCTTGTCTCGGGGTAGATTTCTCTAATTGAAGGACAAGTCAATTTGGGTAACCTTTCAATACGAAAAGATCCCGAAATTTTGCTTTAACTGCGGTGTGATTCATCATGGCAATAAGGTGTGTGCAATAGTGGGAAATAAGTGGCGACAGGGGAGGGATAACGGACCTGAATTTGGCCCATGGTTGAGAGTCATGTCCCCGAACCGAAGATACAGAGGCAGTAGCTCTTGGGATCGAGGAGTGAGGAGAGAATCAAGAAATGAGTAGTGCAGCCACCAGTCGGAGAGCAAGCAGGGTGATGCTAACAGTGGATTCACCGAGACGGGTGGTGGCCGGAACTCCACCAGACTAGTGACACCGCCGGGCGGGGATGAGGGTATTTCGAGTTTTCAACAAAGTTTGGGTAATCTTAATCGGGCAACCGATGATTGCACAAATCCTCCATAGTTTGGTAAGAAGAAAGTATCCGCAGGAAATTTAGGAGATGAATTTTTGGCAAGAAACAAACCACTCCAAAAGGATACTAATGAAGATTCTAACCAGTACCATCATTTGGGGGATCCGGTTGAAGTAGCAAGTAATGAGGAAAGAAATAATGGGGGACCATCAAACATTTATATTGGTCAATGGGATCAAATAAGGGAAAAGATGGTCTGGAATGTAATGGAGGGAAATAAGGAGGGAACCATTAAGAAGATGGGTATGGGTGATGCCACATCACCAAGCATTAGGCACGTGACTGAATTCAAGTCAATTGGGAGGAAGTCGCTTGCAAACTTTGCTGGGGCGTCTCTAGGCCGAGCTAGTACTAAAGTCCCTGGGATAGCTCCTTTACTTAATGGGCCTATTACCCAACCTATTACCCAAGTGGGGTGAAAGAGACGGGGCTGCGATATTGGCACGAAGTTGGCAAAACCAAGGGTAGGGACTAAGGCTCCAAGTCATGGGAATGAAGACAACTCAAGCAGGAAACGGGTAAAAACTATGGAGGACTTATCTGGGAATGATATTTTCGATATGGTGGCAGCTATGATGCAGCCCCGCCATTCTCAATGAGTCTTTTTAGTTGGAACTGCCGAGCGCTTAGGAACCCTAGGACAGTTCGTGACCTTTACCACATTGTGAAGGATAAGAAACCCTATTTGGTTTTTATAATGAAAACCAAAATGCTTAATAAAAATTGTGACTTTTTATATATAAAACTGGACTTTTAATATATGTTTGGAGTTGATTGTGTGGGGCACAGTGGAGGTTTGCTTTTATTTTGGAGGGCTGGTTTTCACGTTGACATTCAAAACTTTAGTTGACGGCACATTAACACAATTGTTTTTGGTAGTGAGACGGGTCCCATTTGGAAAGTAACGTGATTCTATGGCAACCCCGAAATAGAAAAAAGAAAGGAATCTTGGGCGTTGTTAAGGCACCTTTCCCATTTAAAACCTCTTCCATGGCTATGTGTGGGGGATTTTAATGAAGTTGTAGTTTTGTTTGAAATAAAGGGCACTGATTATCGTCCTATATGGCAAATGGAAAATTTTCAAAGAGCTTTGGAAGATAGTCAACTCTATGATTTGGGTTTCAAGGGATCAAAATTCACATGGAATAATGGGTGTTATGATGTAGATTATACCCAAGATCGATTGGATAGGGCTGTGGCGAATACGGAATGGAGTGCAATTCGGAATGATGTGGGAGTAGATGTTATGGCATGTTGCAACTCCGACCACCATCCACTTCTCATTCCTTGAAACAAGAATGGAGCTACAACTAGGCGTAAATGTAGACAATTTCGTTTTGAAGCAGGGTGGACGAAGTGTGGGGATTTTACTAAGGTTGTCCAAGACTCATGGAAAGGGAGAAGATTATGTGGGGACCCGTGGTCAGTTTTCAAGGACAAATTAAATAGCTGCCAGAAGGTCATCCAACAATGGGTCAAAAAGAAGAAGCAACCAACAGAAGGGTATATTCAGGAGAAAACAAAAGAATTGGAGAAAATCCAAGTGGAGGCAAACCCCAAGAATGTGCACGTTGAGAGGGCCCTTAAAGAAGAATTGCATGTGCTGATGGAACAAGAAGACCTCAAATGGCGTCAACGAGCGAAGGAAGATTGGCTTCGAGATGGAGACCATAATACAAAATTTTTTTACGCTTGTGCAAACCAACGCCAACGCCGTAATAGTATTGAGACTATTATCGACGAAGAGGGGTGTACGTGTGCATCTTAGGTCACCATTGAGGAAGCCTTTGTCACCTACTACCAAACACTCTTCACTATGGATACTCCCCATAACATAGATGAGTGTTTAAATGCAGTTGAAGGCAGACTCACAGAGGAGATGAAACGACAACTGGTTACTGATTTTTCAGAGGAGGAAGTGTATAGATCACTGATGCAGATGGGACCCATCAAAGCTCCAAGACCGGATGGCTTCTTGGCTGGGTTTTATCAACAAAATTGGGCCACGGTGGGTCCAGAGGTATGTCGTGCAGTTTTACACTTTCTTAATGGTTCTAAGATAGAGGAGAAAATTAATGTTACGCATATTGCACTAATCCCAAAAAAACCAATTCCTAGTTGTGTCTCTGATTTTAGGTCTATTAGCCTCTGTGATGTCATTTATAAAATCATATCCAAAGTATTGGCGAATCGGCTCAAGATGGTTCTTCCACATGTTATTATAGACAATCAAAGTGCCTTTATCCCAAGTAGACTAATTTTTGATAATATTATGCCGGCTTATGAAACTCTACATTCCATGCACACTAGAATGTGGAGTAAAGTGGGCTACATGGGGATAAAGCTAGACATGAGCAAGGCCTACGACAGAGTGGAGTGGGTGTTTTTAGGAGTCGTCATGCGAAAATGGAATTTCCGGAGAAATGGGTAAAATTGATTATGGAATGTGTCTGCTCCGTATCTTATGATGTCTTGGTGAATGGACAGCCAATTGGATATATCAAAACTTCACGATGGATCCATCAGGGCGATCCCCTTTCCCCATACTTTTTCCTGCTGTGTGCGGAAGCACTTAGTTCTCATTTGGCCCAAGCAGAAAGGAAGGGGGTGTTACCTGAGGTGCCCACTTCTAAAAAAGGCCCTAGGTTGAGCCACCTTTTCTTTGTAGACGACAACTTGGTTTTTAGCAAGGCGAACTCGGTGGAATGGAGGAGGCTAATGAAGCTTCTAGAAAGATATGAAGCTGCCTCGGGCCAAAAGCTAAATAAGGATAAGACATTCATCTTTTTTCAGTCGAAATACTAGCTTGAAAAAGCGATTGGAGATCTCCCAGCTCTCGGGTCTCCAAGCCACCCAAAGTTATGATAAGTATTTGGGACTACCGACTCTCGTAGGCAAGTCATGGACTGAGGCTTTTAAATGCATCAAGGATAGAGTTTGGAATTGTCTTAAAAATTGAAAGACGAAGTTCTTGTCACAAGATGGAAAGGAGATCTTAATCAAGGCAGCGGCACAAGCAATACCCACCTATTGCATGAGCGTTTTTCAACCCCCTATAGTTTTGTGTAAGGAGATACAAGGGATGAGCAACGTTTCTGGTGGGGCCATAAGGAGAATATATCTAGAATACATTGGATGAGTTGGGAAAGAATAGGGGTATCCAAAGCAAAGGGAGGTTTGGGATTTCGCGATTTGGAGTTTTTTTAACAAAGCTCTTGTAGCAAAACAAATTTGGCGATTGCTACAATGCCCGGATTCTTTGGCAAAAAAAATTCTCAAAGCTAAGTACTATCCCTCTAGCTCTATCTTGGAGGCCAAGTTGCGAAACTGGCCATCCTTTGTTTGGAGGAGCATCATGGTTGCACAACCGATTCTCCAAAATGGACTAATGTGGAGGATTGGAGAGGGGAGTGATATTTGCGTATGGGGGGATAGATGGATCCCAAACCCAACCACGTATGTGGTCCAATTTCCGAGAATGCTTTTAGAGAGGCAGGCCTAGGTATCTGAGCTTATTGATCCAAACTCACAACAATGGAAGGCCAATCTTGTTTATGAAATTTTCCTTGAGGAAGAAGCAAAGGTGATTAAAAGCATTCCAATCAGACCGGTTAGAACAAAAGATAGACTTATTTGTCGATGTACTAAAAATGGCGTTTTGTCCGTCCGAAGTACTTATCATCTAGAGATGGAAACTATGTCCAATATGTGAAGTGGGGGATCTAAACCAACAAGTAGTTTTGCATGGAACAATTGCTGGCACTTGAAGGTCCCAAATGTAGTCAAGATGTTTTTATAGAGAGCCCTTAATAATCTTCTCCCCACCAAGGTTAATCTCTCAAAAAAAGGAGTAGTCCAAAGTACCTTGTGTCCTATTTGTGAAGCTGAAGATGACACGGTGGAACACATTTTGTGGAGTTGCCCGTCATCAACTGATGTGTGGGGTAGTGGTCCGATAAAATTGCAAAAAGCTGGAGGAATGAGTGGCAGATTCTCCACTATTTTTGAAAATTTGTTAGCTCGCTGTGATAGAATTGAAATAGAGATTTTTGCTGTAACTGCTACACACATCTGGCTGCGCAGTAACACTGTGGTTCATGGAGGCCCTTTTCTCCATCCAACTTAGCTCCTGCGAGAGGTACAGAATGCACTGGAAGAGTTTCATCAAGTGACCAACGGCGTTGCAGTGGAAAAGTCTCATTGTTTAAAACGTAATATTGCGAAGTGGCAACCCCCACCAGCAAACATGATTAAGATGAACTAAGAAGCGGCAGTAAACGTGAATGAGCAAAGAATGGGGCTGGGTATTATCGCCAGGGACTCGAGGGGGAAAGTCCAAGCCGCACGCAGTGTAACTAATGAATATATAGCAGATCCCACCACGGCAGAAGCCATGGCAACCCTGAATACTGTGTTGTTCAGCAAAGAAATGGGCTTTGATAATATCTTTCTTGAAGGGGACGCCATGCAAGTTATCAAAGCTATCGACATAAAAGGGCAGTGTTTTAGTAGCTTTGGACAGTTCATAGAAGGTATACAATTAAAGTTGCGTGGTTTGGAGAATGCTAGATTTTTACATGTTTTGAGGAACGCCAATAATGCTGTGCATATGCTTGCAAAATTGGTTACCACCCATGTCACTTTCTCTACTTGGTTGGGGGATACCCCACCAAGTATACGTGATATTGTAAGGAGGGAGTAGCCTCTTCTTCTTGTGTGATCCTTTCGGATCTTTTTGACTTAATAAATATCTCAATATTCCTTTAAAAAATAATAATAATATGTATATTAATACGTTTAGGATTCTCAAAAAAAAAAGGTCATATATATATAACCGGTTTTTCTTAAAAGACCGGTCATTAATTGTGTTAATTATATTTCAATATAATCCACATGTCATTAATTAGCATCCTTAATTGCGTTAACTATATTATAATCCATGTATTATTCTTGCAAAATTTTTTCTTTATATTATTCATTTTAAATCATATATACTTATAGGAACAAAGATTTAAATTTTTTATTTATTTATTTAAAGAGGTGAGATATATTTTTATACGTCTTTTTAACTTATAATGAAAAATGATATATTTAAATTTAAAAATTAAATTATAATGAAGAATCTCGCGCTATCTAGTTACAATAAAAAAACAAAGGGGGCAAAGCCTTCTTGAGAACAGTTGAGAATTTGTTGAATAACTGACGAGTCCTTTCCAAGTAACTGATACCGCCAACAAAGGCAGTTGAAGTAGACAAAGCTTCATAAATGAAACAAAACACCGAAGGGTTATTGACATGACCTTCAGTAGTCGGCTGAGACAACCACACACGACCATCAGTGATGGATAGAGAGTGAAAACTCTGGCAAGAAAAAAAAAATAATAATAATAAAAGAAGTTGGGACAAAAAAGTAGCCAAAAAATAGAAAAATTTAAGAAAAATAAAAAAGATAATAAATAAAATCACTTAACAATGGCATCGGCGGCGGATAGTATGGCAGAGGAAGGCGACATGGCTATATAAGTAATAGTAGGGACGATCTTTTCATCGTCTCAAAATTGATGTAAATTTTAAAATCATTATTGGATTTAAAATTAGTCATTATTAAATTTTGATTTATGATGATTTTAAAAGTCACACCAATTATAAAAAATAAAAGAATTAAAAGTTGCATAACATTACTATTTTACAATATATCATTTTACAATGGAGTACTTCCGGGGGGACAGGAGTAGTGTAAGAGGGCACAAACATATCATATAATTTCTGTCCAGAGATCTGGAAAGCAAACCAAGATAGCCCATAAAAAACCATTTTCACTTTATTATCTCATCGCCTAGGAAAATGTAGAAAGCAATATCATTTAATTATTCCTTGTACTTTTTATTGCCAAAGCTCCAAAGTTTAGACAACCCCTCTGTTTCGCCACAACAGGAAAAATATTGTTTCCTTCAACTTGTTCACTTTGTTTCATTCTCCATCTCTCTCTCAACTATTGGTGGCTTTTGTAGGCTTTGGGGCTCTATGCTGTTTAAGAAGGCTTTGGGGCTGTCTCCTCTGCGATGCTGAAATAGTGATCTTTTCTGCTCTTTGAGGGCATCAGTACCACCTCAAGGTTCATTCTCCAATGCGTGTGTGATCGGAGATGATGATGATGAGATAGCCCAACTCGTCGATTAACCACCATGATTGAACAAACTAGACGAATGACTGAAAAAATGTACTGTATATAATATATCACATGAAAGAAAAGTACTACAGAATCTTATGGCTTCTGCAGAACACAAACAATTAACACGAACCGGTTAATTTCTGTTGTTGCTACTTATTTTTGCTGTGATGTTGCTAACTATTGCCTATTAGCTAATAGTAAAATTTCTTTTTTAATACTTTTTTCGGATGTTTTAGAGTTGCATATACTTCTTGTATTTCAACTTTTACCTCTCATACAAAACCAAGTTGACACCATTTCTTTAAGTTTTTCTTCATAATGAGCATGGATGTCCGAGAACTTCAGTTCTCCCTTTCCCCCCACTCCCTTTCCCTCTTCTTCCCCCCCTCCCCCCCGCCCCCCTATTCTTTCACCCCCTCCCCCACTTTTTTTTTTGGGTTTTCTTCTTCTCCTTTTTTTGGGGTTCTTGGTCCTCCGCGCCGGTGTACTATCCTCCTGGTGCCGTGTCCTTTGCCGGGGTTGATGGGGCTCTTGGATCGGACTCCATTATGCTCAATCTACGTTCCTTTGTCAGCCCTCCTCGACACGGGCCCTCCACCGCGCGCTCCGGGCCCACCTGCTTCCAATGGCTTCTGATTCCAGCGTCGAATCGTGACTCGCAAGTGCTGCGTGTGGTTGTTTGGCGCTCTGGCTTGAATTTTCTGGCTGCCTCTGGTGGTGTTTGTGGGCATTTGTGTTTTTTTTTTTTTTTTTTTTTTTTTTTTTTTTCTTTTCTTTTTCTGTATTTTCTGTTTTCCTATTTTTATGGTCCTAACCTTTTTGAGTTGAGGATGTGAATAATTTCCTGACTTGCGAGTTTAGGAAGAAGAGTTTTGGTTTGGGGTTTCTGCACCCTTGCCGAGGAAAATGAGCTACCTATGCATTGAGTGGAGTCTGTCTGTAACAGATCTATTGTTATAACTGAATATTAGTAATGAGTTAGGGAAAGATTTGTCATAGATAGGTCTTAAATGTTAGATTATTTTGTATGCATCTATAACATGTAACATTGTAGCTTCAGCTATGATTCTTTATGAGCTTTTGCTCTGAGTTGTAAAGGCGTTTATGCTCGTGCTCCTCCTTTTAATGAGACTAGAATGGTTTTCTCAACAACAAAAAAAGTATGGATGTCCAAATGAATGATGCGTTGCTCTTATTTACTGATAATCTTATAATGCAAAGAGTCTCTGTTTATAGAGAGGTGGAGAGAATACAAAATGGTATAAGAGATCAAATATAAATAAGGGTCAGTCCAGGGGTGAATCTCCCCAAAATTTTTACAAATTTGCTTAAAATATACTAATTTTATAAATTTGTCCTTCCAAAATAATATTTTTGTCGCCCCAAAATAATATTTGTGTCCCATTTTAATTCTTTTTTTTTTTTTAAGTTTTGCGCCCCCCTGCCCGCCAAAAAAAAAAAAAAAAAAAAATTTGTCGTCTCCTTTTAATTATTTTTTCTAGTTTACCCCCTCTTTCAACATAAAAAACCTAAAATGCCCCATTCATTTTGTTTCCCTTCATATTCTAGTTCGCTTATAACCAGAAGCTAACCAGAAGCTCAATTTGGTTTGGGACTATGATTGAGTATATAAAAGAAAACGTTAAATGATTTGGGTTCTTTGAATGGCTTTTAACCAACAATCAGTTACCATTATTTGGCTCGACTCTAAGCATTGTTGTTATTTGGAGCTTCACCAAATTGTTAGAAAAAAAGAGTATACACTGAAATGTACTTTTTTTCCTATAGATCATGTTTAATTTATTTTATTAGTTATTTATACCATTAATGTGTGTTTTTTATGCCATGAGATTAAATGTAAGACTTCTATGACTTTTATTTTATATAAACATGCACAAACACACATATAAAGAGATTATATATATTTATGTGCTTTTGTATTATATAAGTCTATATCTCCCCAACCAAAAAAAATAAAAATCCATCCCCTCACACCATAAATTTTAGTTCCGCCACTGGGTCAGTCCATATTAAGATCATTGAAAAAGATTAATCAAGTTTTTTTTTTTTTTTTCTTTGTAATTGGAGACTTAGTATCTTGAATAGCTCAAACCATGTATTTTCAGTATCATTCAATACAGAAACTCCATCTCAACTACATTCAACATCACAATCCACTCTATCCATTCCAGTTGATCATCAAAAATACAATATAGTAATACTAGTTGTACCCTAACATTTCCTCAAACTTAGGGTTCAAAAGGTGTACAAGAATTGTAAGAGCCATAATCTGCTTGTGCATAAATGTTTTTTATTTTTCCTAGTAACTAAGAGTTTGAATAGGGTGGTTTGGTTTGGACCTAACCGAAGTAGGCGAAGTTAAAATTCGCTGGGTCAGGTTTGACCAATTTAGAATGGATGAGATCAATGTAAGTGTTTTAGTGGATGTTGCATGTGGGAGCATAAACAGATAAATTTAGATGGTGCGACGGCACATAAGGGTATGTGTCACTGTTATGGTGGTTGTCTCTTAAGTTTGTAGATTGGTGATGTCTAAGCTGATGCAATATGGTGTAGCGGGTCGTAGAAGTAGTATACATAAAACTCACAACTCTTCTCAAAACTAAGCCATCCTTATTTAACTTATATACTAAATAGAGTCGTAATCCTATTGAAATTAACACGCAATTAAGTTAGTTTGTCACAATCTCGTTCAAATGGGACTACTAACTTATTTGGATGAGTAACGCGTCTCCTCATCTTTACTTGTTTTGAACAAGCTACCGAATGCACATTTCAGATCTCTCATAAACCCCTCTTCATTCGGACTTGTTCCAAATGAGCATCTTGAATCTCCATGTTGAACAAATGTCAAGACCAAAACTGACTGACATTCGAAATTAACAAAGCTATGTCGACTATTTTCCAATGTCCTCCTAATAATTAAACTCTACTAGACGTATGCTACTGTCCTACAACATATTTCAAACTTTAATAAAACCTATGACTTTATTCTAGAAATTAAAAATTCAAGAATTCAATCAAAATCAAATGGAAACTTATGGGCTATATACGATTTTTCCTTTATTTATATATATATATAGAGAGAGAGAGAGAGAGAGAGAGAGAGAAAAACCCATCTTTTTTTTCCCCTCTTCCTACATTTTCCATTTACATAAATGCTTTATCACTAGAACACTTGCAAAAGATCTTTCTACATTTTTCCTTTCTTTTTATTGGGAGCAAGTGCTGTCTGATTCTTTAATTTTTACATGATATTTTATTTCCTTCTATTCCTTCTGTCTATGATTGACAAACTCTTTCTCTCTGAAAAATAAAAAATCAAATAAAATAAAATAAAATTAGAGAAATTCACAGCATAAATTTTTAGAAAAACTTCACAAAATCTTTTTAAATTTTCATTGATTTTGACATTATCTCTAAACTTTAGCCCGGCCAACCCCGACCTTAGGAGTGGTTTTCGAACCACCCTAATTTTTTTTTTTTTTCATTTTTTAATTATACTTTTTACAATTTCATTAAAATATTCAAACATATTTTCAAATATCTGTTTCCTCAATATTCACAATTAAAAAAAAAATTAAAAAATTATACACACTTATCAAGCCTAACTCTACACAAAACTCGCTCAAAGGCTGAAAATACAATATTCAAAAAAAGACCGTGTACTTGTTTTCTTTTTTAACTAAGCAGTAGTACTGTAGGCTGTCTCCTTATTTATTTACACAAAGTAAATCTAAGCAAAAAGATTTGGGGTGATATGACTGTTACGAGGGTACAAACACGTCATAATGGCTATTTGCCACCGAAATCAAACCCTCACCACCATTTAAAATAAATAAAATAAAATAAGTAATAACCCATAAAAACCAGCCACTTTATTATCTATCGAACCCACTTAATCACAGATTATCATTTAATTAACTAATTCATTTCCGACACCAAACTTGTTTTCTCTTACATCTGTTTGCTCAGTTTTGTACACTCTCTTTCTTCTCTTTGAAGAAAAAACCATTGGTGGCTTTGTGCCGGGTTCTGTGTGAGATGTCAACATCACTCCAAACCACGACGACCTTGAAAGAGAGAGAAGCAAACAAATTCTTTTTCTTTTTCACATCCACAGTGCTTGTGCAAAGTAGGGTTTGTTTCAGATTTTTGGCTAAATTTGGCAAAATGCGGCGCTTTAATTATATATACTCTCTTTTAGCAAAACCCATGTTTCTTTTTCTTTTTTCCTCCATTTTCCATTTACAGAAATGCTTTATGATCAGTAGAACACTTGCAGAAGATCTGCAGAATCGAAAGATTTTTATGTCCGAAGGAAAGATTTTTGTGTCTGAAGAGGTAGATAGAATTTTATCTTTTTTTTTTTTTTTTTTTTTTTTTCTTTTCTGATTTTTCCTTCTTTTTTTTTGGGAGCGAGTGCAGTGTGATTCTTAAATTTTACAACATCCTCTCTCTCTCTCTCTCTCTATCTTTTTTTTTTTTTTTTTTTTTTTTTTGTTTTTTGTAGAAAACAACCGTGGACTGATAAATTGGCTTGTTTGATGTAAAGGGTCGGATTTTCCCAGAAAATGATGAGAAAGAAAATTCCTGATCAAGAAGATCTACAGGACAAGGGCTGAGCTCTAATGGCTCTCTGTGTTTCTCAAGGTTTCTCTCTCTCTCATGCATCTTTCTACTTATAGAAACAGGTTTTATACACTTATAACAAAAGATGTCATTATGTATGCATTTAGATCTTTTTATTCATGTATTCTCCGATGGTTTCATCAGTTTGTGTGTGAGAGAGAGATATGGTACGGCCAGCTGCTCAAAATAAAGATCCATTAAGCAACAAGACTGAACATACTAGACTGATTGAAAAATATGTACTATGACGAATCAAATAAAGAAGAAAAAGTACTAAAATAAAGTGTAACAATTAATCTAGGAAAAACTCTAATTACATTTGCCCTATCGCTATAGAAAAACATAATTGGAACTCACTAAATTTATTGATAAAGTCTAATTTCACATAATAAAGAAACTTTAGACTAACAAATCAATCAACATGGTTGTACTGTTATTTGACTGACAGATACCACCTTTAGACTTGTAATGTCAATGTGTGGAGAAAATTCAAAGTGCGTACAATCTATGAAGTAGTTGAGATAATCAATATTAGTTTTGTTTGAGAAGAAAGAACATAATTATTCTACTCTACATGATAAACCAGTAAGAACAGAAGTAAAGCAACCACATTGAGAATTAGTCAAATAATACATGCAAAATAGAGAGAATTACTAAGTTGGTTGTTTATAAATTTATTGTCTTGTTTGGGAGAGAATTTCTTTAAAAGGCCTGAATATTTCGTTGTTTGTAATGAACAAACAAAACCAGCAAGAAAACACACCCAACAAAGAAACAATCACTCAAGCAACCGCTAGCACCAACAAAGGAAATTCAAATCACCCAAACGGCTAGCGTCAACAAGGCAAGAAATCTATTACTTTTCACGAGCATGTCATCCACATACACCTTCATATTCCTTCCGATCTGATTTTTCAACATTTTGTTTACCTGTCTCTAGTACCTAGTCCCTACATTTTTTAGCCCGAATGGCATGACTTTGTAGCAATACAATCCCCAATCAGTTATAAACGTGGTCTTTTCTTTGTTAGCCTCATACATATAGATTTGATTGTACCCCGAGAATGCATCCATAAAACTAAGGAGATCATGCCTTGCTGTTGAATTCTACCAAAAACCAATTTGAGAAAGTGGGAAACTGTCTTTCGAACATGCCTTGTTCAAATCCGTAAAATCCACGTACATCCTCCATTTGGCTTTGGCTTCTTTACCAGCACTACATTAGCAAGCCAAGTGGCATACTAGGCTTCCTCAATAAATCATACTTGGAGCAACTTCTCCACTTCGTCCACTATTGCTTGATGTCATTCGAGAGCGAAATTTCTTCTTTTTTGCTTCACAAGTCCTACTATTGGGTCAACATTCAGCTAGCGAACGATTACGAAGGGATCTATTCCTAGCATATCCTCGCGAGACCATAAAACACAGCTTTATTAGTTGTGTCAGAGCATTAATTGTTTCATTAAGTCTCTTAAGAATAATTTTTGCTGGTTTCATTCTTTTGTTTATGGGGCCAACAAAGGTGTGGATAGGAAGTTGCTTTGGTCCAATCTTGGTTCTATGAAAGTGAAAGTTGCAGATAATCCTGGGATGATTTGTGGGGATTTTAATGTTGTGAAGAACTTGGCTAAGAAGTTGGGCTCTAACAAGTTGAATTCTTATGAAGTGGAGTTTGGTCAGTGTTTAAATGATCTTGAGGTCTTGGATCTCAACTTTAGTGGCATGGCTACTTTTACACTTGGACCAACAAAAGTGAGGAACCTCGGTTTGTGGCAAGGAAGCTTGATAGGGTTTTGGCAAATGAGCATTGGATGAGCTCCTTTGGCAAGACTATTGTGGAATTTCATTCTGGATGCATTTTAGATCATTCTCCTGTTGTTATTTAAGTAGGTATTCTTCATAGTTTTGGACCTAAACCTTTTAAATTCTATAACTATTGGCCGGAGCATAAAGGTCTCTTAGATTGGGCTAAGGAAGGCTGGAATATTCAGGTTGCTGGGGTTCCTATGTATCAGTTGCATGTGAAACTCAGATATATGAAGGCTGTGTTGAAAAAGCAGAATCTGTTTTGTTTTGGGAACTTGAAGCAGAGAGTAATGCAGGCTCGTGACAACCTTGATTTAGCTCAAAATGATGTTATTGCTTCTTTTGGAAGGGCTGATTGTTTGTGTAAGGAGAGGGAGTGTCTTCATGCTTATGTTTCCATAATAAAAGCTAAGGAATCTTTTTTAAAGCAAAAGGGTAGGATCAATGGCTGCAATTAGGGGATCAGAATAACAGTTTTTTTCATTGTTCTCCCAAGGTGCTGCATGCAAAGAATACCATTACTCATTTGTGGGATGAGCAGGGTAATAAAGTGGTTGATGTGGAGCATATCAAGCAAGTGGCTGAGAATTTTTACAAGAAGTTGTTGGGTACTAATCAGATCTACTTCAATGAGACTAAGGCAACTTATTCCTATGGCTATTTCTGCTAGAAAGGTAGCTTTGTTGGAGAGGGAAGTTACCTCAGAAGAAATTAGAGACACCTTGTTCCACATGAAAGCAAATAAGGCCCCTGGACCTGATGGCTTTTATACTGATTTCTTCAAGTCTACTTATTCTATTGTTGGAAAGGAGGTGGTGGCAGCCATTAAAGGTTTTTTTTTTTGTTCTAGTTTGTTGCTTAAAGAAGTGAATGCCACTATTCTTACTTTGGTTCCTAAAAAGGTGTACTCTTCTGCTATGGGGGACTTCAAACCTATAGCTTGCTACAGTGTCCTTTACAAGTGTTTTACCAAGATCATTTCTAATAGGATGTTACCTCTGTTGGGTGATTTGGTAAGCATGAATCAGTCTGCTTTTATTCTCTCTAGAAGTATCTCTGAAAATGTCTTGCTGGCTTAGGAAATTGTTAGAAATTACCATAAAGGAAAATGGAATCCTAGATGTACTTTGAAGATTGATCTCATGAAGGCATATGATTCAGTGAACTGGGATTTCATGATTCATTGTCTATATTGTTTTGACTTTACAGCAAAATTCCTAGGTTGGATCAAGGAGTGTATTACCTCTCCTAGGTTTTCTGTATGCCTAAATGGTACTTTGGTTGGATATTTTGAAGGGAAGTAGGGGTTGAGGCAGGGTGGCCCTTTGTCTCCTTATTTGTTTGTCCTGGCTATGGAGGTCTTCTCTAGGATAATGGCTGATCATACAAGTGCTATCTTAGGCTTCAAGTTTCATCCTAAATGCTTAAAAATGAAGCTTACTCATCTTTGCTTCACAAATGATTTACTTATGTTCTCTGAAGCTAGTTTGGGATCTATTAATAACTTTAAAGCTGCTTTGGCTGAGTTTGAAAAGCTTTCTGGTCTAAAGGCCAACCCGTCAAAGAGTTCTTTCTACTATTCTGGAATTTTAGATAGGATTAAGCAAAGTCTGATGGAAGAATTGCAGATGAAGGAGGGTCATCTCCCTATGAGATACCTTGGGGTTCCCCTTATTTCTTCTAGACTTTCTGCAGCAGATTGTGAGGTATTGTTGGACAAAATTACTAGTCACATTAATTCTTGGCTATCTAGGAATCTCTCTTATGTAGGCAGGCTCCAATTGCTTTCTTCTGTTTTGTATAGCCTGCAAGTATATTGGATAGGCATCTTTATTCTCCCCAAAAAATTTCTTAAGGCTACTGAGCAGAAGTTCAATAGGTTTCTTTGGAATGGGAAGGATATAGGAGCTGCAAAGGCTAAAGTGTCTTGGACTAATGTATGTTTTCCTAAGGAGGGTGGTTTGGTTTTGAAGAGGTTAGAAGTTTGGAATCAAACCTCTATGCTTAGACATATTTGGAGCCTTTTTGCTAGATCTGGTTCCCTTTGGGTGGCCTGGGTTAAAGATAAGTTTTTGACAAAAAAGAGCTTCTGGAGTGTTGGCATCCCTCAAAATTGTTCTTGGTGCTGGAGGAAGTTACTCAAATTGAGGGATATTGCCAAAAGGTTCTTGAGGTTTGAGGGGGGCAAAATATTCATCTATGGATGGATTTTTGGCATCCTTCTAGAATCTTGCTAGAGAAATATGGGTATAGGGCTGTTTATGATACTCAAAGTAGTGTGGAGGCTAAACTTTCTTTTGTTATTCATAATGGGGATTAGTTATGGAGGCCAGCTAGATCTGAGGCTTTGGTGGAAATACAAGCAAGGCTCCCAGAAATCAATTTTGGCCCTAGTGATAAACCTATATGGACTACTTCAAGGAAAGGTACCTATGTAAGTTCAGATACTTGGGAGTTTGTAAGGGAGAAAAATGAGCAGATTGGTTGGAGGAAGCTGGTTTGGTTCCCTCTTGCTATCCCTAAGAAAGCTTTTATTTTATGGCTTGTTATGAAGGATAGGCCGGTTACAGGGGATAGGTTGCTGAAAGGTGATGTCCAATGCTTGTTCAACAGAAATCAGATAGAGAGCCGTGACCATTTATTCTTTGAGTGCACTTTTTGTTATAGAATTTGGAGGTTTTTTAAGCTTTGTTTTAAAGTTGCTAATCCCCCTATGATATGGGAAGGTCTTCTGCAGCTAGGACGCAGTAATTGGGGATGTAAATCACTTAAAAACCAGCTTTGTAGTCTGGTTTTGGGCTTTGCAGTGTACAATTTGTGGTGCACTCGAAATGAGCTTAAGCATCCAGGTAAGCCAAGCACAGAGGAACAGATTTTGAAGAAGATTCTTTGGGAAGTTTGAACCAGAATTGTTGGAAGAGGAATGTTTCCAAAGACTATAGAATCTTGTTTTGTGTTCTTTGTGGAATTCGCTTGCAAACTTGATTTTGTTGTAGGTTCTGCAATTTGGTTTCTAGTCTTCTTGGTAATAGAATTTAGAATGCGAAAATAATATGAAATAAAGGAAAGAGAAAAAGACATAGATTAAGGTGGTTCGGCATATAACCTACATCTATACATTAAAGACCTATAGGCTCCATATTTCCTTGATTTATGTTTTGAGTACATAGCTCTATTTATAGAGCTTTAACATAATTTAAATGCAAAACAAATCCCTTAAATTAAAGGTAATTAATAACAAATCAAATCAACAATAACCACAAATCAAATCCTCATTAATCAAAAGGATTTATATCCTTAACATTTGGTTATTTCTAGTCCTCTGTGAGGACTTGTAACTGGATGTTTTGTTGGTTGGTTTTGAGTTTTGAGCTTAATGAAATTTCTTATTCATCCAAAAAAAAAAAAAAAAAAAGAATCATATAGAGTACAATGTACAACTAAATGTCTGGTTCTAACATTGAGGATGGATGAGGAGGATGGAGTACTTGAACAGTTTCTAGCTTTTTTATTTTGTCAATGCAAATGATTGAGGCTTTCATGGGTGGTGTAGGAGACCGTGGAAAAGAAGGAATCCATTATTTGGCTTCACCCCTTTTTTCTGCCTTTTCTTCCATTTTTGCTGGGGTTAGCTCTAGAAATAGATGGTTGTTAGAGTAGAAATTAACCAGAATCTATCTAACTTAAAATTCTGGTAACTTTTCCCAGTAATTCCTAAGTTTATTATTCTTAATCAATAATAGTGGTCAAACAATTAATTGTGGATTAAAATTGATTTGTTTAGATTCCATGACAATTTCATGCAACTAGAAGGATGTTATTGTTCTAACTTGTGCATTCATGCCGCGGCAAGGGTTTTCTCGTGCTGCATTCGCAGATGTCTTTCATCTGCACCTTCGTTGAGGAGTTTATAGTCTTTTTAGATTGGGTTAATTTGTCTAAGCTTTTTAGCTTAATGTGTCTGTCCTGTAATCTTCTTATGTTTTAATGGAATTCGGTTTGTTACAAAAAAAAAAAAAAAAAAAAAAAAAAAAAAGAAAAAAAAAGCAATCTATAAAGCTTCCGACCGGCCCCATGCAATTGATATGTAGATAACCTACTGGAGTGACAATCATATGGCTAATATTTACAATTCTTCTCTATCGATTGTTCTACCAAAGAGATAAATCTAGCTTCTCATGCCGTTGTTTTGTCTATGCCACTCTAGTTGCATGCATATTCACTTACTAATCATGCATATAGCTTTGAAAGTGTAAATTGATCCCCCTTATCGAATTGCAGGTTTGTTGGTAGCTAGTGATCATTGGTTGCAAAGATAATGGACATGAAATATTTATCAAACAAACCCTTAAATAAGGATCAAACTCCTCAAAGACATAGTACAAAGTAACCGACATGTTAGTCCTCGGATTCCAGCCTTTATTTCCATATGGTACGTGTCTTAGATATGTGAAATTGTTCTGCAGATATTGGGTTGTTTGGCTACTGTAACTTTCTTTGGCATGAGTATTATGGAGGAGAAGAAAGATCAATCAATTCATCCTGCATTGGGATATGATGTATGCATTATATTCCATGCAGTATTATTTTTACACTTCGTGTTCGAATTAATATAATTTAAATTATCAAATTCATTATTTTTTATTAGCTTAAATTTTTAGGATAGTAGTGATCATTTTAATAAGGTAATGCATTTAAGGAGTTTGAGGATTTAAGCAGGCAAAAATCATGTTCGTCGACCGGGTGAGTAGGGATGCAACTCCTTGGACGATAGAAGCAAAATTGTTTCTATTTTTTGAATTATTTTCCAAGGCTTCTTAGGATTCATTGAGGTCTCCTTGAGGGGCTGTTCCTCGTAGAATTCCTTCTATTTAATGCAAAGAATTGGCTAAGGACATCTCTGAGGAGGAGATTAAATCTGCTTTGTTAGCCTTAAACAACAACAAAGCTCCTAGTCTGAATGGTTTTAATGCCCATTTCTTTAAAAAGTCTTTCGTTTTAAAGGGCCAATTTCTTAGTAGGTCGGAACGTCATTGCAGTGGTGAAACTTTCTTTTGCTTGGGTAGACTACTTAGAGAGATTAAAATGTTGTGAATACACTTGTGAGTATTGAGTCTCAGATTGAAAAAATATAAAAGAAAATAGTACTTAATACTTAAGTGGACCTTAGCCCATTAGCTTAAGCTTTTGAGCTAGAGTTATGTATATTAATGTACTCTTAGTAAAAACTCCATAATTGCTGGGACGAGTGTCTGGACGTGTCGGGTTTAGAGTTGTGTCTGCCATCCGCAACTCTTGATGCGAGATACTCTTGGAAATGTAAAAAGACTCACAGGCGATGGAGAGATTGGTTCGAGTGCACTTATGAGTGTTGAGTCCCACATTGAGAAAATATACGAAAATAGTACTTAATATAACTAAGTAGACCTTAACCCATTAGCTTAGACTTTTAGGCTAGAGCCTAGAGTTGTGTTCAATTATGTATATTAATGTATTATAGGTAAAAACTTCATAATCGCTTCATCTCCCAACATAAAAGTCATCCCTAATTGAAAGACTTTCAATCTATATCTTGTTGTAATACGATTTATATTTAAGTGCATGGATCCGACTTACATGCTATTAGTTTAAGCAATGGTCAAGATTGAATCTTTCAAAATCTTTCTTCATTTTCTCTCTCATATTAAAAGCTTCTAAAAGTAAGTCAACTTTGAGATTCAATCTTAACCGTTGCTTACACTACAACATGCATGATGTTATTTTAATAACAGCATACAAGCCAAATCCTTAAGTGCATAGCTTTTGCATTGTGCTTGGTGATATTGTTGGAAAGCAGGGAACAACTTTTATTAGTGGCAGGCAGATTGGGGACAGTATCCTCCTAGCTAGCCCTAGGTGTGATTTGAAGGTTGATTTCATAAAGACTATTATTCCATGAGATGGAATTTGTCATGGCACTTTTAAGGGTTGTTGGATTCACTTAATTAGGTTATGGGATGGTGGATTAAGTGATATATCATTACACTTATTTAGATTCTCACTTGGTATAACTGGTGAGCTTAAGGGTTTCTTTTTTATGTAAGGATCTTTGTTTGTCTTCCCAATAAAGAGTGTAATTGAAATCTTCTCAGAATTAAAAGTTTCTAGAGCGTCATGCTAATAGGGAATTATTCTTGGTCTTGGAGAAAGATTTTGGATCTAAAATGCATTATTCGGGATAAGGTGTATTGGTTGAAGGCCTCTAGTTGTAGTCAGAATTACAATGACTCCCACATTGTATGATTTATGTCACGAGGGAAATGATAGATCATTTTTGAGGAGAAACATGGATTCTTGGTGCATTGTTTCTAAGATTATGTTTTGGGTTATTTCAAGAGTATCCGTAATTCTCATGTTAATCGTTGCCTCATTGTAGGCGCTTGCTTGTGTAGCTTGTGTAGGTTCTCATTGACTTTTAGGTCGTTTTGTTTTTTAGGGGTTACTTGTGGATTATATGTTGTCTTTGTTTAGTTTCCTTATTAAATTCTTATTTATTTGTAAATAAACTACCAAGCTTAGCAGAGTGGAAATATATATGCAAGTTTTTATTTTTTATTTAAAAAAAAAAAAAAAAAATTGGCGCTGCATTCTCTGGAAATTTTTTCTTCTAGTTTGAGGCAAATCTCTTCATTATCTTTTGTATTTTCGCTATTATTTTGAATCTTATAAGTACTTTTTTATATGTCAATATATCCAATCTTGCATATATAAATCTTTACAGGATCATTTGTTTATTATGTTATGCCTTAAGTAAGAGATTCAAGTATCCCCATGCATTGTAATCCTTCCGTGTATTAGAAAAGAAAAAGAAAAAGAAAAAAAAAGGTAAGAGATTCAAGGTGCATGGCAATATCAAAAAGAAAGAAAGCAAGGGATTTGGTACACTGAATTTGAATTTTTTTTTTTTTTTTTAATTCTTCCTGTAGTAACTATGTCGACATAAAGTTTAATTAAGCTACATTATTTGTGCCAACTTCCATGTTTTCTTGGACCGCCATCAACTCTAGTCACCACTGCTGGCCGCCACTAACTTCAACGAGTTTTTAGCTTCAACAAATTCAAAAAGAGTCTACAAATCTTCACCTTAAGTTTAGAAGGAATGTTAAAATATATTGTGGAAATTACAAGAATTTATTTTACATATCGGAGTTGCATAAAATTTATTCTACATGTGAGGGTTACTTAGCATTTATAATGTAATTGGGAGTTATATGTGTGAGATTAATATTGGAAGCTAGAAGGATCCTTTGTAGTCTATAAATACTTATGTAAGAGCAACAATGTAGTTCTTATGGCTATATCCTGTGGATGTAAGTCATAAACTGAACCACGTAACTTTTTGTGTCTATTTTCATCATTCTGCATTTTCCTTTAATTTCTTTTACGATTGTCTTTTCTTTCATATGGGAATATCTTCTCAAACAAATCTCTTCACCCATAATTTTTGGTGAAGCTCAATCTGCAATCGATTGTTTTAATTCTTTAGCTTTATCATCTAGTGCCTATTCTGATAATGTATGTGATTTTGATGCCTATTAATAGAGTAATATTAGAAATCACTCGTGTGTTTCTCTTGTGTCATTCTAAAAGTGATGTGGCTTCTAAAATCATCATTGGACTTATGATTAATCGTTATAAAATTTTGATCAAATTGCGATTTTAAAAGCCACCCCATTTAGTGACACAAGAGTGACATATAAAATTACTCGTATTAATATATTGACCAATAATTTGAAGTACTCGATCTTCAAATTATCCTCTGATTTGAAGCTGCTTAAGTGAGAAGTTGAACAAACAGTAAAGCTTTCTCACCATGACAGACCAATACCACATGTTTATAGATACCATAGCATCTGCAACATTGTGATTGTGCTCAAGAAAACCCTATACTATGCAAAACAATTGCTTTTCTCATATATTATTTAGTCTTTCATCTGTTCCCACACTTCCAATTAAAGACATTCATATCCCTAGCTCACTCAACCTACAAACCCTAAACTTTTTTTTTTTTTTTTTGTGGGTTCAAACCCTAAACTATTATCCTCTAATGTATTCTTTTGTTCAATGTCATAATGTAACCCAAAATGTATGTAATGCATGCATGGTACTTGGAATTGATGTGTAATAGATTATATATGATATGCACAGGAATTTATGTGGTTTCTTTTATGTTGATTGGGGAAGACAATCAGGTAAAAATTTATTAACAAAAGATGCTGTACATTAAAAGTCAAAACTTAATAAATCCAGTGTTTAACAAAGAGTTCATTTTATGACTAATGAGATTTCTTGTATTGTGCTCCTCCCTCTCTTTTTCTCTAGAACGGTTGTTGTAAGAGCTTTTTCATACTCAGAAAACAAAAATAAACCAGTACTGTACAATAGTTGTAGTCTTCTCCACAAATTCAAAGTAGACTAGGATTGCATTTATTCCTCTGACTTAATTTGGTTGCTCTCCCTTGTTGATTAGGTGCGCAACACAACCAAAATCTTAAATTCCCCTCATGCAGGCCGAAAGAAGATTCAATCTATTTTCACCAAAATTGACTATGGGGTGTTCCAATTATGTGCAAATCACAAAAAAGTGCCCCCATCTAGCTACTTAGTGAACTATATAAATAGTATTATGTTACGTGAATACCTTTACATACACGTAACGGGATAGATTGTTAGGTTTTGAGGAAACCTAAACTCTTTAGATTCATTGAAGGGAGTTTAAAACCTTTTTGAACACAAGGTTTGAATTAATTTTCTGCCTACTTTATTCATAACATAATGGCCTTTAAATATTCAAACTATTACAATATTTTCTATGGCTTAGTCATCTGCTCTTATTGGAATATAAACTATAGTTGAATCATCAAGATTCTTATATGAAATAAAATAAAGATAATATCAAATAAAAGTAAACACAATAAAATATTTTACCGTATCGTATATTTTAATATATCATAATATTAATAATTGTTCTGCATAAACTTAATTCTCATAACATTTATTTCTCCTTGAAGACGTCATTGTTCTCAAGGACAATTTGTAAAGCGTGAAATAAAGTTAGCCATTGTCGAAGAACATTTCTTCTTCCACATGCATGGTCCTGGTCAATTACTTTCAATCTCTCTCTTTGCTTATGGATTTGGCTCTGTTGCATGAACGGTGTTAGTTGTTGAAGATTTTCTAAAAGTTGTATCTTTTGGTATAATTCTGCCTTGAAGTCTGCCTGATGGTGTTGATGTTTGATTACTTGAGCCACCTCCAAGATTATAAACACTTGTGGCAGATAATCTCCCACAAAATCCTGAGAAAGTGCCATGTTAATTTCCATGCCTATTTCATTGTCTCCACCAGACATGTTACTTTCACCACTTGGCCTTGCAGAAGATTTGGACGAGAAATTTGCTGACCAAGAGCCTCTGTTTGATCCTACTAAAGCCATTGTAAAATCTGCCTTGTTGGGATGGATATCATCAAAAATATGAGCTTGATCGTCATAACACATGGTCGTTTGCCGATTAATAGATGTTAATCGAAGTGGACTAGGCAAGTGGGTCTGTGTAGCTATGGCCAAGGAAGGTCGTGAGGGTGTCGAATGGGGTGGTGTTTGGGGTTGTTCGCAAAGAACTCCATCCAATTTGGCATTAGCTTCTTTCGACTTCATAATCATACGTTTCATCATGTTTTGAAGATGATCAATTTGTTGCTTCAAACGATTCATTCTTTGATCTGCTATCAAACTTGGCTCTGATACCAATGTTACATGAACACCTTTACATACACATAATGGGATAGATTATTAGGTTTTAAGAGAACCTAAATCATTTAAATTCGTTGATCTTTCTACATTTTTCCTTCTTTTTATTGGGAGCAAGTAGGAGCAAGTGCAGTCCTCTGGTTCTTTAATTTTTAAAATATATTTTATTTCCTTCTATTCCTTTTTTCAATAATTGACAAACACTTTCTCTATGTGAATAATAAAAAAAAAAAATTAGAGAAATTGTTTAAAAATTTCACTTATTTTGACATTACCTCTGAAGTTTAGTTCGGCCAATCTTAGGAGTGGTTTTCAAACCACTCCAATTTTATTTTATTTTATTTTTTCATTTTACTTTTTACAATTTCATTAAAATATCCAAACATATTTTCATATATTTGTTTCCTTAATATTCACAATTTTAAAAACAATAAAAAAAAAATACAAAAAAAATCGCACACTTATCAAGCCTAACTCTACACAAAACTCGCTGAAAGGCTGAAAATACAATATTCAAAAAAAGACCGTGTACTTGTTTTCTTTTTTCCCGAGCTGTGCCTGTACTAATGGCTGTCTCCTTAATTATTAACCCTTTTTTTTTTTGTTTTTTTTAAGTGTCTAAGTGATATTTATTTATTTACATTCCACAAACATATTTCGCATTTTTTTTAGTGTATAAAATAATTGTTTACACAAAAAAGTAAATCTAAACAGAAAGATTTGGGGTGATATGACTGTACGAGGGTACAAACACGTCATAATTAATAGCTATTTGCCACGGAAATCAAGCCCTCACCATATAAAATAAATAAAATAAAATAAGTAATAACCCATAAAAACCAGCCACTTTGGCACATTTTGCCAGAGGACCGGACTGGGAAGGAGAAAAAAAATAAAAAAATTAATTTTAATATTCATTTTAAAATTAATTTCAATATTTTTTTTTTTTATGATTTTTAATTATTTTTTAAACAAAAAAATTACAATAAATAAATTTTTTTATTCTTTTATACAAAATATTCTTATTTTTTATAATCAAATTTATATAGTTTCGATTCACTTTTTTAAGTTTACTCCTTTGCCAAACATAACCTTTGATTATCTATGGAACCACTTAATTAATCACAGATTCACATTTAATTAATTAATTAATTTCCGACACCAAACTTGTTTTCTCTTACATCTGTTCCCTCTATTTTGTACACTCTCTTTCTTCTCTTTTAAGAAAAAACCATTGGTGGCTTTGTGCCTGGTTCTGTGTGAGATGTCAACATCACTCCAAACCACGACAACCTTGAAAGAGAGAAAAGCAAACAAATTATTCTTCTTCTTCTTCACCTCCACAGTGCTTATGCAAAGTAGGGTTTGCTTCAGATTTTTGGCTAAATTTGGCAAAATGCGGCTCTTTAATTATATGTACTCTTTTTTAGCAAAACCCATGTTTGTTTTTCCTTTTTCCTCCATTTTACAGTCACAGAAATGCTTTATGATCAGTAGAACACTTGCAGAAGATCTGCAGAATCGAAAGATTTTTGTGTGTGAAGAGGTAGATTGAATTTTATCTTGTTTTTTTTTTTTTTCTTCTTTTTTTGGGAGCAAGTGCAGTGTGATTCTTAAATTTTACTAGATCTTTTCTCTCTCGCTATAACTTTTTATTTTTTGTAGAAAACAGCCGCGGACTGGTAAATTGGCTTGTTTGATGTAATGGGTCGGACAATTTTTCCCAGAAAATGATGAGAAAGAAAATTCCTGATCAGGAAGATCTACAGGACAAGGGCTGAGCTCTAATGGCTCTGTCTTTTCTCAAGGTTTCTCTCTCTCTCTCTCTCTCTCTCTCTCTCATGCATCTTTCTTCTTATAGAAACATGTTTTATATACTTATAACAAAATATGTCATTGTGTATGCATTTAGATCGTTTTATTCATGCATTCTCCAATGGTTTCATCAGTTTGTGTGTGAGAGAGAGATAGTACGGCCAGCTGCTAAAAAATAAAGAACCATTAAGCAACAAGCCTGATTGAAAGATATGTACTATGACGCATTAAATAATACAAGAAAAAGTACCCAAAAAAAAAAAAGTGTAACAATTAATCTAGGAAAAACTCTAATTACATTTGCCCTATTGCTGTAAAAACATAATTGGAGCTCACTCTATTTATCTATAAAGTCTAATTTCACATAATAAGAATCAACTTGAGCCTAATTTCACATAATAAGAATCAACCTGAGACCTCACACTGACGTGCAATTTTTAACTCACCCACCCGTTCAAGGTGTGACTAACTTTCTAGAGTTCACAACTTGTTAAGCTTTTAAGAAAATTGGTACGTATTTTAACATGATATCATAATCAAATGTTATGAGTTCGAACCGTGTCTTAATCATTGACTCTCCATTTTAATAAACATTACACGTGTTTGGCCTCTCTCCTATTGAAAGGGAGTTTGAGCCCACACGTAAGACTGGGTGTTAAAGTATTGATTAAATAATTAAATATACCTATTTTTATAAAGTTAAGCTTATAAAATAAGTGGTGATTGAACTCAACTTACAATTGCCTATTAGCTTATAATTTTTTTTTTCCCCATGTCATAGACTTGCATTTACTTATTGTAAAACTTTAATTAGGTGTTTCAATTCTTGCTCTAATGCCTAGAGATCACTGTATTTTTGCATTTCCCCTTTGTTGACAGCATTGCTATAAAGAAGTCTTCATAAAATATATAGGGTATATTCAAACGAATGATGTGATGCAATAATTTAGGAACATATTCTGGGATTAAAATATTTGATTTAGAAGTGAAAAAAGCGTAATTTAGAAGACAAATCATTATCTTGAACACACCGAACTGTGCCGTCTTATTGATATCCACAATTTATACGTATCCCATTATATTGTATTTTCTTGGCTAGGTTTGGTTTTGTTAATTCATCCTCCTTACCTGGTAAAATTAATCAACATGGTTGTATATACTGTTATTTGGCTAACAAATAACACCTTTAGACTCGTAATGTCAATGTGTGGAGAAAATTCAAAGTGCGTACAATCTATGAAGTAGTTGAGATTATCAATATTATTTTTGTTTGAGAAGAAAGAACATAATTATTCTACTCTACATGATAACCAGTAAGAACAGAAGTAATACAACCACATTGAGAATTAGTCAAATAATATATGCAAAATAGAGAGAATTAGTAGGTTGGTTGTTTATAAATTTATTGTCCTCTTTGGGAGAGAATTTGTTTAATAGGCCTTAATATTTAGTTGTTCGTAATGAGCAAACGAACCCACAACAAAGAAACAATCACTCAAGCAACCGCTAGCACCAACAAATTAAAGGAGATTCAAACCACCCAAACGGCTAGCATCAACAAGGCAAGAAATCAATTACTTTTCACCAGCATGTCATCCACAAACACCTCCATATTCCTCCAGATTTGATTTTTGAACATTCTGTTTATCAGTCTCTGGTACGTAGTCTTTGTGTTTCTAAGCCCAAATGGCATGACTTTGAAGCAATACAATCCCTGATCAATTATAAACGAGGTCTTTTCCCAATCAATCTCGTACATATAGATTTGATTATACCTCGAGAATGTGTCCATAAATCTAAGGAGATCATGCCCTGCTGACTGCTGTTGAAGCGACAAAAAAATCAATTTGAGAAAGCAGGAAACTATCTTTCAAACATGCCTTATTCAAATCCGTAAAATCCACGCATATCCGCCATTTGCCATTGGGCTTCTTTACCAGTACTACATTTACAAGCCAAACTAGATATGGGCTTCCTCAATAAATCCTGCTTGGAGCAACTCCTCCACTTTGTCCGCTATTACTTGATTTCGTTCAGGAGCGAAACTTTCTTCTTTTCTGCTTCACAAGTCTTACTATTGGGTCAACATTAAGCTAGTGAACAATTGCTGAGGGATCTATTCCCAACATATCCTCGTGAGACCATGCAAACACATCTTTATATGCCTGGAGGAAGTTGATCAACTCCTCTCGAACTTCAGGGGTTAATTGAAAGCCTATTTTGACTTTTTTGTCCTGTTCTCCATTCAGGACTTCTTTCAATTCTTCGACTATTCCCCATTCTGCAATTTTTATTGTTGTAGCTAATCTTCACGGATAAACTCTCCTTCCTAGTTGACTCTTTCATTGTGGTGTTATAACATCTTTGGGCTACCACTTGATCACTTTTCACTTCACCAACTACATTGTAACTTCATCTACATGTGGTAAGTTGAGGTTATTGCTTGCAACTTGTTTAGGGAAGGTCGTCCCATTATGGCATTGTATGTCTATGGTCGATCTACTACCAGAAACTCAACCATTATAGTAGCTTAACTCAGGAGAGTCCCTGCTATCACCGAGAGGGAGATTGCTCCTACCAACTGGACGCTTTCTCCTGTAAAGCCAACTAGGAGGGACTAGACTATATTATTTATCTCCTATTTCAATTGAATATTTTATATGTTGAGCATCACCTATTAAAAGAGATATTGAGCCTACATGTGAGGGTTTTTTTTTTTTTTTTTTTTTTTAATTTTTTATATAAGTAATGTTGTATATATCAAAAAGCGTAGTGTGGCATAACCTTAATACAAATGAAGTATACAAGAGAACACCTAATTAGGAGAAGAAAAGAGAACAAGAAAATAAAAAAAACTAATGATAACAGAGTCAACAAGCAGCTGTCTAAGTGAGAAGAGTAAAAAAGAAAAATGACGTAAGCTCCTCCAAGGTCCTCAAAGCATCTCACATTTCTTTTCCTCTATAATCACCACATAAGGCCGAGGGGAACCATCTTCCACACAATAGCACTCTAAGGATGTCCTCCCTTCCACCAACAAGCAAACAAATTCGTCATACTATTAGGCATAACCCAAGATAGCCAAAAATGACTGAAAATAAACATACCATAATGCACCGGCAATCTCACAGTGGAGGAAAAGATGATCGACGGATTCCCCATCTGATTTGCACAGGCAACATCTATTGACCACGATAAGGTGTCTCTTTCTAAGGTTGTCCAAGGTAAGACTCTTCCCTAGCTCTGCTGTCCAGATGAAAAAAGTCACTTTCGAATGAACCTTGGTCCGCCAAATACTCTTCCAAGGGGAATGGGTAGCCTCTTTACAGACAAGGATATTATAGAAGGATCTAACATCAAATTTCCCTTTGCGAGATGGAACCCACCAAATCTTATCTTACCCTTCCCTTCTCAATCTGTGGGAATACAACAATGTATAGAAGGAAGCTAGGACATCCATCTCTGAATTGTGGACCAATCAAATGAAACTAACATTTCACTGGAGGGAACCATTCAATAAATCCAAGTTATTAGCAATATGCGCATCTTTCACACTAGCTATATTTTATAAGCCTGGAAAAAATCCTTGAGAGTCGAATGTCCACACCACACATCATCCCAGAATCTAATCTTGGACTCATCTCCTAGATCAAATCTGGTGTAGCTAGAAAACCACCACCACCCCCTGCTAATATGCTTCCAAAGCCCCACCCCATGTGGCCCAAATGTATCGATGGAGCGCCACCCACCCCACTCAAAACCATACTTAATTGGCGTCCAACACATTTCTCTACTAGGCTTTTCTCTTATGCACATAGCGCCATAGCCACTTCTCTAACGGAGCTCGATTGGACACTCTCAAGTTTTGAATCTCTAGTCCACCCTCGAAGATAGGAGAACAAACCTTGGGCTAATTGACCAGATGGTACTGAAACTCTTCGCTTATCCCACCCCAGAAAATATCACATTGAAGCTTCTTTATACAGTAGCGAGCATATGAAAGAAAGACAAGAAGTAAGTAGGTAGATAGGAAAGTGTACTCTTAATAAGAGTGACCCTACCATCCTTAGAAAGATACATCCTTTTCCAACTAGTCAATTTGTGTGCAATCTTTTCCACAATGTCATCCCATATGGACTTAGCCTTGAAGCAAGCCCCTAGAGTGAGGCCCAGATATTTCAATGGCAATGAGAACGTTCCACAACCCAAAAAACTAGCCAAATCACCTACATTATCCACTGTGCCTATTGGAACCAAGACTAACTTGGCCAAATTCACCTTTAGACCAGAGACCGCATACAAGTAATGCTCGAATGGAATGAATTTGATTAGAGTTTGCCCCACTAAAGACCAAAGTATCATCTGCAAACAATAAATGAGAAATGTAAACCCGCTTAGACAGTCTAGCTCCCACTAAGAAGCCCGAGATGAAACCACTGTTAATGGTAGCAATGATCATTCTGCTAAATGCCTCCATGACAATTACAAACAGAAAAGGAGACAGTGGATCACCCTGCCTCACCCCTTGAGAGCTATTGAAGAAACTGGATAGAGTGTCGTTTATCAACATGGAGAAACGAACTAATGAAATGCAATGTGCTATCCAACAACACAATTTCTCCCAAAACCACATCACCTGAGTAAATACAATAGAAACTTCTAATCGATATGATCATAAGACTTCTCCATATCCAATTTGCAAAGCTTCCCTAGTTCACCAGATTTGATACAACTATCCAAACATTTGTTGGCAAAAAGCACTGAGTCCATAATTTGCCTTCATTTGACAAAGGCTTTCTGAGGCTTCGAGATAACCCTATTCACAACCCTTATCATCCTATTGGCAAGGACTTTAGCAATAATCTTGTAAATCCCACTTACAAGACTAATAGGATGGAAGTCCTTTAGATTAGAAGCCCCAGGCACCTTCAGAGTACGAGAGATAAATCTGGCATTAAGGCTCTTTTCAAACTTATTACGAACATAGAAATTTAAAAAGACCTCCATAATATCATGCTTAATCACTTCCCAACAATATTGGAAGAAAGTGTTGATTAAATGATTAAATTTATCTCTTCCTATCAGCTTAAGGTTTTGGGACAAGTTGTGATTTAACATTATGAAACTATTAAAAAGTTCAAAGGAAATTTATTCTTGACTACAAAATTAGGGCTGATAACTTTTTACATGACTTATAAACTTGACACGAATCTAACATCAAATTAACGAATTAAAGTTGAAGGGTCTGACTCGTTTAATTAAATGGATTGGGTTTACTTGACCTATATTCTTATACATCTTTCTTGGTATGACTTGAACCCAACACGCGACATATGAATTTACAATTTTTGACACAACTCACAAACTCAAGACGAACTAAACACAAAACTAACGAATTATAATTAAAAAACCTAATTAATCCGTTTAATTAAATAAGTTAACTTATAGCCGATTCATGCAATGATATACTGATAAATCAACTCAAAATATGCCATGCAAACACTAATTACCAACTCTATACACAAAACAAAACTCACTGAAAGGCAGAAAATACAGTAGTAAAAAAAAGATCGTGCACTTGTCTTCTCTTTTCCTAAGCACTAAGCGGTATATCGTGTCTCCCAATTGATTTACATTCCATTAAACATATTTCTCTTTTTTTTTTTCTTTTTTTTTTTTCTTATGTATAAAATAAAAGTTTACACAAAGTAAGTCTAAACGGAAAGATTTGGGGTTGATATGACGGGCACGAGGGTACAAACACGTCATAATGGCTATTTGCACGGAAATCAAAACTCACCATATAAAATAAAATAAAATAAATAATAACAAATAAAAACCAGCCAATTCAATTATCTCTTGAATTAATTAATTTCCTTTACTTTCCGACACAGAACTAGTTTTCTCTTACTTCTGTTGGCTCTGTTTTGTACACTCTCTTTCTTCTCTTTTAAGAAATAACGATTGGCGGCTTTTTGTGCCTGGTTCTGTGTGAGATGTCAACATCGCTCCAAACCACGAAAACCTTGAAAGAAAGAAAAACAAAACAAATTCTGGTCCATCGTTGTCACCACTCTTTGCTTGGATTGGTATGCTTCGTTCTTCTTCTTCTTCTTCACCTCCACAGTGCTTGTGCAAAGTAGCGTTTGTTTCAGATTCCTGGAAAAATGCGGCTCTTAAGTTATACATACCTTGTTTTTTTAATAGCAAAAAACCCATCTTTTTCCTTTTTCTCTTCTCCCTCCTCTCTCTCTCTCTCTCTACATTTTCAATTTACAGAAATACTTTATGATCGGTAGAACACTTGCAGAATTGAAAGGATTTTGTGTCAAGAGGTAGATTGAATTTTATCTTCTTTTTTTTTTTCTTTTTTTTTTTTCTCATTTTTCCCTTTTTTTTTTTTGGAGCAAGTACAGTGTGGTTCTTTAATTTTACAAAATCTTTTCTCTCTCTCTCACTCTAATTTGTTTTTAGAAAACAACTGGGGACTGATAAATTGGTTTGTTTGATGTAAAGGGTCGGACATTTTTTCCCAGAAAATGATGAGAAAGAAAGTTCCTGATCAAGAAGATCTACAGGACAAGGGTTGAGCTTTAATAGCTCTCTGTCTTTTCTGCTAATGGAAAGCTCCACCACTACGACAGCTCAAGGTTTCTCTCTCTTTCTCTCTCTCTCTCTCTTATGCATCTTTCTACTTATAGAAATAGGTTATATACTTTTAACAAAATATGTCATTGTGTATGTACTTATATCGTTTTATTCAGATCCTGCTACATACCATTTTGTGTGTGAGAGATATGGTACAGCCAGCTGCTCAAAATAAAGAACCATTAAGCAACAAGACTGAACATACTAGACTGATTCAAAGATATGTACTATGACGCATCAAATAAAGAAGAAAAAGTACAAAAAAAATAAGTGTAACAATTAATCTAGGAAAAACGCTAATTACCTTTGCCCTTTACGCTTGAAAAAAAACACAATTAGAGCTCCCTAAATTTACTTATAAAGTCTAATTTCTATAATAAAGATCCAATGTGAGACCCACCCATTTGATGTGACTAACTTTCTAGAGTCACAACTAACAATTGCCAATGTTCAAGTTTTGATTAATGGTTGATTTTACATCTTTCTATCAACTTGAACTTTTAGGACAAGTGGTGATTTGAAATGGTATCAACGTCATAGGTCCTAAGTTTGAACCTAACTCTGTTAATTCACCCCTAATTTAAATTAAATATTCAATGTGTTAGGTCTCGTTGGGTCTCACCTCTTTTTTTTTTTGGACATGTCCATAGGAGGGAGGATGGGGGATTCGAACTAGTGACATCCGCTTTATGAGGCATGGTCCCCAGCCGATTGAGCTACTTCTTGGGGACACCTCTTAAAAGAGAATTTGAGCCTGCACGTGAGGGGAGTGTTTAACTATTAATTAAATGATTAAATTTACCTCTTCTTATCAGCTTAAACTTGTAAGATAAGTGGTGATTTAACAGTCTATTATCTTATAATTTTTATTTTTTGCCCATGTCATAGACTTGCATTTACTTATTGTAAAATCAATACTTGCTCTCATGCCTACCTAGAGATCTCTGTATTTTTGCATTTCTCCTCTGTTGACGTACAGCATTACTATAAGGATGTCTTCATAAAATATATAGGGTATATTCAAAAGAATGATGTGATGCAGTAATTTAGGTACATATTCTGGGATTAAAATATTTGATTGAGAAGTGAAAAAAAAAAAAACGTAATTTAGAAGACAAATCCTTATCTTGAACCCACCAAACTGTGTCGTCTTATTGATATTCTCAATTTATACCTATCCCAGTATATTGTAATTAGCTTCTTGGTTAGGTTTGGTTTTGTTAATTCCTTCTCCTATGTCTTATAGTCAAATTTACCTGGTAAAATTAATCAACATGGTTGTACTGTTATTTGACTAACAAATAACACCTTAATTTAGACTTGCATTGTGAATGTGTGGAGAAAATTCAAAGTGTGTGCAATCTATGAAGTAGTTGAGATTATCAATATTATTTTTGTTTAAGAAGAAATAACAGAATTATTCTACTCTACATGCTAAACCATCAAGAACAGAAGTAAAAGAACTACATTGAGAATTACTCCAATAATACATGCAAAATAGAGAGAATTAGTAAGTTCGTTGTTTATAAATTTATTGTCTTGTTTGGGATAGAATTTATTTAATGGTCCTGAATATTTCGTTGTTTGTAATGAACAAACGAATCCACAACAAAAAACACTCAACAAAGAAACAATACTCAAGCAACGGCTAGCACCAAGAAAGGAAATTCAAATCACCCAAACGGCTAGCATCAACAATCTTAAGGCATGAAATCAATTACCCAACGGCTATCTATAACATCTCAAGAAGAAAAAGAGAAATTCATCTAAATCAATTATGTCTTCTCTTTCCATTTTGTAACCAAAACCAACTTTTATAAACAAAGGAAACTTCCTTGTGTGGCATGCTCAAATTGAACCCTACCTTCGAGGGCATGATCTCTATGGCTTTGTTGGCACTAACACCACACCATATCTAAACACCTCCACCGTCAGCGATGGCTCCCTAACCATTGCCTCAAACCTAGACACTCTCTGATAGGCTCGACAGGATCAATTGATCCTTAGCATGCTCATATCCTCCATTTCTAAGGAAAATATTAAAGAAACTCAACTCTAAGGCTTCTTATTGATAAAAACTGAATAATAATGATAAGCTACATTCTGAAGGCTATAAGCATGTACTTCTAGCCCCAAACTCTTAACCCTAGTGGTAAAAGGAGATTAAGTCGGTTTTGACTTCTACGCTGGCCGTTCGGACGGAACACACCTCCGTTTGGACGGTCACTAAATAACTGAAATTAAAGTATGTACAACTGGCCGTTCAAATGGAACAAACCTCCGTTCGGACAGTCCTAAAATAAAACTTTAAACTAAGTATGAAACTAAAAGATAAACATAGGCGTTTGAATGGCTATCGAACGAACGCCTCAGGTTTTAGTATGGGACTTCCGAAGGAGTGGCTTGTCCGGATGGCCTTCATTCGAACGACTATCGAACAGACGCCTCGGGTTTTAGTATGGGACTTCCGGAGGAGTGGCATGTCCGAACGGCCTTCGAACGGGGCATCAAATGGATGCCTCTAGAATTACTATGGAGAGTTTCCGAAAGAGGCCCGTTCGGACAGGCTATCGAATGGTGGTCCCTACGACTGCTTTGACAGCCCTTCTGCACATGTTTGTGCTCTCGTCTTGACCCTCTGGGGTCTCTAAATGCTTACATCTGCTCGAGTCTTCCTCATGAAGTCCCAAGCGCTCCGATCTACATCATCCTCCCTAGGTTGGAGAGAATTCGTACTCGAATTCGTATCCTCATCTGAAGAGTCACATGTGAACAGTATGAGGTGCTTGACATTAAAGACATCAAATGTCTTAATGTGGCTACGAAGCTTCAACCGATAGGCATTCGGATTAATTTTTTCAACAATCTCTACCGGACCAATCTTGCGGGCAGCCAGCTTGTTGTACTCACCGACAGGGAACCTATCTTTAGTCAAGACAGCCCACACAAAATCCTCCTCAAATTCTAGAGCACATCGCTTCTTGTCCTCATCCGCCTTATACTTCGCCGTTGACTCTTGTAAATAATGGATGATCAACTAGTGGCCTTCGTGTATCTAGGCAATCAAGTCCTCGGCTTTAACATGTATTCTCTTCAAGTCAGGAATAGGTGCCAAATCCAACGGAGCACTAGTATTACTCTCATAAATGATGGTGAATTGGCTAAGGCCAGTACTCCGGTTAGTTGATCGGCTAAAGGCGAACTCGGCTTAGTATAGCTTTTGATCCCATGACTTAAGATACTCCCCCACCAAGCTCCGAAGTAAGGCCCCCAATGAACGATTGACGACCTTCATTTGTCCATCCTTTTGTGGGTGGTAGGCGCTGTTGAAGTTGAGTCTTGTGTGAGACAATTGCCACAAACACCGCCAAAATTGAATAAGGAATTGCATGTCACGGTCAGAGACTATGGACAATGGCAATCCTTGGAGTCAATATTGGAGGTCTTTTTGCATGCAATGAAATGAACCATCTTAGAGAATCTATCAACTACTACAAAGATGGAATCATTACTTTTTTGGGTCCTTGGTAAGCCCAACACGAAGTCCATGCTAACATTAGTCCATGGCCCTTCCGTAATAGGAAGTGGCATATACAATTTGGCATTAGTAGCCATCCCCTTGAATACTTGACATATCTGGCAGCTCCTCATATACTTCTCCACCTCCTTCCTCATACTCGGCCAATAGAACTGTTCCGCCACTAGTTGGATCGTCTTATCCCATCCCATGTGACTTTCCTTGTGACGCTTGTAGATAATCTTCAACCGTAAACTGCCTTCGAGAATGCATAGTTGAGTGCTCTTGAAGACGAACCCATTATGCAGACCAAAGTCTCCCCTCACTCCAGAAGTCACATCACTAGCAATAAGACCAAAGAAGGGGGCAATTAATAGACAATGAATCTTTTAAGAGCTCAAAACCCAAGTACCTTCGTGTTCATCTTGGTCAAGAGTGTGTTCTTCTGGCTGAGGGCGTCAGCCACCTTGTTCAAAGCCCTTATTTGTGTTTGAAGGCGAATGAGAATTGTTGCACGTATGCAGCCCACTTGGCATGCCGAGATGAAAGCTGATCTTGACTATTCAGATACTTCAATGCTTCATGGTCTGAGTACAAGATAAAGTCATTGTAGGCGAGGTACGATCTCCAATGCTTCAAAGACTGCAACAATGCATAAATTTTCATATCCTAGGTGCTATAGTTGAGCCTTGAACCACTCAAATTTTCATTGAAGTGTGCCACTGGATTTCCTCATTGACTTAGTACCGCTCCAGTGCCTACCTTAGGTGTGTCACAATGCAACTCAAAAGGCAAGTTGAAGTCGGGAAGGACAAGCAATGAGGCCGTGGTCAGCTTGAGTTTGATCAACTCAAAGGCGATAGTGGCTGCGTCACTCCATGAGAACTTTCTTGCCTTCACACACTCCGTAATTGGGGCCACGATAGTGCTGAAATCATGAATAAAGCACCTGCAGAATGACACCAATCAATGGAAGCTTCGTACCTCACATAGAGTAGTGGGAATTGGCCATTGTCTGACAGCCTCCACTTTCGACTCATCCACCGCCAACCCATCCTTTGACACCACCTAACCAAGAAAGAGAATAGAGTCTGTCATGAAGGAACACTTGGCCGATGCAGCAAAGAACTTCTCCTTGCGCAACACAAGGAGTACTTCCCTCACATGTCGAAGGTGTACCTCATTGTCGGAGCTGTAGATGAGAATGTCGTCGAAATAGACTACTACAAACTTCCCGATGAAAGGGCGAAAAACCTGGTTCATCACCCGCACTAGTAGTAAAGCCTACAACCATTCACCATGTTCTCTCACTTGCCATGTTATTAGGTTGACCCATCCATCAGATTGATATTTATAATGCATTCCTGCATTGATGCCTCTCCGAAGATGTGTACATGACCTAGCTTCACGGCTTCATCCATCCTTAGTTTCTTCATCATGTATGCAAGTTACACAAGACACTATATGGTTTAAAACAAGCCCCATGTGCTTGGTACTCGAACTTAGTGATCACCTATTGGACTCATGCTTTGACTCTTCCTTGCTCATTTGTTGCACAAATCAACACACTACCTATGTGACACCAAATAAAATCAGGATTGTTCTGATAGCGTAGGACAATAAGCAGAAGCTATAGATCGAAGACTATAAAGAGAACGCAGGAAGAGAGAAAATAACGGCTAGGGATGATAAATGACTTAGTCACACACAAGAGAGAGAGAGAGAGAGAGAGAGAGAGAATAAGTCTTAAAGACTTAAATTTTATTGATACTCCTAAATTTAATTAAGAAATAACACAAAGCATATAAGCTAAGTTTTGAGTGCTCTCTAAGCAAAACACTTGCAAAAAAAGAAAGAAAAAAATGGAAAAATACAAAAATAACCCTGAAACATGGAGACAAAGCAAAACACTTGTAGACAAAGAAAAAAATATAATTATAAAAATAATCCCAAAAACTTATGCCTGATTCTTGCCATTCTTGTGCTAATCTTCTTTGTCAAAATATTATTCCCCACCCATTTTCAAGCTACTGGGGCAACTCAAATCCACTATCTTCTATGGTCTGCTACTTTGTCGATCTCCATCTTAGACCCTTCAAGTATACTTTGATGTCAACTCAGCCGGCTGCCAAGATGACCAAAAATTAACAGCGCTATCTGAATCTTTCTTGGCCCCAATCTCATATCTCGATTCTCATACAAAAAACAAACAATAGCCTGCTTTAGTAGTGAATTTGATTATGGCACCCTTGTTGTTATTGTTACTTAACTCATCTGGCTTCAACCCATACTTCGAGATCTCGGCATTTTTCTCCCCCCTCCTCCCACCTTATGCTATGACGATATCGGTGCCACGTATTTGATAGCAAATAAATTCTTCCATGCACATACCAAGCACATAGAAATAAACTTTAATTTTGTTTGTGACAAGGTTGCCTCCAAAACCTTGGTCATACACTTCATTTCCAACAAAAATAATCTGTTTGACATCTTCACTAAACCGGATGTGTCTTCTCATTTCTTTCTCATGCGTACCAAGCTCAATGTCATTTGCCACTTGTCTTGTTTGTGGGGATCACTCAAGCAACGGCTAGAACCAACAAAAGAAACTCAACGGCTAGTACATCTTGACCTAAGTCAATTATGTATTCTCTTACCATTTTGTAATCACAACCAACTTGTATAAATTAACTGTAAATCAATAACATTAGTGTGCAACAAAATAAGTTGAAATCCGTGGTTCTATAGTTGGATAGCATATACAGTCTCCTAAAGCAAAAAAGAAAAAGAAAAAAAATTGATCTCCTTCACAATCTGCGTAAGTTTGTTTAGTGCTTCTAGTGTTTTTTTTTTTTTTTTTTCAATATCTTCTGCATCACCACTGTAGGGAAGATCCTACTTTAATTGAATGGCATCATCACTATATCTAAAGAAAAAGAAAAACCTTTTTGCTCTATTTTATCTCCAGCACACTCGATTACACTGGAGTCGTCACCCACATTAAAGGAAGATTCTTCACGCACTTCAAATACTGGACAAAACAATTACTAACACTTTAATTCGTAGAATTAGGGTGTGTATAGAATTTACAACTAAAGTCTGGTTCTAACAGTTTCTACCTTTTTTATTTTGTCGAGGCAAATGATCCATGAGAGAGGGTGCAGTATCATCAATTATTGAGGCTTTCATGGGTGGTACTGTAGGAGATTGTGGAAAATAAGTAATCCAGTATTTGGCTTCCCCCCTTTTTCTGCTTTTTCTTTCATTTGTTCTAGGGTTAGCTCTAGAAATAGATGATTGTTGGAGTAGAAATTAACCTAACTCTGTATAAGTTACATTAATTCTGGTGACTTTTCCCAGTAATTCCTAAGTTTATTATATATGTTGAATCAATAATTGTGGTCACATAATTAAAATCAATTTGGTTCGAGCACCATATTTGTTTAGATTCCATGATAACTTCATGCAACTAGCAGGATGTTCCAACCTATGCATCTAAACACTTTATAAAGCCTCGGACCCAATGCAATTGATATGTAGATAACCTACTGGAGTGACAGTCATATGGCTAATATTTACAATTCTTCTCTACCAAAGAGATAAATATATCTTCTCATGCTTTTGTTTTGTCTATGCCCTTCTAGTAGCATGATCATTGGTTGCAAAGATAATGCACATGAAATATACAAAGTTACTCCAATATTTGATTAATGTAAAGCCCACTCTTATGCAGGAAGACTTTGGTTGATTACTGAAATTATTTCTTCCATGCAAGTGTTCAAGGCTTCCCTTTTTATTTTTACCAAAGGAGTTATTAGTCAAGTAGATTGAGTAGATCGAGTAGATCCTCAAGTCTTTTTTATGGAAAGGAGGTTGAGATTAATTGCCTTCCCAAGAAAGAGGGTGGTCTGGATGCTAAAAACATGAAGTTGTAGAATAAATTGAAAATGTTGAAACATTTGTGGCTTTGCTCCAATAGTGGTAGCTCTATCTGGTCCAGTTGGGTTAATTCAAATCTTCTCAGAAATAAAAGTTTCTAGAAAGTCATGCTACTAGGGAATTGTTCTTGGTCTTGGAGAAAGATTTTGGATCTAAAATGCATTATTTGGGATAAGGTGTATTGGTTGATGGCCTCTAGTTGAATCTTCTTGCATTTACGCAGGCACAGGAGAGTTTGCGGGACCATGGCCTTGAGGTGTTTGTGTTTGTTGAATCTTTTTGTCTTTGTTGAGTTTCTTTAATAAACTCTTATTTATTTGTAAATAAACTACCAAGCTAAGCAGAGTGGAAATATGCAAGTTTTTGTTTTTGTGTTTTTTTTTTTTTTTTTTTTTAAAAAAAAAATGGCGTTTTAGATGTTAGTCTTTTTCTAGTTTGAGGCAAATCTCTTCATTGCGACACGTGGCGTTTTAGATGGTAGTCTTTTAGTGAGACACTTAAAACGTAAGGGTTTTATTTGTAATGCATTGAATTGTCTAAATGAAGAAAGCAAAAGCATTTCAAATTTTCTCTTTTCATCTTCTTTTGCTTTATGTTTATATCTCAATGTGAGACAATTTAAACGTATAGGTTTTATTTGTAATATATTTAATTGTAATAATGAAGAAAACAAAAGGTTCACAAATTCTCTCTCTCTCTCTCTCTCTCTCTCTCTCTCTCTATTTTTCTTTTTATCTTCTCATGCTTTCTCTTTATATTATTTGAAATGCATTTAATTGATATCTTAATGAAGAAAATAAAAGGTTCTCTTTATTTAATTTTCTTTTTATCTTCTCTTGCTTTTTCTTTATATCTCAATGTGAGACAATTAAAACGTATGGGTTTTATTTGTAATATATTTAACTGTCTTAATGAAGAAAACAAAAGGTTTACAAATTCTCTCTCTCCCCCTCTCTCTTTATTTTTCTTTTTATCTTCTCTTGCTTTTTCTTTATATCTCAATGTGAGACAATTAAAATGTAGGAGTTTTATTTGGAATGCATTTAACTGATATCTTAATAGAAAAAACAAAAGGTTCCTAAATTCTCTCTTTCTCTCTATTTATTTTTCTCTTTTCTTCTCTTGCTTTCTATTTATATCTCAATATTCTTTTATAAATTTCACACTCAATTCAAGAAAAAGACGAGAGGGAGGGAGAGTGAGAGTTTCCAATAGTTGTTTCTCAATGAAAAATTATACTACATTTCTTTTATTTCTTTTTTTTTTTTTTGGTAAAGTCCACATACCCTCCTCAAATTATCACCCAATCGACAATGTCCCCCCCAAACTTTCAATTGTGATAATGTCCCCTCCAAACTACCAAAACATTATCAATGTCCCCCCCCCCCCCCCAAGACTAGCAATAAGACAAAAATGCCCCTATAGATTTCTCAATTAGACAAAAATACCCCTATAAATTCAAAAAAAAAAAGATTTTCTTTAAAAAAAACGAAAAATTTTAATTTAAAAATAATATTTATAAAAAAAAAAAATTTTAACAAAAATTTTTATTTTTTATTTTTAAAACAGAAATTTTTATTTAAAAAAATAATAATTTTTTTTTTTTAATTTTGTTTTAAAAAACAAAAAATTTCATTTTATTAAATGAAAATTTTATTTTTTTTAAACGTAAATTTTTATTTAAATAAAATTATAAAAAAAAATAAGAATAAAAAACAAAAATTTTCAATTTTTATTAAAAAAAAAAAAAAAAGAATTGAAATTTTTTAAATTTTTTTCTTATAAAATTGATTTAAAAAAAAAATGGCCAACGTTTGGATTTTTTTTTTTTGTTAGTTTTAGGTTTTTTTTGGAAGTTTTAGTTTTAGTTTTTATTTATTTATTTTTTTAATTTTTAATTTTATTTTATTTTACTAAAGGTAATTTCGTCCTTGGGAGGAACATTGACAATTTTTGGTAGTTTGAGGGGGACATTGTCACAATTGAAAGTTTGGGAGGGACAATGTCAATTGAGTGGTAGTTTGAGGAGGTTATGTGGACTTTCCCCCTTTTGTTTTTTTGCTAGTACATTTATTTTCCATTATATTAGTATTGTCATTTTATATGTTTATTTTCGGTGCATATGTTCTTCCATTTTTGTTTTCGTCCCCTATATATTTTTTTTTCTATTTTTTCTGCTTTTTACTTTCTATTTATATCAATCAATTCCGGAAAAAGACAAGAGAGAGAGAGAGAGAGAGAGAATTTTTATTCTTTTTTTCTGAATGAAAAATTATACTACTGTTATTTTCTTTCTTTATTTTTTTTTTCCTATAACAGTTCTTTTCATTTTCCAATCGTTGTTTCTCAATGAAAAATTATTTACAGTTTTTTTTTTCTTTGTTTTTTTGTTTTACTTTGCTAGAATAGTTATTTTCAATTATATTAATATTTTCATATTTTTCCTTTTTTTTTATCTTTATTTCCGGTGCTTATGTTCTTCCATTTTTTTGTTTTGGACCCTTATTTTTTTTTTCTAATTTATATATTATTTTTTATTCAAATGATTACTTTTCTTTTGTAAATTTTACATTGAATTCAAGAAATATTAATAGTGAGAGAGTTTCTTTTCGTAGTAACTCAATTTTTCCAATATATTTCACTTTCAATTTTCCAATCGTAGATTTTTTTTTTTTTTTGTCTTTATTTTCCTATATGTCTTAAAATTAGTTTCTTTTACTTTTATATATGTGCATGAAGGATGGTTGAAAAAAAAATATATTTATTTTTCATTATATTAGTATTGTCATTTTATTTTATTTTTTTATCTTTATTTTCATGCTTATGTTCTTCCATTTTTTTTTTTTGTCCCTTATATTTTTTTTTTCTTCTTTTACTTTCTATTTATATCAATCAATTCTGGAAAAAGACAAGAGAGAGATTCTATGAGAGTTTTTATTTGTTGTTTCTCAATGAAAAATTATACTACCGTTATTTTCTTTCTTTATATATATATTTTTTTCCTATAATAGTTCTTTTCAATTTTCCAATCATTATCTCTCAATGAAAAATTATGACTTTTTTTTTTTTTTTTTTCTGGAACAGTTATTTTCAATTATATTAATATTTTCGTTATTTTTCGTTTTTTTATCTTTATTTCTGGTGCTTATGTTCTTCCATTTTTTTGTTTTGGACCCTTATTTTTTTTTCTAATTTATATATTATTTTTTATTCAAATGATTACTTTTCTTTTGTAAATTTTACATTGAATTCAAGAAATATTAATAGTGAGAGAGTTTCTTTTCGTAGAAACTCAATTTTTCCAATATATTTCACTTTCCATTTTCCAATCGTAGATTTTTTTTTTTTTTGTCTTTGTTTTCCTATATGTCTTAAAATTAGTTTCTTTTACTTTTATATATGTGCATGAAGGATGGTTGAAAAAAATATATTTATTTTTCATTATATTATTATTGTCATTTTATTTTATTTTTTTATCTTTATTTTCATGCTTATGTTCTTCCATATTTTTTTTTTGTCTCTTATATTTTTTTTTTCTTCTTTTACTTTCTATTTATATCAATCAATTCTGGAAAAAGACAAGAGAGAGATTCTATGAGAGTTTTTATTTGTTGTTTCTCAATGAAAAATTATACTACCGTTATTTTCTTTCTTTATATATATATTTTTTTCCTATAATAGTTCTTTTCAATTTTCCAATCATTGTCTCTCAATGAAAAATTATGACTTTTTTTTTTTTTTTTCTGGAACAGTTATTTTCAATTATATTAATATTTTCGTTATTTTTCGTTTTTTTATCTTTATTTCTGGTGCTTATGTTCTTCCATTTTTTTTTTTTACCCTTATTTTTTTTTCTAATTTATATATTATTTTTTATTCAAATAATTACTTTTCTTTTGTAAATTTTACATTTAATTCAGAAAATAATTGTGAGAGAGTTTATTTTCGTAGAAACTCAATTCTTCCAATATATTTCACACTCAATTTTCCGATCATAAATTTTTTTTGTCTTTGTTTTCCTATGTCTTAAAATTAGTTTCATTTACTTTTATATAAGTGAAGGATGGTTGAGAAACCCTAAGCCTTGTGAAACCTTAAGCCCTCCTCCAGAGCGTCGCCGTCTCAGGGGAGGAGGGATGCCCGTTGCCTACATCCCTCCTCCCTTCCTTGCTTCCCGATTTTTGTTTTAGGTTTGTTTCTGTTTTTGGTGTTTTCTGTTCTGTTGTGCTTGTGTTTTCTTTCGGTGGGTACTGCTTTTGGGGGTTTTCACTCAAACTCTCCCCCTCCCTGTTTGTTTGTGTGTGCTGCCGATCTCCTCTACGCTCGCTTCGCTGCTCACCGCTCGCTGTCGGGTCTTTTCACGCGCCCCTCCTGCGCCAAGCTTTTTGTGCCACCTTCCGCGGTGGTTTTCGGCCAGCTCGCGATCGGCCTCCTCCGGCTGCCGTGACCCGCTTTGAGTGTTTTTCGCATTTATTTTCCTGTTTTGTTGTTTTTCTATTTTGTATTTCCTTTGAGTTCCCCTGTATTTGGTTTTATTTGATGTAATTTATTTTCCTGCATTAGTTTTATTGTTCTCTTTATTTCCCTGTATGGTTTTATTTATGCTTGTAATAAGGCTTTCTCCTCCTGCTTTGTTGCGCCCGGTTGCTGTCCGATATTACTGGTTCAAATCTTTGGGTTGTGGATGTGAAATTTATCCTGACTTTCGAGTCGAGGAGGACGAGTGTCGGCTTGTGGGTTTTGCTCTCAAGGCCGAAGAATAAGTATTGGCTTAGGGGTTTTGCTCTCAAGGCTGAGGAATAAGTATCGGCTTGGGGGTTTTGCTCTCAAGGCCGAGGAATAAGCGCTATATATGCATTAGATTGTGTCTGTTTGATGCAGATCTGAGTTTTCAACCTGATATTTAGTCATAAGTTAGCGGATGCTATGTTTTGGTTGATTTTGTCTGTTGTTGATGATTGTATCTTTAGCTTCGGCTATGATTTACTTCAGAGCTTTTTGCTCTGTTTGTAAGAGCTTTAGGCTCGCAACTTTTATCAATGAATGAGTATGATATGTTTCAAAAAAAAAAAAAAAAAAGTGAAGGATGGTTAAAAAAAAAAAAATCTATTGGACAAAACCTTTTCTAATATTTGTGGATTTCATTGGAACTGAGAAATATATATATAAAGAGTTCTTTTTTATTATATTAGTATTTTTCATTTGTTTTCATTATTTTTTTGTCCTTAATTTCTATTCTAATTTATATATTATTTTTCATTCAAATTTTATTAATTTTATTTAATACAAGTTAAAAAATTTCTTTTGTAAATTTAATTGACTTTTGTTATTCATTTTTGTTTTGGGGTATTCCAATATTCTTGCTACTGTTTTTTATCTCTTTCTTTTTTAAAAGAAAAATTAAACTACCGACATTCTTTTGTTTACAAAATTAGTAAACATAATTGTAATCATATATCAATATACTCATTTATTTTTAAATGCTTCTTTATTTTTGTCTGCGGTATCATTGTTAGAATATAATGAACTTTCAGGGGTTGAACTTTCTCCTCACAAACAATTTTTTTGAGAAGTGGTATCATTGTTGGAATATAATGATTAATGAATCATTTTCTATAATTGATTAATCTAGGTTTTTATTTTGAATTTGTTTTTTTTCATTATATTTCATTTTAAAGTACATATATGGGAACAAATATTTAACACGTTTCAATTTATAAGAATTAAAATTTTTAAATTTTTAAATTTATTGGATATGTGGGTTTATTCTATTAAGTAAAACTATGGTTTAAAATGATCTTATTACCATTTGTCATTTTTGGTAGCTAATTTGTTAATTAAGAGAAGAAAATAAAATTTGTTGTTGATAATCTTTTAAAGACTTTTTGACTTAATTATATATTAAAAAAAAAAAAAAACCCGGCGAGTAACGCATGCTCTAAGCTAGTACTTTTTATTGCCAAAGCTCCAAAGTTTAGACAACCCCTCTGTTTCGCCACAACAGGAAAAATGTTTCCTTCAACTTGTTCACTCTGTTTCATTCTCCATCTCTCTCTCAACTATTGGTGGCTTTTGTAGGCTTTGGGGCTCTCTGCCGTTTAAGAAGGCTTTGGGGCTCTCTCCTCTGCGATGCTGAAATAGTGATCTTCTCTGCTCTTTGAGGGCACCAGTACCACCTCAAGGTTCATTCTCCAGTGTGTGTATGATCAGAGATGGACGTCCAAATGAATGATGCATTGACACCATTTCTTTAAGTTTTTCTTCATAATGAGTATGGATGTCCAAATTAATGATGAGTTGCTCTTATTTACTTATAATCTTATAATGCAAAGAGTCACTATTTATAGAGAGGTGGACAGAATACAAAATGGTATAAGAGATAAAATATAATTCGATTTGATTACAATCCTAGAACATAAAATCAAATCTCGTAGGATAATGTAGTGGATCTATTCTATATAAAGAAGGGTCAGTCTATGGGCAAATCTCCCCAAAATTTTTACAAATTTGCTTAAAATATACTAATTTTATAAAATTGTCCTTTCAAAATAATATTTTTGTCGCCCCAAAATAATATTTATATCCCATTTTAATTTTTTTTAGTTTTGCCCCTCCCCCTCCCCCCCAAAAAAAAATATATATATATATATATATGTCTCCTTTTAATTATTTTTTCTAGTTTACCCTCTCTCTCAACATAAAAAAACCTAAAATACCCTATTCATTTTGTTTCCTTTTATATTCTAGTTCACTTATAACCAGAAACTCAATTTGGTTTGGGACTATGATTGAATATATAAAAGAAAAAGTTAAATGGTTTAGATTCTTTGAATGGCTTTTAACCAACAATCAGTTACCATTATTTGGCTCGACTCTTAGCATTGTTGTTATTTAGAGCTTCAGAAAATTGTTAGAAAAAAAGAGTATACACTGAAATGTACCGTTTTTCTTGAACCCTATAGGCTGTGTTTAGTTTATTTTATTAGTTATTTATACTATTAATGTGTGTTTGTAATGCCATGAGATTAAATGTAAGACTTTTATGCTCATATTTTATATAAACATGCATATAAAGAGATTATATGTATTTATGTGCTTTTGTATTATATAAGTCTGCCCATCTCCCAAACCCAAAAAAAAAAAATCCATCCCCCCACACAATAAATCTTAGTTCCGCCCCTGTGTCAGTCCATATTAAGATCATTGAAAAAGATTAATCAAGTTTGTTTGTTTTTTTTTTTCCTTTGTAATTGGAGACTTAGTATCTCGAATAGCTCAAACCATGCATTTTCAGTATCATTCAATACAGAAACTCCATCTCAACTGCATTCAACATCACAATCCACCCTATCCATTCCAGTTGATCATCAAAAATACAATATAGTAATACTAGTTGTACCTAACATTTCCTCAAACTTAGGGTTCAAAAGGTGTACAAGAATTGCAAGAGTCATAATCTGCTTGTGCATAAATGTTTTTGATTTTTCCTAATAACTAAGAGTTTGAATAGGGTGGTTTGGTTTGGACCTAACCGAAGTAGGCCATGTTAAAGTTCATTGGGTCAGGTTTGACCGATTTAGAATGGATGAGATCAATGTAAGTGTTTTAGTGGATGTCGCATGTGGGACCATAAACAGTTAAATTTAGATGGTGCGACGGCACATAAGGGTATGTGTCACTGTTATGTTGGTTGTCTCTTAAGTTTGTAGATTGGTGCCTAAGCTGATGCAATATGGTGTAGTCGGTCGTAGAAGTAATATACATCAAACTCACAACTCTTCTCAAAACTAAGCCATCCTTATTTAACTTATATACTGAATAGAGTCGTATCCTATTAAAATTAACACACAATCAAGTTAGTTTGTCGCGATTAACACACAAATGGGACTACTAACTTATTTGGATGAGTAACGCGTCTCCTCGTCTTTACTTGTTTTGAACAAGCTACCGAATGCACATTTCGGATCTCCTATGAATCCCTCTTCATTCGGACTTGTTTCAAATGGGCATCTCGAATCTCCATGTTGAACGAATGTCAAGACCAAAACTGACTAACATTCTAAATTAACAAAGCAATGTCGACCATTTTCCAATGTCCTCCCAATAGTTAAACTCTACTAGACGTACGTTTGTCCTATAACATATTTCAAACTTTAATAAAACCTAAGACTTTATTTTAGAAATTAAAAATTCAGGAATTCAATCAAAATCAAATGGAAACTTATGGGCTATGGGCCCGTTTGGGAGTGGGATTTCAATAAGTGCGATTTTAAAAATTGCGTTTCTAAAATTGCTAATATTTAAAATCGCACATGCGTTTGGTAAAACATGTTAAAAAGTATTTTTTTATCAATTGAGTGTTTGGATAACATTTGTAACGCCCCGATATTTGAACTAGCAAATATCGAAGTCGTGACGCTGCAACTTTAGAAAATACAATCTTACAGCGGAGTATGTATATTTTTTTTTCTTTCTTCTATGACCTAGGAATAACTTACACAACACAGTTGAGCTGACTGAAATACCTCGAGGTGATATATTATTAAATAAAATGGAAACATGGTTTTCATTACAACATATGTACACACTAGGTGTACCAAATATATGCCACAGACGGCACCTAAATTAACATAGTAATATCTATTAAGTTTACACACATCACCATACATAATAAAAGCCATTAACATAAATGAGACTTGCTCCATAGAGTAAGCATAAATCCTGCAGCAGATGGTCTATCAACCATCAAAACCAGTAAAAAGACCATCGTCCTCACTTTCTATCCCTGCATCAAGATCTATGTAAAGATGACGTTATCATATTTACATAGGCAAACAAGTGAGTAATCTATTTTCCTAGATATAAAGACTAAAAAGACTAATTTGAACAAATAAGATTAAAGACTAAAATATATAATAATGAATGAGTTGTGAATGCAGCGTAATGACAGATTAGTTTGTGTTTTATGATAATCTTTCTTCAGACCTCTTCTCATGAGCTCTCAGCCCGCTTACGTCCGTTATGTCCCTTACACTTTAGAGGTTTACTTGTTTGGTGCTGGTAACTACACCGCCCCAGCTTAGTTATATATTAGGCCTTTTGGACGGTTATATACCCCCATCCACTGAGATACCGACAGTTCCTCGCGGCAATCCACCCAGCTTGTTCTTAAGGTGGCTATCTTATCAGCCCATTTTATTAGACACATTATGCAGTAGTTGTATTGCAAAATTATATCAATAAGACAAAATAAGAATTCCTATAACAATAAAACAAAGCTAGTACTCAGTAAGTATATCCATACTTACACTCCTTAGTGTAGTATTCTGCTCCACTTCTGCATATAATACATACATACAAACAATACTTAGTTCATTCTCCAATAATATCATTGTTTAAAGACACTCATCTTTTTATATTTATTTATTATCCGTCACTTCATCTTTACTTACTCATTTTATTATATTAATATAAAATAGTCATATATAACTAGTTAAATGACTGAATGTAAATGTTAAATGCATATTTCGGGGATGACCTCAAATAGTCTTTACCGCCAGAAATATGAACAGAAATTTAAATGACATAAAAGAAATGACTGAATGTAAATGTTAAATGCATATTTCGGGGATGACCTCAAATAGTCTTTACCGCCAGAAATATGAACAGAAATTTAAATGACATAAAAGAAATGACTGAATGTAAATACTGTAAAGTAAATAATATATAGATAATATTATAAGTCCTTAATTGATTTTGTCCACTAACTCTTTATTATTAATTCACTTGTTCCATTACTTTATTTTACATTATACGCTTTATTGGGTCTTTAAACAATTAAATGAGGACAAGTAATAAAAGCAATAAATCATGATATTTATACATGAAACACTTACCCAATAATCCTTTAGAAGTAAAACTCCACCAAATCTTCTCTAGGTAGCTAGTTTTAGAAAAACGCTTGAACACTACAAGAAAGATCTAGGCTATATGGTATTTGAGTAGAACTAAGAAATAAAATGAAAGGAGGAGCAAACAATTTTACTTGTTCTAAGATTGTAAAAACTCAAGTGAAAGTGAATTTAGCTATAGGCTCTATTTATAAGAGAATGGATGGTTAGGATTTATTTTTACACATTTGATCTAAGGGTTGAGATGTATTTAATCAAAAGAATGAACCTAGTCCATATTTCATGCTCTATACCAATTGATATTTTCGTCCAAAATGAGGGCAGTGTATTCCGATCCATTTTTCAATGTCCAAACATACTCCGATTGACATGAAATTTTGAGAGTAGATAGAGGACTCCGAGACAAACATTTTATATTTTTAGTTCGACTTCATCCGAGTTCGTTTGAGTCTATTTTTGGCCTGTACAAAGTTTCCTATTCAACTTAGGCTTTAATCTATTTGCATTCCCACTTGGCCACTTGCCTTATTAAATCATTATAATCATGATATTTACTATAATCATCATTACTAGAAGACTTTAAGCTTTCAACAAAGGTGTCTAGCCTTGGTATCTTTCTTAAGCAGTTTTAATCTCATTTAGACAGTATGAAAATTAAGACACTGCTTTTTAGGCTAAAAACTGAAAAGCTTCAAATTAATTTCTAACTTCACTAAACACCAATATAAATAATTTATTTACTAGATTGGGTTTAATTATGCCCATAAACATATTAATGAAGCTAAATTTTTGAATTGAAGTGATATACAAAAGATGTCAAAAATCAATGTAATATACCTTTAACACTAAATAGTTATTTAATATCATTAATCCACATATCATTTGTAACATCCCCAGCCCGTTAAAACTGAGTTTGCCACTTTTCTTCTTTTACAACAAAAGTTCTTGCAAAGATCTATAAGGTCTATCAGAGTACTTGATTTTAAAGGATACGAAAAATGTATAAAACATTATTCAAGAGATTTTATTACAAGCGAAATTAGAAAACATTAAACTTTAGTTGCGGAATATCATATCGTTACAATAACTTATATGAAAAGACTTTGAAAATTAATAATTATTCCCACCCCATTCCGGCCTCCTATTCCAGCATCCTTTCTACCTGAAAACAAGAAATAAAACTGAATGAGCCCAAAGGGGGCCCAGCAAGTAAAATCCATAACCATAAATAGTTTTACTCCTTGTTCTCAGTTTTGAAAATCGTTTTCGCAAATAAATATAATTCTAGCCATAATAATATCTGTATGTACGGTTGCATCTCCCGTAACATATACATACTATTACATCTAGTAATAGATCATCGTTGTAAATCATCTTTATAAATCATCATCATAATGCATCATTATAAATAATCTTTATAAATCATCTCTGTAAATCATCATAGCATATCATCGTTGAAAATATAGTATCATTTTCTCATAATAAGGCCCATGTACACTATTACCCCTGTGTACGAGGGTTGCGGGTCCTTGTGACCATGGCACTGAACTGTGGCCACAGCCATGCCCGACCGTCAATTAACTCTTTCTTGGTGCACTCAACGGTCTAGTTGATGGAATACCACCTTCTGGCATAGCCTCCTTCAGTGGTTTCGCCTCCATCCGAGTATCGGTACCGAACTCTCATCTTATCTTATCTTGGGGCCAAAAATACTCTCCTCCATACATGTGCCCTCATTTCATAAACATTTATCTCATCTCTTGTACTTTTCTTTGTACTTCTTTTGATGCATCTTAGGGCAACATGTAGGAGGGTTTATCATCATTTCTCAACTTTCTTTTCTCAAAATGGAAACCTTTTCAAATATAAACTTGTCGTACTTAGAAAGCGTTTAAAGAAATAGAAACTTTCTAGATAATTCATTTAGAAATCCTTCATGCATGCAACATAACTTCATAATACGTAAATAAAATAATCATTTACAATTTACTAAAGAATGAATAAATAGCATGACATGAAGTAACTTTAGAAGGGGTAGTGAATTTACTTACCTCTAGACTGAAGTTAAAAGTGGTATGAAGGAATCCAGTTGCTCCAATATGACTAACACCACTAGTATATCTTTTGAAACTAATTTCTAAAGTCCGCTATCTCTTGTGTTCTTTCTTTCTTGTAGCGCTTGGTCTCGCCCTTTCTCTCTCTGTTCTGAGTAAATACTCTTAGAAAGAAGAAAGACCGAGTAAAAAGCGGAAGAAGGAAGAATATATGCAAGAGATGGGAGAGGAGATGAGTTGTGAAAATTGTAAAGGAGAAGAGCTCTATTTATAGGAGAAAATCAAACACTATTCTACCTTCAATTTACAATTATACCCTCATTTTACTATTTCACCTACCACCTACTATTCCACCTACCACTTACTATTCTACCTACCACTTACTATTTCACCTACCACCTACTATTCCACCTACCACTTACTATTCTACCTACCACTTACTATTTCACCTACCACTTACTATTCCACCTACCACTTACTATTCTACCTACCAATTTCCAATTACCATTCATACAATATCATGAATTTCTCAAGAATTAACATCATTGCCTAATATGAATATAATCATAGCATCAAATTAATATCTCTAAAATAAGACTTTCAAAATCTGAGGTGCTACATATTTACTATCCTATTATTTCACCAATTACCATTCTCTAATTACCACTCTCATAAATTTCCCAAGAATTAAAATCCTTAGCTACAATGGATATTAAAATAACATCAGAATAATCTATTTAAATAGCTTTGAAAATTCTGGGGCACTACAATCTTCCCTCCTTATTAGAATTTCGTCCTCGAAATTAAAACCTATAATATTATCGTCCAATCTTTAAGTTGAGGGATTCAGATTTAAATAATCCTTTCAATCCTTCATCAAAGCCTACTCTCTTTTATCATATTGAAATTTTATCTCCTTCTACTAGGAGTAAATCTTATTCACAGTCTAAAGTCACGATTTCTGCAATCATTCATCAGTTCACACTAAAATCATACCTCAAAATCTTTTCCATTGTTTCTTTCCAACCTCAATAACAACAATCGAGTTATTCATCAACAGTCTACAATCAAGGTTTAAACATCAAATTAATAAATCATGTGATCAATAGTTTATACCTCCAAACATCATAGTCCTCATTTCAAGCCTGCAAAAATTTTCTCGATCTAATTTAATCAATTTTATCAAAAAGGTGTAAAAATCATTCCTGCCTATATTCTCTTTAGTATCTCAGTATTCCAAATCATGCATACGAAATTTTAATATGATGCTCTAAGAATTATTAACTTCTCACCATCATAAACCTGTAAAAGTAAATAGCACCAACATTCAAACATCATTACATGAATATACCTCAGAAGTGACATCATAATTCGATTCATTCTAAATACACAATTTATTTCTATTTTCTCATCCCAAATCTTGCGTCGATGTTACAATATCAGCAAAATCTCTCTATACTACATCTTTACTTCACAAATCATAACTCAACAAAAGAAACTCGTAATTATGATTTCAACTCAAACGAAATACACGATTACATCAAATGTAAGATTCTCATCCATTCTTGACTAATACATATTGTGCTTTGCTGCGTTCTAGAGATGAAATTGATAAGCAAGCAAAGTAGGATATGGGTAAGTTTCCAAGCTGGATGTTCCAAAGTACACATGCTAAAATCTTTCTCTCTTGGGTCTTGCAAGGTCAAGAAGAGAAAGAGAGAAAGATAGTCCTGTTGCTTTCTAGAAATGAAGATTTGAAAAGCATTTCAGGACATGATTTGCATGTGAGCTCTTTCCGAGACTATCAAAATACCCACATCGGAAGCTCTCTCTCTTCTGTCATGTATGGATACTTGAAGAGAAGAGAGATATTTAGCCTGAGAAGCATGATCAAGGATAATCTTGCTTCCTCAGGACATGATCAACGATAATCTTGCTTCAATGGTTTACTACTGAGAGTATAAGGTGTTGGGTTTGTGAATCATGTTGTGATGCTGCATTTTTCTCTTGAGGATACGCTCAACTTAGGAGAACAGTCGAGCTTTCATTGTATGGAAGGCTATTAGCAGAAGATTTCAGGTGAAGGGGTAAGATCAGAAGGCATGCGTTGCAATGGAGAAAGAGGTGTGAATTTATATGAAGGGTTTCTGGATAACGAACGAGCGCGTGGTGCGCGTTGGCATGACATTTCATTCAGTTGCCCACGCATGATATTCGAAGTCGTTGATTGAACAGTGGGTTTGAAAAATGAGCTCAGTCGAATTATGACAGGAGACAAGATCCTACTTTCACGGGATCTTTTGACAAAATTTCCCTCGCGGCCCGAGGTCGCCTAACGCTTTGTTGTTTACTGTTCATTTCGCTTGAAGTGAAAAAAAAAATTTCTTTAAGGCTACTCGTCTGCTGCTTCCAGAATATTCACAAAAATTCCTTCAGTTCCTAACGCTTAGTCTCTTCTCAGTACTTCATCTCTCCCAATTTCTTCGTATTCTCAACTATTTTTCCTTACTCTCCTAAATATGGGAGCATCATCATCATCCGTTAACAACCTCGATTTGAATATTGCTCCTGCAGCACAACCCATTGTTATGCCTGACGTGCAACCGGATGTGCCTGTAGTTCTCCCTGAAGTGCCTGCTATACATCCCGTCGTACCTATTTCACACCCTAATGAACCTGCTGCATATCCTAACGTATGGCAGCCAACTTTTGTCTTTGACAATCGTCCTATCACTATTCACGATTCTGTCATGCTCCATGATTCTACTGCTGTAGCAGTGGCCAAAGGTTTTGTAATTCCACGGGATCAAACGTTCTTAGCTGATAGGTCGGATACTGATGCTATTAATAACTCATTGGCATTCAGTATCCAAGGTGCTGCTTCAGTTTCTGACATGGCACAACGTTTGAGTGCCAGAAATGTTGAGCTGAAAGTCTCAAGAAACCAAATCGGGGTCTTACAGCGACTGCTCAAATACTACAAACGAAAACACGTGGATTTGAAGCAGGAGAATACTCAGCTGAAAAAGATGATGTTATCTTACGCAGAATACTTGGGACCAAAGATGCTAGAAATGGAGACACTACAAAAATTATGGTCATTAGCGGCGACTCCAAGTTGCCGCTAATAAGGAAAAAGTTGCCGCTATTCACAAATACCGGCGACTCTTGGCTGCTATTTGGTGGTTGGTAGTAATTGGACGGTGAAGCTAAATACCGGCGACTTTCAAAGTTGCCGCTATTTGTATGTCATTAGCGGCAACATAGAGTTGCCGCTAATACCTTTTTTTTGGTCGGAAAAAATGGTTCAAAATGGTTCGAAGGTTGCCGCTATTGTATGTCATTAGCGGCGACTCTAAGTTGCCGCTAATGATAAAAGAAAATTGAAAAAATAAAAATAAAAAAAGTCAATAGCGGCAACTTAGAGTTGCCGCTATTGCTCTATCATTAGCGGCAACTGATAGTTGCCGCTATTTATCCAGCATTACCGGCGACATAATAAGAAAATTTAAAAAAAAATTGGAAAAGGTCAATAGCGGCAACATGAAGTTGCCGCTATTTGTCTGTAATTAGCGGCAACTTAGATGTTGCTGCTAATGAATTAAAAAATATAAACTTAATAGCGGCGACCCGTAGGTCGCCGCTATTTTAAAAAAAAAAAAAAAAAAAAAAAAAAAAAAAAAAAAAGAAGAAAACACACACATATATATATATATATATATATATATATATATATATATATATGCAAACACTACAAACTTGAACCAGGAAAGAAAAAATTGCAAAATAACATTATTCAAAAGCAAGAATACAAGAAAAATACACACACACACACATATATATATATATATATATGCAAACACTACACACTTGAACCAGGAAAGAAAAAACTGCAAAATAACATTATTCAAAAGCAAGAATACAAGAAAAATACATTACTTAAAAAAGGTCCTGTTCAAACAACTATATACCTCCTCATGGAGTAGAAGAGTGCAACTTTCTATTTAATCTTAGTCAATCAGCAATCAAGATTCAGTCAATTTTAAGCAACATAGAGCATGAAAGGATGAGGTAATAAAAGTATTTGTAATTTGATGAAAAAAATAATTTTACAAGCCAAGTTTTATCTGTATCTTTAAAAATAATATCCATAACCTACATTACACACACCACCACTTAGAACCGACAATTAAAAGTGAAAAGGAGTAATTTATCATGATTTATTACCTAAATACTGTTCTACATTTGACAGGGGTAGGCAGACAGAAGTTTCTTTGGCAAAGGTTACATGACTTTGGCTAAGAATTTGATTGCCATGGTAATACACAATCCAAAATATAAAATTACTTAAGCTTTTCAATTATATACCAAGGTACATATTAACTGCTAAATCACAAGGCTTGTCAACTAGTTTATAATAGACCAAGAAAGAGATGGGAGTAGACGGTGAGGGATTAGTCACGTAACTGATGTTCAGATGATATCAAGCATATAATTTGAAGAAAACATGCAGGTAACAACTTGAATGCCCAAAATTTTGGAAGCTAACCAAGATGTAAAGAACCAAAGCAGCCCAAAAGGTTATAAGAAGCCCTTTACTTATCCACTAAAGAAAAGGTCATTAGAAATTCTAAAAGACATGATTTATTACCTAAATCTTTCTTAGCTTGTTCTGTTTTCCCCTGTTCTTGCAATTTCATATATCGCTCATGAGCTTTCTGTTTCTCTATCTCCTCTCTGCATGATACACAAAAGTTGATAATAAATACAATTGCTTTACATGCAAATCTGTTCAAAGTATAAAACCAATTTGAACATCAGCCTACTCCTTAATTATTGGTTCCAAACAGATAAAGTAAAAAACAAAAAAACAAACAAACACTAGGTGTACTCATTTGAACCCAAAATTGCAGAGTCGGCTAATCTCATATCATATATGCACACACTTTGTACCCCTGATCTCATTTTGTTTGGCAAATGACAACCAAAATACACCCTGTATTTTTAAAACCTCAAACAACAGTAGCCAATTGACTACTTTCATGCTATATATATATTTTCCAGATAATTAACCATGAAACCCTTCTTTGTCGAAAGAAAATAACTTAATTATACAATACATACTACGAAAAAGATAACTTAGATTGCAATACGCACCCAAAGAGAACCCAACAAAACAAATCCAAAACCAAAACTCCGTAAATCAGGAAGCAACTAAACCTTTAAAGACGACAACACTTATTTCCCCAAAAATCACCAAGAATCAAATTATCTCAAATAAAGTCAAGAAGCCAAGAAAATAGAGAACAGACTATTACCTTGGATGCACTGCCTTTAGGCCATCCAAGGCCTAATCCTCCTCCACCGTTGCTGGACAAAAGATCAAAAATTTCTTCGTTATATATCTCCAAGACCATCTTCCTCCCCATCTCCAATAAAAATAACATGTACACTACAATTGCAAACCGTGTTCAACAAAAGCAAGAATCTCCTCAACATATATTTGACAAATTCCACAAGAACAAATTCAGTCCTTTCTTTGGGATTTTTTAAGAATATCTAATAAATCATAATCCTCTTTTATCTCACACTAGAATGCTTTATTGAACATGTTTATCTTATTCAAAGCTTGTGCTCCTATCCCACTTCAGCAAGCATGTTGACAATTATCACCAATCCTTGGTAGCAACATAGAAATTCATACTCTGTGATCAACTCAGAGATCATTTCAAAATTCACAAAACAACACAAATGACTTCTTCCTCCCAAATCCTAGGAATAAATTTAAAAATAAAAAATAAATAATAACTGAGTTGAAGCAATAGCATCAAATCTCCCCCCCTGTATGATTGCAGTGAAAATCAAAAAAACAAAAACAAAATATTACCTTAAACTAAGCATAGGAGAACAACAAATTGTTACTCTTCCCCAGGATCCAAGCATAGGAGAAATAGAATTAAATTGTTACTTGAAACCATAAGTTATGAACTATTCTAGTCTTAAATTGAATTTAACTTACCCATTGTTATTTGAGTCCTTTAGCGCCACAACTCCTTACACATCTTCCACTCGTGCCATCCTGTATACACTTACAAATGAAATATTGTTATATAACAATATTACTCTCTTGCAATGTTTACTCAACTTGATAAACATGTCAAGAGAGGTTCACTAACTCAAAGTTTTTAAACAAAAAACTAGTTGAAGTTGTTACCTTCTAACACAAACCAAATTTGTTATAATTTTTATAATATTAAGACAACTTCTTAACAAAGTATATACAAGAGCTCTCTCCAAGTTCTTAAACAAAAAACTATTTGAAGTTCTTACCCTCTAATACAAACCAAAATTGTTATAATCATTATAATATCAAAAGAAAGTCTTAAACAAAATACAACAAAAGCTCCCTCAAACGTTGCTTTCACTTGCTTGAGATCCATGAGAGTTCCCTCCAAGCCTAGGAATAATAGAATTCATATCATAATCAATAATCTTTCTAACAATTGCTTGATATGTGTGTGTGAAATTAAATAAATTAAAAAAAAAAAAAAGTGACAGGCAAAATTCTCTTACCCTCCGAAATGTTTTAGTAGCATATTCACTTGTGCTTGCAAAGCAGCTTGGGATGCTTTTGATTCCTCCATTTCAGCCTTCATGGCAGCTTTTGCTTCCTGCATTTCAGCCTTCATAGCAGCTTGTGCTTCCTGCATTTCAGCCTTCATAGCAACTTGTATTTCCTCCAACTTTTCACATTTCTCTAGTGATTCAGCTAGCTTCTTTTCAGTTTCTAGCTGTTGAGCCAAGCATTCATCATGGTGTTGTGTTGATGAGGAATTTAACCGGATAGGTATGGCACCACAACCCTGTCCTCTAACAAAACAAAACAAACTCAAGAACCTCGATAAATATATAAGACATTCCAGAACACTATATAAATTATATTTTTGCAGTCACTTATCTGAATCCATTAATTACAAGTCTTGAAAAAATAAAGGTTAATTGAGAAAGTTCAGTGAAACCTCTTCAACGCCCATTTGACATAACTACTAGTTTCTAATCGTACAATTAAGGAAACCCCATAAAATCCAGAAGACAAGAAGATACGGAAACACACACTAATATTTTTATGGAGAACTCATGGACAGAAAGAGCAAAAAGCACAAAGAGATATGGCCCAACATGTCATCAGAAAACTATAAAGGAAAAATGACCATAACAGGTCTCAAAATCTAGATTTTATAGGAAAAGCATCTATAGTGGCAGATGTATGCAGGTTCAGTAATTATCAAAGAAGAAAACACACACAAGAACAGAGCCAATGATCATCCCATTACTTCATGGAAAAGCCAAGCAAAGCCCAAATGGATATGTCAACTATGTGATCGTATGAGTGTGAGACCAGCCTATTCTTGCAGCTACCCCTGATTTGCTACCAGAAAAAGTGCCAGCGTTGCCTCAGATATTGCTGGACTTAACACATAGCATCTTGAAAGAACCCAAGACGCAATAGAGCAGCTGAGGAACAAAAGTGGCATTGGTCTTCCCTAGCGCCTCCAAGTCTTTATTTGAGTGGATATCAAGCAATTTTTATGCCTCCAAAAGATAAATATTTCATTTCCTTTTTATTCTTAAGAGTTATTTTATTTGCTTCCAAACTAAATTCTTAAATTCTTTTATTTTCTTTTCGTTGTTGCCAAAGTGGCACCAACCTGACCTACTAAATTCTTAAAAAAAAATAAAAAAATAAAGGTGAATTCCATAGCTTACCTTTTCTCTACATGATTGATCCTTATTGGTCATGCAATTGGGCAGCTAAATCTAGGCCATCGACATTGCTCACCTATGAAACAAAATTAGGTGCTCAAAGGTGGCTCAAATGTCATGCTGTACAACAACATTACAGCATTATGATGATTATGTTGGACTTTACCAAGCAAGTATGAAATAAGAGCCTAAGCTATATAAAAAAACTGGTAGGATTTCTGTAAATCAATACTGCACCTTGCCAGTAGACAAATTTGCATGATGAGAACACAAAAAGAGCTTTAGATGTGATACACATCGAGTATCAGCAATAGCCTATTTCATCAAAAACCGTCAAAACACAACTTGGCAATGTCATTCCATACAGTCAGACGCCCATGAGGAACTTTGTATCCCTTGGGTTCTTATACCTCCATTTAGGCAAAGGAAAACCATCATGTGCTTCCGATTCATATTTTTTACATAGCCCCATCAAAGTAAGGATGGTGAAACATTATTATCTCTCAAGTTTGCAAAAGAACAACCATCTCCAAAGATTAGAGCAGAAAGCATTGAGAAATTACCACATACAGTACACACATGAATCATTCCTCCCACAAATAAAGTAAGATTCCATATATTTTATAATTGATTCATGAAATTCAATTAGAATCAACAATAAAATCTAAGGACCTACCCTTGAAATCCCAATATCTAAACAAACTAAATATATCTCAATGGGCTCTCTCCGGTCTTAACGCATCTCAGTGAGTTCAATCTAGCATAAATAAAGAAAGAAGAAGTCCTACATGCAAGAACAACGTTTACGACAATAGAACAAATGGGAGATTAATCAAATACGTACACCACCTAGAAAATCACCAAAAGCAAAAGAAAGAATATGAAAAGCATCTCATTGAATTCAAATTAGCGACTAATACAAAACAATCACTTGAGAAAACAAGCAAAAATATAAAAACATCTTGAAGATCACCAATAATCATTAAAAAAAAAACAAACAAGGAAACCCCATATGAGGTAATTCAAAATTAGCCGAAAGATAAAATACCCACATAAAAAGACATCATTTCACCATCAAAGCCAATGTTCACAGAAAAGAAAACAACATATGCAAGCTCAACTCAAAATTACAGGGGACGAAAACAAAGACCCAGATCCATAAATAGCCCCAAAACACGAAAATACACAAAGACCCACGTACATACCAGGCGGATGTGCGTATGTGGGTCGGATCCGATTCGATTCGATCTAGGTCCGTCTATCTTCTCCTTCTCCTTCTTCTTCTTCCTCTTCCTGTCTTGTTGATTTCGTTGTTTCTCGGAGTGAGATCGAGAGAGAGAGTGAGAGTGAGAGAGAGTGATTTTATTTTGAGTCAGACTGTTTTTGAGACTTTGAGTCAGAAAACAAAAAAAAAAATTGGTATGAAAATTTCATAAAATTTCAGAAAATTAGCGCCAATTTCAGAGATGGCGCTAATTGCATTTGGTACAACCATTAGCGGCGACAACAGTTGCCGCTAATTATCTCAAATAGCGGCGATGCAATATGTCGCCGCTATTTAGGTATTTTTTTTTAATAAAAAAATTACACTTACAATTTTTGTTCTGCGGCGATGAAATGTTTTCGTAAATTTATACCCAGTGGCCCAGCACAATTGTAATGCCAACTCTGTCTACAAAAGAAAACAAACAGGGAAATAATCCATCATAACAAAATAACAACAGATTCACGGCGATAACACTGGCCACCGAAGAGAAAGACCCAAATCAGCGTTAACGCCATTTGGTTGTGCTTTAATTTCTTTTGGTTCCGAGCGGAAGAGAAGGAGCCAAATCAGCGTTAAAACCAAAAACAGAGAATTGCTAAAAAGAACAATTGTGCAGCAATAATAGAAACGGCAGAGACAGAGAATTGTGCAGCAATTTAATTTCAATTGTGCAGCAAGCCAAAAAGAACAAACAGAGAATTGCTAAAACCAAAAACAGAGACACAGGGAGAGATAGAGAACCTGCGTTAGAGAAAGAAAAGGAAAATAGAGAAGAAAGAATAAATGGATATGCCATCCGATGGTTTAAAATTTTAAAATTTTAGTGTTTCACTTAAAACGATGGTTTTAATATCAAATTTTATTTTGATATGCCATCCTACTTAAAGCTCTCCAATTATATTATATTATATTATAGACAAATGCTTGATTTTATTAAAAAGTTCATCCTCTAGCCATTTTAATCATAGGCGACATGGATCAAAAATATATTAATTTATTGTTTAAAGTCTATTAATTTTAAAATGGACTATGCCACCTAGGATTAAAATGGCCAAAAGATAGACTTTTTAATGAAGCCAAGCATTTCTCTATATTATATTATATTAGATATTAGATATTAGATTATATTAGATTAGATATTAGATTATATTATAAGTAAATAATTAATTATAAAATAATACAAAATCCAAAGATAATATAAGATCAATATAACTATGGCACTAAGATAATATAAAAAGCTTACAGTTTAGTTGAATGTTCGATCGAACCTAGAATTGTATCCAATTTGATCTATCAATTGATCATATCATGATCAATCGAACTAATTTATTAGGATCGATCGGATGTTTGTTTTTTTAATTTTTCTCTTGTAATATGTTTTTATTCTTATAATATTAACTAAAAATTTCTGTTTAATAAATTTTTATGATAAAGATCATTAAGTTGATAGTTATCTTATAATTAATTATAAAATAATACAAAATCCAAATATAATATAAGATCAATATAACTAAGACACTAAGATAATACAAAAAGCTTACAAACCTTCAATTATATCCAGTTTGATCTATCAATTGATCATATCACGATTAGTCGAACTAATTCACTGGGATCGATCGGATGTTTGATCGAACATTTAATCCTATCACGATCAATCGAACTAATTCATTAGGATCGATCGGATGTTTAATTGATCATTTGATCCTATCACGATCAATCGAACTAATTCACAATGATCGATCAAATGTTTGACCGATCATTTGATCATATCGTGATCAATCGAACTAATTCCTTAAGATCGATCAGATGTTTGATCGATCGTTTGATCCTATCACGATCAATCGAACTAATTTACCTGGATCGATCGGATGTTTGATCGATCATTTGATCTTATCACGATCAATCAAATTAATTCAGTAGGATCAATCGGATGTTTGATCAATAATTTGATCCTATCACGATCAATCGAATTAATTTAGTAAGATCAATTGAACATTTGATTCTATCAAGATCAATCGAGCTAATTCATTAGGATCGATCAGATGTTTGATCGAACATCTGATCATATCACGATTAATCGAACTAATTCATTAGGAGCGATCGAATGTTTAATCGATCATTTCAACATATCACGATCAATCAAACTAATTCATTTAGATCGATCGGATGTTTGATCGAACATTTGATCTTATCATGATCAATCGAACTAATTCATTAGGATCAATCGGATGTTCAATCAATCATTTGTTCTTATCATGATCAATCGAACTAATTCATTAGGATCAATCGGATGTTCGATCAATCATTTGTTCTTATCACGATCAATCGAACTAATTCATTAAGATCATATCACGATCAATCGAACTAATTCACCTGGATCGATCGATCATTTGATCCTACCACGATCAATTGAATTAATTCACCAAGATCCCTCGATTGTTTGATCAAACATTTAAATAAGAATAAGAATAAGAAATAGAAAACTTCAATAATAATTAATAGGAGAATTTGTTCTCTTTAAAAGGAAAAAATAAATATTGATTTTTTTTATAAAAAATACGAATAGAAAATAGAAAAAATTCACCAATAATTAATATAAAAGAAATAATGACATATTATTGGAGGTGAATTTTTGGTAAATAATCTTTTCTATTATATATGTAAGGTCAATAGCATTGCCCCAATATTTATAATTTAATTAATTAATTTTTTTTTTATTATTTTTTTTTTAGTGATAAATAGCGGCAACTTTATATCGCCGCTAATAGGCCAAGGATTTTTTTATTTGTTTTTTGTTTGGACGATTAGCGGCAACTACAAACATTGTTGCTATTGATCCTCCAATAGCGGCCACTTTTAAAGTTGCCGCTATTAGGTCCTCAATAGTGGCAACTTCATGTTGCCGCTACTAGGCCAAGTATTTTTTTTATTTTTTTTTTGTCTGGACGATTAGCGGCAACTATCAAAGTTGCCGCTATTCATACTCCAATAGCGGCAACATTGAACGTTGCCGCTATTAGGCCATTAATAGCGGCAACTTAAAGTGGCCGCTATTAGGCCAAGTATTTTCTTATTTGATTCTTGTCTGGACGATTAGCGGCAACTACGAAAGTTGCCGCTATTGATTCTCTAATAGCGGCAACTTTGAACGTTGCCGCTATTAGGCCCCCAATAGCGGCCACTTTATGTTGCCGCTATTAGCCCAAGTATTTTTTTTATTTGTTTTTTGTCTTGACGATTAGCGGCAACTACCAAAGTTGCCGCTATTGGTCCTGTAATAGCGGCAACTTTAAACGTTGTCGCTATTAGGCCCTCAATAGCGGCCACTTTATGTTGCCGCTATTAGGCCAAGTATTTTTTTATTTGATTTTTGTCTGGACGATTAGCGGCAACTACGATAGTTGCCGCTATTGATTCTCTAATAGCGGCAACTTTAAACGTTGCCGCTATTAGGCCCTCAATAGCGGCAACTTTATGTTGCCGCTATTAGGCCAAGTATTTTTTTATTTGTTTTTGTCTTGACGATTAGCGGCAACTACTAAAGTTGCCGCTATTGATCCTCTAATAGCGGCAAGTTTGGTAGTTGCCGCTAATCGTCAAGACAAAAAACAAATAAAAAAATACTTGCCCTAATAGCGGCAACATAAGGTGGCCGCTATTGAGGGCCTAATAGCGGCAACGTTTAAAGTTGCCGCTATTACAGGGTCAATAGCGGCAACTTTGGGAGTTGCCGCTAATCGTCAAGACAAAAAACAAATAAAAAAATACTTGCCCTAATAGCGGCAACATAAAGTTGCCGCTATTGAGGGCCTAATAGCGGCAACGTTTAAAGTTGCCGCTATTACAGGGTTAATAGCGGCAACTTTCGGAGTTGCCGCTAATCGTCAAGACAAAAAACAAATAAAAAAATACTTGCCCTAATAGCGGCAACATAAAGTTGCCGCTATTGCGGACCTAATAGCGGCAACTACCATAGTGGCCGCTATTGATCCTCTAATAGCGGCAACTTTTAAAGTTGCCGCTGTTGTGCTCCTAATAGCGGCAATAGATTGTTGCCACTAATTGTGTTTAAATAGCGGCAACTAAAATTGCCGCTATTGAGTGCCTAACAGCGGCAACTTGTTAATGTTGCCGCTGATGGGTAGTAAATAGCGGCAATATGGGTCGCCGCTATTAGTGTTGTTGCTAAATATCGTATGTTTTGGTATTTTGCGTCCGCGATTAGCGGCGACAATAAAGTCGCCGCTAATGGCCTCTCATTAGCGGCAACTTTTAGAAGTCGCCGCTAATAACCCCTCATTAGCGGCAACTTTTGGGTCGCCGCTAATAATTTGGTTGCTAATGACCAAATTTCTTGTAGTGAGAAGAATACCGAACGTCTCCAGCGACAGCACGAAAAACTCCGGGTCGATGTTCAGGGGTGTTGCAAGTCTCTCCGCACACGCTCTAGTCAGGTACCTCATTAGAAATAAATATTCTCTTTGATAATTCAATTATATAAATATATACGATTCTGCTCATACTAGGTTTTCTCTATGCAGAAATAATTTTCCTGGAGCAGCTCTGAGGAATCATCTGCTCATCTCATTATCACGTGTCTCTTTATGCAACAAATTCCTTTTTTTTTTTTTTAATTTTTTTTTTATGGACACTGGTATGTAATATTATAAGGAGCTTGTTCTCCAAACATTTCTTTTCGTAATCATTTAGTGCTCATTCAATGCTCATTATGAAATCATCCTGTCATTATAATAACTTCCTTTAAACAAACAATCTGTTTAACAAGTTAATCACTCAATAAAACATCTAAGTATGCACCATCACATGTTATCAACCTCTAAAATACTTTAATATCATTGAACATATATCTTATAAGAGAAATTTAGATCATGTCACTATATTATATCACTGTATTATATTGTCTTTCAACTCTTACCTTTATGCTTCAATTTACCTCAAGAATAATAATCCATTATCTTTACTTAGTAAAAGAAAATTATATCAAAAGCTTTGGCATGTAACTAAAATTTCTCATAATTTCATATCCACTAATGCCTCAAAATTTAAATATTATCCACAACCTAGGAGCACTAATTCATCCTCAAAACTTTAAGCATCACTTCAATATAATTTACCTCAATTATAGAAAACCTAACACCTTAAATTCTAAGAATCATCTCAAGGATTTCATGAATCGTACCTTAGAGTCATCACAATCATTTGAAAATATCAAAATCCTTAAACCACAACTTTATATCTCAAAATATCTTATAGATTCTAGGGTATACCTTATTTGCATTTATCCCTGCAATACTTAGGCATTCACTTCATGCCATTACGTAATCCTTATTCATCAATCCATATATTATAACATCAATCATAGTATTATTATTGTCATCGACCAAACCTTAGCCATTACCAAAAACTCATATAAACTATTATATCATTAATTCAGTTCAAGAATCATTTCACCACCGACCTCCATAAGACAATTTGTTACCAAGTCACTCACACAATTTGTCTCACAACCTAAATCAATAAAACCATTTTGTCACCAAATTAATTTCACAAATTAGCTCGCAACCTAAATCTATAAAATCATCATACGATTTTGAAATCATGATCAATAATCTTTTCTAAATCCTCGAGACACCTTAAAATATACCATTATCAATCGATACTCTAGAAAACTGCCGCAAATCCAAATAGGCAGATACTATAGATCACAACCTATCTATAAAATAAAAATTCATCTCCGTCATTAACATGATCACAATAATAAAATCCTCCAAATTAACCACACTAAGATGATTTTTGTTTTTGTTTTGTTTTTTTTTTTTTTTTTTTTTTTTTTTTTTTTTAACAAAAAATTAACCATTAGAAAAATGCTCATGCATCATTTATTAGAGACCATACAACAATGCACACTCTACTTGGCCGGAATGTGGCTTCTCATTAACCCCCCCAAATTTTTTTTTTTTTTTTTTTTTGAAAAGTCTGCCAGAACTTTATAACCTTTGCTCTGATACCAAAATTGTAACATCCCCAGCCCGTTAAGACTGAGTTTGCCACTTTTCTTCTTTTACAACAAAAGTTCTTGCAAAGATCTATAAGGTCTATCAGAGTACTTGATTTTAAAGGATACGAAAAATGTATAAAACATTATTCAAGAGATTTTATTACAAGCGAAATTAGAAAACATTAAACTTTAGTTGCGGAATATCATATCGTTACAATAACTTATATGAAAAGACTTTGAAAATTAATAATTATTCCCACCCCATTCCGGCCTCCTATTCCAGCATCCTTTCTACCTGAAAACAAGAAATAAAACTGAATGAGCCCAAAGGGGGCTCAGCAAGTAAAATCCATAACCATAAATAGTTTTACTCCTTGTTCTCAGTTTTGAAAATCGTTTTCGCAAATAAATATAATTCTAGCCATAATAATATCTGTATGTACGGTTGCATCTCCCGTAACATATACATACTATTACATCTAGTAATAGATCATCGTTGTAAATCATCTTTATAAATCATCATCATAATGCATCATTATAAATAATCTTTATAAATCATCTCTGTAAATCATCATAGCATATCATCGTTGAAAATATAGTATCATTTTCTCATAATAAGGCCCATGTACACTATTACCCCTGTGTACGAGGGTTGCGGGTCCTTGTGACCATGGCACTGAACTGTGGCCACAGCCATGCCCGACCGTCAATTAACTCTTTCTTGGTGCACTCAACGGTCTAGTTGATGGAATACCACCTTCTGGCATAGCCTCCTTCAGTGGTTTCGCCTCCATCCGAGTATCGGTACCGAACTCTCATCTTATCTTATCTTGGGGCCAAAAATACTCTCCTCCATACATGTGCCCTCATTTCATAAACATTTATCTCATCTCTTGTACTTTTCTTTGTACTTCTTTTGATGCATCTTAGGGCAACATGTAGGAGGGTTTATCATCATTTCTCAACTTTCTTTTCTCAAAATGGAAACCTTTTCAAATATAAACTTGTCGTACTTAGAAAGCGTTTAAAGAAATAGAAACTTTCTAGATAATTCATTTAGAAATCCTTCATGCATGCAACATAACTTCATAATACGTAAATAAAATAATCATTTACAATTTACTAAAGAATGAATAAATAGCATGACATGAAGTAACTTTAGAAGGGGTAGTGAATTTACTTACCTCTAGACTGAAGTTAAAAGTGGTATGAAGGAATCCAGTTGCTCCAATATGACTAACACCACTAGTATATCTTTTGAAACTAATTTCTAAAGTCCGCTATCTCTTGTGTTCTTTCTTTCTTGTAGCGCTTGGTCTCGCCCTTTCTCTCTCTGTTCTGAGTAAATACTCTTAGAAAGAAGAAAGACCGAGTAAAAAGCGGAAGAAGGAAGAATATATGCAAGAGATGGGAGAGGAGATGAGTTGTGAAAATTGTGAAGGAGAAGAGCTCTATTTATAGGAGAAAATCAAACACTATTCTACCTTCAATTTACAATTATACCCTCATTTTACTATTTCACCTACCACCTACTATTCCACCTACCACTTACTATTCTACCTACCACTTACTATTTCACCTACCACCTACTATTCCACCTACCACTTACTATTCTACCTACCACTTACTATTTCACCTACCACTTACTATTCCACCTACCACTTACTATTCTACCTACCAATTTCCAATTACCATTCATACAATATCATGAATTTCTCAAGAATTAACATCATTGCCTAATATGAATATAATCATAGCATCAAATTAATATCTCTAAAATAAGACTTTCAAAATCTGAGGTGCTACATATTTACTATCCTATTATTTCACCAATTACCATTCTCTAATTACCACTCTCATAAATTTCCCAAGAATTAAAATCCTTAGCTACAATGGATATTAAAATAACATCAGAATAATCTATTTAAATAGCTTTGAAAATTCTGGGGCACTACATCATTGATCTAATTTATTCATTCATATTTTTAATCTATTTAATATTATTTAAATAAGAGTTTTAAAATCTAGGTCGTTACATTCTACCCACCTTATTGGAATTTCGTCCCCGAAATTACGGCATTCAATTTATCACATAACCCCAATATGAGCGACTCAAATTTTACTGTAACGTCTAAGCCTTAGTCATATTTTACACTTAGGTACTACACTTTTATACAGTACCATGATTTATCTACCAACTCAAAACATCAATCGGAGCATTTAATAATATCACTTCTTATCTCCAAGGTATCCCTAAACTTTTGTAGTTTTGAACAATAGCCATATAAGTAATCATAAAATGTCATTTACCGTGTATATATATATGTACTTACCGAGTGATATATCCGGTTAGAATAAATGTGGATATTTGTCCTGCATTTCTCGTTCTAGTTCCCAAGAAGCTTCTTCTACGTCGTGATTACGCCAGAGAACCTTAACTAGAGCAATGGTTTTTGTTCTGAGTTTCTGTTCCTTTCGATCCAGAATTTGTACCGGTAGTTCCTCATACCTTAAATTTGCTTGAATCTGAAGTGGTTCAAAATCAATAACGTGCAGGGGATCATGTACATATCTTCTTAATGTTGATACATGGAACACGTCGTGCACCTCTGCTAGCTCAGATGGTAACTCAACTCGGTATGCTACTGGTCCTACAATTTCGGTTATTAAGAAGGGGCCAACATACCTTGGACTTAACTTTCCCTTTTTACCGAAACGCATCACGTCTTTCATTGGTGATACTTTCAGGAATACTTGATCGCCAACTTCAAAATTCACCAGGCGACGTCCTTTGTTAGCATAACTCTTTTGACGGCTTTGAGCTGTTAACATCCTTTTCCGAATTAATACCACCTTGTCTTTGGTGTCTTGGATTATCTCTGGTCCTACCAATTGCCTTTCACCAACTTTATCCCAATAAAGTGGCGATCTGCATTTGCGTCCATAGAGGGCTTCGTATGGTGCCATACCAATAGTTGCCTGGAAACTATTGTTATAAGCAAACTCGACAAAAGGTAATTATTGGATCCACTTAGTACTTTCCTTGACGAATCCAATTACCCTGCACTTTATTTTGGACAGACCAATTCTAATCCTATACTTAGTATTCATCAAGCTCGCAATTTGTGCTATGTGCAATTTTATCATATCATTAATTGTAGGTAATTCTATAATCATTTTCCTCCCTTAATTAATCACCGCCTAATACTTCACAACATTTTCTCAATCTCCTTATGATGAGCTAAGTATCATTATTTCCCTTTTTAGATCGCATTCACTATTTTTTTCTTATCAAGTCCTAGCAACATCAATTTCAAACAATTATTCGATCGCTAGTTCATACCTCAAAATGCCGTAGCCTTCTTCTCAAGCTCACTACGTTTCTTCGATTTTATTTAATCAGCGTTGTCAAAGTGGCTGTAAGACAATAATATTTTTCAACATCTCTATCTCTTAATATTCATGATCATGTACCACTAATATGATTATCATTTTCCTCAAAATATAGCTAGATATCAATCCTTATATGGTACCATGATTAGTTATTTGCTTAGGTACAACTGCTATAATTCTTTAAAGATAACAAAACAATCATATACTTATTTTAATTCTACATGACTATGCTAATGCTCATCCCTCAATGATGATAGTAATTCATTTATCCTTTCTCGTCCTGGTGTTTGTACCGACCAATCTTGCCCAAATGGTCGTGTACTTATATGACAAATCTTAGTGTATAATGCAGAAATGAATGAATGTGTAGCTCTAGAATCAAAGAGAGTACACGCAAGAGTACCAAATAGAGAAATGGTACCTGTCACTATATCATTGTTCGCTTCATCATTCTCATCGTCATCTACGGGGGTCAACGTATATACTCTCGCTTGAGCAGGCCTTCTTTGTTGGAAGTCATTCCTTTGTGCTCCAGCTTCCCCCGTAGTATTCATCGGACAATCCTTCTTAAAATGCCCCTTTTGACCACATCGAAAACAGCCGGTACTTTCGCTCCTGCAATCTCCAAAATGCATTCTTCCACATTTGGGACAAGCAACCTTCTGACTTCCTACAGGAGGAGGAAAAATCTTGTGGTCCGTCTGTTTGGAGCCAGTCCCTACGACAAATTGTTTGGATGGATAGGATGCCGGAGGCATTGACCGTTTCCTATGTTCGTAAGCTGCAGATGTCTCACGAATTGCCCTCTCAGCAAGGGATGCTACGTTTACTAATCGAGCATAGTTTTTGATCTCATGGCAGACAACTCTTTCCTTGATACGAGAGTTAAGGCCATTTTCAAAACGTTCTGTCTTTGATACTTCGTCAGGAATAAGATTAATACCAAACCTGGCTAACTCAGTGAATTTAATTGAGTATTGTTCCACTGACATAGTACCTTGCACCAAGTTCTGAAATTCAATAGCTCTTAACTGCTTTTGTGACCTTGGGAAATATTGCCTGTTGAATTCCTCAACAAACCTTTCCCACGTGATAACAACACCAGGTCCTATTAGCTCTACTTGGGACTTCCACCACTTAAGGGCTTCACCAGTTAGCCTTAATACGGTGTATGTCAACTTTTCCTCATTTGTACACTTGAGCGTGTCATGCAGCAGTTGGATATCTGAAATCCAAGCTTCAGCTACTGTATGTCCTTGAGTCCCATTGAAAGTACGAAACTGCTGATCAGTAAAGTCACGCATCGAGCAACCGATACGCTCGACTGGTGCAACAGGTTGAGACATCCGTGAAATTGCTTCCGTGAATTGCCTAGTAATATCTCCCATAAATTGGACTAATGTTGGGTGTACACCATCATGGAATGCTGGAGGCGAAGGTGGAGGTGGAGGTGGAGGTGGTATTTCATTGTTTTCATTATGAGGTGCTTCGCCTTCCTCAACGACAGGTACATCACGTCTTCGTACCATAATTCTGTACAAATTAATTAACGACTTATCTATATCAAAGCAAACAACAAAATCACTCAAACATGTAAATAACATAGTTGTGCTTCTATCGCTAATACTTTATTCTCAAACAAAAGTTTTTATAAAAAGTTATGAGTATTTTATTTAGTGAAGCTCTTGTGTTGTATACCCTAGTCTAGTATGATACTAACTTTCCCATAGAGCAAACCGCTCTGATACCATAATGTAACGCCCCGATATTTGAACTAGCAAATATCGAAGTCGTGACGCTGCAACTTTAGAAAATACAATCTTACAGCGGAGTATGTATATTTTTTTTTCTTTCTTCTATGACCTAGGAATAACTTACACAACACAGTTGAGCTGACTGAAATACCTCGAGGTGATATATTATTAAATAAAATGGAAACATGGTTTTCATTACAACATATGTACACACTAGGTGTACCAAATATATGCCACAGACGGCACCTAAATTAACATAGTAATATCTATTAAGTTTACACACATCACCATACATAATAAAAGCGATTAACATAAATGAGACTTGCTCCATAGAGTAAGCATAAATCCTGCAGCAGATGGTCTATCAACCATCAAAACCAGTAAAAGGACCATCGTCCTCACTTTCTATCCCTGCATCAAGATCTATGTAAAGATGACGTTATCATATTTACATAGGCAAACAAGTGAGTAATCTATTTTCCTAGATATAAAGACTAAAAAGACTAATTTGAACAAATAAGATTAAAGACTAAAATATATAATAATGAATAAGTTGTGAATGCAGCGTAATGACAGATTAGTTTGTGTTTTATGATAATCTTTCTTCAGACCTCTTCTCATGAGCTCTCAGCCCGCTTACGTCCGTTATGTCCCTCACACTTTAGAGGTTTACTTGTTTGGTGCTGGTAACTACACCGCCCCAGCTTAGTTATATATTAGGCCTTTTGGACGGTTATATACCCCCATCCACTGAGATACCGACAGTTCCTCGCGGCAATCCACCCAGCTTGTTCTTAAGGTGGCTATCTTATCAGCCCATTTTATTAGACACATTATGCAGTAGTTGTATTGCAAAATTATATCAATAAGACAAAATAAGAATTCCTATAACAATAAAACAAAGCTAGTACTCAGTAAGTATATCCATACTTACACTCCTTAGTGTAGTATTCTGCTCCACTTCTGCATATAATACATACATACAAACAATACTTAGTTCATTCTCCAATAATATCATTGTTTAAAGACACTCATCTTTTTATATTTATTTATTATCCGTCACTTCATCTTTACTTACTCATTTTATTATATTAATATAAAATAGTCATATATAACTAGTTAAATGACTGAATGTAAATGTTAAATGCATATTTCGGGGATGACCTCAAATAGTCTTTACCGCCAGAAATATGAACAGAAATTTAAATGACATAAAAGAAATGACTGAATGTAAATACTGTAAAGTAAATAATATATAGATAATATTATAAGTCCTTAATTGATTTTGTCCACTAACTCTTTATTATTAATTCACTTGTTCCATTACTTTATTTTACATTATACGCTTTATTGGGTCTTTAAACAATTAAATGAGGACAAGTAATAAAAGCAATAAATCATGATATTTATACATGAAACACTTACCCAATAATCCTTTAGAAGTAAAACTCCACCAAATCTTCTCTAGGTAGCTAGTTTTAGAAAAACGCTTGAACACTACAAGAAAGATCTAGGCTATATGGTATTTGAGTAGAACTAAGAAATAAAATGAAAGGAGGAGCAAACAATTTTACTTGTTCTAAGATTGTAAAAACTCAAGTGAAAGTGAATTTAGCTATAGGCTCTATTTATAAGAGAATGGATGGTTATGATTTATTTTTACACATTTGATCTAAGGGTTGAGATGTATTTAATCAAAAGAATGAACCTAGTCCATATTTCATGCTCTATACCAATTGATATTTTCGTCCAAAATGAGGGCAGTGTATTCCGATCCATTTTTCAATGTCCAAACATACTCCGATTGACATGAAATTTTGAGAGTAGATAGAGGACTCCGAGACAAACAGTTTATATTTTTGGTTCGACTTCATCCGAGTTCGTTTGAGTCTATTTTTGGCCTGTACAAAGTTTTCTATTCAACTTAGGCTTTAATCTATTTGCATTCCCACTTGGCCACTTGCCTTATTAAATCATTATAATCATGATATTTACTATAATCATCATTACTAGAAGACTTTAAGCTTTCAACAAAGGTGTCTAGCCTTGGTATCTTTCTTAAGCAGTTTTAATCTCATTTAGACAGTATGAAAATTAAGACACTGCTTTTTAGGCTAAAAACTGAAAAGCTTCAAATTAATTTCTAACTTCACTAAACACCAATATAAATAATTTATTTACTAGATTGGGTTTAATTATGCCCATAAACATATTAATGAAGCTAAATTTTTGAATTGAAGTGATATACAAAAGATGTCAAAAATCAATGTAATATACCTTTAACACTAAATAGTTATTTAATATCATTAATCCACATATCATTGATCTAATTTATTCATTCATATTTTTAATCTATTTAATATTATTTAAATAAGAGTTTTAAAATCTAGGTCGTTACAACATTAGCATATAATTGCGGTTTCATGACCAAATTACCAATAAGGACATTTCTTTATAACAGTAAAATAACTAACATTGTCTATAAGCCTCAATTTTTAACACATATGCAAATAAAAGTATGACTTATAATTTGACATAACTTTGAGTTTTTTACTTAGGCAATTATATATTACTATATTACTTGTTTCTATATGCTTTTTTGTTTTTGTATTTTTTTTTTTTGAAACATATTCCAAACAGACATATAATAAAAAATAAAAGAACAATCCATCAAATTAAACTAGTAATGAGAGAAAATTTTTAAAAAAAAAATTAAAAAAAAATCACAAATTATCACTGTTTATTACCCATTATATATATATATATATATATATATATATATATATATATATATATATCACAAACTGTTACAGTGCAACTGTTACAGTGCAATACCCATGAAAAAATAAAAATAAAAATCCATCACAAATTGTTACTGTACAGTACCTTTAAAAAAAAAAAGCCATAAAAAATCGTTACTGTGCACATTACTATGCAGTGCACAATGACCTGAGAAAAATCATCATCTTAGTCACTCTACAGTATATTTTTTTTTAAAGAAAAAGCCTCGCACGCTTACTGTACACGCAATATCACATTACTGTGCGTGTACAGTGATCTATCATTGCATACTATGATGGATTGCAGATCACTATGCATGCACGGTAATCTAAATAAAATTTTGAAAAAAAAAATCACAACTTTACTCTGTAGAAATGGTCGAAGAACATAAACGCATATATAAAAAGGCATAGTAATCATACAAACCACATAAAATAACACTGAATACTAAACAGTGAAAAGTTTTACAAAAGCAAATGAGTTATATGGAGAGAAAGAAAATATTAAGGTGAGATTATTACTTGGTAGAGGGCAGAGAGATGGACAACAGCGACGCACACTGCTACAGGGCGGAGAAAGGATGAACGAGACAGAGAGGATGAAGAAAAAAAAGAAAGGAAAAGAAGGGTTTTAATATATTTTAGATGGGTATTCTTGTTATTTTTTTCATTCCCGCTCAAAAAAGGTAACTATTGCACCAAATATCTTTTTAATAGAAATCGCGATTTTGTTTTAAATTCGCACTTTTTCAAATAAGCACCCTCTAATCAGTTTATGGAAATCGCAGATTTTTTTGCAATTTTAAAATTTGCATTTTTAAAATCGCAATCCTAAACACCCTAAAATTGCGATTTGGTTTAAAATCATAGATTATTTTTTAAAAAACACACTCCCAAACGCACCCTATATATGATTTTTCCTTTATATATATATATATATATATATATATATATATATATATATAGCAAAACCCATCTTTTTTTCCCCTCTTTCTACATTTTCCATTTACATAAATGCTTTATCACTAGATCGAACACTTGCAAAAGATCTTTCTACATTTATCCTTCTTTTTATTGGGAGCAAGTGCTGTCTGATTCTTTAATTTTTACATGATATTTTATTTCTTTCTATTCCTTCTGTCTATGATTGACAAACCCTCTCTCTATGAAAGGAAAAAAAAAAAATTAGAAAAATTTGCAGCATAAATTTTTAGATTAATCTTTTTAAATTTTCATTAATTTTGACGTTGTCGCTAAACTTTAGCCCGGCCAACCCCAACCATAGGATTGGTTTTCGAACCACCCTACCTTTTTTTTTTTTTTTTTTTTCATTTTTTAATTATACTTTTTACAATTTCATTATAATATCCAAACATATTTTCAAATATCTGTTTCCTCAATATTCACAATTAAAAAAAAAAAAAAATACACTTATCAAGCCTAACTCTACACGAAACTCGCTCAAAGGCTGAAAATACAATATTCAAAAAAAGACCGTGTACTTGTTTTCTTTTTTAACTAAGCAGTAGTACTGTAGGCTGTCTCCTTATTTATTTATACAAAGTAAATCTAAGCAAAAAGATTTGGGGTGATATGACTGTTACGAGGGTACAAACACGTCATAATGCCTATTTGCCCCCGAAATCAAACCCTCACCACTTTATTATCTACCGAACCCACTTAATCATAGATTATCATTTAATTAACTAATTAATTTCCGACAGCAAACTTGTTTTCTCTTACATCTGTTTGCTCAGTTTTGTACACTCTTTCTCTTCTCTTTTAAGAAAGAAAAAACCATTGGTGGCTTTGTGCCTGGTTCTGCGTGAGATGTCAACATCACTCCAAACCACGACAACCTTGAAAGAGAGAGAAGCAAACAAATTATTCTTCTTCTTCTTCTTCACCTCCACAGTGCTTGTGCAAAGTAGGGTTTGTTTCAGATTTTTGGCTAAATTTGGCAAAATGCGGCTTTTTAATTATATATACTCTATTTTAGCAAAACCCATGTTTCTTTTCCTTTTTCCCCCATTTTCCATTTACAGAAATGCTTTATGATCAGTAGAACACTTGCAGAAGATCTGCAGAATCGAAAGATTTTTGTGTCTGAAGAGGTAGATAGAATTTTATCTCTCTTTTTTTTTTTTTTTTTTAGGAGCAAGTGCAGTGTGATTCTTAAATTTTACAACATCCTCTCTCTCTTTCGTTTTTTTTTTTTTTTTTGGTAGAAAACGACCGTGGACTGATAAATTGGCTTGTTTGATGTAAAGGGTCGGATTTTCCCAGAAAATGATGAGAAAGAAAATTCCTGATCAAGAAGATTTACAGGACAAGGGCTGAGCTCTAATGGCTCTCTGTGTTTTCTCAAGGTTTCTCTCTCTCTCATGCATCTTTCTACTTATAGAAACAGGTTTTATATACTTATAACAAAAGATGTCACTGTGTATGCATTTAGATCGTTTTATTCATGCATTCTCCGATGGTTTCATCAGTTTGTGTGTGTGAAAGAGATATGGTTTGGCCAGCTGCTCAAAATAAAGAGCCATTAAGCAACAAGACTGAACATACTAGACTGATTGAAAAATATGTACTATGACGCATCAAATAAAGAAGAAAAAGTACTAAAATAAAGTGCAACAATTAATCTAGGAAAAACTCTAATTACATTTGCCCTATCGCTATAGAAAAACATAATTGGAACTCACTAAATTTATTGATAAAGTCTAATTTCACATAATAAAGAAACTTTAGACTAACAAATCAATCAACATGGTTGTACTGTTATTTGACTAACAGATACCACCTTTAGACTTGTAATGTCAATGTGTGGAGAAAATTCAAAGTGCGTACAATCTATTATGAAGTAGTTGAGATAATCAATATTATTTTTGTTTGAGAAGAAAGAACATAATTATTCTACTCTACATGATAAACCAGTAAGAACAGAAGTAAAACAACCACATTGAGAATTAGTCAAATAATACATGCAAAATAGAGAGAATTAGTAAGTTGTTTGTTTATAAATTTATTGTCTTGTTTGGGAGAGAATTTCTTTAAAAGGCCTGAATATTTTGTTGTTCGTAATGAACAAACAAACACGCAAGAAAACACACCCAACAAATAAACAATCACTCAAGCAACCGCTAGCACCAACAAAGGAAATTCAAATCACCCAAACGGCTAGCATCAACAAGGCAAGAAATTTATTACTTTTCACGTGCATGTCATCCACATACACCTTCATATTCCTTCCGATCATATTTTTGAACATTTTACTTACCCGTCTCTGGTACGTAGTCCCTGCATTTTTTAGCCCGAATAGCATGCCTTTGTAGCAATACAATCCCAGATCAGTTATAAACGTGGTCTTTTCTCGGTTAGCCTCATACATATAGATCTGATCGTACCCCGAGAATGCGTCCATAAAACTAAGGAGATCATGCCTTGCTATTGAATCGACCAAAAACCAATTCGAGAAAGCGGGAAACTGTCTTTCGAACATATCTTGTTCAAATACGTAAAATCCACGTACATCCTCCATTTGGCTTTGGGCTTCTTTACCAGCACTATATTAGCAAGCCAGGTGACATACTAGGCTTCCTCAATAAATCCTACTTGGAGCAACTTCTCCACTTCGTCCACTATTGCTTGATTTCATTCGGGAGCGAAATTTCTTCTTTTTTGCTTCACAAGTCCTACTATTGGGTCAACATTCAACTAACAAACGATTACCAAGGGATCTATTCCCGGCATATCCTTGTGAGACTATTGAACACTGCTTTATTAGTTGTGTCAGAGCATTAATTGTGTCATTAAGTCTCTTAAGAATGATTTTTGCTGGTTTCATTCTTTTGTTTATGGGGCTAACAAAGGTGTGGATAGGAAGTTGCTTTGGTCCAATCTAGGTTCTATGAAAGTGAAAGTTGCAAATAATCCTTGGATGATTTGTGGGGATTTTAATGTTGTGAAGAACTTGGCTGAGAAGTGGGGCTCTGATAGGTTGAATTCTTATGAAGTGGAGTTTGGTCAGTGTTTAAATGATCTTGAGGTCTTGGATCTCAACTTTAGTGGCTGCTTTCACACTTGGACCAACAAAAGTGAGGAACCTCGATTTGTGGCAAGGAAGCTTGATAGGGTTTTGGAAAATGAGCATTGGATGAGCTCCTTTGGCAAGACTATTGTGGAATTTCATTTTGGAGGCATTTTAGATCATTCTCCTGCAGTTATTTTAGTAGGTATTCTTCAAAGTTTTGGACCTAAACCTTTTAAATTCTATAACTATTGGCTGGAGGATAAAGGTTTCTTAGATTGGGCTAAGGAAGGCTGGAATATTCAGGTTGCTGGGGTTCCTATGTATCAGTTGTATGTGAAACTCAGATCTATGAAGGCTGTGTTGAACAAGCAAAATCTGGTTTGTTTTGGGAACTTGAAGCAGAGAGTAATGCAGGCTCGTGACAACCTTGATTTAGCTCAAAAAGATGTTATTGCGTCTTTTGGAAGGGCTGACTGTTTGCTTAAGGAGAGGGAGTGTCTTCATGCTTATGTTTCCCTAATAGAAGATGAGGAATCTTTTTTAAAGCAAAAGGCTAGGAATCAATGGCTGCAATCAGGGGATCAGAATAACAGTTTTTTTCATCGTTCTCTCAAGGTGTAGCATGCAAAGAATACCATTACTCATTTGTGGGATGTGTAAGGTAATAAAGTGGTTGATGTGGAGCAAATCAAGCAGGTGGCTGAGAATTTTTACAAAAAGTTGTTGGGTACTAATCAGATCGACTTCAATGAGACTAAGACAGCTTATTCCTGTGGCTATTTCTGCTAGAAAGGCAGCTTTGTTGGAGAGGGAAGTTACCTCAGAAGAAATTAGAGACACCTTGTTCCACATGAAAGCAAATAAGGCCCTTGGACCTGATGGCTTTTATACTGATTTCTTCAATTCTACTTGGTCTATTGTTGGAAAGGAGGTGGTGGCAGCCATTAAAGGTTTTTTTTGGTTCTGGTTTGCTACTTAAAGAAGTGAATGCCACTATTCTTACTTTGGTTCCTAAGAAGGTGAACCTTTCTGCTATGGGGGACTTCAAACCTATAGCTTGCTACAATGTCCTTTACAAATGTATTACCAAGATAATTTCTAATATGATGTTACCTCTGTTGGCTGATTTAGTAAGCATGAATCAGTCTGCTTTTATTCCCTCTAGAAGTATCTATGAAAATGTCTTGCTGGCTCAGGAAATTGTTAGAAATTACCATAAAGGAAAAGGGAATCCTAGATGTACTTTGAAGATTGATATCATGAAGGCATATGATTTAGTGAACTGGGATTTCATGATTCATTGTCTATACTGTTTTGACTTTACAGCAAAATTCCTAGGTTGGATCAAGGAGTGTATTACCTCTCCTAAGTTTTCTGTATGCCTAAATGGTACTTTGGTTGGATATTTTGAAGGGAAGAAGGGGTTGAAGCAGGGTGGCCCTTTGTCTTCTTATTTGTTTGTCCTAACTATGGAGGTCTTCTCTAGGATAATGGCTGATCATACAGGTGCTATCTTAGGTTTCATGTTTCATCCTAAATACTTGAAAATGAAGCTTACTCATCTTTGCTTTGCAGATGATTTACGTATGTTCTCTGAAGCTAGGTTGGGATCTAGTAATATCATTAAAGCTGCTTTGGCTGAGTTTGAGGAGCTTTCTGGTCTAAAGGCCAACCCTTCAAAGAGTTCTTTCTACTGTTCTGGAATTTTAGAGAGGATTAAGCAAAGTCTAATGGAAGAATTGCAGATGAAGAAGGTCATCTACCTATGAGATACCTTAGGGTTCCCTTCATTTCTTCTAGACTTTTTGCAGCAGATTGTGAGGTATTGTTGGACAGAATTACCGGTCGCATTGATTCTTGGTTGTCTAGGAGTCTCTCTTATGCAGGCAGACTCCAATTGCTTTCTTTTATTTTGTCTAGCCTGCAAGTCTATTGTATAGGCATCTTTATTCTCCCCAAGAAAATTCTTAAGGCTATTGAGCAAAAGTTAAATAGGTTTCTTTGGAATGAGAAGGATGTAGGGGCTGCAAAGGCTAGTGTCTTGGACTAATGTATATTTTCCTAAGAAGGAGGGTGGTTTGGTTTTGAAGAGGTTAGAAATCTGGAATCAAACCTCTATGCTTAGACATATTTGGAGCCTTTTTGCTAGTTCTGGTTCCCTTTGGGTGGCCTGGATTAAAGATAAGTTTTTGACAAAAAAGAGCTACTGGAGTGTTGGCATCCCTCAAAATTGTTCTTGGTGCTAGAGGAAGTTACTCAAATTGAGGGATGTTGCCAAAAGATTCTTGAGGTTTGAGGGGGTGAAAATATTCATCTATGGATGGATTTTTGGCGTCCTTCTGGAATCTTGTTGCAGAAATATGGGTATAGGGCTGTTTATGATGCTCAAAGTAGTGTGGAGGCTAAACTTTCCTTTGTTATTCATAATGGGGATTGGTTATGGAGGCCAACTAGATTTGTGGCTTTGGTGGAAATACAAGCAAGGCTCCCTGAAATCAATTTTGTTCCTAGCGATAAACCTATTTGGACTGCTTCAAGGAAAGGTACCTATCTAAGTTCAGATACTTGAGAGTTTCTAAGGGAGAAAAATGAGCAGATTGGTTGGTGGAAGCTGGTTTGGTTCCCTCTTGCTATCTCTAAGCAAGCTTTTATTTTATGGCTTGTTATGAAGGATAGGCTGGTTACAGGGGATAGTTTGCTGAATTGGGGATAGAAAGGTGATGTCCAATGCTTGTTCTGAAGAAATCAAATAGAGAGCATTGACCATTTATTCTTTGAGTGCAGTTTTTGTTGTAGAATTTGGAGGTTTTTTATGCTTTGTTTTAAAGTTGCTAATCCCCCTGTGATATGGGAAAGATCTTCTGCAGCTAGGATGCAGTAATTGAGGATGTAAATCACTTAAAAACCTGCTTTGTCGTCTGGTTTTGGGCTCTGCAGTGTACAATTTGTGATACACTCGAAATGAGCTTAAGCATCCAGGTAAGCCAAACATAGAGCAGTAGATTTTGAAGAATATTCTTTGGGAAGTTCGAACCAGAATTGTTGGAAGATGAATGTTTCCAAAGACTAGGGAGAATCTTGTTTTGTGTTCTTTGCAGAATTTGCCTGCAAACTTGGTTTTGTTGTAGGTTCTGCAGTTTGGTTTCTAGTCTTCTTGGTAATAGAATTTAGAATGCGGATATAATATGAAATAAATGAAAGAGAGAACGACACATAGATTAAGGTGGTTCCGCATATAACCTATATCCACACATTAAAGCCCTATAGGCTACATATTTCCTTGATTTATGATCTATTTATAGAGCTTTAACATAATTTTAAATGCAAAACAAATCCCTTGAATTAAGGGTAATTAATAACAAATCAAATCAACATTAACCACAAATCAAATCCTCATTAATCAAAAGGATTTATATCCTTAACACTTGGTTATTTCTAGTCCTCTGTGAGGACTTGTAACTGGATATTTTGTTGGTTGGTTTTGAGTTTTGAGCTTAATGAAATTTTTTATTCATCCAAAAAAAAAAAAAAAAAAAAAAGGGAAGTCATATAGAGTACAATTTACAACTAAAAGTCTGGTTCTAACATTGAGGATGGATGAGGAGGATGGAGTACTTGAACAGTTTCTAGCTTTTTTATTTTGTCAATGCAAATGATCGAGGCTTTCATGGGTGGTGTAGGAGATTGTGGAAAAGAAGGAATCCATTATTATTTGGCTTCACCCCTTTTTTCTGCTTTCTCTTCCATTTTTGCTGGGGTTAGCTCTAGAAAGAGATGGTTGTTAGAGTAGAAATTAACCAGAATCTATCTAACTTAAAATTCTGGTAACTTTTCCCAGTAATTCCTAAGTTTATTATTCTTAATCAATAATAGTGGTCAAACAATTAATTGTGGATTAAAATCCTTTTGTTTAGATTTCATGACAACTTCATGTAACTAGCAGGATGTTATATATTGTTCTAACTTGTGCATTTACGCACTCCATAAAGCCTCTGACCCCATGCAATTGATATGTAGATAACCTACTGGAGTGACAATCATATGGCTAATATTTACAATTCTTCTCTGTCAATTGTTCTACCAAAGAGATAAATCTAGCTTCTCATGCCGTTGTTTTGTCTATGTCACTCTAGTTGCATGCATATTCACTTACTAATCATGCATATAGCTTTGAAAGTGTAAATTGTTCCCCCTTATCGAATTGCAGGTTCGTTGGTAGCTAGTGATCATTGGTTGCAAAGATAATGGACATGAAATATTTATCAAACAAACCCTTAAATAAGGATCAAACTCTTCAAAGGTATAGTACCAAGTAACCGATATTTTAGTCCTCGGATTCCAGCCTTTATTTCCATATAGTACGTGTCTTAGATATGTGAAATTGTTTTGCAGATATTGGGTTGTTTGGCTACTGTAACTTTCTTTGGCATGAGTATTATGGAGGAGAAGAAAGATCAATTAATTCATCCTGCATTGGGATATGATGTATGCAATATATTCCACGCAGTATTATTTTTATACTTTGTGTTCGAATTAATATAATTTAAATTATTAAATTCATTATTTTTTATCAGCTTAAATTTTTGGGATAAGTAGTGATCATTTTAATAAGTTAATGCATTTAAGGAGTTTGGAGATTTTAGCTGGACAAAAGAAAGTTTGTTTAAGCAAAAATCATTTTCCTTGACCGGGTGAGTTGGGATGCAACTCCTTGGACGATAGAAGCAAAATTGTTTCTATTTTTCGAATTAGTTTCCAAGGCTTCTTAGGGTTCATTGAGGTCTTATCCTATTAACATTGAGGCTCTTGAGGGGCTGTTCCTCGTAGAATTCCTTCTATTTAATGCAAAGAATTGGCTAAGGACATCTCTGAGGAGGAGATTAAATCTGCTTTGTTATCCTTAAACAACAACAAAGCTCCTAGTCTGAATGGTTTTAATGCCCAGTTCTTTAAAAAGTCTTTTGTTTTAAAGGGCCAATTTCTTAGTAGGTCGGAACGTCATTGCAGTGGTGAAATCTTTCTTTTGCTCGGATAGACTACTTAGAGAGATTAAAATGTTGTGAATAGACTTGTGAGTATTGAGTCCCACATTGAAAAAATATAAAAGAAAAGAGTACTTAATATCTAAGTGGTCGTTAGCCCATTAGTTTAGGCTTTTGGGTTAGAGTTGTATTAAATTATGTATATTAATGTATTCTTGGTAAAAACTCCATAATCGCTGAGATGAGTGTCTGGACGCGTCGGGTTTAGAGTTGTGTCTGCCATCTACAACTCTTGACGCGAGACACTCTTGAAAATGTAAAAAGACTCACAAGCGATGGGGAGATTGTTGTGAATGCACTTGTGAGTGTTGAGTCTCACATTGAGAAAATATAAAAGAAAATAGTACTTAATATAACTAAGTGGACCTTAGCCCATTAGTTTAGACTTTTAGGCTAGAGCTTAGAGTTGTGTTCAATTATGTATATTAATGTTCTCTAGGTAAAAGCTCTATAATCGCTTCATCTCCCAACATAAAAGTCATCCCTAATTGAAAGACTCTCAATCTATATCTTGTTGTAATACGATTTATATTTAAGTACATGGATCTTGCTTACATTCTGTTAGTTTAAGCAATAGTCAAGATTGAATCTCTCAAAATCTTTCTTCATTTTCTCTCTCCTATTAAAAGCTTCTAAAAATAAGTTAACTTTAAGATTCAATCTTAATCGTTGCTTACATTACAACATGCTTTTTGTTATTTTAATAACAGGATGTAAGCCAAATCCTTAAGTGCATAGCTTTTGCATTGTGCTTGGTGATATTGTTGGAAAGCAAGGAACAACTTTTATTAGTGGAAGGCAGATTGGGGACACTATCCTTCTAACTAGCCCTAGGTGTGATTTGAAGGTTGATTTCATAAAGACTATTATTCTATGAGATGGAATTTGTCATGGCACTTTTAAGGGTTGTTGGATTCACTTAATTAGGTTATGGGATGGTGGATTAAGTAATATATCACTACACTTAATTAGATTCTCACTTTGTATTACTGGTGAGCTTAAGGGATTCTTTTTTATGTAAGGACCTCTGTTTGTCTTCCCAATAAAGAGTGTAATTCAAATCTTCTCAGAATTAAAAGTTTGTAGAAAGTTATGCTACTAGGGAATTATTCTTGGTCTTGGAGAAAGATTGTTTTAATTCTTTAGCTTTACCATCTGGTGCCTATTCTGATAATGTATGTGATTTTGATGCCTATTAATAGAATAATATTATAAATTACTCTTGTGTTCCTCTTATGTCACTTTAAAAGTGATGTGGCCTCTAAAATTATCATTGGGCTTGTGATTAATCATTATAGAATTTTGATCAAATTGTGATTTTAAAAGCCACTCCATTCAGTGACACAAGAGTGATTTATAGAATTACTCGTATTAATATATTGACTAATAATTTGAAGTACTCTTCAAATTATCCTCTGATTTGAAGCTGCATAAGTGAGAAGTTGAACAAATAGTAAAGCTTTCTCACCATGACGGACCAATACCACATGTTTATAGAAACCATAGCATCTGCAACATTGTGATTGTGCTCAAGAAAACTCTATACTATGCAAAACAATTGCTTTTCTCATATATTATTTAGTCTTACATTTGTTCCCACACTTCCAATTAAAGACATTCATATCCCTCCTCACTGAACCTACAAACCCTAAACTTTTTTCTTTTTTTTTGTGGGTTCAAACCCTAAACTTTTATCCTCTGATGTATTCTTTTGTTCAATGTCATAATGTAACCCAAAATGTATGTAATGCATGTATGGTACTTGGAATTGATGTGTAATAGATTATATATGATATGCACAGGAATTTATGTGGTTTCTTTTATGTTGATTGGGGAAGACGATTAGGTAAAAATTTATTTACAAAAGATGCAGTACATTAAAAGTCAAAACTTAATAAATCCAGTGTTTAACAAAGAGTTCATTTTATCATTAATGACATTTCTTGCATTGTGTTCCTCCCTCTCTTTTTCTCTAGTACGGTTGTTGTAAGAGCTTTTTCATACTCAGAAAACAAAAATAAATATCAATGTACAATAGTTGTTTTAAGTCTTCTCCACAAATTCAAAGTAGACTAGGATTGCATTTAATGCTCTGACTTTGTTGCTCTCCGCTGTTGATTAGGTGCGCAACACAATCAAAATCCTTTTTCTTTTTTTTTTTTTTTTTGGGTAACAAACCAACGTTCATTCAAACATGTAAACAGAAAAGAAAGAAATGCAAGCTTACTTAATTAAACCCCAAACCGGACAGATCTCAAAAACAGGAATGAGATCATAAAGGAAAAAAAAAAAAAAAAAAAGATACGAATGCAGTCCAAGAAAATCCTTGCTGCGGCGCATACTGGTGATGAATACTACCATCGGGAGTACGAATACCCCTATCAAACATGTAAACAGGCTTCCTAAAAAACATGGAGATTTAGATGAAAAGTAACTGTGGAAAAAAGGTTTCCAAAAAGAAACCAAAGAGAAAAAGAAAAAAGATCAACTTCAATGAGTTCCATCTAGTTCGAGTTAAACAATAAGCAACACAACAACATAAAGTTACAGAAATCTTATATTCTCCTCTTGTAGGTTGAAAGAAGATATTTTCACCAAAATTGACTATGGGGTGTTCCAATTATGTGCAAATCACAAAAAGTGCCCCCATCTAGCTACTTAGTGAACGACATAAATAGTATTAGGTTATGTGAATACCTTTACATACACGTAATGGAATACATTGTTAGATTTTGAGGGAATCTAAACCCTTTAGATTTGTTGAAAGGAGCTTAAAACCTTTTCAAACACAAGGTTTTGATTAATTTTCTGCTTACTTTATTCATAACATAATGGCCTTTAAATAGGCAAGCTATTACAATATTTTCTAGGGCTTAGACATCAGCTCTTATTGGAATATAAAATAGGGTTGAGTCATCAAGACTCTTACATGGAATAAAAAAAAGACTAGCAAATAAAAATAAACACAATAAAATACTCTACCGAATCGTATATTTTAATATATCATAATATTAATAATTGTTCCACATAAACTCCATTCTTGTAACATTTATTTTCCCTTGAAGACGTCATTGTCCTCAAGGACGAAATTTGTAAAGCGTGATATAAAATCAGCCATTATCAAAGAACATCTCTTCTTCCACATGTTCTTGGTCAATTACTTTCAATCTCTCTCTTTGCTTATGGATTTGGCTCTGTTGCATGAACGGAGTTAGTTGTTGAAGATTTTCTAAAAGTTGTATCTTTTGGTATAATTCTGCCTTGAAGTCCGCCTGATGGTGTTGATGTTTGATTACATGAGCCACCTCCAATATCAGAAATACTTGTGGCAGATAACCTTCCACAAAATCCTAAGAAAGTGCCATGTTAATTTCCATGCCTATTTCGTTGTCTCCACCAGACATGTTACTTTCACCACTAGGCCTTGCAGAAGATTTGGATGAGAAATTTGCTGACCAAGAGCCTCTGTTTGATCTAGCTAAAGCCATTGTAAAATCTGGCTCGTTTGGATGGACATCATCAAAAATATGAGCTTGATCGTCATAACACATAGTCGTTTGCCGATTAATAGATGTTAACCGAAGTTGACTAGGCAAGTGGGTCTGTGTAGCTATGGCCAAGGAAGGTCGTGAAGGTGTCGAATGGGGTGGTGTTTGGGGTTGTTCGCAAAGAACTCCATCCAATTTGGCATTAGCTTCTTCCATCTTCATAATCATACATTTCACCATGTTTTGAAGTTGATCAATTTGTTGCTCCAAACGATCCATTATTTGATCTGTTATCAAACTTGGCTCTGATACCAATGTTTCATGAATACCTTTACATACACGCAACGGAATAGATTGTTAGCTTTTGAAGGAACTTAAATCTTTTAGATTTGTTGAAGCGAACCTAAAACCTTTTTAAGCACAAGGTTTGGATTAATTTTCTGCTTACTTTATTCATAACATAATGGCCTTTAAATATGAAAACTATTGCAATATTTTTTAGGGCTGAATCATCAGCTCTTATTGTAATATAAATTAGAGTTGAGTCATCAAGACTCTTACTTGAAATAAAATAAAGACAATATCAATATCAAATAAAAATAAACACTGTAAAATATTCTACCGTATCATATATTTTAATATTTTCTAGGACTGAATCATCAGCTCTTTTTGGAATATAAATTAGAGTTGAGTCATCAAGACTCTTACCTGGAATAAAATAAAAACAATATCAATATAAAATAAAAATAAACACAGTAAAATATTCTACCGTATCATATATTTTAATATTTTTAAAGGCTGAATCATCAGCTCTTATTGGAATATAAATTAGAGTTGAGTCATAGACTCTTACCTGGAATAAAATAAAGACAATATCAATATCAAATAAAAATAAACACAGTAAAATATTCTACCGTATTATATATTTTAATATATCATGATATTAATAATTGTTCCGCATAAACTTTGTTAGAATATACAGAAAATATATTATTTTTCGTATATTCGATAATTATGTTGATATCATATATTCTCTATTTATGGGCTAATTGTAATCAAATCAAGGGAATTTGATTACTATACATGTATTTAGACATTACCCTATAAATAGGAACCTTTGTGTTGTAAACAAAAAAATTAATGAGCACAATGTAAGACTTAGGGGTATTCTGAGTGGTGGATATAGGTGTCTAACACCAAATCACCCGTAAAGTTATTTGTGTTCTAACACTGGTATTAGAGCCCAGGTTTACCAACAAGTTTTGGCTCAACAGTCCACGAGAGAAACAGATTGTCGCTACTTCGACCCAGGGCTTGATGTGTGAGGGAAAGATTGTTGGGGTTATCTCACATTGGCTGAGGAAGGGGCTGGTGATCAGTTTATAAGTGTGAGGGAAAGCCTCAACTCTTGAACTAGCTTTTAGGGTTGAGAAAGGCCCAAGACCACCTAACACTTGGTATGAGAGCCACTTTCTTGTGGTCTTCAACGTCACTAACATTTTCGGGTATTCTCTCAAATAATCTCATTATTCCGCTACATCTATCTGCCATGCTCCTCCATGCGTCATCACGCGCGCCATGCGCCAGTTAGGTTTGGTGCGCCGATTTGATAACCGCCCAAGTTGGCTCATTTTCTTTTTAGTTTTGGCCCAAGTCCGCCCTGGCCCATTGTCGGCTCCTTTTTGAAGTTTGGCTCATTGTCAGCCCTGACCCGTTGTCGGCCGCTTTTGGATTTTGGCACATCGCTGGCTCCTTTTAAAGTTTGGCTCATTGTTAGTCTTGGCCCGTTGTCGGCCCCTTTTGGAGTTTGGCCCATTGTCAGCATTCACTAGGCACCTGCCACCACTAGCCGCCCACCAACCTCTATCTCCTCAAGTAGTTTCCACCATCTACGGCTCGTTCTCGGTCTCCGCCACCGCCGTCATCATTGTTTAGGATTTCAAACTCAAGGTTCAAGAATATTCCACATTGAGTTTGAGGGGAGATGTTAGAATATATTTTCTATATATTCCGTAATTATGTTGATATCATATATTATTTATTTATGAGCTGATTGTAATCAAATATTGAGATTGTAATAAAATCAATGAGATTTGATTACTATACTTGTACCTAAACATTACCATATAAATAGGGACCTTTGTATTGTAGACAAAAAAGTTAATGAGCACAATGTAACTCTTAAGAGTATTCCAAGTGATAGGCGTAGGTGTCTAACACCGAACCACCCATAAAGTTTTTTGTATTATTTCTTTCTCTTGCTTCCGATTATATTTTCGCATCTTCATTTTTTCAACAAACTTCATTCTCGTAACGCAAAACCCATCTTCTTTTCCCCTCTTTCTACATTTTCCATTTACAGAAATGCTTTATCACTAGAACACTTGCAAAAGATCTTTCTAAATTTGTCCTTCTTGTTATTGGGAGCAAGTGCAGTCTGGTTCTTTAATTTTTAGAAGATATTTTATTTCCTTCTATTCCTTTTTTTCAATAATTGACAAACTCTTTATCTATGTGAAAACAAAAAAAACAAAAAAAGCTAGAGAAATTCGCAGCATAATTTTTTGGAGAAACTTCATAAAGTTGTTTTAAATTTTCACTTATTTTGACATTACCTCTAAAGTTTAGTTCGACCAACCTTAAGAGTGGTTTCCGAACCACCCCAATTTTTTTTTTTTTTTTTTTTTTATTCATTTTTCATTTTACTTTTTACAATTTCATTAAAATATCAAAACATATTTTCATATATTTGTTTCTTCAATATTCACAATTTTAAAAACAATAAAAAAAAAATACAAAAAAAAATCACACACTTATCAAGCCTAACTCTACACAAAACTCCCTGAAAGGCTGAAAATACAATATTCAAAAAAAAGGCCGTGTACTTGTTTTCTTTTTTCCCGAGCTGTACTAATGGCTGTCTCCTTAATTATTAACCTTTTTTTTTAAGTGTCTAAGTGATATTTATTTATTTACAGTCCACAAAGCATTTTTTTTCAATGTATAAAATAATTGTTTACACAAAAAAGTAAATCCAAACAGAAAGATTTGGGGGTGATATGACTGGTACGAGGGTACAAACACGTCATAAGCATAAGAGCTATTTGCACGGAAATCAAACCCTCGCCATATAAAATAAATAAAATAAAATAAGTAATAACCCATAAAAAGCAGCCACTTTGGCACATTTTGCCGGAGGACCGGACTGGGAAGGAGAAAAAAAATTAAAAATCAATTCTACTATTTATTTTAAAATCCATTACAATATATATATATATATTTTTTCATAATATCATACTTTTTTTTATTATTCAAATAAAAAAAATTACTGTAAAACTTTTTATTTTTATTTTTTTATACAAAATATTCTTACTCTTTTCCTCAAATCAATCAAATTTACTACTGTTTCGACCCACTTCCTTAAGTTCACTCTTTTACCAAACATAGCCTTTGATTATCTATCGAACCCACTTAATCACAAATTCGCGAGTAATTTTAGGTGATTTACTTGTGTCTTACTTGTGTCTCACTAAAATTTATGTGACTAATAAAATTACTATTGGACTTGTGATTAATTATTATTAAATTTTGTTCAAAGGATAAATTTTATAGCAACATCATTCTTAGTGAGACACAAGTAGAACACAATACCACCTAAAATTACTTCAGATTCTCATTTAATTAATTAATTAATTTCCGACGCCAAACTTGTTTTCTCTTACATCTGTTCGCTCTATTTTGTACACTCTCTTTCTTCTCTTTTAAGAAAAAACCATTGGTGGCTTTGTGCCTGGTTCTGTGTGAGATGTCAACATCACTCCAAACCACGATAACCTTGAAAGAGAGAAAAGCAAACAAATTATTCTTCTTCTTCTTCACCTCCACAGTGCTTGTGCAAAGTAGGGTTTGTTTCAGATTCTTGGCTAAATTTGGCAAAATGCGGCTCTTTAATTATATGTACTCTTTTTTAGCAAAACCCATGTTTCTTTTTCCTTTTTCCTCCATTTTACATTTACAGAAATGCTTTATGATCACTAGAACACTTGCAGAATTCTGCAGAATCGAAAGATTTTTGTGTGTGAAGAGGGAGATTGAATTTTATCTTGTTTTTTTTTCTTCTTTTTTTGGGAGCAAGTGCAGTGTGATTCTTAAATTTTACAAGATCTTCTCTCTCTCTCTCTCTCTCTCTCTCTCTCTATAACTTTTTATTTTTTGTAGAAAACAACCGTGGACTGATAAATTGGCATGTTTGATGTAAAGGGTCGGACAATTTTTCCCAGAAAATGATGAGAAAGAAAATTCCTGATCAAGAAGATCTACAGGACAAGGGCTGAGCTCTAATGGCTCTCTGTCTTTTCCCAAGGTTTCTCTTTCTCTCTCTCTCTCACACATCTTTCTACTTATAGAAACAGGTTTTATATACATATAACAAAATATGTCATTGTGTATGCATTTAGATCGTTTTATTCATCCATTCTCCGATGGTTTCATCAGTTTGTGTGTGAGAGATAGAGATGGTACGGCCAGCTGCTAAAAAATAAAGAACCATTAAGCAACAAGCCTGATTGAAAGATATGTACGAGGGGAAAATGCAGTTTACCCCTGAAGTTTCAGGAGTTTTTCAATTTTAATCCCAAAGTTCAAAAATTGGTAATCTACTCCCCTGAAGTTTCAAAAATTGGCAATTTAAACTTTCTGTTACTAATTTCCGTTAAATTGGACGGAAATGTTTTTAAAAAAAGCCTGAGGGTAATGATGTAATTTCATAAATTTTCGTCCATTTAGACGGAAAAATTAAACGGAGGGTTTAAATTGCTAATTTTTGAAACTTAAGGGGTAGGGTAGATTGCAAATTTTTGAACTTTGGGGTTAAAATTGAAAAACTCCTGAAACTTCAGGAGAGCAAACTGCATTTTCCCCTATCTACTATGATGCATCAAATAATACAAGAAAAAGTACCAAAAAAAAAAAAAAAAAAGTGTAACAATTAATCTAGGAAAAACTCTAATTACATTTGCCCTATTGCTCTAAAAACATAATTGGAGCTCACTCCATTTATCTATAAAGTCTAATTTCACATAATAAGAATCAAACTGAGTATAATTTCACATAATAAGAATCAACCTGAGCCCTCACACTGACGCGCAATTTTTAACTCACCCACCCGTTCAATGTGTGACTAACTTTCTAGAGTTCACAACTTGTTAAGCTTTTAAGAAAATTGGTATTTTAACATGATATCATAATCAAATGTTATGAGTTTGAACCTTGTCTTAATCATTTACTCTCAATTTTAATAAATATTACACGTGTTTGGCCTCTCTCCAATTGAAAGGGAGTTTGAACCCACACATAAGAGGGAGTATTAAAGTAATGATTAAATGATTAAATATACATCTTTGTATAAGCTTAATCTTATAAAATAAGTGGTGATTGAACTCAACTTACAATTGCCTATTAGCTTATAATTATTATTTTTTTCCCCATGTCATAGACTTGCATTTACTTATTGTAAAACTTTAATTAGGTGTTTCAATTCTTGCTCTAATGCCTAGAGATCACTGTATTTTTGCATTTCCCCTTTGTTGACAGCATTGCTATAAAGAAGTCTTCATAAAATATATAGGGTATATTCAAACGAATGATGTGATGCAATAATTTAGGAACATATTCTGGGATTAAAATATTTGATTTAGAAGTGAAAAAAGCGTAATTTAGAGGACAAATCATTATCTTGAACCCACCGAACTGTGCCGTCTTATTGATATCCACAATTTATACGTATCCCATTATATTGTATTTTCTTGGCTAGGTTTGGTTTTGTTAATTCATTCTCCTTACCTGGTAAAATCAATCAACATTGTTGTATATACTGTTATTTGACTAACAAATAACACCTTTAGACTCGTAATGTCAATTTGCGGAGAAAATTCAAAGTGCGTACAATCTATGAAGTAGTTGAGATTATCAATATTATTTTTGTTTGAGAAGAAAGAACATAATTATTCTACTCTACATGATAGACCAGTAAGAACAGAAGTAATACAACCACATTGAGAATTAGTCAAATAATATATGCAAAATAGAGAGAATTAGTAGGTTGGTTGTTTATAAATTTATTGTCTTGTTTGGGAGAGAATTTGTTTAATAGGCCTTAATATTTAGTTGTTCGTAATGAGCAAACAGACCCAGAAGAAAACGAACCCACAACAAAGAAACAATCACGCAAGCAACCGCTAGCACCAACAAAGGAGATTCAAACCACCCAAACGGCTAGCATCACAAGGCAAGAAATCAATTACTTTTCACTAGCATGTCATCCACAAACACCTCCATATTCCTCCAGATTTGGTTTTTGAACATTCTGTTTATCAATCTTTGGTACTTAGTCCCTGCATTTCTGAGCTCGAATGACATGACTTTGAAGCAATTCAATCCATGATCAATTATAAACGAGGACTTTTCTCAATCAATTATAGATTTGATTTAGGTGCTCGAACGGGTATCGAACGGATGACTCAGGTTTTAGTATGGGACTTCTGGAGGAGTGGCATGTTTGGACGGCCTTCGAACGGAGCATCGAATGGATGCCTCTGGAATTACTATGGAGAGTTTCCGAAAGAGGCCCGTTCGGACAAGCTATTGAATGGTGGTCTCTGCGACTGCTTTGACAGCCCTTCTGCACGTCTCTGTGCTCTTGTCTTGACCCTCTGGGGTCCCTTCATGCTTACATCTACTTGGGTTTTCCTCATGAAGTCCCAAGCGCTCCAATCTACATCATCCTCCCTAGGTTGGAGAGAATTCGTCCTCAAATTCGTATCCTCATCCAAAGAGTCACATGTGAACAGAATGAGGTGCTTGACATTAAAGACATCAGATGTCTTATGTAGCTACGAAGCTTCAACCGATAGGCATTCAGATTAATTTTTTCATTAATCTCTACCAGACCAATCTTGTGGGCAGCCAGCTTGTTGTACTCACTGACAGGGAACCTATATTGAGTCAAGACAGCCCACACAAAATCCTCCTCAAATTATAGAGCACATCGCTTCTTGTCCTCATCCGCCTTATACTTCGCCCTTGACTCTTGTAAATTGTGGATGGTCAACTGGTGGCCTTCTTGTATCTAGGCAATTAAGTCCTCGACTTTAACATGTATTCTCTTCAAGTCAGGAATAGGTGCCAAATCCAATGGAGCACGAGTATTACTCCCATAAATGATGGTGAATGGGCTAAGGCCAATACTCCAGTTAGTTGACCGGCTAAAGATGAACTCGGCTTAGTATAGCTTTTGATCCCATGACTTAAGATACTCCCGCACCAAGCTCTGACGTAAGGCCCCCAATGAATGATTGACGACCTGCGTTTGTCCGTCCGTTTGTGGGTGGTAGGCGCTGCTGAAGTCGAGTCTTGTGTGAGACAATAGCCATAAACACCGTCAAAATTGACTAAGGAACCATGTGTCATGGTCGGAGACTATGGACAATGGCAACCCTTGGAGTCGGTATCGGAGGTCTTTTTGCATGCAATGAAATTAACCATCTTAGAGAATCTATCAACTACCACAAAGATTGAATCATTACTCTTTTGGGTCCTTGGTAAGCCCAACACGAAGTCCATGCTGACGTTGGTCCATGGCCCTTCGGAAATAGGAAGTGGCATATACAATCCGGCATAAGTAGCCGTCCCCTTGGATACTTGACATATCTGGCAGCTCTTCATACACTTCTCCACCTCCTTCCTCATACTTGGCCAATAGAACTGTTCCACCACTAGTTGGATCGTCTTATCCCATCCCATGTGACTTTCCTTGTGATGCTTGCAGATAATCTTCAACCGTAAATTGCCTTCGAGAATGCATAGTTGAGTGCTCTTGAAGACGAACCCATTATGCAGACCAAAGTCTCCCCTCACTCCAAAAGTCACATCACTAGCAATAAGACCAAAGAACGGGTCAATTAATAGACAATGAATCTTTTAAGAGCTCAAAACCAAGTACTTTCATGTTCATCGTGGTCAAGAGTGTGGTCTTCCCGCTGAGGGCGTCGGCCACCTTGTTCAAAGCCCCTGATTTGTGTTTGAATGTGAATGAGAATTTTTGATGGTATGCAGCCCACTTGGCATGTCGAGATGAAAGCTGATCTTGACTATTCAGATACTTCAATGTTTCATGGTCCGAGTACAAGATAAAGTCACTGTAGGCGAGGTACGATCTCCAATGCTTCAAAGACTGCAACAATGCATAAATTTCCACATCATAGTTGCTATAGTTGAGCCTTGAACCACTTAAATTTTCACTGAAGTGTGCCACCGGCTTTCCTCATTGACTTAGTACCGCTCCAGTGCCTACCTTGGGCACGTCACAATGCAAATCAAACGGCAAGTTGAAGTCGGGAAGGACAAGCAATGAGGCTGTGGTTAGCTTGAGTTTGATCAACTCAAAGGCGATAGTAGCTGCGTCACTCCATGAGAACTTTCCTGCCTTCACACACTCCGTAATTGGCGCCATAATAGTGCTGAAATCATGAATAAAGCACCTGTAGAATGACACCAATCAATGGAAGCTTCGTACCCCATGTAGAGTAGTGGGAATTGGCCATTGTCTGACAACCTCCACTTTCGACTCATCCACTGCCAACCCATCCTTCGACACCACCTAACCAAGAAAGAGAATAGAGTCTGTCATGAAGGAACACTTGGCCAGTGTAGCAAAGAACTTCTCCTTGCGCAACATAAGGAGTACTTCCCGTACATGTCGAAGGTGTACCTCATTGTCGGAGCTGTAGATGAGGATGTCGTCGAAATAGACTACTACAAACTTCCCGACGAAAGGGTGAAAAACCTGGTTCATCACCCACACCAGTAGTAAAGCCTACAACCATTCACCATGTTCTCTCACTTGCCATGTTATTAGGCTGACCATCCATCAGATTGATGTTCATAATGCATTCTTGCATGGATGCCTCCCCGAAGATGTGTACATGACCTAGCTTCACGGCTTCATCCATCCTTAGTTTCTTCATCATGTATGCAAGTTACACAAGACACTATATGGTTTAAAACAAGCCCCATGTGCTTGGTACTCGAACTTAGTGATCACCTATTGGAGCTTGGATTTTTTGGCTCATGCTTTGACTCTTCCTTGCTCATTTGTTGCACAAATCAACACACTACCTATGTGACACCGAATAAAATCAAGATTGTTCTGATAGCGTAGGACAATAAGCAGAAGCTATAGATCGAAGACTATAAAGAGAACGCAGGAAGAGAGAAAATAACGACTAGGGATGATAAATGACTTAGTCACACACAAAAGAGAGAGAGAGAGAGAGAATAAGTCTTAAAGACTTAAATTTTATTGATACTCCTAAATTTAATTAAGAAATAACTCCTAAATTTAATTAAGAAATAACACAAAGCATATATGTTAAGTTTTGAGTGCTCTCTAAGCAAAACACTTGCAAAAAAAGAAAAAAAAAAAAGAGGAAAATACAAAAATAACCCTGAAACATGGAGACAAAGAAAAATACTTGTTGACAAAGAAAAAAGATATAATTATAAAAATAATCCCAAAAACTTATGCATGATTCTTGCCATTCTTTTGCTAATCTTTTTTGTCAAGATATTATTCCCCACCCATTTTCAAGCTATTGGGGTAACTGAAATCCACTATCTTCTATGGTCTGCTACTCTGTCGATCTCCATCTCAGACCCTTCAAGTATACTTTGATGTCAATTCGGCCGGCAGCCAAGATGACCAAAAATCAACAGCGCTAGCTGAATCTTTCTTGGCCCCAATCTCATATCTCGATTCTCATACAAAAAACAAACAATAGCCTGCTTTAGTAGTGAATTTGATTATGGCACCCTTGTTGTTATTGTTACTTAACACATCTGGCTTCAATCCATACTTCTGTTGGAAACTAAACAAATCAAAACGCAAGAGAGTTTTTTCTAAATGGTAGAAGTTATTAAGTTCTTTTAATTAATAAGGGCTTTTAATTTTTCTAAACTCATGTGTTTATTTAATTCTCAACTGAAGTCTTTTGGAGATGAGTTTTTGTTATTTATTACAATAAATAAGGAGAAGTAAAAGCCTTGTAAGTTAGTCTTTGAATGCCTCTATTTATAGGCTTCGTAAGATGTATTTTCGATATACAAGTGAAATACGAAGAAGATTTCCTCCACTCTTCTCTAGTCTAATTTTGCTATTTGTCTTTAGTAATAAAAGAGAGAGAGAGAGAGAGAAATAGAAAGGTAACTAGTTTGTAAACTAGTATTTTTTTTTTCCCTTCAAATTGGTATCAGAGCCCAGTTGTGCCAATTCCCATTTTGTCCTTTCTAGAAATGGGTTCCAACATAGTCCAGCAACAAATCCCTAGATTATCAAAAGATAACTATGGGTCATGGTCTATCCAAATGAGAGCCCTGTTTGGGTTTCAAGATCTGTGGGAAGTCATTACCGACGGATTTTCGGAACCCACTGAGGAGGAGGAAGCTGAATACACAGCAGATGAGAAGAAGACTCTTAAGGAACAAAGGAAGAAGGATAAAAAGGCCTTGTTTCTACTCTATCAAGCATTGGACGAGTCTACCTTCGAGAAAGTTGCCGAAGCAATGACAAGTAAACAAGCATGGGAGATTCTAGCTTCCATCTTCAAAGGAGACGAACGGGTAAAACGGGTCCGTCTCCAATCATTACGTGGCGAGTTTGAGGCTCTTCACATGAAGGATGGAGAATCGGTGTCCGATTATTTCTCACGATTGCTGGTAATCGTGAATGGTTTGAAAAGAAACAATGAGAAGGTCGATGACATCCGAGTCGTCGAAAAGGTACTTCGAACCCTTTCCTCTAAATTTGAACATGTAGTTGTAGCTATCGAAGAGTCTAAGGACTTGGAGAAGCTAACAATTGAGGAGTTGTTGGGTACATTACAAGTACATGAGCAAAGGATGCAGAAGAATGCTAGTTCTAGTGTATTAGAACAAGCACTAGAGTCAAAACTGACTCTAAATGATCAAGGCAAACTCAGCTCCTACTGTGGTCGTGGTAGAGGCCGAGGGCGTGGTATTTTCCAACAACCACGTCAAAGTCAACAGGAGACTCAAAGCTTCAGAGGTCGAGGACGAGGAGGCTATCGAGGAAGAGGAAGATCCACATATGGATGTGGAAACTCCAAGAATATCCAATGCTACAACTGCAAGAAGTTTGGACACTATGCCTCGGATTGTTGGCACAAAGATGATGAACAAGCAAATGTTGCAGAAGCAACACATGAGGTTCGTAGTGATTCTATTTTACTTCTCGCTCATGATGTTTCAGATTCGCAAGATGAGGTTTGGTACCTCGATTCTGGTGCAAGCAATCATATTTGTGGGAAGAAAGATCTGTTCGTTGAACTCACAGAAGGAGTTCGTGGAAAAGTGAACTTGGGAGACTCCACCAAACTCTCAGTTGAAGGCAAAGGGAAGATAAAAATCTATCAAAATGATGGTAAGAAAGGGTACATTTCTGATGTTTATTATGTGCCTAACATGAAAAGCAATATTCTTAGTATTGGGCAGTTGCTCGAGAAGGGGTACACCATACATATGGAGAACTACTCTCTCATTTTGAGAGATACGCGTGGAGGAATTGTGGCTCGTGTTCCAATGACCAAGAATCGCATGTTCCCGTTACATCTTAACACAAAGTCTGAGAAGTGCTTCTATGGACTCAAGGAAAGTGAGTCATGGAAGTGGCATCTTCGCTTTGGCCATCTACATTTCAGCAGTCTAAAGCTATTATCTTCATTTGGCATGGTGCATGGGTTACCAGTGATCAAGCCACCAAGCAACGTTTGTGAAGGATGTATACTTGGCAAGCAGGCACGACTTCCTTTTCCCAGCAGCAAATCTTGGAGAGCAACATCACCATTGCAACTGGTTCATACCGACATATGTGGACCAATAGAGCCCATGTCTTTGGGAGGTAATAGATACTTTATTACCTTCATCGATGACTTTAGCAGAAAACTTTGGGTATATTTTCTTAAAGAAAAATCAGCTGCCTTTATTGTATTCAAGAACTTCAAAGCCCTTGTTGAAAATCAAAGTGGCCATAAGCTTGTAACTCTTCGTTCTGACCGAGGTGGAGAATACACCTCAAAAGAATTTGATAAGTATTGCAGGGAACAAGGCATAAAACATCAGTTGACTACTGCTTACACACCACAGCAAAACGGGATTGCCGAAAGAAAGAATCGTACCATTCTTAATATGACCAGAACTATGCTCAAGGAGAAAGGGCTGCCAAAACAATTCTGGGCAGAAGCTGTGGCGTGCTCATCTTATCTACTCAACCGATGTCCTACCAAAAGTGTCAAGAATATGACACCTCAAGAGGCATGGAGCGGCCACAAGCCAAGTGTTGCACACCTAAGAATCTTTGGGTGTGTTGCATATTCTCAAGTTCCCCAATCCAAGAGGAAGAAGCTTGATGATTATGGTGAAAAATGTATCTTTCTCGGATATAGTGAAGAGTCGAAAGCATACAAGCTCTACAACCCACTAACAAAGAAATTAGTGGTTAGTAGAGACATTATCTTTGATGAAGAAAGTGTGTGGAGCTGGAGCGATGAAGAGAAGGCCAAAGAACAACAAGTGTTAGAGGAGCCTGAAGAGCTCTCAACAGAAGCTCCACCAAGTACCCCACCATCTTCTCAGCCTACCACACCGTCCGCAGCACAGAGGAACTCTACATCTTCTATGGGAGGTAGCAGCAGCAGATCCTCCACAAATCAAAGTAAGATGAGAAGTCTCAGGGAAATCTATGAGCAAACAGAAGATGGAGAGACTAATCTTTTCTGCCTATATGCTAATCATGAGCCTCTTACCTTTCAAGAAGCCATTGAAGAAGATTGTTGGAGATCCGCAATGGAGGAGGAGATACATGCTATTCAAAAGAATGACACTTGGGAGTTGACAACACTCTCATCAAAGCATAAGGCTATTGGTGTCAAGTGGGTGTACAAGATCAAACGCACTGCAGAAGGTGAAGTTTCTCGATACAAGGCAAGACTTGTAGCTAAAGGCTACAAACAAAAGTATGGCATCGACTATGAAGAGGTCTTTGAACCAGTTGCGAGACTTGACACAGTAAGATTGTTGATCGCACTTGCGGCTCATCACAATTGGAAGATATACCAACTTGATGTCAAGTTAGCTTTTCTTAATGGCATCCTTGAAGAAGAGGTGTATGTACAACAACCGGAAGGCTTCATAATGGAAGGAGAAGAAAGCAAGGTGTACCGCCTTAAAAAGGCATTATATGGCTTAAAGCAGGCACCAAGAGCTTGGAACGCACGCATTGATAATTACCTTCATCATAATGGCTTCACGAAATGTCCATATGAGCATGCTGTTTATATGAAGAAAAACCATCGTGGTGAATTTCTAATCATTGCCTATATGTTGATGATCTATTATATACAGGAAATAGTTGTGAAATGTTCAAGGAATTCAAGCAATCAATGTTTAAGGAGTTTGAGATGACAGACAACGGGTTGATGTCCTACTTCCTTGGTATTGAAGTGAAGCAACAACAGGGTGGAATTTTCATATCCCAAAAGAAGTATATGAAGGATATTTTAGAGAAATTCAAGATGGATGGCTGCAACTCTGTGAATACCCCAGTTGAAACAAGCATAAAGCTGTCAAAAGAAGGAGATGGTCGAGTTATTGAACCAACTCTTTACAAGAGTTTGGTTGGAAGTCTGAGGTACTTGACGATCACAAGGCCAAATATTGTCTATGGAGTTGGACTTGTGAGTCGATACATGGAGACACCAATGGAGACTCATTGGTTAGCTGCAAAAAGGATTCTAAGGTACATCAAAGGCACTCTGAATCTTGGTTTATTCTATGCTTATGGTGGTGAAGCGAAATTAGTTGGTTATTCAGATAGTGATTGGGGATGTGACCAAGATGAAAGGAAAAGTACTACTGGGTATGTGTTCTATCTTAGTTCTATAGCATTTTCTTGGACATCCAAGAAACAAGGAATTGTAGCCTTGTCTACCTGTGAGGCGGAGTATGTGGCGGCTTCGTCTACTGTTTGTGAAGCTATATGGCTAAGGAATCTCTTGAAGGAACTGGAACATCCACAAGAAGAACCGACTGTGATTTATGTGGATAACCAATCAGCTATAAAGTTAGCAAAGAATCCAGTGCAACATGGGAGGAGTAAACACATTGACACTAGGTTCCACTTTCTTAGAGACCATGTCAAGCGGAAGACAATAGAGCTCCAGTATTGTCACACCACTGAACAAGTAGCAGATATATTTACTAAGCCATTATCAGGTGCAATTTTCATGAGGCTAAGAGACATGCTTGGCATGAGGAGGTTTTGATTTGAGGGGGCGTGTTGGAAACTAAACAAATCAAAACGCAAGAGAGTTTTTTCTAAATGGTAGAAGTTATTAAGTTCTTTTAATTAATAAGGGCTTTTAATTTTTCTAAACTCATGTGTTTATTTAATTCTCAACTGAAGTCTTTTGGAGATGAGTTTTTGTTATTTATTACAATAAATAAGGAGAAGTAAAAGCCTTGTAAGTTAGTCTTTGAATGCCTCTATTTATAGGCTTCGTAAGATGTATTTTCGATATACAAGTGAAATACGAAGAAGATTTCCTCCACTCTTCTCTAGTCTAATGATGTACAAATTTAATTGTACTCGCAAGTGCACGAGTCGTGTGCAATATAGCGTGTGTGCAAGTGCGAGGTCGATCCACAGGGATTTGTGTTGTGTAAACCAATTTCTATTTAAACCAACTCTATTTTAACCTAGTTCCGAATTTTGTGATTTTTGTCGTGCAAAATAAAACATAAACTAAAGAAAATAAAAAATAATCAAAAGATAAATGACTAAGGTTTTAGAATTCACCTCACCAAATCAAAGCATACATTCTTATGTTTTCATTCATGCATCCGACAAACAATTAAACCCCATATATATGTTCTATTGTTTTTTTATAAACCAATTGAATCATTCGATGAATCCATCTCTATTACAAATCACAACGAATATCCAATTGAGATCAAATCATCCATTGTATCCGTAAATCACAATGGATATAAGTCTCAATCAAATCATTCGATGTATCCGTTGGATGAAACACAACGAATATCCAACATTTTTACGATTTATAAACAACAATCAATCACAATTTTGTCACACAATTGAACTGAAACGAACATACATTACATTAAACGACGGATTTGTACGAACGAAACATAAAAATATAAAACTAATCAATGGTGAGGCTTCATCTTCAACCTTAGTTGAAGAATTAGCCTCTCATGACAAAAGAAATCATAAAGAAACTAAATTACTTCATTAAAATTAAAAACTTACAAAAGAATTCGAGTTCCAAGCTACAAAAACCCAGAAAACACGGAAAGCGACCAAGAACGGCGCCCCCGGCGCGTCTTCGTCTCATCCCCTCAATTGTGAGGCTTAGAGGTCTATTTATAGGGCTTAAGAGAGTCCTAGAAGCCCTAGTAATCCTAGGAATTTCGGAGATTTAAGTCCAAGCCCAATTAGGTTAAAGAAAACCTAAGCCCAAATCGGAATAGGATTCGCCCAGAATTGCGGTCCTATCTTTCCAATGCCGCTTGAATCACCTCAATCGGATATCTGAGCTGAAAGTTATGGCCAAAATACCGAGACGTATTCAGAATCCAATTTTGCATCCAATCCGATTTGACTTCAAATTGAGAAATTCCGAATTAATCCTTTCCTTTATTTGATTAAACTTTAACCATGATTGGTTAAGCTTAACCATATCTTCTAGATCTTCCCAATTTGCCCTTTAAGCTTGAAATTTTTCCAGAAACGCTTTATTTTCTTCCAAAAGCCTATAAAACAAAGAAAATACAAAAAGGAAGTAAAATGGCCTAATTAACCAAAACTAAAGGATTAAAACATGCAAGTTAAGGGCTGAAAATATGAATATTCTAGCACTTATCATCTAATTTTGCTATTTGTCTTTAGTAATAAAAGAGAGAGAGAGAGAGAGAGAGAGAAATAGAAAGGTAACTAGTTTGTAAACTAGTATTTTTTTATCCTTCAACTTCGAGATCTTGGCATTTTTCTCCCCCCTCCTCCCACCTTATGCTATGATGATATCGGTGCCACATATTTGATAGCAAATCTATTCTTCCATGCACATACCAAGCACATAGAAATAAACTTTCATTTTGTTTGTGACAAGGTTGCCTCCAAAACCTTGGTCATACACTTCATTTCCAACAAAAATAATGTGGTTGACATCTTCACTAAACCGGATGTGTCTTCTCATTTCTTTCTCATGCGTACCAAGCTCAATGTCATCTGCCACTTTTCTTGTTTGTGGGGATCACTCAAGCAACGGCTAGAACCAACAAAAGAAACTCGACGGCTAGCACATCTTGACCTAAATCAATTATGTATTCTCTTACCGTTTTGTAATCACAACCAACTTGTATAAATTAACTGTAAATCAATAACAATAGTGTGCAACAAAATAAGTTGAAATCCGTGGTTCTATAGTTGGATAGCATATACAGTCTCCTAAAGCAGAAAAGAAAAAGAAAAAAATTGATCTCCTTCACAATCTGCGTAAGTTTGTTTAGTGCTTCTAGTGTTTTTTTTTTTTCAATATCTCCTACATCAGCACTGTAGGGAAGATCCTACTTTAATTGAATGGCATCATCACTATATCTAAAGAAAAAGAAAAACCCTTTTGCTCTATTTTATGTCCAGCACACTCGATTACACTGGAATCCAAGCTGCATTCGTCACCCACATTAAAGGAAGATTCTTCACGCACTTCAAATATTGGACAAAACAATTACTAACACTTTAATTCGTAGAATTAGGGTGTGTATAGAATTTACAACTAAAGTCTGGTTCTAACAGTTTCTACCTTTTTTATTTTGTCATTGCAAATGATCCATGAAAGAGAGTGCAGTATCATCAATTACTGAGGCTTTCATGGGTGGTACTGTAGGAGATTGTGGAAAATAAGTAATCCAGTATTTGGCTTCCCTTTTTCTGCTTTTTCTGCTTTTTCTTTCATTTGCTCTAGAAATAGATGATTGTTAGAGTAGAAATTAACCTAACTCTGTATAAGTTACAATTCTGGTGACTTTTCCCAGTAATTCCTAAGTTTATTATATATGTTGAATCAATAATAGTGGTCAAATAATTAAAATCAAATTGGTTCGAGCACCATAATTGTTTAGATTCCATGATAACTTCATGCAACTAGCAGGATGTTCCAACCTATGCATCTAGACACTTTATAAAGCCTCCGACCCCATGCAATTGATATGTAGATAACCTACTGGAGTGACAGTCATATGGCTAATATTTACAATTCTTCTCTACCAAAGAGATAAATATATCTTCTCATGCTTTTGTTTTGTCAATGCCCCTCTAGTCGCATGCATATTCACTTACTAGTCATGCATATAGCTTTGAAAGTGTAAATTGTTTCCTCTTATCGAGTTGCAGGTTTGTTGGTAGTGATCATTGGTTGCAAAGATAATGCACATGAAATATACAAAGTTACTCCAATATTTGATTAATGTAAAGCCCACTCTTATGCTGGAAGACTTTGGTTGATTACTGAAATTCTTTCTTCCATGCAAGTGTTCAAGGCTTCCCTTTTTATTCTTACCAAAGGAGTTATTAGTCAAGTAGATCGAGTAGATCGAGTAGATCCTCAAGTCTTTTTTATGGAAAGGAGGTTGAGATTAATTGCCTTCCCAAGAAAGAGGGTGGTCTGGGTGCTAAAAACATGAAGTTGTAGAATAAATTGAAAATGTTGAAACATTTGTGGCTTTGCTCCAATAGTGGTAGCTCTATCTGGTCCAGTTGGGTTAATTCAAATCTTCTCAGAAATAAAAGTTTCGAGAAAGTCATGCTACTAGGGAATTGTTCTTGGTCTTGGAGAAAGATTTTGGATCTAAAATGCATTATTTGGGATAAGGTGTATTGGTTGATGGCCTCTAGTTGAATCTTCTTGTATTTACGCAGGCACAGGAGAGTTTGCGGGACCATGGCCTTGAGGTGTTTGTGTTTGTTGAATCTTTTTGTCTTTGTTAGTTTCTCTAATAAATTCTTATATATTTGTAAATAAACTACCAAGCTAAGCAGAGTGGAAATATGCAAGTTTTTTTTTTTAAAAAAAAAAAAAAAAAAAAAAAAAAAATTGGCGCTGCATTCTCTGGAAATTTTTTCTTCTAGTTTGTGGCAAATCTCTTCATCATCTTTTGTATTTTTGCCATTATTTTGAATCTTCTTAGTATTTATTTTTATATGTGAATATATCCAATTTTGCATATATAAATCTTCACAGGATCATTTGTTCATTATTATGTTCTGCCTTAAATAAGAGATTCAAGTATCCCCATGCATGGTAATCCTTCCCTGTGTATTAGAAAAAGGAAAAAAAAAGGTAAGAGATTCAAGGTGCATGGCAATATCAAAAAGAAAGAAAGCAAGGGATTTGGTACACTGAATTTGATGAATTTGATTTTTTTTTTTTTTTTTTTTTAATGCTTCCTGTAGTAACTACGTAGTCAAAAAGTTTAATTAAGCTACTGCATTTGTGCTAACTTCCACTTTTTCGGCTTTCTGCAGAGGATCTCTATATCCACCAGGCACAAAAGCACACGATAATTGGTACTTTTCTCCTATTACCTTTCTCAATTGCCATAAAAATATCTTCCCATGAAAAGTGTTAAATTGCCTTAACATATGTGGGGAAGGTGCATCATTTCCTGCATGGTTGATGATTGAAGTGAACAATGCCTAGCTCCAATGATACTCACATTCTAAAGGCCCATCTCCGCAATCTTCGACCGCCATCAACTCTAGTCACCACCGCCGGCCGCCACTAACTTCAATGAGTTTCTAGCCTGAACAAATTCAAACTCAAGATTCCACAAATCTCTACCTTAAGTTTGAGGAGGGATGTTATAATATATTGTGGAAGTTACAAGAATTTATTTTAAATGTGGGAGTTACCTAAAATTTATTCTACATGGGAGGGTTACTTAGCATTTATAATGTAATTGAGAGTTATATGTGTGAGATTAATATTGGAAGTTAGAAGGATCCTTTGTAGTCTATAAATACCTATATAAGCAAGTCATTTATATGTTGTGAATAAGAGCAACAATGTAGTTCTTATGGCTTTATCCTGTAGATTACGTGATTCTAATGCCTATTAATAGAGTAATACTAGAAGTCACTCACTATGACGGACCTATACCACATGTTTATAGAGACCATAGCATCTGAAGCATTGTGATTGTGCTCAAGAAAACTCTATACTATGCAAAACAATTGCTTTTCTCATATATTCTTTAGTCTTTCATCTGTTCCCCACACTTCCAATTAAAGACATTCATATCCCTCCTCACTCAACCTACAAACCCTAAACTTTTTTTTTTTTAGGTGGGTTAAAACCCTGATTTATTCTTTTGTTCAATGTCATAATGTACCCCAAAATGTAGGTTTTGGCATGTATGGTACTTGGAATTGATGTGTAATAGATTATATATTATATGCACAGGAATTTATGTGGTTTCTTTTATGTTGATTGGGGAAGACTATCAGGTAAAAATTTATTAACAAAAAATGCAGTACATTAAAAGTCAAAACTTAATAAATCCAGTCTCTAACAAAGAGTTAATTTTATACCTACTGGCTACTGTGAGCCTAACCGTGATTAATGAGATTTTTTTTTTTTTTTTTTTTGTAGGTGATTAATGAAATTTCTTGCATTGTGCTCCTTTCTCTCTTTTTCTAATTTTCTATAGTAGGGTTGTTGTAAGAGCTTTTTCATACTCACAAAACAAAAATAAATATCAGTACTGTACAATAGTTTTTTGAAGTCTTCTCAACAAATTGAAAGTAGATTAGGATTGCATTTAGTGCTTTGACTTTTGTGGCTCTCCCTTGTTGATTAGGTGCGTAACACATCCAAAATCTTAAATTTCCCTCTTGCAGGCCGAAATAAGATTCAATCTATTTTCACCAAAATTAGGTGTTCCAATTATGTGCAAATCACAGAAAAGTGCCCCCATCTAGCTACTTAGTGAACTACATAAATAGTATTCTAATTTTTTTTTTTCCTGATTAAGGGAGCCACAAATCCCAGAAAAAGTGTTAGAAAGGGAAAATAAATCTGGCTCACCTATTCTTCTAATAGATCACAAAAAGATGAATCCTAGAGCTAAATATTTGGGGCTTCCATTGTTTATCAACCAAAACAAGAAGTCTTTTGAAGAAATTAATGCTAAGATTCTAAATAATGTCGGAATGGAGGGTCAAAACCCTTTTACAAGTATAGTAGTCAGAACTACATTAATAAAATTAGTCACACCTGCATTCCCTAGCTTCACAATGTCAATGTTCTTCTTACCTAAATCATTTTATCATCAAATTTGCTCCATTTTCAGGAGGTTTTGGTGGGGATTTTTAGGGGGGGGGGGGGGGGGGGGAAACACAATCTCATTCCAATGGCTTGGAGTAGAATCTATCTCCAAATTCTATAGGAGGCCTAGGAATGAGATCTATGGTAAGCTAAAATAAAGCATTGCTTGCAAAACTTGAATAGAAATGTTGAAGGGAAAAGGTCTTCATGGGATCAATGCTCTTAAGAACAAATATATTAAGAATTCCAATTTGTTGGCTGGCAAACCTTCTCTACAAGCTTCTTGGTTGTGGAAAGGTGTAATGCTTGATAAATAATTAACCGGTAACTATTCCACAGCATGCCTCCCCGTCGAATAGCACAAGAGATAAGGCCAAAGGATCATCAAGCCCTCATCATAGAGATTACAATGAAAGACTTTTCTAATGTATCAAAATAACTACTATCCATCCACAATATTGACAATACCAGAGCAAAGCTAAGAAACATCATAACATAGTGATAATCATCAAACGTCTGGATGCATGACCAATCATCAAATCAAATACTAAATTATTACAAGCCAAAACTAAAATCACAACCATAGTCCTAAGATAACCGAATCTATCGTGTCCTCAAACGGTTACAATAAAACTGATAGTACTCCCAAGGAAATCCCAATAACGTATCATGTAGAAGACTCTCAAAATCGAGCCACAAATTGCCACTTTAGAGTGGGTCTAACTCCCCAAAAATTAGTTTAGAGAGGCGGTCCAAAGCTAGCCTCATTTCCGGATCTCCAACATCAATCATTTATGGTTTAACAACTATAAAACACAAATGTTTAAGAGGTGGAAAAGATAAAGTGTAAGTCAACGACTTAGTGAGTAAGGATGCACAAGAAACTCATGATATCATATGAATTGAACTTAGTTTGTATATAAAAAGATTGATAAATCATAGGCAATAGTATGCAACATTGTTCCAACAATTATAACTCACGTGGATGTAATATAGATTTAAGATACATGCATGATAATCAAGTGAACATCCCATAGCCGTACTCTATATGATCTACCCGAAATATTAATCCCTTTTCAGGAGGGTTGACGTTATTCCGAGGGACTTATAGTATAACACCGATGCCCTGAATGTTGCCATATATTATCCATCATTAGTAGCTCGACCAGGTTCGACCTAGATGACCCACACTAGTAATGAAGTAAATCTATAGTGACCCCCCAAAGAAACATAGTTATATTGACCACACTATAAACCATTGGTACCAAGGCAATTGTAAACTGTAAATTGTGGACCATAGGGTATATAGCTTATATAATGGTAAGCTCATGGCCTCTATCCGTACATGGAGTGCCATGTCATATGATGCAATTTAGTCATTATCTTTTATATGAATGCATGTTTTCATAAAGAACTTACATGATGTAGTATTCCATTTTTCAAACACCTATTTACACTAAAATGGAGTTGACATTATCACAAAATCATATTTTATTTGAGTTGTAAGCGTGCATGTATGATACATAAAGTAATCATGTTATAAAATAATTACAATAACAAGTATCCGTCTGAGTTTTACTCACATGGGTCGTAAGACTCCTTCAAATAAACTCTCATATATTCATCATCCTCAAAATTTGTGAAATGATCTAATATAAGAAATTAATATAAGCTAAAATACTTTTAAACCTAATCTAGAGACAAAATGGTCATTCTAATTACACATCAAACATTTGTTGGTCTGGCAGAGACTTCCATTTCTAATAGCTAGGTCTTAGCTTAAACTATTCTAAAACAACTTATAGCTCTAATATGCTTCTTAACATTGTCCTAATTACAAATATAACATTCATACGCATTAATGCTAACCCATCTACATCAAACTTCTAACCCATCATGAAACCAGCCAAAAAACAATGTCTAAGCATATATATCAACATTGAATCCCCTGAATATTAAGCTAATCACAAAGGAGTAACTAAATATCACATGGTAATTGAAATCCATTATCCATCTAACCATTAACTATTATTAAACTCATAATACCCAACTTAAAAGCATAAATCTACAAACCTATATATAAATATACCATTATAAAGCTAATATAGAAAATAAACAGAAAGAAAACATGCTCATAACAATATTAGAAACGAGATAATAGTAGGAGATTACCTCTCTTGAAGGTAAACCTCTAGATCCTCACTCTTACTCATTCTATCTCCTCTCTCTCTCTCTCTTTCTCTATCTCTCTCTCTCTCTCTCTCTCTTTGGTTTTCAGAGGTTAGGGACAATGAAATGAGGGTTAAAGATTATAAGGATGAGTTTATACTTGTACCAAATACGAACGAAATGACTGAGATGTCAAATTTTAATTGCATGCAATAGTCATCGAACGTTAGGTTCTCGCATCAAACTTTTGGATGCAAGGGTTGCATCAATTAATTAATGGCCCTCATCGAACGTTCAATGCAACCTAAATCTACTAAGTGCAAAAATATCCCACTTCTCCTAATTAGCACCAACTCCAAACATCCTAAATTGTAATTAGAACACTCTTAACTCTAATTATTGGTCTGGTTGTTACAAAAGGCATCATCAAGGATAATCAACTGGTAAAAACAAGTGTTTGCTATTCAATTGGGGATGGGAAAAAGTAAGCATCTGGTCTACCCTTGGATCGCTTCCTAGGTTTCAAACTAGCTCCCAACCCTTCTTGAAAATTTATTCCTCAAATTAAGGTTTCTTATCTTATAATTCCTAAAAGTAGAAGTTGGGACATCTGATGTAGATCGGCAAGCCTTGTCTAAAGCTTGTTTGGACAGGCCTAAACCCAAGAGCCCCGTCGAAAGTCCTCATCTGGAGACCGTCCGGATGCCTATGTTAGTTTGGTGTTCTTTATGTTTTTGGTCTATGGCCGTCCGAACAGCTTTAAGTTTCGTCTAGACGAGCCATCATGGAATTGCTTTCTTTTAGGGTTTTATGTCAGCTCCCGTTCGGACGACCTTAAGTTCTATTCGGCCAGGTGCCGTAGAAGTTCAATTTCGAGTCTATTTCATATTAATTTTAGGTTTAGGGTTTGGGGGTCTATAAATACATGTTTTATAGACCCTAGAACGCAATTGTTGTTTATGATTGAGTTTTGTTCAATAAGAAGCCTTAGAGTTTAGCGTTCTTCTATTTTTTCTTCAAAACTTAAAGAGCATCTAGCGTTTTAGAGAAGATTTCTTAGACCCTTTGATAGAATCAAGATCTAGAAATACATATCCATTCTTTATTGTTGTTATTTGCTGCAGTCCACGAAGTCACGCTGCATCAGTTGGTGTCAAAGCCCAAGTTACTTTCCATGAATGAGGAGGGGCAACCGTTGTGCAGACATGAACGAAGTGCACATGCGCATGGAGGTGGCGTGTAAGGAGAAACTGGCAATTCGTTTGCAGCACATGGAGGAGAGGTTTGGTGGTATAGCTGTGCAGAAGGGGGAGTGGGTGCGCACTCAATATAGAGTCCCTACCGATCACTTTGCCGACATGGGTGGTCCGAACATTCGTCGTCGTCAACCAAGACCACGGTACGCAGGGTCGGAAGACAAATTTATCGTTGAGAGTGAGCTTGTCAATCATTTTGCAAGGCATAGAGTGCGGAAGGAATTTCCTACGGCACAAGCTCATGCTATTACACAGGATGCAAGCGTCAAGCTCTACACCCCGAACTTCCAAAAGTTACTTGCGACCCAAAAAGCCCCCTACTAAAGAAGAGATAGAAAAATATGACAAAAAGAAGGTGCCTAGAGAGGTGGCAGAAGGGAGGAGTCAATCGGCAATTCTTTGGCAATCACACCTGGAGGAGATGATGGAGACCCTGAGGGGACATATACAGATCCTCACTAACCAAGTAAACAATATGCGTGGTCCTAACCTTCGTCGCTGACAACCAACTCCAAGTTTTTTGGATAGGGACAACGTGGTTATCCTTAGTAGGGTGTGATCTCAACGGCAGAAGGCATGGATGAGGCAGAGATTTCGCAAGAGGCCAACTTGATCGTTATTCGTGATCCTCAATTCTATCTACCAAATCCATATGATGTGGAAGAGGAAGGTGAATCTGTTGATGAGGAGTTCCAGGAATTTGAGGTCATTAATGAGGAGCCCAACCATGATGATGAAAATCTTTCACAAGGATTCGGGGATTAGGATTCTTCACCAATCTATGATGACGATCTTAGCGGTGACGATGAAGATCCTAAGGAAAGACCCTTGCCATCCGACCTAGAGGGAGAGTACGTAGAAGACTGGTTTCCTCCCATTTTTGGCGGCATCTACCCCGAGGAAGATGACCCCTTGGAAGAGGAAGGACCCACGAATGACATCGCAGAGGCAAAGTAAGAAGATGGTTTCCTCCCATGTTTAGTGGCCTCTACGCTGAAGAAGATGACCTATGGGAAGATGAAGGACCCACAGATGGTATCGCAGATTATAATGAGGTTGATGAAGACCTTCCAGGTGAAGTGCCTAATTTTAATGATGAAGAAGTAGGTTATGTTGATTTCCTTGGTGTAAATGATATTTTGTCGAATTCTCTTAACAATGATTGTGATGAGTTTTATGTGGTTGAGGAGAATTACATGTTCACAAGGGAGACAACGACTAACCTATTCTTGAGTATTTTCATGGCATGTGGAAGGGAAAAGATGTGAGGGAAGCACGACAACCCTAACATATTGCAAGGTGGCTTGTGGGGCCTTCAACATAATCATCATAATCTGCCGGTGATTAAGAGCATCACATTTCTTGTGGGGTGCTGCCTTGTCTTGACCTTGAGAATGGGAGAATGGAAAGAGTTGACAGGGCACCCGAAGAACCGTGAAAAGGTCTGTCCAAATTCGATGACAAATTCTCTCTAACCTGGTGAGAATGATGTAGATCGGCACGCCTCATCTGCAACCCATTCGGATGGGCCTAAACTTGAGAGCTATTGTAGAATTGCTTTCTTTTAGGGTTTTATGTTAGCTCCCGTCCGGGCGGCCTTAAGTTTCATCCAGACGGGCGCCGTAGAAGTTCAATAACAAGTCTATTTCGTATTAATGTTAGGTTTAGGGTTTGGGAGGCTATAAATACATGTTTTATAGACCCTAGAACACACTTGTTGTTTATGATTGAGTTTTGTTTAATAAGAAGCCTCAGAGTTTAGCATTCTTCTATTTCTCCTTTAAAACCTATAGAGTATCTAGCGTTTTAGAGAAGATTTCTTAGATAATTTGATAGAATCAAGATTTAGAAATACCTATCTGTTCTTTATTGTTGTTCTTTGTTGCAGCCCACAAAGTCACGCTGCATCAATATCAATAGATTATATCAGCTTGTTTATATTGATTCAGCAAGCCAAATTTAGAATCTTAATCTAAATCATTCACCCACATAAGACACTTGGATATGGACTCCAACACCTTCGGGTCAAATTTCTATCAAGTCTACTTGTAAGTTAGACTTGAATGAAACGCAATTTCAAATGGGCCTCTTCTACCTGAAGAATGGAAAAAAGTTGTTGAATCTCATAATACAACGTAGATTAAAGCATATGCTTTGGATGTAGCTTGGGGTATTCTCCCAATGAGAGAAAATGTTACCAAGTCTATTCAATTGAAAGAAAATGAAGTTTGGTTCTACCTACTTTGTAATAAAAATTTAGAAACTGCGTAGCACCTTTTTTTGGGGTTGTGATATTGCAGAGCCCCAAAATTTAATTAACTAGTAAAAGTTTAAGTACTACTAAATAAGCCCCTTGCCCGCTTCTCCAACTTTTGGACTTATCTATAGTGCACGTAGCTTGTCATCGATAGAATGGTACTCATGTCGTTTGAACACTAGAGTGTTTCAACTTATCCTACATGCATGGCTTAACGCCATAGTATTGTTCGAACAGTTACTTTATATCGTTTAGATGGTAGGGTTTCCTCTATATACCTTATGTGGCTTCCCACCTAACTGTTTGAATGGTTACTTTACATCGTCTGGACGGTAAGGTTTCCCTAAACCCATGTGGCATGCCGTTCGAACAGATTATCCTCACAATTAGAATGATCGTAAACAGGATTCACTAAGTGTTATCTAAACCAATTTTCCAAATTTCTACCTTTATTGTTGTTTCTTATTTATCTCTTAACCCTTATTAACGCGTTCTTAATCACAATTTAGAATGGAGTATTATAAATATTGTAAAGTTTCTCTCTATTAGTACTACTTGAATAAAGTTTATCATTAATGCTTCATATATATTTTTGGTCCTATTTCTTGTAATTGCCCCGTTCTTTATGATTTACAGCGTCATCGTTGTACCCTTTCCTCTTCCCATGTATTTCTCAGAAAAGGAAAAACAAAAAACAAAAGAAAACATCCTGAATGGAGGGTTGTGGGGAACATGATGGGTACGAGGGTACAAACATGTCATAATTTCTGTCTAGTGATGCAGCCTGGCATGTACGGAAAGCAAACCTCACCAAATAAAACAACCAATAAAAATCATGCACTTTAGTAGTATCTAATAAGCCACTAATAAATATATATGCCCATTAAGTTCCCTTCGCAATCTATCACCAAACTTCTGTCCAAAAGTTTCTAAAATTGCAGATAAGCCCTCGGCGTGCCCAAAAAAGGAACCTATGATTTTTCTTTGTTTAGGATTTTCTCCCAAAACATAAAAAGAGAAAAAGTTTTGTTCTGTCTATCTCATTCTCTTTCTCTCTCCCTATCTTAAAACTTTTGGTGGCAGGAGGCCATTGGTGGCCTTTGTATCTGGTTCTGTTTATGGTCCTGTGTGAGGTGTCGACAGACCTACAAGGCTACAAACGACAATAAAGAAAAGTAGACAACTAAGAAATTCAGGCCAATTCCTCTCCCTCCCACCACCCCCTTGCAATTTTCAATATCAATAAGCCCTGATTGGTAGGGTTCATTATTCTTCTTCTTCACCCCCACAGTGTTTCTGCAAACTAGGGTTGGTTAGAGATTCTTGGCTAAATTTGGAAAGTGCGGCTCTTTTTCCTTTTTTATGCAAAACCCATCTTTCTTTTTTCCTTTATTCATACTCTATATTAACATACCACTCTCTCTCTCTCTCCACATTTTCCATTTATAGAAGAATGGAGGAATATCTGCTAAATTAATTGATTGGTGTCGGAAGGGTAGGTTAAATTTTATCTTCTTTTTCTTTTTCTTTTTTTTGGATTTTGGAGAGAGCAAGTGCAGTTTGATTCTTCATTTTTAAAACATCTTTCTTCTATCTGTTATCCTCTCTACAACTCTTTGTGAAAACCTGGTTTCCTCTCACACTTCAATTTTGTGTAAAGGTTGATTATTATTATTATTTATTTTCTGATGTTTTGATTTTCTATATGATTCACATTAAATTAGCTTCTCCCTTTCTATATTTTTCATTAATAGGAGTTTGAATTTGTTCTCTCTGAGATACTGGTTTGATCTGATACTTTGATTGAAACTTTTGTGAAAGATAATTGTTCCTCTTTTCTACAAGTATAGTTTTCTGCATATCAGTTTGTAAAGCCATTTACTGATAATTTGGTTGGTTTGATGTAAAGGGTCGGATCATTTTTTCTCTCAAAAATGACGAGGAGGAAAATCCAGATAAAAAAAATTGACAACACAACTGCAAGGCAGGTGACTTTCTCTAAGAGGAGGAGGGGGCTGTTTAAGAAGGCTCTGGAGCTCTCAACTCTCTGTGATGCTGAAATTGCTCTCATTGTCTTCTCTTCTACTGGAAAGCTCTTTGACTACGCCAGCTCAAGGTTTCTCTCTCTCTCTCTCTCTCTCTCTCTCTCTCACAAACATCTTTCTACTTCGAGAAACATTTAGTTTTTCTACTTATAGTAAAATATGTCATTATTCATGCATTCTCCAATAGTTTTATCATTTCTTGAGAGCGAGATAGAGAATCTGAGAAATCCAACAGATCCTAATCAAAGTGTCTGAAAAAATGTACTAGGATACATCAGATAAAGAAAACAAAAGTACTTCAGGGTCTTTGGTTTCTGCAAAGCACAATTTTCAACTTTCACGCCAGAGAAATAGAGAAGTTAATATCACCTTCAAGGGTTTTATGTGTCGCCGCTACCTATTTGCCAGTTCACTGTATTTTTCTATTTTTGCACTTCCTCCTAGTTTTTCTACTACTGATATGTTAACAGCATTTCTGTAAGGATGTCTTCATAAAATATAGCTTATACCCAAATGAATGATAGGGTGGATTAATTTAGGAACATATTTTGGGATTAAAGCACATGAATTATATGATGCACTGATTTCGGAACATACTTTAGAAGACAAATTGTTATCATGAAGCCACGAAATTGTGCTGTCTTCTTACAGTGTCGTGTGATTTCATTCTCCTCCTCCTAATGTTGACAGCATTTCTACAAAGGATGTCTCCTGTGATTCCATACCCAAATGAATGAAACAATTGATGTACAAGTGCAAAGCATTTAGGAACATACTTTGGGACTGGATTATAACATTTGACTTAGAAGACAAATTGTCATCATAAATTACAGCCACAGAATTGTGTTGTCTTGTTGATATCCTCAGTTTACACATGTCCTATTGCATTGTAATTAGCTTCTTCTTCAGGCTTGATCTTTTTCCTGTTTATATTTTATAGTCATAGCTACATGTTAATATCAACTTGGTATAGTAGACTTGCATTGTGAATGTATGGAGAAAGTTCAAAGTGTCTGCAATGATTAATGAACGAATTAGTTGAGATTATTAATTCTTGATTGAGAAGAAAGAACCACATTATTCCACTTTACTATGAATCATGATGAACCACCAATAACGTAATTAGTAAAATGTACAACAAATGAGTCCAATACTACTTGCAAAATTAAGAATTTCTAAGTTAGTTGTTTAGAATTTTATTGTAGAGCAGAAAATTAAGCTAATCTCCCTCACAATTTACGCTAGATTGGTTCTATGATAGATGCATATCATCACTGTAGGAAAATCCTACGCTAATTGAATGGCATCATCACTAGTATATTATCTTAATTAAGAACAAAGGAACTCCTATTATATCTGCTTTCTGTGTACATTAAGATATCATCAAAGTAAACAATTAAAAATAATCCATAAAAGGTTTAAAGACATGAGTCATAAGGCACATAAAAGTACAAGAACCATTTAAAAGTTTGAATTATGTAATCATGATCCACTGGTTTCCCCCATCTCCAGTCTTGGAAGTGGTATTCTACTCTTCCTCTAGTCTCATTCGAATTTGATGATACCTGCTTCGAAGATCAATCTTGGAAAAAAAAAAAAAAAAATAGTTGTACCATGCATTAATTGGTAAAGAAGATCCTCAAGTTGTAGAATAGGAAACCACAACTTCATATTAACTTTATTCACTGCTCTACTGTCAACACACATGCCAAGAACAATCACTTTTTGACACAAGAAGGGCTGGAACAACAACCCCTTAGCAATAAACTCACTTTTGTCCTCAACAAACCCTTAACAATAAGTTCATCTACTTGCCTATGCTACTCTTTTTTCTCCTAAGGATTCATTGTTTGATCACGTGCACTCTCCATTCTATTAGCCCCTAAAACCACCCTCACTCTATCTTTCACAAAAGAATAAGTATTTTTAATAAAAATAAAAATAAAAAATAAATTTTTTTGCAAAACTCAAAACATGCCTTTTACATGCTACATCATGGAACCCTTTGTAAGCAAGGCTAAAAGACCAAAATAACCCCTTAAAATAACTAAAAATGCATGAAAAAACACTATATAGCTGTCATCAATTTTTGTCGACTTTCGTTTGAATGAGATACAAAATTTGGGCTCCGTTGGAACAGGCTTGAGGACCGTTTGGACAAGATTGTCAAAGCTTGACCTCTAACAACTCGGACACTCCCATGTCAAATGGGGTGGTGTTTGCATGTTTAAATGTAGTCAAATAGTTATCAAATATTCTGATGTTCTTTTGATTTCAATGAGAATGACAAAATTTCTTATCAAAGTGATTTTGTTTAAATTATGGAATGATAGGCTTATTTGCGCTATATATGGCAAGATTTGATCTATATTTGGTAGAATTTATCTCCCCAAGGTTAAATCCAAGCTAGTAATCTAGCACATCTGATTGCGAAAAGACATAGTGTTGTTTAGCCTTTTGAGGATTAGATACTCGAAATGAACGAAAATTACCAGCAAAAGTGACACACATAATACCACAAACTAGCAAATGGGAGATCGTACCTCATGGTAATTGGTTAAGTCGAGAAATTGTATAATTTTCAGATGATAATTAAGAAAAAAGGTTATGCAAAGTGTCATAGTGTAGAATGACCGAAAAGTTAATTAACTGGTAATTAACTTGATGTGGTACAAATGGTCAACTACCACTAATTGTCCGATAGAGTCCGACCTCGGGTAATCCACACAATTAGCGGTGCTATAGGGAGTGACCACAATCCGTACATGGTTGCATAATTGGTCACTTTCAACCATTGGATTAAGGCAAATAGCATTAAAATAAACATGAACCATAAGGTCAAGCCCATGTACTAATATACACATGCTCCATATTCTTTAATCATTTTTCAATGGTAGCCATGTCATACGATGGAATTAATAATTTCTTATCATTGCATGAATTTACAAACCACACAATCAATCATTTAGTTTCTTAAATATTCCATTTGCACAAAACATAGAGCTCACAACATTTTTTCAAAGCATTTCATGTGAGTGTAAGGAGTAGAGATTTTTGGCTGCCAAGAGTTAGCCAAGTGAGAATTTTTTATTTTTTATTTTTATTTATGATTTTTTAATTGAAGAGGAAAGAGGTTACAAGGGGGATTATGGATGATCGAATTTGAGGCATTAGCACTAAATTTGAGGCATTAGCACCAAATTTAGGATGACCGAATCCCTTTAGGGTGATACCATCCCTAAAGGGTTAACCTTCCACTTCTAGGTTTTAGTTTTGAATCCAAAAACGAGTTTTGAGGCATTAAAACCCAAATATTAGATCATGAAAATTTAGCTAACAGAGAAAAAAAAAAAAGAAAAAAAAAAAAGAGAATTTTGATTTCCGTTTATTATTATTATTATTATTATTATTTTATTTTTTAGAGGCAGCCACGCGTTGGACGATGCTTGGGTGCCTCAATTTGGCAGCCGCATAGACAGACTCGAGTGTAAGATATGCAAATTTGATATTAAAATACACATGCAACAGTCGATAAATAGTTTTCATGTGAGCTTTACTCACCTTGGTCATACGGGTTCTCTTGCTACACTTCTTCAAACTCACCAACTTCGTCATTTGTGAAATACCCTAACATTAGAAGGGTCTATTGAGATCAAACCTTAACCCTAGACCTTCAAATGGCCAAATCACACTTTCTGGTTGAGCGGTGGTGATCAATTAGTACTCTTGTAGAGGAGATTGATCACTGAACAATGATTGATCAGCGTTGCTCAGTACTTTATCCTTGCTTGAACAGTGATGAACAATGATCGATCATGACACTAGCCATCTTCATCAATCTCCAAAAAACTCATTTTTAGCTTCGATGACGCCTCTAAAGGCCCTAAAACTCAAAAAGTTCACCCCTTTAACACATCTAACACCTTTAAACCCCTAAATTCGTAACATTTACGCATTAAAACTACAAAGTTAACAACTTTATAAACACACAATCAACAACCACTCAAAAGCTTCAGTGGATAGTCCATATATATCTACCTCTCACATAGCCTACTCTCGGATTAAAACCTACTAGTCTCATATATTCATTCCTTGGGGGTCAAGTAGAAACTAATAAGGAGTAAATCTCCTTTTATTTTCTAGTGCAATAAGGAAAGTAAATCTCCAAGTCCTAGGTCGATTCTAATTCCATACAACTCAGAGTCCAATATGGAAAAGTTCTTAGTATGGAATAAAATAGAATCCTAGTGTAATGACCCCGATGGGCAAATCAATTAATTAGTAATTGACCACATGGTTCATCTCCCAGCTCTATCTCTCGCGAGACAAGACTCAGGGATTTTAACTTTTCTCTTCGAAACGAGAAAATCTCAGCGGAAGACTTTCGAAAACTATAGGAAATAGAGAGCAATAAATTTAACATCCACACAACATGTACCAGAGTAAATATAAATCCTCACAATATAAAGATAACCATCAATGGTACCAATCATTAGACCATCATCAAAATAGGATAACAAACCATAACATAATCTCATAACATTGTTCCAACAAAAGATTAACATATCAAATCCTAGATCTAAGCTTAAGTAGGGCTAACGAGATTATAATCTCGATCATATCATCACGGGTAGTTCCTCCATCCTTCCACATAGACTTCAACCAAATTGGGTTCATGTCCTCAAAAATAACCCGAATCAAGTCCTGAGCTACCACCCAAGTCGGCTCCGACGGCATCCTCTTCTAAGGTAGCTAAACCGCGCAGATATTTGTAATGATAGGGGAAAACATAAATAAAAAGGGGGGTAAATCTAAGACTTAGTGAATATTAACACAAATAATGTCCATGCCAGTTTAGTAATGAACTCCATTTTCATAAGGCAAGAAACAGTTCCATATGACAGTTTTTTTTATCAAAAATGTGGTATAGATATATGATATATGCATATGATATAGAGTGACAGTCATAGTTCAACAATATGGTTTACTTGAGATATTACCCATTCCCAATAGGGTTGGTGTTGTCCCGATGGACCTGTAATACAATGCCGGTGCCCCAGCCATTGTACGCTATCGGACATAACACTAGTGGCATGACCGAGTCCGACCTCGGGTGGCCTACACTGCTAATGATGTCCGTTCTGTAGTAACCTAGCCATTTGGGAATGGCTGCACCAAGTCACAAAACTATTGGATTTAAAGCCCACATAACACTCATACATTTGACCATAAAGCTAACATGTATAGTAAGCCCATGGCCATTATACCGCATATACCAGTGTACCATATTATACGATAAAAATTATGTTGTTCGTATTTTACAAGCATGTTTTTACAAGTCTCACTTTCTTAACATATTCAGCACAATGTTTTTCTCAAAATGCTAGAGTTCATGTGCAGCAAGTATAAATGTGAGAGATGCAAATATGCATGTTTTTGGTACATAAAATAGTTGTGCAGTGCATAGAAAATAACAATGAGCATTATGAGTTAAAACTCATGTGGGCCGTTTAATGTCTCTGAGTATTCCAAATGATTCGGGTTCTCCAAATCTATGAAAAATCTTCTATTAGTCCTATTTCTATCAAAACGACTCTAAAACAAGAAAATAGGAGCTATTGATCTTCTGGTTATAATAAAGTCCCCTGTCACACTCTGGACCATACGTCCGGGATCGGGACCTTACGTCCTCTATGATATCTCGGATCGTACGTCCGGTCGTGAGACCGTACGTCCGCTTCGAGGTTTTTAGGGAGAACCTCATTTTGTCCACTCGTCCTCCTATTCTCTAGAACCAAATTCGAAGACTATCAAAGGACTTCCTAAGGTCTCCTAACTCAAAACAAAGTCTCCAAGCAAACGAAATCATGCTAAGATAAAACAACGCCATTATAACAAGATTTAAAGCATAACTAAAGCTAAAGCTAAACTAACAACTCAAACAACAACTAAGGCAATGTTTATGCAGCATAACAACGTAAAACCGAGCTAGGCTTAAGAGCGTTACCTCCTGGAAGCGAAACTTCAAGAACTTCCCTTCCCTTAGCACCAAATGCTCACAATCTCACAAAACACTCACAAAAGGGTTTCTAGCAGCCTAGGGGGGAGAGAGAGGTGTGAAAAACTAAAGGAGTAGGGGGTATTTATAACTGAGGGGCTCTACCAACTCTCCAGAAAAGCACCGGACGTCCGCCAACCCTAGCGTATGTCCAATACTATTTCCAGAGCGGTCTAAAGGCTACCTCGTACGTCCAGGTATTATCCAAAGGGTATTCCAAAAAGTAGCGTACGTCCGTGTGGTCCTGCGTATGTCCGTGTACTATTTGCAGAGCGTACGTACGGTGGCCCCCCCACATACGTCCGCACTACAAAAAGAAGCGTATGTCCACTAACCCTAGCCTACGTCCGGTTCAAAAGTCCAAATTACCCTTCTAGTGTCCTTAGTGACCCAAAGCCCAAATTATCCCCCTAACTAAGCTACCTAAGCTTAGTTAATTATTTGGGTCACTACATCTTCCCCTCCTTATAAAAATTTCGTCCTTGAAATTTCTAGTCATAATACCAAAATATCAGCACTTAAAAGAGGAGTAAAATGTTACCTTTCGTCCATAGAGTCATCAGTATCGTGCTCAATAGGTTCTTGGGCTATCTTCTCCCATCCATTAACTGGCACTACATCGTCCACAAACATCTGCAAAAAATCACCTTGTAAATCATCATGCGCGTCATACTCAATGTTGCCAGCGCTATACCAATTCTCATCAATCTCAACTCCTAAGTCCATCAGCTTACAGAAAGAGTAATTCCACATTCAGTTTGGGTCGATTGGTATAGGTGCCATAATCTTGTAGTGAAAAGCAACTCTTTCTTAGTCAACTATTCCATTATCCAAAACAGAATTAGGCATACTGTCCAAGTATAATCTTTGAAGAAAAGAGTCATACACAATCATTCAAACAAATGCGAATTGCGACTCCGCATGTCTTACTCTACCTCCCATGATGCTTCCTCGACTCCATGGTTATGCCACAATACTTTAACAATAGGAATCGTCTTGATACGTAGCACTTGCTCCTTCTTATCCACGATCTTCACTAGTTCTTCGACATACGTCAATCCCTCCTGGATTCCTAGTGGCTCGTACTCCACAATCGCGTTGGGATCAACGATGTACTTCCTTAACATTGAGAAGTGAAAAACGTTATGCGTTCCGACCAAATCTGGGGGTAAGGGGACTCGATATGCCACTCCCGATCCTCTGGGTGATTTCAAACGGTCCAATAAATCAAGGACTGAGCTTCCCTTTCTTCCCAAATCGCATCACTCCCCTCATGGGTGATATCTTGAGGAATACAAGATCCCCCACATCAAATTCCAATGGCTGTCTCCGATTATCAGCGTAACTCTTCTGCCGACTCTAAGCTACACTCATCCTTTCCTTGATGATGAGTACATTGTCACGAGTGTCCTAGATCAACTCCAGCCCCAACGTCTGCCTCTCACCGACGTTGTCCCAATACAAGGGTGACTGACACTTATGTCGAGAAAGTGCTTCATAAGGCGGCATTCCAATAGTCGCCTGGTAGCTGTTGTTGTAGGCAAACTCGATCAAAGGTAGATACTAGACCCAATTATCTTTGAAATCCAACACGCAAGCTCGCAACATATCTTCCAAAATCTGGTTAGTTCGCTTCGACTGACCATCTGTTTGCGGATGGAAGGCGATACTAAACTTCAACTCCATCCCCTTCTTGTTCTACAGGCTTTGCCAAAATCTTGAAGTAAAGCGAGAATCTCTATCTGAAATGATCGCCCATGGCACTCCATGCAAACAGACTATATTCTAAACATATAGTTTGGCCAACTTATCCATCAAATCCTTAACTTTCATGGGAATGAAGTGAGCATTCTTTGTGAGACGATCAACTACTACCCAGATGGAATCTTCTCCAGTGGGTGCCATGGGTAACCCCAAAATAAAATCTATAGCAATCTCATTCCACTTCCACTTCGGTATAAGTAAGGGCTTGAGCATTCATGCTGGTCTCTGATGCTTTGCTTTCACTTGTTGACAGGTTGAGCACTGTTCCACAAACCTTGCAATATCCCACTTCATATTGTTCCACCAATATGATCCCTTCACGTCCTGGTACATCTTAGTACCACCAGGATGTATAGTGTACAGGAAACGATGAGCCTCGCTCATTATCTCCTTCCTCAATCCTCCGCTCTTTGGTACACACACTTGCTTAAAATGGGTAAGCAACCCATCATCTTTGAGACAAAACTCCCTTTCATTTCCTTCTTCAAGCAACTGCTTGATCTTAGTGCACTTAGGGTCCTCCAACTGAGCGGCTTGATCCTTGCAAGCAATTCTGACTGAACCATCAGGTTAGCCAGGTGTACGGGTGCACCTTCGTCTACTACTTCCAATCCCATCCCAGCGAACTCCCTGATCAACTGGGGTTGAGAAATCCCAATAACGGCAAGCTCCACCGTTGATTTCCTGCTCAATGCATCTGCCACTACGTTAGCCTGGCCAGGATGATAATTGATCTCACAATCATAATCCTTAATCAGCTTCAACCACCTTCTGTGCCTCATGTTGAGCTCTTTCTGGGTAAAGAAGTACTTCAAGCTCTTGTGGTCACACTTCTCGCCATACAAGTAAGGGTCTCCAAATCTTTAGAACAAACACAACTGCTGCCAACTCCAAGTCGTGTGTAGGATAGTTCTACTCGTAAGTCTTCAGCTGACGTGAAGCATAGGCAATAAGCATAAGCACACACCTTAAACCCTTCTTAGAGGCGTCGCTATACACTACGAAATTGCCAGATCTCATAGGCAATGCCAACACAGGAGTAGTTATCAAGCGTTTCTTCAGCTCCTAAAAACTCTTCTCACACTCGTCCATCCAAACATAGAGAGCATTCTTCTTGGTCAAAGTAGTAAGTGGTGCCGATAGCTTCGAGAAATCCTTAATGAAATGTTGGTAGTAACTAGTGAGTCCTAAGAAACTTCGGATCTCGAACACGCTGATTGGCCTAGTCCACTCCACTACTACCTTTACCTTCTCCGGGTCAACCGCTACACCCTATCCAGAAATCATGTGCCCAAGGAAAGACACGATATCCAGCCAAAACTCGTACTTCTCGAGTTTAGCATAGAGTTGCTCCCCTCGAAGCCTTTCCAATGCTTTCCGTAGATGCTCCTCATGCTCCTCCGGTGTCTTAGAGTAGATCAAAATGTCGTGAATAAAGACCACAGTGAATTGATCCAGATAGTCATGAAATACTCTATTCATCGTGTCCATGAAGACAGCGGGCGCATTAGTTAGTCTGAAATACATAACTAAGAAATCATAATGTCCGTAATGAGTCCTGAAGGTCGTTTTAGGAATGTCCTCTTCCTTCACCCTCACTTGGTGATAGCCTGAGCGCAGATCGATCTTAGAAAACATGCGCTCTCCTTGCAACTGATCCAACAAATCGTCAATCCTTGGCAAAGGATATCTGTTCTTGATCGTCACCTTTTTCAACTCGCGATAGTCGATGCACATCCTCATTGACCCGTCTTTCTTCTTCACGAACAACACCGGCTCTCCCGACGGTGATGAACTAGGGTGGATAAATCCTTTATCTAGAAGCTCTTAAAGCTGTTCCTTTAGCTCTTTCAATTCTGACGGTGCCATCCTATACGGTGCCTTCGATATAGGATTAGTGCCTGGCACGCACTCAATCCCAAACTCCACTTCCTTCAGTGGTGGCAACCCAGAATAGTCTGTTGAAAAGACATCTGGATAATCTCGCACCACAGGAATGTCTTGCAGGCCCTTCTTCCCTTCCTTAACTGGGGTAACGACGAATGCCAAAACGCTTGTCCTCCTCTGAGAATAAGCTTTCGGGCCCGAACAGCCAAAATCGTTGGAGGTAAAGACCTCACTCGCGATCCAATGTACGTCACTTCTCCTTCTCCCCACGGCCTAAGCGTAACTTGCTTCCGAGCGTAGTCGATAAGTGGAAATTGACCCCATGGTTCGTCTCCCAGCCCTATCCCTCAGGGGAAAAGACTCAGAGATTTCAACCTTTCTCGTCAAAAAGTGAAAATCTCAGCGGAAGACTTTCGAAAACTATAAGAAATAAAGAGCAATAAATTTAACATTCACACAACATGTACTAGAGTAAATATAAATCCTCATAATATAAAGTAACCATCAACGGTACTCGTCATCAGACCGTTATCAAAATAGGATTACAAACCATAACATAATGTCATAACATTGTTCCAACAAAAGATCAACATATCAAATCCTAGATCTAAGCTTAAGTATGGCTAACGAGATTAAAATATCATCGATCATATCATCACGAGCAGTTCCTCCATCCTTCCACATAGACTTCAACCAAACCGGGTCCATGTCCTAAAAAATGATCCGAATCAAGTCCTGAACTATCATCCAAGTCGGCTCCGAAGGTATCCTCTTCTAGGGTAGCTAAACTGCGCAGATATTCATAATGATAGGGGAAAACATAAATAAAAAGGGCGATAAGTCTAAGAATTAGTGAATATTAATGCAAATAATGCCCATGCCAGTTTAGTAATGAACTCCATTTTCATAAGGCAAGAAACAGTTCCATATGATAGTTTTTATCAAGAATGTGGTATAGATATATGATATATGCATATGATATAGAGTGACAGTCATGGTTCAACTGTATGGTCTACTCGAGATATTACCCATTTTCAGCAGGGTTGGTGTTGTCCCGAGGGACTTGTAATATAATGCCAGTGCCCCAGCCATTGTACACTATCATACATAACACTAGTGGCACGACCAAGTCCGACCTCAGGTGGCCCACACTGTTAATGATGTTTATTCTGTAGTAACCTAGCCATTTGGAAATGGTTGCAGGTCACAAAATCATTGGATCCAAAGCCCACATAACACTCATACATTTGACCATAAAGCTAACATTTATAGTAAGCCCATGGCCATTATACCGCACATACCGGTGTACCATTTCATATGATGCAAATTATCTTGTCTATATTTTACATGCATGCTTTTACAAGTCTCATTTTCTTAACATATTCAGCACAACATTTTTCGCAAAATGCTAGAGTTCATGTGCAGCAACTATAAATGTGAGAGTTGCAAATATGCATGTTTTTGGTACACAAAATAGTCGTGGAGTGCATAGAAAATAACAATGAGCATTATGTGAGTTAAAATCACCTGGGCCGTATAACGTCTCCGAGTATTCCAAATGATCTGGGTTCTCCAAATCTGTGGAAAACCTTCTATTAGTCCTATTTTTATCAAAACGAGTCTAAAAAAAAAAAAAAATAGGAGCTATCGGACGGTTGGTTAAAGTAAAGTCCACTATCACACTCTGGACCGTATGTCGGGGATCAGGACCGTACGTCCTCTGTGATATCTTGGACCGTACGTCCGCTTCGAGGTTTTCATGGAGAACCTCATTTTGTCCACTCGTCCTCCTATTCTTCATAACCAAATTCTAAGGCTATCAAAGGACTTCCTAAGGTCTCCTAACTCAAAACAACGTTTCCAAGTAAACAAAATCTTGCTAAGTCAAGACAACACCATTCTAACAAGATTTAAAGCATAACTAAAGCTAAAGCTAAACTAACAACTCAAACAACAACTAAGACAATGTTTAAGCAGCATAACGATGTAAAATCCAGCAAGGCTTAAGGGCGTAACCTCCTTGAAGCAAAACTTTAAGAACTTCCCTTCTGTTAGCACCAAACGCTCACAATCTCACAAAACACTCACAAAAGGGTTTCTTGCAGCCTGGTGGCGAGAGAGAGGTGAAAAACTGAAGGGGTAGGGGGTATTTATAGCTGAGGGGCTCTACCAACTCTCCAAAAAAGCAGTGGACATCCGCCAACCCTAGCGTACGTCTGGTACTATTTCTAGAGGGGTCCAAAGCCTGCCTCATACATTCAGGTATTATCCAAAGGGTATTCCAAAAAGTAGCGTACGTCTGTGTGGTCCTGTGTACGTCTGTGTACTATTTGCAGAGTGTATGTACGGTGGTCCCCCCACATACGTCCGCACTACAAAAAGAAGCGTACATCCACTAACCCTAGCGTACGTCCGGTCCAAAAGTCCAGATTACCCTTCTAGTGTCCTAAGTGACCCAAAGCCCAAATTATCCCCATAACTAAGCTACCTAAGCTTAGTTAATTATTTGGGTCACTACACCTAGTCCTAGTCAAATTAGGTCTTCTATTTTTCTATGTAACTATTCTTCTATTTAAAGGAGAAACTATCAATAAACAAGTATGAGTTGAATATTATTTTAAGTTACAGTATACTGTGTTTTTGAGGTCATGTCTCCCTCGAAGAGTCATCGGAGGTTACAGCTCTCTCGAACAAGCCAATCTATCCCTTTCCATGCTTTGTTATTAGTTGGATCGCATCAAGTGGTATCAAAGCTTGGGTGGAGGTTTGCTTTCCCTATAATGAAACCACTCAAAACTTCTTAAATTGTGCTATGCTATGTGTTACATTGAAATTTTGGGTTACTTGTGATTTTGGGTTCTAGTGAAACTATGGGTACGTGAGACCAAAGAGGTGTGCGCTACATGGGATTTCCAAATCATTGGTGGAGACAACTATAGAAGTTCAAAGCAATTGCATCAATTTCTACCAAGCTACCAAGCTTTACGCAATACTGCACCTTGCTCCATTCTCTCGAAGCTTTTTAGTAACCGCAACGTCCAACAACAACTTGGGGTCTAACCACAATTTTCTCCAAGCCACACGGTGTCCACACTGCTTACATGGATTTTTCTGTGACTCGACATCCCGTTACAAGACAATTTTTGCACAATCAGCAACAAGAAGAGATGGACGACCGAGTGACCTAGCTCAAACAATTCGTGCAATCTTTATCTAAGGGTTAAGATCAAATTTTAACCCGATTGAAAGAACTCTTTGAGGAGCTATCTGTCCAAAAGAAGTTTCGAGGTGAAGAAGGTGAAATGTCGCAGGCAAAAAATCGTGAGACTGAGGGAGAAAACTCTCACATCAACATTGGAGAACGGCCACAACCCTTTACTTACCGACATGTCAAATTGGATTTTCCCAGGTTCAATGGAGAAGACCCAACCATTTGGGTTTGTAGAGCTGAACAATTTTTCAGGTTCCATAGGATTCAAGAAGAAGAAAAGACACCAATAGCTTCTTTTCACCTAGAAGGAGAAGCATAGTTGTGGTACCAAATTTTGCGTGAGAAGAGTGGGAGATAACTTGGGTAGAATTTAAGGAGGGCTTATTTGTTCGCTTTGAGCCAAATCAGTTCTATGGTCCATTTGGGGAATTGACAAAATTGCAACAAGAATGGAGTATCAAGGATTACCAAGACAAATTTGTATCCTTACTCTCCAAATTAGGTATGTTATCCCCAATTCAACAAGTAAGTGGTTTTGTTAGCAGGGTGGAAGAATCCATAAAAGCAAAGGTACTAGCAAGTATGCCGAATAATCTCTCTTCAACTATTAGTTTGGCAAGAGTCTATGAAGGTAGGAATGAAGCCTTAAAGAGGACAGCCTCAAATGAATTGTAGGAACCATAGAATAACCATCTCCAACCGTGACTAGCTTTGCCCATCAAGAAATTAATGGCTGACGAATTACGAAAGAAGCGGGAAAAAGGGCCATGTTTCAAATGCGATGATAATACAGCCCGGGTCATCGCTGCAAACATCTCTTTGTGATAGATGTGTGTTTAGGGGAGTATGATGATGGAGCTGAAGAGGGCAAAGAATACATCTTGCAGCAATTTCGGCCTTTAGGACAAGGGCTTATTAGGGGAGGGAAATGATATATTCATTACTTAGGGGTAAAGTAGAAACTAATAAGGAGTAAATCTCCATTTATTTTCTACATTTACTTTCTAGTCTAATAAGGAATATATTTTCCAAGTGCATTAAGGAGAGTAAATCTCCAAGTCCTAGGTCGATTCCGATTCTATACAAATCAGAGTCCAATATGGAAAGGTCTTAGTATGGAATAAAATAGAATCTTGGTCCTAGTCAAAATAGGTCTTCTATAACTATTCTTCTATTTAAAGGAGAAACTATCAATAAACAACTATGAGTTGAATATTATTTTAGAATACAGTTTACTGTGTTTTGGAGGTCAATGCTCTCTCGAAGTATTCATTAGAGGCTATGGCTCCCTCGAACGAACCGATCCATCCCTTTCCATGTCTGATTAAAACAACAAACAACCTAAAGCTAAGGCTTTTCTTAAATGCTTTCTCATTATTTTATTAAACAATGCTTAAAACACTTAAAATGAACTTAACACACAACTAACTATGGGAAAGACAATGAATAATAGCAAGAGATTACAAGGCTAGAACAAGAATTTTTACGTCGTGGCGCTTTGATATCACAAAATTTACCTCGAAATTACAACCTCTCTCTCTCTCTCTCTCTCTCCCTCCTAAGCCCTCTAAAACCGTAGCTGACCAAATGGTTGTCAGGGTTGGCCTAAGAGTGAATTTATAGCCTAAGCATTGCGTCCGCAAGTCTTGGACGTATTTAAATCGCAAACCGGCTTACATGATCGATCACTAGAATTTCTGGCACTTGTTGAACGATCACTCTGGGCTGATTGATCACCTGGTCAAATGAGGCCTATTTTTCCTATTTTTCATGCCTAACTTTGTTTCTTATTAACCCTTAAGTCATAATTAAGGATTTCTTAACCTTAGTTTAGACTGGGCTGTTATATATGAGAAGCTAAATTTACACACACTAGAATTCACAACTCTTCTATAAATCCTATAAAACTCTAAAAATTATAGGGAATAGGGGAAAATTACTCTCAAGGATAACATCAATTAGGAGGGCAAGTTGTCCTTATTATCCTTAAATAGAAGTTAGGGATGTAACCTTGAAAGAAAAATTTCAAAACTAGCCTATAATTTAAAGAATTCAAACTCACTCAAGCTAATTATTGTATGAGTCTTGAGCAAAGTTTTTGTTCTGCGATTAATTGCAATGTCACTCGAGCAAAATTTGAGCAAATCATCAAGGGAACTTTATATTTGTCTCCCTTAGCATCTTGGTTGAGCAACTATCGAGCGACACTAGAGCAAAAATTTTATTGCAATTTTGCTCGAGTGACTTTCGAGCGAGAGTTAAGCAAACTCTTGCGTAGTTGCAAAATCACAAGTACCCTCTTCTAAAGTATTCTTCCTCTACTAAAAGCCCACCATGTAGCTATGGGCAACTTGGTATACTTCATCCACATAGATTTGGAGAGAATTTGTCCACGAATTCACATCTTTGTCTGAAGAATCGCCACCAAAAGGAACTAGGTGTTTGACATTAAAAGCTTCATATTTTCTTATATGACTCAAAAGCTTTAACTTGTCGGCATTATGGTTAATCGTATCAATGATTTCCAGTGGAGCAATCTTCCCTGTAGCTAGCTTGGTATACTATCCCACTAGAAATTAATCCTTGGTCAACACAGCCCACATCAAATTCTATCGTCCAATGCTTCTTATCCGCACTCAGCTTAGACTTAAGAGAGGAATCTTACAGATGCTAGATAGTGGCCTTATGAACCTTTTGGATCTGATAAATTAAATCTTTTGCTTTGGCACTAACTTGCTTGATATTTTAAGATTTAGGATTTGCATGAAAAGAGAACAGAAGAAGAGGGTCAATATTCACATAGCCTCCTTCCTCTCACACTATATATACTGTAACTTTGAAAACAAAGACCAAAATACCCATATAACATATTAACCCTAATACTTTCCTCTAACACTCCCCCTCAAGCTAGAGCATATATATCATATGAGCCCAACTTGGAATAGATAAACTCTAACTTCTTTCGACACAAGGATTTTGTAAACATATTAGCTAGCTAGTCTCCAGACTTCACGAATGGTGCAAATATATCTCTATTGAGTATCTTCTCTTGAACAAAGTGACAATCGACCTCAATATGCTTTGTTTTTTCATGAAAGACAGATTTAGACGCAATATGTATAGCATCTTGATTATCACAAAATAACGGGAATGGAAAGGGAGTGGCAAATCCAATCTCCTGGAGAAAATGTTGTAACCACATCAATTCACTAGCAGTATTAGACATTGCCCTGTATTCTGCCTCAGTGTTCGACCATGCCACCACCGTCTGTTTCTTACTTTTCCAAGTCACCAGATTACTATCCAAGAATGTACAATATCCTGAAGTAGATTGCCTATTTGAGGGAGAACTTGCGCAATCTGCATCAGTAAACCCTTCTACCCGGAGGTGTCCATATGGTCTATATAATATCCCAAGGCCAGGAGCTCTTTTCAAATATCGAATAATATGAGTTACAGCTTCCCAATGTGAAACCCTAGGAGCCTCCAAGAATTGACTAACAACGCTAACTGCATATGAGATGTTTGGCCTAGTAATAGTAAGATAATTCAACTTTCCAACTAAATGACGATACTTACTAGGATCTTCAAATAATTCTCCTTCATCCTTTAGTAATTTCTGAATAGGATCCATTGGAATGTCAATAGGACGAGCACCCAAAAGACTTGTCTCTTCTAACAAATCAAGTACATATTTTCTTTGAGATAAATTGATACATGTTCGGGATCTGGCAACTTCAATCCCCCAGAAATATCTTAGTTTTCCCAAATCTTTTGTATGAAACTTCTGCTATAAAAACAGTTTTAATCGAGCAATGCCTCCTAAATCATCACATGTAGTAATTACAATGTCATCCACATATACCACAAGAAGAGTGTAGCCAGCACTTGTATGCAAGTGAAATTTTGAATGATCTGTCTGACAGCGCTGAAGACCAAACTCCATAACTACCTTAGAGAACTTCCCAAACCATGCCCGTGGAGATTGCTTGAGACCATACAAAGCCTTTTTTAGCTTAAAAACACAACTCCGATACTCCCCCTTGAGCAACAAACCTAGGTGGTTACTCCATATAAACTTCCTCATGTAAAACTCCATGTAAAAAGGCATTTTTGACATCCAACTGAAATAAGGGCCAATCAAGATTAGCAGCCAAAGAAATAAGAATATGAACGGAAGAGATTTTAGCAACCGGAGAAAACGTCTCATCATAATCAATACCATATGTTTGTGTATAACCCTTAGCAACCAACGAGCTTTCAACCGTTAAACAGATCCATCAAGATTAAACTTAACTGTGTATACCCATTTGCCACTGTAGTTTTGTATATTGGACAGAATAGAATAATGGAATAGAGGAGGCTGTCAATCTTGACCTCGCCACACTCCCCTCATACTGTATATATGTATAAACCAACATAGAGTACAAAGACCAAAATACCCATACAATATATTTTTCTAACACTCCCCCTCAAGCTTGAGCATATATATCATATAAGTCCAGCTTGGAACAAATAAACTCTGACTGCTTTCGGCACAAGGGTTTTGTAAACATATCAGCTAACTGATCTCTAGACTTCACGGACGGTGTAGAGATATCGCCATTGAGTATCTTATCTCGAACAAAGTGAAAATCAACCTCAATATGCTTGGTTCTTTCGTGAAAGACAAAGTTAGATGCAATATGTATTGCAGCTTGATTATCACAAAATAATGGGATAGGAGTAGGAGCGGCAAATCCGATCTCTTGGAGAAAGCGTTGTAACCATGTCAATTCACTAGTAGTGTTAGACATTGCCCTGTATTATGCCTCAGCACTGGACCGTGCCACTACCGTCTGTTTCTTGCTTTTCCAAGTTACTAGATTACCACCCAAGAAAGTACAATATCCTGTAGTAGATCGCCTATCTGAGGGAGAACCAACCTAATCTGCATCAATAAACCGTTCTACCCGAAGGTGTCCATTCGGTCTATACAATATCCCAAGGCCAAGAGCTCTTTTCAAATATCGAATAATACGAGTAATAGCTTGCCAATGTGAAACCCTAGGAGCCTCCAAAAACTGACTGACAACACCAACCGCATATGAGATGTCTGGTCTAGTAATTGTCAGGTAATTCAACTTTCCAACTAAACAATGATGCCTACCAGGATCTTCAAACAATTCCCCTTCATCTTTTACTAATTTCTTATTAGGATCCATTGGAGTGTCAACAGTCAACAGGATGAGCACCCAGAAGACCCGTCTCTTCTAACAAATCAAGTACATATTTTCTTTGGGATAAATTGATACCTGTTTGGGATCTAGCAACTTCAATCCCAAAAAAATATCTTAGTTTTCCCAAATCTTTTGTCTGAAACTTCTGTTGTAAAAACAATTTCAAATGAGCAATTCCTCCTGAATTATTACTTGTAATCACGATGTCATCCACATGTACCACAAGGAGAATATGACCAGCACTTGTATGCAAGTGAAATACTGAATGATCTGTCTGACATTGCTAAAGATCAAACTCCATAACTGCCGCTGAGAACTTCCCAAACCATGCCTGTGAAGATTGCTTGAGACCGTACAAAGCCTTTTTTAATTTACAGACACAACCCTGATACTCCCCTTGAGCAGTAAACCCAGGTGGTTGCTCCATATAAACTTCCTCATGCAAATCCCTATGTAAATAGGCATTTTTGACATCCAATTGAAATAAGGGCCAAGCGAAATTAGCAGCCAAAGAAATAAGAATATGGACGGAGAGATTTTGGCAACTGGAGAAAATGTCTCATCATAATCAATACCATATGTCTGTGTATAACCCTTAGCAACCAAACGAGCTTTCAACCGTTCAACTGAACCATAAGGATTAAACTTAACCATGTAAACCCATTTGCAACCAATAGGCTTCTTAGCAGGTGGTAATCGAACAAGCTCCCACATACCATTTTGATGCAAGGCCTTCATTTCTAATTCCATAGCTTGCCTCCAACCAGAGTCAGATAAAGCATCATGCATTGTCTTTAGGGTGGAAACAGTAGAAAGATAGGAAATAAAGCAAGAATAGGAAAGAGACAAAGAACTAATAGATACAAACTGACTGATAGGATGTGCAGTAGTGCAAGAACGAGTACCTTTCCTTAGGGCAATGGGCAAGGAATCAGATGCAGGTGACAGCAGATCCGAAGATGGGATGGATGATGGTGGAAGTGCAGGAGCTAATGGACGTGGCCTACGTGTATAAGCCTGGAGAGGAGCAGAAGTGCATGGAGGCAACACGATAGACTCAGAGAGATATGGAACAGGCAAAGGAACAGACGTGACATTGGGCTCAAGGGTAGACGCTTCGAAAGACACATCAACAGGAAAATAGGCAAGAGACTCAACAAATATGACTGCCTCACTCCAAAAATGTTTGGGGACATGCATATGAAACAAGAGACAATGTGCAACATCCAATAAATGACGATTCTTACGTTCAACCACATCATTTTGTTGTGGAGTGTGAGCACATGAGTTTTGATGGATAATCCCTTTATCAGACAAATAAGTGGCAAAAGAACTAGATGTGTATTCTTTGGCATTATCAGAATGCAAGATAAAAATTTTCTGAGAAAATTGAGTCTTAAACATATTGCAAAATATTTGGAAGACAAAAAATAACTCAGAACGATTTTTCATTAAAAATAACCAAGTCATACGGGAAAAATCATCCACAAATGTTACAAAATAATGAAATTTATTGGACTCGATCTTCATAAGACCCCATACATCATAATGAACTAACTCAAATGGACAAGAAACTCGATTAACAACTCTTGACGAAAAAGAAACACGATGGTGTTTGCCAAGCTAACACGCTTCGCACGACACAAACAACTCATGACGAAGACTCTAGACTTGATGCTTCAACGTAGGAAGGGAAGGATGACCAAGGCGACAATGCTACTGAAGAGCTGAACTTGACGACTGCAAAGCACGAGAGGAAAATGAAGGTGAGAGATCCAGATAATATAGGCCACCAACTTCATGCCCAGTACCAATCATCCACTGTGTCTTGAGATCCTAAAAGATGCACAAAGAAGGATAAAACTAATAGAACAGTTAAGAGCTTTGGTAATTTTACTAATGGATAATAAATTAAACGGAAAATCGGGAACATATAGAACGGACAACAACTCAATATCTGGACTCAGATGTGTATGGCCAGAGCCAGCTACGGTAGAGGGGGAACCATTAGCTAGAGTGACACCGTGGGGTGTAGTAACAGGATGATAATCAGAGAGAGAAGTAGACGAACCAGTCATATGTTCACTGGTGCCAAAATCAATAATCCATGGGTCACAAGTGGAGGACAAGAGACAGTGAGATGCAGTACTTGATTGAGCAAGAGTAGCAATGGAAGTGGAGGTAGCTTGCTTATAAGCAAAAAATTAAGCATACTCATCTTTCGGAATGGAGATGAGATCATAATCTGGAGTAGAACTTGAACTAGCAGGTGGTCTAGAAATAGCTGGAGAATCCTCCAAAGAAACAGCCTGATTGGCAAAACTGGGTGGTTTGCCATCTAAATCCCAACAAGAATTCACCGAATGATTAGGACAGCCACAGTGAGTACATTTGCGATGCTTACGACTACCAAGTCAGCCACTGCCTCAAGAGTCATGGCCACCATGAAAACTATGGCCACCTTGACCACCACGATACCCACCAAAACTGCCACAGGTAGCAACAAAAGCAGCGCACTCACCAGTACACTCAGAACTCATCTGAGAGCCATGGTTAATAAGAGTAGCACACTGAATTCGATAAAAGACTTTTGGAAGTGAGAGAAGTTTAGAACCACCCAAAATCTGCCACGAACCAACTCAAACTCGGGCTTCAAGCCAAGAAGGAATCTAACCACATCCACATCTTGACGTTGCTTTTCCATTTTCTTCAAGTCCGTAGAGAGTGGTTGGTACAAGTTTCTTTCCTCACAAACCACAACATGGTTGTAGTACTCATCCACAGTTTGAGTACCTTGTTCAAGCCCAAAATATTGTTTACACACTTCATAAATACGAGTGATATTCCCAATTCCAGAGTACATGTGACTGAGATGATCCCAAATGTCCTTGGCAGTAGATAAGTAGATGCATGAGGATCCAATGTGAGGCTCAATACTGTTCAACATAAGAGATATAATTTGATTATCTTCTTGCTCCCAAAGGCTAGGAATATAGTCCTTAGGTATACCCGAGGTTAAGTGAGTAAACAAGCCCTTGCCGTTGAGAAAAAATTCAATAGACCTTGCCCAATAACTATAATTTTTCCCATTGAGCTTCACATAAGTCATAGGAGTATTAAGTAAGGTAGTCTCAGGTTTAGCAGCCATAATATCAATCAACAAAGGAGCAAAGACTCCACCACAGTAATACAACAAATAAGTAACGGGAACAACCATTCCAAACTAATTGAAAGACACCAATGCAACACTGCAACAATGCTAGAAAATGGCAAAAACCAGCTCAAACCAATGCCAATCAGTAAAATAGTGAGAAAGACAGAGGAACCAGTGTAAATACAGCGGAAAAAAAACTTCGCCGGAGAGTCACCGGAGACGGTCCACACTCACCGAAAACAGCAAACCACTCTGAAAATACCAAAACTGAACCCACAGAATGAATCGATGACAACAAGTAACCTTTTTTATTTTTTTTTTTGTTTTTTCAACTCAACATATATATGTTCCATTGGCAGAATTTTTTTCCAATGACCACCATGTACGCCGGCCACCTTGTGCATCACCAACCAGCACAGACCACGTCGAGACCCACACTCATACTTCCTGACAGAACACGCACCCAACACAGACGATGAAAAACTTGACAGCGGTGGTGACGACAACATCACACCCCTAAGGACAGTGATATCGACGCCATCTACCCCCGTTCGTGGACATGAAGCCCAAACATAATCATGTAGTTCTGGATAAAGAGCTGGGTATTCAACTGTTGTTTAAGAAAAGAGAAAAGAAAAAAGAAAAAAAAGAATGGAGTGGGTATGAGAGAATCGTTATTGCTCTGATACCATGCAGTTTTGTATATTGGACAGAATAGAATAATGGAATAGAGGAGGCTATCAATCTTGACCTCACCACACTCTCTTTATATATATATATATATATAAACCAACATAGAGTACAAAGACCAAAATACCCATGCAATATATTTTTCTAACAGCCACCAACAGTCTTCTTAGCAGGAAGTAATGGAACAAGCTCCCACGTGCCATTATAATGCAAGGCCTTCATTTCCAATTCCATAGCTTGCCTCCAACCAGAGTCAAATAAGGCATCCTGCACTGTCTTTGGAGTGGACACAGTAGAAAGATGGGAAATAAAGCAAGAATGGAAAGGAGATAAAGAACTAGTGGATACAAACTGACTGATACAATGTTGAGTAGTGCAAGAACGTTTACCTTTTCGGAGGGCAATGGGCAAGGAATCAGATGCAGGAGCTAGTGAATATGAAGACGGGAAGGATGATGGTGGAGGTGCAGGAGCTGATGGGCATGGCTGACGTGTGTAAACTTGGAGAGGAGTAGGTGAGAGTTGAGGCAACACGACAAACTCAGAGAGATATGGAATAGGCAGCAGAACAGACGTGACATTGGGCTCAAGGGTAGATGCTCAGAAAGACACATGAACAGGAAAATAAGAAAGAGACTCAACAAATGTGACATTGGCGCTAGTAAAGTAGCGGCGAAGAATAGGACTATAACAACGATTCTGAGCTGCGGAATAACCAAGGAAGACACATTTAGTAGAACGGTGATCAAGTTTATCATAACCAGGATCCAAATTATGAACATAGCACACACACCCAAAAACCTTTAGTGGTAAGACAAATGGGGGTGAAGATCAGTATAAGAGAGAATGAGGAGAAGCACCATCTAAGACCGAGGAGGGCATTCGATTAATAAGATAACAAGCAGTGAGAACAGCGTCACTCCAAAAATGTTTGGGGACATGCATATGAAATAAGAGACAACGTGCAACATCTAATAAATGATGATTCTTGCGTTCAGCCACACCATTTTGTTGTGGAGTGTGAGCACACGATGTTTAATGGATAATGCCTTTATTAGAAAAATAAGAGGCAAAAGCACAATATGTGTATTCTTTGGCATTATCAGAACACAAAATACGGATTTTCTGAGTAAATTGAGTCTTACTCATATTACGAAAAAATTGGAAAACAGAAAATAACTCTAAACGATTTTTCATTAAAAATAACCAAGTCATACAGGAAAAATCATCCACAAGGGTCACAAAATAATGAAATTTATTGTACGCAATATTCATAGGACCCCATACATCAGAATGAACTAACTCAAAAGGATGCGAAACTCGACTAAGAACTTTTGCCAGAAAAGAAACATGACGATGCTTACTAAGCTGACAAGCTTTGCAAGACACAGACAACTCTTGACGAAGACTCGAGACTTGATGCTTCAACATAGAAATGGAAAGATGAACAAGACAACAATGCCACTGAAGAGCTAAGGTTGATGACTGTAAAGCACGAGAGGAAAATGAAGGTGCAGGACCCAGATAATACAAGCCACCAACTTCATGCTCCATACCAATCATCCTTCTCGTCTTGAGATCCTAAAAAATGCACAAAGAATGGTAAAAAATGACAGAACAATTAAGAGCTTTGGTAATTTTACTAATGGATAATAAATTAAAAGGAAAACCAGGAACATGTAGAATAGAAAACAACTCAATATCTAGACTCAGATGTGTATGGCCAGAGCCGACTACTATGGAGATGGAACCATTAGCTAGGGTGACATTGTAAGGTGCATCAATAGGATGATAATCAGAGAGAGAAGTGGACGAACCAATCATATGTTCATTGGCGCCAAAATCAATAATCTAGGGGTCGCGAGTGGAGGATAAAAGACAGTGAGATGTAGTACCTGAGTGAGCAAGTGTAGTAGTGGAAGTGGAAGTGGCCCGCTTATGAGGATAAAACTGAGCATATTCATCTTTTGGAATGGAGATGAGATCATAATCTAGAGCAGGACTCGAACTAGTAGGTGGTCCGGAAATAGCAGGAGAATCCTACAAAGAAAAAGCCTGATCCGCATAACCAGACGGTTTGCCGTGTAAATCCCAACAAAAATCCACACAATGATTACTATGACCACAATCAGTACATTTGCGAGGCTCACGACTACCAGTTCAACCACCGTCTTGAGAATCACAGCCGCCACGAAAACCACAACCACCGCGACCGCCATGTCAGCCACGATAACTACCAAAGCTGGCACAGGTAGTAACAAAAGCTATGCGCTCACCAATACGCTCATAACTCAGCTGAGAGCCATGATCAGAAAGTGTAGCGCTCTGAATCCGAGAAAAAACCTCAAGAAGTGAGGGAAAGTCAGAACCACCCAAAAGCTGCGCACAAACCGATTCAAACTTAGTTTTCAAGCCAAGAAGAAACCGAACCACATCCACATCTTGACGTTGCTTTTCCATTTTCTGTAGGTCCGTCGAGAGTAGTTTGTACAAGTTTCTCTCCTTAAAGATGGCCACAACCTAATTGTAGTACTCATCCATAGTTTGAGCACCTTGTTCAAGCCCAAAATATTGTTTACGCACCTCATAAATCTGAGTGATATTTCTAGTACCAGAATACATATGACTAAGATGATCCCAAATATCCTTGTCAGTAGGCAGATAAATGCATGAGGATCCAATGTGAGACTCAATATTGTTCAACATAAAAGAGATAATTTGATTATCTTCTTGTTCCCAAAGGCTAGGAGCAGTGTCTTTAGGCATACCTGAAGTTGAGTAAACAAGCCCTTGCCTTTTAGAAAAACTTCATCAGACCATGCCCAATAAATATAATTCTTTCAATTCAGCATCACACGAGTCATTGGAGCATTAACTAAGTCTAAGGTTTAGCAGCCATAATCTCAACAACAAAGAAGCCAAAGACTCCACCACAGAAATACAACAAATAAGTAACTGTAACAATCACTCAAAACTAATCGAAAAACCCACTGCAACAATGCTGGAAAAAGGGCAAAAACCAGCTCAAACTAATGCCAATCAGTAAAATAATGAGAAAAATAGAGAAACTCGTAGGAATATGGCTAAAAAAACTAAACAGCAACCTTCGCCGGAAACAATTCAAACTCCCCAGAGGCTGGCAAACCACACAGGCAATACCAAAAACAGAAGCCAAACCAAACAGGAACCTCTACCAGAGACCTACAGGAGGCTCGCCAGAGTTTCGTCGGAGACTCGCCGGAAACACATTAAAACATGCCGATGTCCAACAGACCTCACCGGCGATACCAACAACCACGGCTACAGACCTAAGAGATGACCACAAGGTAGCAACTATTGAACATGCCGGTCACCACAACAGAACATGCCGGCAGCCGAATAGGTCACCAACCACCACAAAATATGCCTGCCAACCACCACAGAACTTGCTGGCCACCATCTACCCCCAATCACGATTCACGGGCATTAATCCCACTTCTCAGAATTCCACGATCAATAATACAGATAGGGAAGAAAAAAAAATGGAGGAAGAAGCAGGGTGGGAAGAGAGTAATAAGATGCATTAGTAGTTATGGCTTTGATACCATGCTATAGGATTTAGGGTTTGCATGAAAAGAGAACAGAAGAAGAGGCTCAATATTCACGTAGTGTCCTTCCTCTCATATATATATATATATATATATATATATATATATATATACAAAATACCCATATAGCATGTTAATCCTAATACTCTCCTCTAACACAAATCAGGGACACGAGCTAAGTCAAACAATGCATGAGGATTATATCCATTGATGACAAGGAACAAACTGAACCTAGTGCTCCTACTCGTAGAACTGTTATAAGCAAAATATCTTAAACCCCAAAAGACAATTCATGCTCACATTAGTCGAGGGCAAATCAATAATAGGAAATGGAATGTACAATCCTGCAGTAAGAGCAGTACTTTTGGACACCGGGTGAATCCGACAACCCTCAATAAATCTAACAACCTCCTTCCTCATGGTATGCCAATAATATTGATCTAGCACAAGTTTCTAGTCTTTTTACATCTCACATGGCCTTCATTATGCAGATCTTGAGTAATCTTCACACTAAGGCTACCACCCTCTTGAACACACAATTGATTGGCCTTCAAGAGAAAATCCTCATGCATGACATAATCATTCCATTGTCTTGTTGCCAAGTCACTCACAATAAGACCAAACTATATTATAATTGAGTTTAGAACCACTCAATTTCTCACTAAAATAAACCACAAGTGTGTTAGCCCTCACTTAAACCAGCTCTAATTCCAACCTTGGAAGCATCATAGTGTAACTCATAGCTGACAAACATTTGGCAATTAAAGTACACAAGCATTATTCAACTTCTCCTTTATTACTTAAATGTCAAAGTCACTTCAATTTTCCATGAGAACTTTCCATCTTTCATACAATCTGGGATCTATGCCATGATAGTTCTGAACTTGGGAATGAAATGTCAATAGAAGACACCAACCCCATGGAAACTGTGCACCTCAAGCATTGAAGTCAGTAATGGCCATTGCTTGACAACTGCCACCTTAAACTCATCTACTAAAAGCCTCCTTTTGGCACCGCATAAGAAAAGAACAATACATAATTAGTTATAAATGAACACTTGGCTATAGTGGAAAATAATTATTTTGTGCCTAAGGTTGTGAGTACCTCCTACAAATGGTAAAGACGTACATCAATGCTAGCGCTATATGTAACACCTCACTAAGTTAGAGTTAAAGACACATTAATTTATGCCTAAGTGTGTTTGTTTGAGTCGGATTAGTCTTAAATATCCATAGGGGGAGAGAATTGTATTTTTGGATACTTAAGGTTTTTATATGCAGCTTGTTCATATGGTTTGGTAACGGTGAACTACAAAAGTTGTTCGAACGATCCTTAGACAGTTCCAATGGTACACCTCAACAAAATGTTCAAATGGTATTATAAAACATCCGAATGATGACAGTCTGTATATAAATCAAATAGAGCCATTACAACATGAGTTCATGGAGGGAGGCCAATTTAAGGGTCTAGGACAAACCCTACATGCTTATTTTGCCTCCTTTAGCCACTAGATTCTAAAGAGAGACACGCACAGAGAAATTAGTGGTTTTTGGAGGTCTTGAGCTTTCTATCTTCAAGGAAGGCAACCCTTAGACCTTAAACTTGGACTCTATTGATTTCATTTCGTGGATTTATACGCGATTAACTTTTAATTTTTGTGTGTGTTTGTTGATATAAAGTTTAAGATAAGGTTTTATTGTGGAATAATGATGACTTTATGATTAGAGAGTTGGAGGTTTATGGATAATATGAACTATTTTGTTTTCCTTACTATTTAATAGTGGATCTCCTACTCTCTCTTTTTGATAAGTAATATTGTATATATCAAAAAAAAAGCGCAATGCGCCTCTAGGTACACAAGAAAGTATACATAGGTAGCCCAACTTAAAACCCAAAGACAAAACCTAAGAAGACCCAACCCAAAAACCCAACAAGTAACCACAGCCAAACGGAAAAACCTAAAAGAGAACCCAAAGACTAAAGCCCACACTAGCCCAGCACCAGCCCTAAAAGCCCAAAGCCCCTAATGCACCTTTGGAGGAAATGAAAATGCATTTTTGGTCCCAACACAACCCCGCCGGCGCTGGCACCTTTCCGGAGGAAGTCTCCCTCGAGCCTCATAATTGATGGAGCATTCTAAATTCTTGAGTTCCCTCTTCCCTTTGACTTTTTTTGGTCCCAACACAACCCCGCCGGCGCTGGCACCTTTCCGGAGGAAGTCTCCCTCGAGCCTCATAATTGATGGAGCATTCTAAATTCTTGAGTTCTCTCTTCCCTTTGACCTTTGGGGTATAGGGCTCCCGCTCCTCTTCAATATTCAAAAAAGGCTTCAAAAGACTTTTCTCGTCACCACTAGACAATCCCACAATGGAGGCGAATTTCACCGCATCTAGCACCACCTTCGAATAGTTCTCCACCCCCTTCTCCGCAGTTTCTACCACAACTTCGGCAAACAACTCCTTGTTCTTATGCAACTGCTTAGCAATCTTCTCCTTCACTCTCAAATCCAATTATGCCGCATGCTTCTTCGAAGAAGAACAGACTAGTGATTCTTCAATGACAAACTTAGAACTTTTAATTGACGATGAAGCCTCCTTCATCGCAGGCACAGAAGGAGAAGCATTTCTAGACCCTAAAAACCCCCGACGAAGCAACCATTTTTCCTATGCAAGGATACGATTAGCCTTAACAGGAGCTACCTCCAAAGGGATACAGACCACTGCCAGAGATGCTTGAGAGGCAGAGGCCTCCGCCAGATCGACAATAACCTTCACAGTGGCAACAGTGGAAACAGATACCCTAGACACAGTACTAACTGAAATATTCTGCCGACCCTGGGCTGTCTCCGGCAACATAGCAGCCTCCGACGACGAACCAAGCCCCAACATGCAACTATAAATAGGTATCCCATCACCGAAATAGCAACCCATCACCTTCTCCAATCAAACTTCCACAAAAGGCTCTGACTGCACCTCCACCATGGTCGTACACACGACGGCTGGGCCTAAAATCCTGATCGGAGAAGGAGAACCCACTCTCGAGCCTAAAAACCCCCGATTGATAAAACAATTCATCGGAGAAGAGATTTGATCAGTCTGAGCTTGAGTGTCCTCCGTTGTCGAGGAATAGATAGCCATAGTACTCGTCAAAGAGCTAGCCACTGCTAGAGATTCTAGTAACAAAGCAATCTCCGATGAGGAACCCAAATCATAAAAACACGCCGACTTCGACACAACCTGCAGACGCGAAGGAGACCTAGCCGGCGGCTCCACATATACTTTAGTGACCAAAGGAGCAATAATTGAAAAAGGCTTCTAAAAATTTGAGGACAGACCCAAACCCAGATCCAAACCCAGATCCGAATCCGGCGCCAAAAATTGATCCGAACCTGCTTCAAGGATAGACCCGAATTCTCGACCAAAGCTTGCTTTAGCTAGGCCCAACAAACCCAACCTTTTCCTCCTACCCTTGGGCTTCGAGGCTAACTCAACAAGGACATGGTCCAATTTAGATTGAATTTGCCCTAGATTCCTCAATAACCTAATAATACCAAAATAACCCTCCTCTTCTTTGACCTCAAAGACATAGCTACCGCCACCATGGGCCTAGGCATACTCTCCAACGTATAGCAATCCACGACAGATCGCAGCCCTTCTCCATCAGACCCCATCTCGTAACAAGAAGGCACCGGGAATAGATTGAGAAAACTTGAGGAGAGAACCTTCAATCCAATTGCTTTCACCTCGTCACTAGAAATAGATCGAAGGACATTGACGAACGACCTCCCGGAATTAGCATCTGGAGAAGGAGGATTCACAAGAATCCCCGCCGTAGATGGAACCCCAAGATCCTCCAACCCAATCTTCCTAATCTGAACTGCCAACAAATGCTGAAGTCCTGCAAATCGTCGCCACCCCCTCCCAAAACGACCCTCCGGAAGCCAAATGACTCCCTTGCGACCACCCTCAACAAAAATTGACATCTCCAAGAACCTTCCAGCCTTATTACCTCCCCTGTGGACCATTGTCACCTTATCTCCCTCACAGTAAGATTTGGCGATTTCTTCTTTCACCTGAGACTGAATCACCACCTCCACTGTATCCACCAACCACGAGGAACATTGGATGCTCGTGAAAATATACCCAACGACTCCTTTTCTCCTTTCCTCCATACGAAGGTTAGGACACCCATCTTTTGCCGAAAGGCAAAAAGTTTTAGCTTCAAAAGAGAAGTTGCGTTCCATGGAAACTCACTGGACCCTAGCATACAGCGCTTATTGCGCCGTCGCTACACATTTCCAAATATTGTTGATCTGAAAAATTTGAAACATTTCCTTCCAATCTGTTATTAAGAGGTTATAATAATAGAAAAGAAGGATTATAAAATGAGACATAAATGTCCAAGGATCTGCTACTCTTAGAGGTGTTGTTGAGTAGATCCTTTGTGCGTTTGAAATGTTGTAAAGGAAAGCTTTGTCTTTTAAAAGAAAGGTTGTATTTTTGGGTAAAATATTTAGGCTTTGGTGTTTGGGTTTCATCTTGAGGCATGATTTGTGCTTAAGGTGGTGAATTTAAGCTTTTTTAGTCTTTAGAAGGATTAAAAGTAGGGTCTCTTTGAGTTTGAGAAGTTTTGCTTAGAGAGCTTCCAATAGTATGAGCACTATTCAAATGATCAGACCATTCGAGCAGTCTGAGTATCAGTTGAACAATAAGACCATCCCAACAGTCCTTGTCTTGTTCCAACGGTTCGACTGGCAAACTGTTTAGAAGTCTAAGTTTTATATTTTTAATTGAGGTTCTAGTCCAGAAGTATGACTAAGTGAAATGACACTTAAGGGTCAAGTGGGGAGGGGTATTGATTGGGTTGGAAAAGCCGGGGATGCTGATGTGACAGTCCTGCAAGTCAAAGAACGTTCAGTGGTCTCGTGGCAAACATTCGGTGTACTATTGCATAGTGGTTCAAATGTTTGGTCATTGTCCAGTGGTTTAAAACTTGGTCAACGAATGTTCGGTGGTCAACCCGCGAAAGGTAGGTGTACTTTTGGACATATGCCTGAAAGCCTTGTTTGTACTTTCCCAATATACTATCAGCGAATGTCGGTGGTCCCCTAGTGAATGTTTGGTGGTTTCCAGCGAATGTTCAATGCTTCCCAGCGAATGTTGGGTCAAAACCATCGAATGTTCGGTCAAAACCAAAAGTCCAAAAATTCTTATTCCAACAAACCTTAATCAATGGGGTAAACCCTTAACCCTTCCACTTATGGAAAACATAACCTGGTAATTACTCGGAGTACTACATTATAACCTTGTGCTAATTTACCATTCCTAATTTGGATTGAAATCCTAATCATGTTAGGAATTGGAATCCTAGTTCGGGTAGGAATAGTAGTCAAACTAGGAAAACTAAATCCCGTCAAAGTTGTATTCAAAGTATAAATCCTATTTGAATTAGAAGTCCAAGTCCGGATAGAAATCCTAGTAATTCTAGGTATTTTAGTCCCAATAGGAATTCTAGTCAAACTAGGAACCCTAGTTCCTAGTAGATTCCATGTGTGACTATGAATCCTAGTTGGCTTGGCTTTTTGAATCTTAATCATATTAGGAATCAATATCTAACTAGGGTTTAGGTATTCTAGTCATATTAGAATGACTAAATCATTTTGTTGAGAGGTTTGCATGAAGAAAGTTTAGAGAAAAAAGGAGGCTATTCAATGATACGTAGCCTACCTCAAACATATTATTATATAGGCTTAAAGAATACATAAATGACTAAATTACCCTCAAATCCTAATACATTCTTCTAACACTCCTCCTCAAGCTAGAACATATATATCATATAAGCCCAGCTTGGAACAAATAAACTCAAACCGGTTATGACATAAAGACTTTGTAAACATATCAGCTAATTGGTCTCCAGACTTCACGAATACTGTAGATATATCTCCATTGAGTATCTTGTCTCGGATGTAATGACAATCAACCTCAATGTGTTTAGTCCTTTCATGAAAAACCGGGTTAGATGCAATATGTATAGCAGCCTGGTTATCACAAGATAATGGGATAGGAGTAGCAGTCGAGAAACCAAGCTCCTGAAGAAAATATTGTAACCATGTCAACTCAGTAGTCGTATGAGCCATTGCCCTGTACTCTGCTTCAACACTAGATCGTGCCACCACTATCTGTTTCTTACTCTTCCAAGTTACAAGATTACCACCGAAGAATGTGCAATATCCTGTAGTAGACCGTCTATCTGAAGGAGAACCTGCCCAATCTGCATCAGTAAAACCTTCTACCCTAAGATGTCCATTTGGTCTATACAATATTCCTAGACCAAGTTGTCTCTTTACATAACGAATAATCCGAGTAACAGCTTCCCAACGTGAAACCCGAGGAGCCTCCGAGAACTGACTGACAACACTAACAGCATATGAAATATCTGGCCTGGTAATAGTAAAATAGTTCAACTTCCCAACTAGATGACGATATTTGCTGGGATCTTTAAATAATTCACCTTAATCCTTTAGTAATTTCTTATTTGGATCCATTGGAACATCAACTGGTCGAGAACCCAAAAGACCTATCTCTTCTAATAAGTCAAGTGCATACTTTCTCTGGGATAAGTTGATACCTGTTCGAGATCTAGCAACTTCAATGCCTAGAAAATATCGAAGTTTGCCCAAATCCCTTCTATGAAATTGATCCTATAGGAATTGTTTTAATCGGGCAATGCCTCCTAAATCATCTCCAGTAATGACAATGTCATCTACATATACCACAAGGAGAATATAGCCAGCACTAGTATGTAAGTGGAATACTGAATGTTCTGTTTGACATCTCTGAAGACCAATCTTCAATATCGCTTCAGATAACTTTCCAAACCATGCCCGCGGTGATTGTTTGAGACCATGCAATGCCTTTCTTAATTTATAGACATAGCCCTGAGACTCCCCCTGAGCGACAAACCCAGGTGGTTGCTCCATGTAAACTTCCTCACTCAAGTCCCCATGTAGAAAGGCATTTTTGACATCCAATTGAAATAATGGCCAATCAAGATTAGTAGCCATGGAAATAAGAACACGAATAGATGAAATTTTGGCTACAGGAGAAAAAGTGTCATCGTAATCAATACCATACGTTTGCCTATATCCCTTAGCAACCAACTGAGCTTTCAATCTTTCAACCGAACCATCAGGATGAAACTTAACTGTGTAGACCCATTTGTAACCAACAGTTTTCTTATTAGGTGGTAAGGGAACAAGCTCCCATGTCCCATTGTGATGCAAAGCCTTCATTTCCAATTCCATAGCTTGCCTCCAACCAGAGTCAGATATTGCAGCTTGCACTATCTTAGGAATAGAAACACTAGAGAGATGGGAAATAAAGCAAGTAAGTGTAGGAGATAAAGAACTAGTGGAGATGAACTGACAAATAGGATGTTAGGTAGTATAAGAACGTGAACCTTTCCGTAGGGCAAGAGGCAAGTGGTCAGATGGATGTGGAGGCAACCCAGCTGGAGACGATAAGGATGATGATGGAGGTCCAGGAGTTGATGGTCGAAGTCGGCGTTGATAAACTTGGAGTGGAGCAACATGGCGGTGAGGCAACAAGACCGGAGGGGAAGGAGAGTCCGGTACAAAGAGAAGAGGAACAGGCAACGGAAGAGACTCGACATCAGGCTCAAGGGAAGAGTCACCCAAAGAGGTAGTAGCAGGAAAATAGGGGAAAGACTCAACAAATGTGACATCGGCACTAGTGAAGTAGCGTTGAAGAACCGGACTATAGCAACGGTATCCCTTTTGGGTTGTGGAATACCTAAGGAAGACACATTTAGTAGCACGAGGGTCAAGCTTATCAAATCCGGGACCCAAATTATGAACATAGCAGACACACCCAAAAACCTTCAATGGCAAGGAGAACGGGGATGAAGAAAGATATAAAAGAGAATAAGGAAAGGTACCATCTAAGACCGAGGAGGACATCCTATTAATTAAATAACAAGTAGTGAGGACAGCATCATTCCAAATTTGTTTGGGAACATGCATATGAATTAAGAGACAACGTGCGACATCCAATAAATGAAGATTTTTGTGTTTAGCCACACCATTTTGTTGTGGAGTCTGAGCACAGGATGTTTGATGGATAATACCTTTATCAGACAAATAAGAGGCAAAAGAATGAGATGTATATTCTTTAGCATTATCCAAACGCAAGATACGGATTTTCTGAGCAAATTGAGTCTTAATCATATTGCGGAAAATTTTGAAAATAGAAAATAACTCGGAACGATTTTTCATTAAAAATAACCATTTCATACGGTAAAAATCATCCACAAAGGTCACAAAATAGTGGAATTTATTGGCTGCGATATTAATTGGACCTCATACATCAGAATGAACTAACTCAAAAGCACTAGAAACCCTACTAACAACACCGGACGGAAACGAGACACGATGATGCTTACTAAGCTGACAAGCTTCGCGAGGCACAGACGCCTCATGACAAAGACTTGGGACTTGATGCTTCAAAGTAAAAAGGGAAGGATGACCAAGACGACAATGTCACTGAAGAGCGGAGGCCGACGACTGCAACGCACGAGAGGGAGGTGTAGATGCTAGATTGAGATAATATAAGCCATCAACTCCATGCCCCATACCAATCATCCTCCTCGTCTTGAGATCATGAAAAATGCACAGAGAAGGATAAAAACTAACTGAACAGTTAAGGGATTTTGTGATTTGACTAATAGATAACAAATTAAAAGGAAAACCAAGAACATATAAAACAGACAACAACTCAATGTCGGACTCAGATGGGTAATGCCTGAGCCGACCACTTTGGATAGGGAACCATTAGCTAGGGTGACACTTCTAGGTGATGCGACAGGATGATAATCAGAGAGGAAAGTAGACGAACCAATCATATTTTCATTGGTGTCAGAATCGATAACCCACGAGTTGCTAATGGAGGATAAAAAACAGTGAGATGCAGTACCTGACTGAGCAAGAGTAGCAGTGGAAAAGGAAGAAGCCTGCTTACGGGCTAAGAATTGAGCATACTCATCTTTTGGAATGGAGATGAGATCATTCTCAAGAGTTAAGCTTGAAGTAACAAGTGGTGCAGTCAGGGCTGGAGAATCCTCATGAGAAGCAACCTGATTGGCAAACCCAGATGGTGTGCCATGTAAGTCCCAACAAAACTCCACAGAATGATTAGTACGGCCACAATGAGTGCATTTGCGAGGCCTACAACCTCCAATGCGACCACCTCCCCGGAAATCACGTCCACCACGAAAACCACGACCACCTCGACTGCCACGCCCTCCCACAGGAACTACCATAACTACCACGGGCAGCAATAAATGCAGCACAATCACCATTACGTTCCGTTCTCAACAAAAAGGCATGATCAGAAATAGTAGCACGCTGAACCTGAGAAAAAACCTTAGAAAGCAATGGGAGATCAGAACCACCCAAAATCTGCGCACAAACAAGCGCATACTCAGGTTTCAAGTCGAGAAGAAACCGAACCACATCCACATCTTGACGTTGCTTTTCCACTTTCTTCAAGTTAATGGAGAGCGGCTGACACATGTCTCTTTCCCGACAGACGGCCACAACCTGATTGTAGTACTCATCTAAAGTTTGAGTACCTTGCTCAAGTCCAAAATATCGTTGACACACCTCATAAACTCGAGTGATGTTCCCAGTACCAGAGTACATATGCCGGAGATGATCCCAAATTGCTTTAGCAGTAGGAAGATAGAGACACGAGGATCCAATGTGAGGTTCAATACTATTCGACATAAGAGATATAATCTGATTGTCGGTCTGGTCCCAAAGGCTTTTGGAGCCATCTTCCGGAGGTTGCTCAGATTCCAAGTGAGAATATGGACCTTTCCCTCTCAAGTATACTTCCACAGATCGTGACCAATAACCATAATTTTTTCCATTAAGTTTCACAAGTGTCATAGTAGCCGGACCCATAGAAGCAGAAGTAATTAAATCGAAAGGAGGAGCCATTATAATGTGGTAACAAGATGCAAACAACTACACGATTCCACCAACCAACGAACTACCAAGTAGAATAGGGAAAAAAACCAAACACAAAACAGCCTCAACTCGAAGCAAAACTTGCTGACAATGATGAATGTCAACTAAAAAACAACTCAAACCATGGCAGAATCGATAAAACTCGTCAAAAACTGACCTGAACCGGCTTGAACCTGGCCTGAACCGATGGAAAATGGTCTGAACCGGACTGAACCGGCCAAAAAATGGACTGAACCAGGATAAACCGGCGGTAAAATGGGTCTCGACCAAGGAAAACCAAAATCTAGATAGCCTTATCCCAGTTTGAGGTTGGGATATCCTTATCCCGAATACGCAACAACAAGCACCTGAAGCCAAACACCCAGCTTCGTCTGTGAAAACATCCGGAACCGCGCCGGAGACTGCCAGACCTTGCCGACGACAACCAACCCATGCCAGCGACACCCAGATTATGCCAAAAAACTCTCAACTACAACAAACAAACCTCTGGAGACTGCCAGACCTCGCCGACGACAACCAACCCGTGCCGACGACACCCAGATTGTGCCAAAAAACTCCCAACTACAATTCGGCCACCGCAGAGAGTATCAATCACCACAGATAGCACCGACCGACGACGCCAACTAACCATTGAAGACGACTTAAGACCCATGGAGATGACGGTGAGATCACAACATCAGTGATGGGGAACCTAGCACCATCTTCCACCACGGGCTTGAAGCCCAACACTTCAACTACCTTCAATCAGTAATAATATAAATGGGAGAGGAGAAAAGAATAGAACCGGGAAAAGAAATAAAAGAAAGAAAAAGATTTGGGAGCGAGAAAAACAAGATATCAGGAAAAGGTATAAACCCTAGGCTCTGATACCATGTTGAGAGGTTTGCATGAAGAAAGTTTAGAGAAAAGAGGAGGCTGTTCAATGATACGTAGCCTACCTCAAACATATTATTATATAGGCGTAAAGAATGCATAAATGACTAAATTACCCTCAAACCCTAATACATTCTTCTAAAATCCATTTTAGGAATGAGTTTCCTAACGTGAACCTTATCCAATAAGACGTGGCAATCCTAATCATATTAGGTTTTATTTTTCCAATCAAATTGGAGTTATGTCTTGTCTTGGTTTTAGGAGTTAAAATCTCCACTAGAAAATTATCAAATCAGTAATCCTAAACCATCTAGTAGATAAATAAGGTCACGATCTAAAAACGATAACAAGTCCTATTCCAAGAAGGATATGGTTTAGGTCTAGGGTTTCTTGAAAACCCTATACATGCTTTTCTAGGGGAGATCACACCCCTCCCCATACTCCGTCATATGGTGGTGTGACAGCCCCTTGCGGCTGACCCACCACCACCCCACCCACGGGTCTAGCATATGGCTAGTGGCTCGAATGAGTGCAACCACAAGTTGGACGGCTACTTTCTACATAAGTTGGACGGCTAGTTGCTACATAAGTCTTACATGGTGGTCGAACCACCATGCACCCAATTGTAGTTTGCATGAAAGGTTTAGAGAAAAGGAGGAGGCACGTTACTATCATGTAGCCTACTCACACATCTTAATATATAGGTTTTGAGAAATATAATAATGACAAAATATCCACTAAACCTAATCACTTTTCTTATACTACCCTTTAAGCTGGAGGATATATATCATATAAGTTCATCTTGGAAGAAACAAGCAAATTAAAAATACTCTAATCCTCCCTCTCATGCTAGAACAGCTTAGAGCACAAAAAACAAATACTTATATAAAATAAAAAATAAAAATGCATTAAACCAACCCTAATCAAGCTAAAATTCCATAAAAAGCTAGCATCAAATGAAAATTCACCAAAACTTCAATGCCGGCTGAAAACTTGCCGGAAAAGTGAAATAAGTAGCCGAATCTCGCTGCAAAACACCAAGGCCAGTTGAATCTCACTGCAAAACGTAAACCACTGCAAAACACCATGGCCAGTTGGATTTTGTTCCAAAACACCAAGAGTTGATTGGAACCTATCACAAAGACACCAAGGACAGTTAGATCTCGACAACCAACTACTACAACTAATTAATGATCAATACAACCAACAATTAATGATCAATACAACAAGCAACAATGTTGGATTGATCATCAATACAACCAACAAGAATAACTTGTAAACACTAATTTAGTCTACTTGAGCAATAAACCCAATGGTTTCTCCACGTAGCCCAATCGAGCGATAAACCACTTGAACCAACTAAGAAATCACTTGAACTGGTTGAAAAACGACTGTATCAGCTAAAAAACTATCTGAACCAATTAATAAATACCATGAATTAGCCAAAGAATGTACTAAACTAAAAGGAAAAACATTGAACTGGTTTGAATATGCTTTGAACTAGAAAGAAAAAGAAAAAGAAAAAGAAAAAGAAAATAAAAAATTAAAAAAAATAAAAAAAAGCCCCACTGAAATTGTCAAAATACATTGAACTAGCCAAAGAAGTTACAAAACCAATTGAAAATATGATAAACTCGCTAGAATGGAAAGCTTCATTTAACGCCCCCTAAACTTTCATCACTTTAGCAATTACCCTCCTCCCCCCTCCCCCCCACCCCCAAAGTTCCAAAATTTTCAATTTAGTGTATCGAATTTCCAATTTTTTGCAATGTCACCCTTCTATTAGGATTTCTTGTTAAATCCTGTCAAAATTTCCAAAATAACCCTATTTTTAGTATAATAAATAAAATAAAAAATTGCAAATATTTAAAGCATTGGTTAGGATTTAACAGAGTTTGCAAAAATACTTATGTCCGAATCTTTGCATTTTTTTAATAAAAAAAAGGGTATGTAGGGAATTTTGTCTAGATTTGACGGATGTGGAACATTGCAAAAAATTGGAATTTTGATATCCTAAATTGAGAGTTTTTGAACTTTGGGGAAGAGGAGTAATTTCAAAACAAGTGGAAATTCGAGAGAGTTTTGTGAAGTTTTCCCTAATTATAACTTAAGATTGTTTTTATCCAGGATAACAAACATTGACTAGCCACCAACCAAGAACTAAACATGGGTCTTTGTCTCCATTGGCACGCTAGAAGCTTGCCAGCGACAATTAGACACGTCGGGAATGGTCAAAACTCGTTGGCGAAAGTTTAACCAAAACCTAGTTGGCGAAAGTCTAACCAAAACCTAGTTGTGAAAGTTTAACCAACGCCTAGTTGTGAAAGTGTAACCAACGCCTAGTTGTGAAAGTTTAACCAAAAGGAACAAAACTCAAGACTACAAACAAAATGGTTTAGACAATGACCCTAAACACGCTTTGATACCACACTCTATTATGTAGCCTACCTCATACATCTTATTATTTTGAGCAATATAACAATGACCAAAATACCCACAAACCCTAATAACTCTCACAAATGCTAATAACTCTTCTTACATGTCCAAACACCAGAAGATCCAATTCTTTGTGTTCAAGAATCCTGTAATATCAAATTTTGAATAAAGACAACATCAAAAGACTACATGCAAACATCAAAGGTATGTTTCAATTGAAGAACATGAACAAGAACATGTTGAATCCATCAAGAACATACCATAGTCATGTCATATGCTGATTTAATCATGTTATAACCACATTCCACAACCAATCAAACAACCTTTCTTTGTCAATCAAACAAAATTAAAACATTAGACATGATTTCATGTTGGAATAAATTAAAGCAACCTTAACACTAAAAGAATTACTTGAAGCCATGTCAAGAACCATTCAATAACGTGAATCTCATGTCAATATCATGTTAATACAATTCTAAACATGCTAATCAATTAAAAGAATGAACGTTCGTCATCAACAAAGCAAACAAGAATTGATAACATGAAAAATAGTTGCTAGAAAAAATTCCAACAACCTTGTTTTAATGCAATTATATGAAACATCATTCAAGCAAGAAACCAGCCTTATGTAATGATCAAATCAAGGTTTTAATATGTTTCCAAATATCCCAAAGGACCAAGAATCATGAGAAAGAAACACAAAGCTTGCTGGAAAACATTCTAGCAAGCACTATAGTGATCATATATCACTAGTTATAACGCTCCAGTGAAATCAATTAACTAGTAATTGGCTCCATGGTTCGCCTCTCAGGCTTATTCCACAAGGAACAAAATTCAAAGAGTTTGCAGCAGAAGACTTTTCACTTATAAACTGACATAGCTATAATCTAAACCCACAATCAATCAAACAACCAGAGTAAATCTAAAACATCACATAGATAAGTCTCTAAATGTTGCAATCAAAGACCAATTACCAAAATAGTTACAAACCAAGTCTAACTACCTTAAACATAATTAAAGCCTACATTTAACAAGATAAAGCATAAAGATTATCTTAATCATGTCCCGGTAGATGCCTTCATCAACATCCCACATGTACTTGAGCCACACAGAGTCTAAATCCTCAAAAATGATGTGGATCAAGTCCTCCACAATAACCTGATGCTTCTCGAGATCCATCTTTAGCTAAACTATCTATAACAATAGAGATATATATTGGTGGAAAAGATACAAGAGTAATTCCAACGACTTAGTGAGTATAAATGCACATAATGTACCTATCATTAGATGGTGAACTAAGTTATTTAAAAATCACATTCAATATTACGGGGTTACAGTTCAAAATATGATCATGAATGCAATACAGATATAGTACATGTTGTAATAAGAGAATTATGTCATAGTTCAACTCAATATAGTCTATCCAAGCCCTTAACCCTTTTCATAGGGTTGGTATTGCCTCAAGGAACCTGTTGAGAGGTTTTTATGAATAAAGTATAGAGAAAAGAGGAGGTTGTTCAAAGATACGTAGCCTACCTCAAACATATTATATATAAGCTTAGAGAATACATAAATGACCAAATTCCCCTCAAACCCTAATACATTCTTCTAACACTCCCCCTCAAGCTGGAGCATATATATCATATAAGCCCAGCTTGGAACAAATAAACTCTAACCGGTTACGACATAAAGACTTTGTAAACATATCAGCTAATTGGTCTCCAGATTTCACAAATACTGTAGATATGTCTCCATTGAGTATCTTGTCTCGGATGAAATGACAATCAACCTCAATGTGTTTAGTCCTTTCATGAAAAATCGGGTTAGATGCAATATGTATGGCAGCCTGGTTATCACAAGATAATGGGATAGGAGTAGTAGTCGAGAAGCCAATCTCCTGAAGGAAATGTTGTAACCATGTCAACTCAGTAGTCGAATGAGCCATTGCCCTGTACTCTGCTTCAGCACTAGATCGTGCCACCACAGTCTGTTTCTTACTCTTCCAAGTTACAAGATTACCACCAAAGAATGTGCAATACCCTGTAGTAGACCGTCTATCTGAAGGAGAACCTGCCCAATCTGCATCAGTAAAACCTTCTACCCTAAGATGTCCATTTGGTCTATACAATATTCCTAGACCAGGTTGTCTCTTTACATAACGAATAATCCGAGTAACAGCTTCCCAATGTGAAACCCGAGGAGCCTCCAAGAATTGACTGACAACACTAACGGCATATGAAATATCTAGCCTGGTGATAGTAAGATAGTTCAACTTCCCAACTAGACGACGGTATCTGCCGGGATCTTCAAATAATTCACCTTCATCCTTTAGTAATTTCTTATTTGGATCCATTGGAACATCAACTGGTCGAGAACCCAAAAGACCTGTCTCTTCTAATAAGTCAAGTGCATACTTTCTCTGGGACAAGTTGATACCTGTTCGAGATCTACCAACTTCAATGCCTAGAAAATATCGAAGTTTGCCCTAATCCTTTGTATGAAATTGATCCTATAGGAATTGTTTTAATCGGGCAATGCCTCTTGAATCATCCCCAGTAATGACAATGTCATCTACATAGACCACAAGGAGAATATAGCCAGCACTAGTATGTAAGTGGAATACTGAATGATCTGTCTGACATCTTTGCAGACCAAACTTCAGTACCGCTTCAGAGAACTTTCCAAACCATGCCCGCGGTGATTGCTTGAGACCATACAATGCCTTTCTTAATTTACAGACATAGCCTTGAGACTCCCCCTGAGCGACAAACCCAGGTGGTTGCTCCATATAAACTTCCTCACTCAAATCCCCATGGAGAAAGGCATTTTTGACATCCAATTGGAACAAGGGCCAATCAAGATTAGTAGCCATGGAAATAAGAACACGAATAGATGAAATTTTGGCTACAGGAGAAAAAGTGTCATCATAATCAATACCATACGTTTGCGTATAGCCCTTAGCAACCAACCGAGCTTTCAATCTTTCAACCGAACCATCAGGATGAAACTTAACTGTGTAGACCCATTTGCAACCCACAGTTTTCTTATTAGGTGGTAAGGGAACAAGCTCCCATGTCCCATTGTGATGCAAGGCCTTCATTTCCAATTCCATAGCTTGCCTCCAACCAGAGTCAGATATTGCAGCCTGCACTGTCTTAGGAATAGAAACAGTAGAGAGATGGGAAATAAAGCAAGAAAGTGTAGGAGATAAAGAACGAGTGGAGACAAACTGACTAATAGGATGTTGGGTAGTGCAAGAACGTGTACCTTTCCGTAGGGCAATAGGCAAGTGGTCGGATGGGTTTGGAGGCAGCGGATCTGGAGACGATAAGGATGATGATGGCGGTGCAGGAGCTGATGGTCGAAGTCGGCGTTGATAAACTTGGAGTGGAGCAGGTTGGCGGTGAGGTAGCGAGACCGGAGGAGAAGGAGAGACCGGCACAGAGAGAAGAGGAATAGGCAGCGGAAGAGACTCGACATCAGGCTCAAGGGAAGAGTCACCCAAAGAGGTAGTAGCAGGAAAATAGGGGAGAGACTCAACAAATGTGATATCGGCACTAGTGAAGTAGCGTCGAAGAACAGGACTATAGCAACGGTATCCCTTTTGGGTTGTGGAATACCCAAGGAAGACACATTTAGTAGCACGAGGGTCAAGCTTATCAAATCCGGGACCCAAATTATGAACATAGCAAACACACCCAAAAACCTTCAATGGCAAGGAGAACGGGGAGGAAGAAGGATATAAAAGAGAATGAGGAGAGGTACCATCTAAGACCGAGGAGGACATCCTATTAATTAAATAACAAGCGGTGAGGACAGCATCACTCCAAAATTGTTTGGGAACATGCATATGAATTAAGAGACAACGTGCGATTTCTAATAAATGATGATTTTTGCGTTTAGCCACACCATTTTGTTGTGGAGTGTGAGCACAGGATGTTTGATGGATAATGCCTTTATCAGACAAATAAGAGGCAAACGAATGAGATGTATATTCTTTAGCATTATCCGAACGCAAAATACGGATTTTCTGAGCAAATTGAGTCTTAATCATATTGCGAAAAAGTTGGAAAATAGAAAATAACTCTGAACGATTTTTCATTAAAAATAACCATGTCATACGGGAAAAATCATCCACAAAGGTCACAAAATAGTAGAATTTATTGGCTACGATATTAATTGGACCCCATACATCAGAATGAACTAACTCAAAAGCACTAGAAACCCTACTAACAACACGGGACGGAAACGAGACACGATGATGCTTACTAAGCTGACAAGCTTCGCAAGGCACAGACGTCTCATGACGAAGACTGGGAACTTGATGCTTCAATGTAGAAAGGGAAGGATGACCAAGACGACAATGCCACTGAAGAGCGGAGGCCGACGACTGCAACGCATGAGAGGAAATTGTAGGTGCTAGATCGAGATAATATAGGCCATCAACTTCATGCCCCATACCAATCATCCTCCTCATCTTGAGATCCTGAAAAATGCATAGAGAAGGATAAAAACTAACTGAACAGTTAAGGGATTTTGTGATTTGACTAATAGATAACAAATTAAAAGGAAAGCCAGGAACATGTAAAACAGATAACAACTCAATGTCAGGACTGAGATGGGTAGTGCCTGAGCCGACCACTTTGGATAGGGAACCATTAGCTAGGGTGACACTTCTAGGTGATGCAACCAGAAACCGGATAGCCTTATATCGGTTTAAGGTTGGGATATCCTTATCCCGAATACGCGACAGCAGGCACCTGGAGCCAAACACCCAATCTTCGTCTGTGAAAACCGCCGGAACCACGCCGGAGACTGCTAGACGTCGCCGGAACTGCGCCAGAGACAGCCAGACCTCGCCGACGACAACCAACCCGTGCCGGCGACACCCAGATCGTGCCGAAAAACAACCAACGACGACAAACACACCTCCGGAGACTGCCAGACGCCGGCGACAACCAACCCTTGCCCAGATCGTGCCGGAAAAACAACCAACTACAATCTCCGGCCACCGCAGAGAGTGGTAATCACCACAGACAGCACCGACCAACGACTCCAACCAATCATCGACGACGACTTAAGGCCCACGGAGATGACAGCGGTTCATACCATCGGCGATGGGGAACCTAGCGCCATCTTCCACCACGGGCTTGAAGCCCAGCACTTCAACTACCTTCGATCAGTAGCAATATAAATGGGAGAGGAGAAAAGAAGAGAACCGGGGGGAAAAAAAAAACGATTAAAATAAAAGAAAGAAAAAGATTTGGGAGAGAAGAACAAGATGTCAGGAAAAGGTATAAACCCTAGGCTCTGATACCATGTTGAGAGGTTTTTATGAATAAAGTATAGAGAAAAGAGGAGGCTGTTCAAAGATACGTAGCCTACCTCAAACATATTATATATAAGCTTAGAGAATACATAAATGACCAAATTGCCCTCAAACCCTAATACATTCTTCTAACAGAACCTATAATGCAATATCAGTGCCTCGTATATCATAATCATATCGTCCGCTCACTAGCTGTAACACTCCTGTCCTGTATTGGGAAGATGAGAAGCCTACATAAAGTAGGTCGTTTATAAAAATAATCATAGGTGGTAAGTCCCACATTGCCTAGTTAGTAGGTGAACTGGGCTTTATAATGAATTCTAGGGAAGCAAAAAATTGACTAGACCCTTTTGGGGTAATAGCGTAAATGTGGCTAGCGCTTTTTCCTGGGCCGTTACAAGTAGTTTCAGAGCCACCTAGTAACGCCAAGTCATATGGTACTGGAGCACTGCATGACGTGGCCCTGATGAGAACGTCAAGAATTTAAGAGGGGGAGTTTATAACACCTCAGTCCCATATTGAGAAGATGAGAAAAAGCCCACATAGAGTGGGTGGTTTATAAAGATAGTCATGGGTGCTAAGTCTCACATTGCCTAGTTCCTATGTGAAACTGGGCTTTATAATGAATTCTAGGGAAGCTCCAAATTGACTAGTCCTTTTGGGGTAATAGCGCAGATGTGGCTAGCGCTTTTCCTTGGGTCATTACACTAGTAGCCCGACCAAGTCTAACTTCGGGTGGCTCACTCTGCTAATGATGTTCGTCCATTGTAACTACTATACAAACATGGTTGCACCAGTCACAAACAACCATTGGATCGAAGACCAAACATAACCAATAAACATATTTTTGTCCATGGGGCTAACCCTTATAATTTTAGTAAGCCCTTGGCCGTTATCCCGCATGTACCGGTGTATCATGTGATTTCATTCTTTGTCTTTTACATGCATGATTTTACAAATCTCATCATTTTTATTATCTTGTTCAATTAGTATATGTTTTCATAAAATAGAGTTTCTAGTAGTTCAAAATGTATTTAATGAGAGTTGTAAACATGTATATTTGATATACATTTAATTTTAGTAGCTCCTACCTAAAATACTCTCGCCAGTGATTGATAAGTAATGTTGTATATGTCACAACGAATTATGACTTAGATCTTCTATGTGATAATCTCATTAACACACATAAACCATATTCAATGTACGTAAATTAGTGAATACATGTGCATAAATATCACACACATGTACATAATGATATGCCTAATTTTCTAATAAATTTCATAAAATAAACCACTTTATTAATAATTTGAAAATGTCATACAAAAAGAAATTGGCTTTTAGGCATTATACTTAACAACAGTTAGCTTGGAAATAGCAACAAATATGTCAATATGAGATGTACTTCTTCTATCACCAGCCCGAAGTTTCTTATCTATTATCTTTGACAAAAAAAAAAAAAAAAAAAAAATCTCTCATGTGAAAAATTAATTATATTAAATTTTAACAAAATTTAGTATTTCTTAGAAGTTCTTCATCTCTACTTTCATGTTATTCTAAGAAAAACAAAGAAGGAAGGAACTGAATCACTATTCATTTCTTGTTTGAAGTGTGCCGCAGGTAATTGACAGGAAAAATCTGCAATCAATGAAACTCGACAAAATCGACCAACCATCTTTGGAGCTACAGGTTAAATATATACTTTTTAGCGAGTAAATAATGCCCCTTTTGATATTAACTAGGATGGAATGACCATTATCATGTTTCTTAAGATAAGTGAATAAATATTTTAAAGGTGAAAAGATTTCAAACCTTTTGTTTTTTTTTCTGATGAATTAGTAGGAAAAAAAATGGCAGGAAAAAACTCATAGAATAAAAGGCAAGAGGGCAAAATCAAGGAATCCCCAACCAACCTTTACCAACAAGATGGTCACAAGCTCCTGAAAAATGCAAATGGCCAGAACGACAACATACAATTACTAGAGGATACAAACTGACTGATAGGATGTTTAGTAGTGCAAGAACGTGTACCTTTCCATAGGGCAATAGGCAAGGAATCAGATGAAGGTGACAGCGGATCCGAAGACTGGAGGAAGATGGTGGAGGTGCAGGAGCTGATGGGCTCAACCGACGTGTATAAACCTAGAGAGGAGCAAGTGAGCTTGGAGGCAACACGACACTCAAAGAGATATGGAACAGGCAGCGGAACAGACGTCACACCGGGCTCAAGGGTAGACGTGTCGAAAGACACATCAACACGAAAATAGGAAAGAGACTCAACAAATGTGACATCACCACTAGTAAAGTAGCGGCGAAGAACACGACTATAACAACGATATCCTTTCTGAGTTGCGGAATAACCAAGAATACACATTTAGTAGATCGAGTATGAAGTTATCATTACCAAGACCCAATTATGAACATAGCAAACATACCCAAAAACCTTTAGTGGTAAGGCAAACGGGGGTGAAGAATAGTATAAGAGAAAACTAGGAGAAGCACCATCTAAGAATGAGGAGGGCATCCGATTAATGACATAACAAACAGTGAAAACAGCGTCACTCCAAGAATGTTTGGGGACATGCATATGAAATAAAAGACACCATGCAACATCCAATAAATAACGATTCTTGCATTCAACCACGACATTTTCTTGTGGAGTGTGAGCACACAATATTTGCTGGATAATGCCTTTATTAAACAAATAATAGGCTAAAGAACTAGATGTGTATTTTTTGGTATCATCAGAACGTATAATATGGATTTTCTGAGTAAATTTAGTCTTAATCATATTACGAAAAATTTGGAAGAAAGAAAATAACTCTAAACGATTTTTCATTGAAAATAACCAAGTCATACAAGAAAAATCATCCACAAAGGTCACAAAATAATGAAATTTATTGGACGCGATATTCATAGGACCCCAAACATCAAAATGAACTAACTCAAAAGGATATGAAACCGACTAACAACTCTTGACGAAATAGAAACACAATGGTGCTTACCAAGACACGGACAACTCATGACTAAGACTTGGGAATTGATGCTTCAACATAGGAAGGGATGGATGACCAAGACGACAGTGCCATTGAAGAGCTGAGGTTGACGACTGTAAAGCACAAGGGGGAAATGAGGGTGCGAGATCCAGATAATACAAGCCACCAACTTCATGTCCTATACCAATCATCTTTCGCATCTTGAGATCCTGAAAAATGCACAAAGAAGGGTAAAAACTAACAGAACAATTAAGAGCTTTGGCAATTTTGCTAGTGGATAATAAATTGAAAGGAAAACTAAAAACATGTAGAACAAACAACACTTTAATATCTGGACTTAGATGTGTTTGGCCAAAGCCGGCTATGGTGGAGAGGGAACCATTAACTAGGGTGACATTGTGGGGTCTATCAACAGGATGATAATCAAAGAGAGAAGTAGACGAACCAGTCATATGTTCGTTGGCGCCAGAATCAATAATCCAGGGGTCGCGAGTGGAAGATAAAAGACAGTGAGATGCAATACCTGACTGAGCAAAAGTAGCAGTGGAAGTGGAAGTGACCCGCTTATGAGCCAAAAACTAAGCATACTCATCTTTCGGAATGGAGATGCGATCATAATCTGGAGTAGGACTTGAACTAGCAGGTGGTCTAGAAATAGCGGAAGAATCCTCCATAGAAAAAGCCTTATTGGCAAAACCACATGGTTTGCTGTGTAAATCCCTACAAAATCCACAGAATGATTATTACGACCACAATGAGTACATTTGTGAGGCTCACGACTACCAGTTCGACCACTGCCTCGAGACACCTCGACCGCCACTTCTGCCACGATAACTACCTGAGCTGCCACGGGTACTAACAAAAGCAGTGCGCTCACCAATACGCTCATAACTCAACTGAGAGCCATGATCAGAAATAGTAGCACGCTGAATCTGAGAAAAAACCTAAGTAAATTAGGGGAGGTTAGAACCACCCAAAATCTGCACATGAACCGACTCGAACTCGGGTTTCAGGCCAAGAAGAAACTGAACCACATCCACATCTTGACGTTGCTTTTCCATTTTCTGCACGTCTGTCGAGAGCAGTTGGTACAAGTTCGCCACAACTTGATTGTAGTACTCATCCACAATCTAAGCACCTTGTTCAATCCCAAAATATTGTTTACACACCTCATGATATTTCAAGTACCAAAATACATATGACTGAGATGATCCCAAATATCCTTGGTTATAGGGAAATAGATGCATGAGGATCCAATGTGAGACTCAATACTGTTAAACACAAGAGAGATAATTTGATTATCTTCTTGTTTCCAATGGCTAGGAGTAGTGCTTGTCAGCATACCCGAGGTCAAGTGAGTAAACAAGCAGTTACCTTACAGAAAAACTTCAACAGACCATGCCCAATAAATATAATTCTTTCCATTGAGCTTCATATGAGTCATTGGAGCATTAACTAAGGGAGTCTCAAGTTTAGTGTCCATAATCTCAACAACAAAGAAGCCAAGGACTCCACCACAACAATACAACAAATAAGTAACCTTAACAACCACTCAAAATAATGAGAAACCCAAGGCAACCATGCTGGAAAAAAGGGCAAAACTATCTCAAACCAACACAAATCAGCAAAATAATGATAAGGAGAGAGGAACCAGTAAAAATACGGTTGAAAAAACAAAGGGAACCATCGCCGGAGCTTCGCCGGAGAAAGATCAAACTCGCCGAAGACAAGCAGATCACACAAGCAATGCCAAAACCAGGAGCCACAGAAGCAATCCACTACCACAAATCAACTTTTTCAACAAGAACCTTTGCCGGAGACAGGCAGGCCACATCGGCAATACCAAAACCAGAAACCACAGAAGGAATCGACAACCACAGATCAACTTTTCAACAACAACTCAACATGCCACCGAAGCAAACTTTTCTACAATGACCACTGCAACTCGCTAGTCACCTTATACATCACCAACCACCACAGACAATGCCGACGACCACACCTATACACCTGACTAAAAAAAAAAAAAAAAAATTCTTTAAGGAAGAACATGCACCCCAACAGCCACGATACCGCCTGTTACACCCCAACGGCTGATGATGAGAAACTTGACGGCAACAATGACGACGATATCACACCCCTGATGATAGTGATATCGGTGCCATCTATCCCCATTCATGGGCATGAAGCCCAATTTTCAGAATGCCACAATTAGTAGAACAAATCAGAGAGAAAAGAAAAGAAGAAGAAAAAAATAGTGAAGGATAGGGTATTGATAATCAAATGCAGTCAAGAGGATGAGAGTTGTTATGGCTCTGATGCCATGTTAGAGGGGTTTAGGGTTTGCATGTAGAGAAAATGAAGAAGTGGCTATGTTTCACGTAGCCTCTCTCCTCTCATACTGCATATACATATAATGTAACGTAAAGTACAAAGACCAAAATACCCATATAACATATTAACCCTAATACACTCTTCTAATACCATAAGCCCTCCAAGTCCTTGGCAACCCCAAAATAAAATTCATGCTCACATTAGTCCAAGGCTAATTAGGAATTGGAAGCAAAGTGTACAATTCTACAGTAGAAGCAGTACCTTTCAACACCTTGCAAAATCTAACACTCATCAACAAATCTAGCAACCTTTTTCCTCATGCTAGGCCAATAATACTAATTTGACACAAGTTTCAGAGTCTTGTCAAGTCCAACATGGCTTTCATTGTGCAACTCTTGGATGATCTTCAAGCAAAGACTACCCTTTGGAACACAACTAATTTCCCTTGAATAGAAAATCATCATGCATGACATAATCATCTTGTTGTCTTGCTGCCATATCATTCACAATAGGACCAATATGGGTCAATGGATAAACTATGAATGAATCAAACGCAAGTAACTTAGCTCGCAGAGTGACCAATAAAGATGCCTTCCTGCTAAGCAAGTCTGCATCTTTGTTCAAAGCGTCATATTTTTCCTTGATAACAAAGGATAACTACCGAATATATGCCACCCAAAGTGCATGTCAAGATGAGAGTTTACCTTAACAATGTATGCGTTTCAAAGCCTCATGATCTAAATACAGGATGAACTCATTATATGCCAAATAAGAACTCCAATGCTTCAAGGCTTGGACCACTACGTAGAACTCCACGTCATAGGTACTATAATTTTTTCAGAGCCACATAATTTCTCACTGAAATAAGCCACATGACTATTGCTCTAGCTAAGAAAAGCCCCAATTTTATCCTTGGAAGTAAGCAGAAAATGTTACTCAAATGTCTGAGAAAAATCTAGTAAAGCAAGTACAAGAGTGACAGTCAACTTTTACTTGATTAACTCAAATCCCGATGTCGCCTCAACTGTCCACGAGAACTTTCTAGCTTTCATACAATTAGTGATCGGCGCCATAATAGTGCTGAAATTAGGAATGACATGTTGATAGAAAAACACCAACCCATGAAAATTGTGCACCTTATGCACGGAACTCAATAATGACGATCGCTTGACAGCTGCCACCATTGGCTTATCCATTCAATGTCTCCTTATGACACCACATAACCCAAGAACAAAACAAATTCTGTTATAAACGAACACTTGGCTTTGGCAACAAATAATTTTTCCACTTAGAAGATTGTGACCATTTCTCACAAATGCAAAAGATGCACGTCAATGAGAGCACTATAAATCAAAATATCATCAAAATAAACCACAATGAACCTAACAATGAATGGACAAAAGATCTGGTTCATTACACACATGAAAGTGCTAGGGGGGTTAGACAACCTAAATGGCAAATGGCATTACAAACAACTCATATAATCCCTCACAAGTCTTAAACATCATTTTCTACTTATTACATGGACAAATACGAATATGATGAAACCCAATCTTCAAATGGAACTTTGTAAACACAACGGCACCACACAACTAATCCAAGAAGTCATCCAACTAAGGTATAAGAAATATGTATCCATACACATCATCTATAACCCATCGTTATTTAGCGTAAGCAAAGCTGACACAGCATAGAGTAAGACTCTCCCTAATATGGTCTTTAGACAACAAGGCCTCCGCCTAACACCATGTTCCTTAGGGCTCTTGCAGTAATTTGGATTATTAGGCAGACTAGACCCAGACACCGAATCAATATGATGTTGTATATCCCTAAAAGGTGGCAACCCCATAGGAAACTTACCAGCAAACTCATCCAACAAACATCTTACACACATCCATAGTGACCACTTCACATCATACCCTATTCGTATATTTTGACCCAATAGAAAAGGCACTAAGCAACGTTTAGAGACAATTACGTCATTTTTTTCTTAAGCTAAGTCAATCTATAGGGACTAGAATGCTTCTGTCTCCAAACCCCAATTTCTAAATAGCCTCCTAAAAAATCACATTCTCATAGCTCCCTAAGTCAACTAGAAACCTGCACACCTTACCCTCAATAGTACAAGTAGTCTAGAAGATAATATTGCGGTGCTAGTCATCCTTCTTAGACTTGCAAGGTACAAAACACATTGTTCTCACAACTAACAAAGGACTCTCATCTGCTTGGACAAGTACCTCCTCACATTCTTTCCTAAAATCATAAGTAGGCCTTTGTTTAGTATCAACCAAATTATCATCAATAGGCTACTCAAATTCAATAAATAACCATTTACCATAGTAGACACCTTTCCTACAATCAACCATCCTATGTCCAAGCTCACCATATTTAAAACAACGTGGTTGGGCATTAGTTGAAGCCGCTCTATTAGGTTGAACAATCACTTGCCCCCTATTCTGTGCTGGTGGTGCAACAACGTTGCAATTAGTCGTTGTAGGGTCCGTGCAACTTCTTCCTCTACTATTCCATTCTACTATACTCAATGGTCTTCAAGACAAAGTTTTCTCCAAACGCAGAGCCCTTTGATGGGCCTTAGAGTGTCTCGATTAAAACAATGGACAATGGCAATCCATGAAGACGACAGACGTCTGAAAGTATAATTGAGCCACATTGACCACATCAAAAGTCTTCTTGCAAGCAATAAACTAGGACATCTTGGAAAACTGATTAACCACAACAAAGACAAAATCATTACCTTATTGTATCCTCGGCAACCCAAAATCGAAATTCATGCTCACGTTAGTTCACGTCTAATCCAAAATTGCAAGTAGCATATATGACCCAACATTAGTGGTTGTACAGTTGTACCCTTAGACACTTGGCAAATCTGGCATCCTTCCACAAACTTCGCTATCTCCTTCTACATGCTAGGCCAATAAAATTGATCCACTAATTTCAATGTCTTGTCATATCATGTAGCCTTCATTATGTAGTTCTTGAATAATCTTCGAGCAAAGATTGCCCTATGGAACACACAACTGATTTCCTTTGAAAGAAACCCATCTTGTAGGACATGATCATCCTGATGTCCTGCTGCCACATCACTCACAATTGGACCAAAATACAGGCCTATAGATAAAGAGTCTTTAAACAAGTAAAACCCAAGTAACGTACGTAGTCCTCATAGTAGTTAGCAAAGTTGCCTTCCAGCTAAGTGTATCTACAACTTTATTCAAAGCGCCAAATTTATGCTTGATAACAAAGGAGAATGGTTGAATATCTGCTGCCTAACTAGCATGTCTGAACAATAACTTATCTTGGCTCTAAAGATTCTTCAAAGCTTCATGGTTCGAGTACAAGATAAACTAGTTATATGCCAAGTAGGAACTCCAAAGCTTTAAGTGTTAGGACTCCACATCATAAGTGTTATAGTTAATCTTTGACCCACTCAACTTCTCACTAAAATAAGTCACCGACCTCCCACCTTGACTTAGAACTACTCCAATCCCAACATTTGAAGCATCACAATGCAACTCAAACAATGGTGAAAAGTCTAGTTATGTAAGAATAGGAACATTGGTCAACTTCTCCTTGATTACTTCAAATGTTATAGTTGCCTCATCATTCCAAGAGATTTTTTTCAGTTTTCATGCAATCTGTGATTGGTGCCATGATAGTGTTAAGTTATGAATGAAGTGCCAATAAAACAACGCCAACCCATGGAAACTCCACACCTCATGCAATGTACTAGGTAATGGCCATTGAGCACCTGACACAAATGCTGAAGATTCACATCAATGTCATCACTATAAATAATAATTTCATCAAAGTATACCACGACATACCTACCAATGAATATGCGGAAAATCTCATTCATCACCTTCATAAATGTGCTCTGGGCATTAAACAACCCGAACAACATTATCAACCATTCATACAACCCCTCATGCATCATAATGTTGTCTTCCATTCATCACTAGGTTGAATCCAAATTTGATCATATTTGTTCTTTAAGTCCAGCTTGGTAAACACCTAAGCACCACTCAATTGATCGAAAAAATCATCCAACTGAGGAATAGAAACCTTATACCTTACTGTGATTTTGTTGATGGCTCAGCTATCTACACATCCTCCAAGGCCCATCCTTCTTGGTTGTGAGTAAAACTGCCATAGCACATGAGCTAAGACTCTCCTCAATATGACTTTTAAAGAACAAGGCCTCAACCTGATGCCTCAACTCTAACTCCTTAGGACTCATGCGGTAATGAGGGCGTTTGGGAAGATTAGAACTTGGCACCAAGTCAATTTGATGTTGTATGTTTCTTAATGGTGGTAAACCCTCCGACAAATCCTCCAAAAACCCATTAAGGGTTTAGGCTCAACCTCCTTGCTTGGTAGGAATGCAAATTTAACATTATCAAATGTAAAGCTACACATGTTGTTCTTCCCATCATGTATAAATGCTCTATTGTATTGTCATGGTCTACCTAATAAAAGATGACAAGCATCCATGACCACCAAGTCATACCAAACCTTATTCCAATATTTGGAACCAATAGAAAATGATATTAAACAATGTTTAGGAATAGTTGCCTTGTTTCCTATCTTGAGCCACACCAAACAATAAGGACTAGGGTGCTTTTTTGTTTTCAAACCCCAATTTTTGCACAGCCTCCTCAAGCACTATATTCTCACAATTGCCCGAGCGAATCCCCTGGTACAAGTAGATTGGAAGATTTAAAACTCTGTTAAAGTATTAATCAAATAATTAAATTTATCATTTCCTATCAACTTAAGCTTTTGGAATAACTGATGATTTAACATAGTATCAGAGCAAAGATCTTGAGTTGAACCTTGACCCAACAATTTATCCACACTTCAATTAAAATAGTCCATGTGTTGTCTTGTCCCACATGAGGGGGGGGGGGGGGGGTGTGAAATTATTAATCAAATAATGAAATTTACCATTTACAATTAGCTTAAGCTGTTGAGATAACTAGTGATTTAAAAGCCTCCAATCTTCCTCTTCAGTCTTACAAGGTGTAAAGCATGCCCTCCACACCACCAATAAAGTACCCTCATCCCCCTGTAGAAGTTCCTCCTCAATCTCCTCTTCAACATCAAACTCAAGGCCTTGTTCCATATCAAGCAAGGCTTCATCCATTGACTCCCCGAACTCAATGAACAACCTTTTACCATACTGGTCACCCTTTCTACAATCTACCATTCTATGTCTCGGTTCATCACATTTAAAGCAAAATGGCAAGGCACTAGTCGAAGCCGCCTTGTTAGGTTGCGCGTTCAACTACCCTATAGTCTGCATAGGCGGTAGAACCGCACCATGTGTAGGGGGTGTAGGATTAGGGCAATTATTACCCCCATTGCTTCCTCCTACTAAACCAAATGGTCTCCTAGACAATGTCTTCTCTAGATCTAAAGCCCTTTGATGAGCTTCAAACACATATGAGGGATCAAAAAAATTCAAGGTACCTTGAAATTGCTGTCTCATACATCTAATATACCTTGAGACCAATTGATCAACCAACTTCTCCATATCCAAATAGGCCACCAACTTGTAGAACTATGCAGTGTCATCATCCATAGTTTGTGCACCTTGCCTAAGATTCTAAAGTGGTTGGCACATGGTTCTCACATAATTATGGGACAACAATGTGGCCTTCATATGCTTCAATAGTTTCTCCCAACTATTGATCTTTGTTTTTCCTTATCGCATTGTACTTTCCTTCAATTGTTTTCACTACGCAATGGCTCTTCCCCAAAATTTGGTTGCCACCAAAGGAACTCTTCTATCATCTTGCACTTCCTTGAAATCCAAGACTTCCTCCACAACGGCAACCCAATCCAAGAATTCTTTAGGTTGCAAACAACCTTGGAATTTTGGTGTCATTGCATGATTAACTAGTTAAGTTTGAACCCGGACTCCCATCTGCTAGCATTGCTTGTCTCATACATCTAATATACCTTGAGACCAATTGATCATCCAACTTCTCCATATCCAAACATGCCACCAACTTGTAAAACTCTACCATGTCATCATCCACAATTCGTGCTCCTTGCCTGAGATTCTGTAGTTGTTGGCACATGGTTCTCACATAATTATGGGGCAACAATGTGGCCTTCATATGCTTCAATAGTTTCTCCCTAGTATTGATCTTTGTTTTTTCTTATCGCACTGTCCTTTGCTTCAATTGTTTCCTCCATGCAATGGCTCTTCCCCAAAATTTGGTTGCCACCAAACGAACTCTTCTATCATCTTGCACTTCCTTGAAATCCAAGACTTCCTCCACAACGGCTACCCAAGCCAAGAATTATTCAAGTTGCAAACAACCTTGGAATTTTGGTATGTTAAGTTTGAACCCAAACTCCTATCTGCTAGCGTTGCTTCGCACAATGGGACACTCCCTCCTTGCTTTACGGCCCGCAAATAGGATTAACAAGTTCATCCTCAACGCCAAACTTGTCTTCCTCCGCAAAATGTAGCCTTGTTTGACAGCAATACCCCTTTACACCACTCAAGCCATAGCCCAAAATACCTAGTAATTGATCCTTAACAGTATCAATCGTACTACAAGTAATCCCAGACATACCTTTAAACTCAAGAAATCTTCCCTTTAGAGAAGATAATTACGTCATGCGCATAACAAATATTTGTGTGATGCTTCAAAAAAATTAGCTTCCTTTAATTACACTAAATGCAACTACAAATTAACACATTATCCACAATATATACCCTCTTTTGAGATTTTATATTATGAATAAAAATAAAAACCTTAAAAGTTTCTTCAAATAGTTGATTTATACCTTTAAACTTAAGGGTTTACCTTATTTACAATGCTTTTCAGCCTTATTTCCTTAACTTGTACGTAAATGTTAATGCAGGTAGCTGTATCATTGTCATAAGGAAACATGATTCAGGATTGTTTATTAAACCGTTATCTGAAATTTTCTTGAAACTTACATGTAAAAGAAATTGTGCCATAATATGAAAGCTAGATGCGCCTTCTGGAACAACTTTGAGAACAAGTTACTTGATATAGCAATCAAAGAATGATGACCCTACCATTTACAACATCCTTAAATATATACTGTTAGAATAAATAAATTATAAATATGTTCTTTCTCCATAGCATGTGTAAATAAATCTAACAATGTCATACCTTCAATATTCTCATGACAAGCTTTCAATATCTACCTCCATCAATCTCTTGTAGATATCCAAACATATAGAAGAAGACTGAAGAAGATTGTGTTTTATATGTGGAGAGAGACTATTACTCTCAATCCTAATTTTCACATAATGACCTAGTGAAGCCTAATGGGTAAACGTCACTTATATATAGGGTGAGAGTAAATGGTTTCCTCATGTGTCCACAAAATTGGCACATCCTATTATGGACCCAAAACAAACAAATGACTATGTTAGTCCACCCAAAAGGAATAAATATAACATATACAACATCCTTAAATATCTCTAATGGAACACAGGAAATGCCTACATAATTTAACAATTGTTTTATATATATATATATATATATATATATATATATATATATATAACCGGGGTATCTGGGGCTTTCTCCGTCTAGATCCCTGAGACACCATTCAAAGCAACTATTAAAATTGTTATATTAAAAGTGCTTGCAGATAGATCATATACTAAAAATCTTCATGAATGGCTACTCTTTGTGCCTTTTAGCTTGACAACAGTGCGTACACCTTGTTAAGCAATGAAATCGTCGAGAAGACTCATGAACTGAGGTATATTGTAACGACATTGCTATATCAAGTTGTTATAGTAATGACATGCAAGTTCCACACTAAATTAATGTATAAATGATTACACCAAACAGGCAGATGAAGGGAGAAGAGCTCCAAGGATTGAACATGGAAGAACTACAGAAACTAGAGCAACTTCTCAAAGTAGGCTTGAGCCGCGTTTCAAATACAAAGGTTTGTCTCTCTTTGTTGTCTCAATTTTCTGGCATTATATTATTGGAGCATTGAAATTTCTGAACTTGTCTCTTAACAAGAGAAGTTTTTACGTTTTTCAGGATGAAAGATTTGTAGAAAAGATCGGTGCCCTTGAGCAGAAGGTCATATGCCAAACTTTAAAATTTTTACGACATTCCATGCAATTATTATAATTTCAAAAAATATAGAATGTAAAAACATCTTCATGCTTTTATTTCTTAGGTGATGATATTCTTGAATGCGTAGTTGTGCACAATTACTTAATTTTAGATCTAAGTATTTGATAACTAGAAATTAATATGTTTATGCAAGTTCATAAAAATGATGGAGACAACTAATTTGTTTTCGTTTTGTCAAGGTCTTTGTATGTGCATTGGATTTTCTCCTTTTCTCACTAACAGAAACGTTTTTATGTCTTGGGGTTTTTCTAAAAAATGTTTTACCATTTGGGTTTCTATGTTGTTGGTTTTGTTCTCTTGTGATGTGTTGTAGGTGCCTGAGGTTGGCCCTACCTTCGCTTTTTTTGAGGTTGTAAGTTGTGTTAGTTGCTATCCCTTGAAATGCAGGGAGCTCAAATGATGGAGGATAACAAGAGACTAAAGCAGGTATCAGGTTGTGAATTTCGTTCTTTATCTTTGTTTCACTACTTTCTCAATTTATGAAAATGTCTCTTTTCAGCAGATGGAAAAGCAGTTTAACATTCTAACAAATGTAATTGAACAAGGTCACTCATCTGAGTCGACCACCAATATTTGCAGCTCAGCTGATCCTCCTCAAGGCCAAGACAACGACACTTCTCTCAAGTTGGGGTAAGTTTGCAACTTTTTTTTTTTTGGATGAATAACAATTTCATTCCACACAAAGAATTACAAAACTCACTCCAGCAAGACAAACCTAGCTGGAACCTAAAGCACAGTTGCTTAGCAACTAACAAATTTACAACAACTTTTTCCCAACTATAGACAGAAAACTCTGCTATATATATTGCTACTGCAACCTAAAAACAATGAAGCTGTGAAGAAACAGACCTCCACAAACAGCATGAAAACAACTTAGACAACATTTACATCAACAACCTCCAATACAAAGAAGCTAACAAAAACAACAACCAAAAACACAAAATGAGTAAAAGCCAAATCTCCACAGCCAACAAGAATCAACCTCCAATCAAAAGGAAGCCCTAAGTCAGGAAACTCGAAGGAATACCCTAATTGTCACAAATCTTGTCATTGGCTTCTGATTGCCAAACTTAACATTGTTCCTATGTTTTCAAATATTATAAACAGTAGCACCCAAAGCAAGTTTGCAAACCAAACTAGAAAGAATTTTCCCTTTCCAATCCTTCAAACGAACTCTCACAACCTCATCCCACCCAGTACAGAAAGAGCTTAAGGATTTTGTTTGCAACATTCCAACAATATTTTTGTTTTTCTGGTTTTCTGTTTATAATATGCAGTTAGAATATTAAGAATTCAATCCAGGGATATCTCCAATTAAATTTTAATATTTTGGGTGTGGTATCCCACATTGCCTAGGTGTAGAAAAAAGGATGTGCTTATATAGGAGCATGCTCTCTTTAAATGGTATGAAGCCTTTCGGGTTAAACCCAACAATAAACAATATGGGCTGACATCCCACATTGCCTGGACCTCTCCATTCCATTTGAAATGGAGGGGATCCATGGATGTCGAAAAGAGGATGTCCTTATTTATATAGGAGTATGTTGGTATGAGGCTTTTTGGGTAGACTCTATAACAAAACCATGCGAGATGAGGCCCAAAGCGGAGTAAGGCTGTTACATAGGGCCTTTCCCTCTCCCCCTTTCCGGTGAAAAATACCTCCCTCCCTATCTCTCTCTCTCTCTCTCTCCCTCTGCATTCTGCCAGCGTCTCCCTGGCCAGTTCACCTTCCCCTCTCCCTTTCCAGCCGGCGAAATCCCCTCTCTCTCTCTCTCTCATATTTACCTAAGCAAATAGTTTTAGTTTCAATACAACAACACATTTACCAAACAGATGGATCTGTCCTTGGGTTTAACTATTTAGTGTTATAACAATATATTCTTTTATTGTTTTGTTGGTATTAGCTGAGTAATTGTTAGTTGTAGTATGCTGTCTTGAATAGCTTGCTATTGTTGGTTTTTATATCTGTTGGTATTTGGAAAATGTAGTTTGTCCAAATGCTGAGTGGTTTGGATGTTGCAGGGTGTTTGATCTCAGAAGATTTAGATTTTGGTGTCTGTATAAATGTTGTTTTCTTTTGGTGGGAGTTGTTTGTGGCATATGAGGAGTTGTCTGTATCAATGATGCTTTGTTGGAATAGGAGGATCTTGTGGATTTCTGTTGGAGAGTGTTGTATTCTTTGTTTTGTTAATAAATATATATTCTTTTAACATTATCTAGAAATATAAGAATAATTATATGACATTAGTGGTTTCAGTGATATTGGTTTCAACTCATCAATAGCTTTGGTTGGTGACAAAATGCCAAGCAGGTTACCTTTCCCTGATTGATTTTGAAAGATAAAGAAGGTCAAGAGTACATGCGACGCATTTTCTCAATTGAAAAACAAGCATGTCTAAATAAAGCTCAGCTCACTGTTGTAGATAAAGACCGATTTGTATACGCTAGTTGATCAAAGAAAGTCCCACTTGTGTATATGGTGATCAGCTACAGATGCTGAATTATGTTTAGAATGTATGATAATGATAGAAATTCTTTGTGATAAATGGAGATTTGTTTACATTTGAAATTATTCAAATTATTCATAAAGAGTCTTGTACACAATCAAATCAAGTAATAATAGCAAAATGTAGCAGACCTTTAGGACAATTACCTAGTTGTGAACGGAGGTGTATAACACCGAACCGTCCAAAAGTCCTTTGTCTACATTGTCTCTCTTTCTTCCTCTTTTCTCTTTAATTTTCATTTAATTATGAGATTCTTCAGAGTCAAGGGCTAATTTGTTACCATGGATGAATAACATTTCTTGACCATTTCTAGTAATTTTACCACTTGTTCCAGATGAGCAAGGGCTAAAGTGAACCACGGCAAACCCATTTCAATCAAGGATTATACGTTAGAGACCCGATGTTGAGCAAGGGTAATATGCTCAACATGCCCAAATCGAATGGGGTTAATCATTCTTTGCCTTAAGTTGAGCAGGGTGGTGAGCTCAACAAACCCAATTCGCATGTGATTAACCTGTGGAGCCTTAGTTGAGCGGGGTAGTTTGCTCAACCTGGCCTTTTGATTGAATGGGGGAGAACACTCAACAAACCCAATCTATTTGGGGTTTAACATTCGAAGCCTTAGTTGAGCAGGGTGGTTTGCTTAATCATTTTGGTTAAGGCATTTCTCTGCTACCAGTTTAATGTTAAGGCAAAGTAGCAGAGCCTTAATTAGGGTATTTTCAAGTAATTAAGCGAAAACGCCAGAGATGTTATTTAGGCTAAATTAATATGACTCAAGATAATTAGAAGCATGTGAGAGGACCTTAAGCAAGTCTTTGATATAATTATTAAAATCACGTCTGGTATGGTTCATGCATGGTAAGTATTGATTTTATTTTTATTTATTTTTTTTTTTTTGACAGGATTCTATCAGGCAATCTAAGTTTAAAAATAAGGTTTTTTCTAAAAAGTTTTTTCTTGCAATCTTACCCATATGTTAGAGTATTTTTGTTAAATTCTAATGGAGGGGTGATAAATTCTCAAAATACCCCTGTATTTTTTTTTTTAAAAAAAAATTATTTATAATTAAAAGGTAATTTTATAATTTCATAAAGTTTACAGAGGTATAATAGTCATTTCACCATTTGATCGTCTAATTTAACCCAAAACCCTATAAAGAGGGGAATTTTAAAAGTTCAATACATTAAACTATTTCAGCTCGGAGTATATGAGCACATTCGAGTCTCCCGCTTAGAAACATACAAGCCCATCTAAATCATATTATCTTAGCTATGAGATTATATATATATATATATATATATATATATATATATATATATATATATATATATATCGACTAGAAACATGTACATACAATCTCATCTAAGTCATAGCATAATTGTCATATAAAGATTTATTACAGGTTTTCTGTTGCGTTGTTTTATTATGGATATAAAAGTGGTTAATTAAGCAAAAATTTCCACTTTCGCCCTTGAATTTATGGTGGGGCGTTACAATTATGAAAGAAAAATTACACAAGAATAAAGAGAAATGAAAAATATTCTTTTTTCAGTTCATGAAATGGCATGAACTTATAAAAAAACAATAATTTTTTTAAAAAAAATCCCCTAATAATTGATATTTTTTCTTAATTTCCACCATAGGCAATTGTATTGTTATGACTCTTGTGATGCAAAAGGCACTAAAAGACTTTCATTTTTAGGTGTTTTTTAGTTTTAGGTGAATATTATTTTAAAAAAATCCAGTAAAAAAATAAAGGTCAATTTATTTTTTACTTTTTAAAAAAATAATATGAAAAAAATACCTAGCATTCTCCATTTATGAACAAGAAGGACACTTTCAATCTTGACGGAGATTCCCTTGAGAGATGGACTCTCTAAATCTATGGGTATTATCACACGTGTATTGGTGCTAAAATTAGTACACAAAAATCTGTAATATCAATCAAGTAAAAAAAAAAAAAAAAGGATAATTATCAGAATTCTCTAAAATTTTAAAAATGTTTTTATTATAGAATTTTTGAAATCCTAATTATTTTTAATTAAATCATTTAAATTTTAGTAACTCATCATACACTTTAGTACAATATAATAAATGAAGAAAAAATTAATATATCCTATAATTATAATAAATACAAAAAAAAAAAAACCATAATATATATATATATATATATATATATATATATATATATATATGGTTCTTTTTTTGTTTAAAAAAATATTATAATGTGACATAAATTTTACATTTTGAAAAAAAAAAAAAATTCTATTTGAGTTGTTTATTAATATTTTATTTTAAAATTAAAAAAATAAAAATTAATTAATTAATTAACGAACATAGCGGTTAGTACTCTAAACTGAACCACATATCAACCTTAATCCACGAATGTGTGCTCTGTACGCCACGCGCTTAATGTAGCGTGAACGTAGCGGTACTCGCCAGTCTCGGTACTTCCCGCTAAAGACCTGTTCCAAATCTCACACTTTTGTCACATACAGAAAACCATCTCTCTCTCTCTCTCTCTCTCTCTCTCTTTGCAATTTTCTTTGTTTTTCTGAGAAAACTATTGATTTGACCAGCCATGGATGAAGAGTATGACGTGATTGTTCTTGGGACTGGTCTCAAGGAGTGCATCCTCAGTGGCCTTCTCTCTGTTGATGGACTCAAAGTAATGCATCTCTCTCTTTTAGTATTTCTCTCCCAATATTTAACTGCATTCCTTGTTTGTTTGTTTGTTTTTGGGTCAAAGATTTCTTGGATAGTACAATGTCATATGAAAAGAAGAGAAAAAACCAACAAATGTATCTTTTTTTTGTAATGTCCCATGAAACTCGAATGATTCATACTTGTACAATACTTAATGCACATGGCCATCAATTTCTATATATATAAAAGGTGGGGGCTATCCGCAGTATTGGGATTTACGGTAATTACCTGCTTAAATTGTTAGCAATTTGTGCAGATAATATGAGAGATCATATGTATTACTATCCAGCCATTTATCTGAGCATGTGGATCTTATATATGATCTCTCACATTACTTGCCAAATTGTTAGCAATTCGAAAAAAGAAAAAAATTAAAAATTAAAAATTGCCTGATCCTTATCCCGGCCTGCCCGTCTTCCTTGAGGGTGGCTTTAACTTCTGTAAATGCATGTGCATGTCGACATTAAATGAATGGAGGATCCACTGAAATTCTTAGGGAAATATTATTTTATTAGTAGTGAGACACATGGCAGAACAGTGACCCTTGGATGGAAGATAGACGGCTTAAATCTGAAATTTCAGAAACTGAAATTCCCTGGGAATTTCAATAGATCCTGATCCTTCCATTCCAATGGGACAACCAATCATCCCAAAGGCCAAAGGCCACAATGTCTTACTTTTTTCTGTGCAATCAATTTCTTCTACCAACAGAGATTTTCCAAATATCACATTTTTTTTTCCGGTAAAACTTGCTATGTGGTGCATTGGGACCAGGAAAAAAAAAAATTGTACGGATTAATTGGCACAAGATATGGGATTTAGTTTATTACTTGAATAAAATCAATGAATGCTAAGCTCCTAAATGTCAGATCTAATGTAAAACTGGCCTTTCGAGCATTCATCTCAAAGGCATTAAAAATTCTTTGAGGCTAAAGGAGTAAAGTATGGTCTTGTTACAGCTAGCTGAGGACCACCAAGGCAAAATCAAAGGGGTTAGGGGCACCGAATATATATATATCTTAAGTCATAGGGTGTGGGGTTTTCTATTTGTCTAGCACAAGAAATCAACAGCATCATATTGCTTCTCACACTACTTTCTGGTTGATTTTTATTATCTTACAAATATGTTTCCTTTTGTCTACCTCAATGCTCTTTTACCATGTTTCATGAAGTTATTAGAGTTATTGGCATCCTTGGTTTTGGTGCAACTTATATGCCCCATTTCCACTATAAGGGTGTACTTAAACTTAGTTTGTAACATTCCAGTTCCACATTGGAAAAGATGAATAGCTCACATTGAGTGAGCAGATTATAAAAACACTCATAGGTGCTAGGTCCCAAATTGGTTCCTTATTAGATGAGACCAGGATTTAAATGTCATTATAGGGAGCTCCAATTGTACTTTGCTAGTCCTTTTGGAGTGATAAAGTAGATGTGGCTAGCGTCCTTCCTATGTCATTTTTAATATCAAAGCAACCTAGTAACACCATGTGATACTGAAGCACTGAATGACCCGGGCTTGATGAAGACGTCAAAGATTTAAGGGGGGAGATTGTAACACCCCACTCTCACATTGGGAAGATGAATAACCCACATGAAGTGGGCGGATTATAAAGGCACTCATGGCTAGCGTCCTTCCTATGTCATTTTTAATATCAAAGCAACCTAATAACACTATGTGATACTGAAGCACTGAATGGCGCGGGCTTGATGAAGACGTCAAAGATTTAAGGGGGGAGATTGTAACACCCCAGTCTCACATTGAGAAGATAAATAACCCACATGAAGTGGACGGATTATAAAGGCACTCATGGTGCTAAGTCCCACATTGGTTTTTGACTAGGTGAGATATGGCTTTATAAGTAATTATAAGGAGCTCCAATTGTAACTTGACTAGTCCTTTTGGAGTGATAACGCAAATGTTACTAGTACTTGCCCTAAATCGTTACAAATAGTATCAGAGTAACATGGCAACACCAATTGGTACTAGAGCACTATATGACTTGGCCCTTACAAGAACATCAAAGATGTAAAGGGGAGAGATTATAACACCTTAGTCCCACATTGAGAAGCTAAATAGCCCACATAGAGTGGACAGATTATAAAGGCACTCATGAGTGCTAAGTCCCACATTAGTTTCTTATCAGATGAGAATGAGTTTTATAGTGATTCTAGGGAGCCTTAATTGTAACTTAACTAGTCCTTTTAGAGTGATAGCACATATGTGGCTAACGCTTTTTCTAAGTCGTTACAGACCATCTTAGGATTAGCTGCTGATTTTTGCTTTGATTCTCATTTTAATAATCTATTCTCTAGTTCTTCACTTTGTATTCATTGAAACAGGTATTGCATATGGACAGAAACGACCATTATGGAGGAGCCTCATCCTCTCTTAATCTTACACAGGTTAACTCTTGTTATACATACATTAATAACCTGTCCATATTTATCTGAATTTTTTTTCTCTGTTTTTCCTTGGTAAAACTTAGTTTTTCTGCTATGTAGCTTTGGAAGAGTTTAAGAGGAAATGACGAGCCTCCAGAAAGATTGGGCTCAAGCAGAGAGTACAATGTTGATATGATCCCTAAGGTACTTACAGTTTTATGTAATGACCTATTTATCAGATGATAATATAGTTCTAGTGTGGTATTTTTTTATGCTTTAAGTCGCATATTTTACCTAATGTTTCTCATATTGTTAAGGCAATGCAACATCTGGATGTTGTAACTTTATAATGTGTAAAATGTGCGCACAAAAAACACACATATTACTCATATATGGATTTCCTTGTAAAGTTCCCTCTTTATCCACTTTCTAGCTAGTTTAGAATATGATGTACCCTATTCATAAGTGAATTAAGGATGAAGTTATCATTTTGTTTTCTTTATAAAGGGTTTAAATTACGAATTAAGGATGAAGTTATCATTTTATCCACTTTATGAAGTTATCAATCTTCCCTAAGGCATTGCTGTGCCGATTTTTGCAGCAAGCAAGGCAGCGCATTGCTTTGAGTACTATTAATAGCAAAAAAGTGGCACTATTGTGCCTTGTTAACCTTTTTTTTCACCGTGCATTGCTTCCCGGCAAATTTCCCTTGAATTAAACACTTTCCCAAGGCAATGCTTTGTCTATTTTGAGGCAAGCAAGGCAGGGCATTGCTGAGTAATATTACTTGCAAGAAATAAGTGGCACTATTGTGATTTGTTTGCCTTTTTTAACATGCATTGCTGCCTTGCCAAACATTTCCCTTGAATGTGTCATCTTCTATAATCTGCTTTTGTATACTTTTGTAGTTCATGATGGCCAATGGTAAACTGGTCCGCATTCTCATCCACACAGATGTTACTAAGTATCTACACTTCAAGGCTGTAGATGGTAGTTTTGTGTACAATAAAGGAAAGGTATGAAGCATGTCTACAATTTAGGTTTTCTTTTATCTTTCAACTTTCTTTCTTTTTATTTTTTTGAATTTGGTCATTTATGATTGAACCTTTGTCTTTCAACATTTCAGTACTGCATATTCCTGTTCTAAATGAAAGCTTACAATAAAATATCATCCTGTTTAGATTTACAAAGTTCCAGCAAGTGATGTTGAAGCACTGAAATCATCACTGATGGGTCTGTTTGAGAAGCGTCGTGCGCGGAAGTTTTTCATTTTTGTCCAAGACTATGAAGATAATGATCCAAAATCTCATGAGGGGCTTGATTTGAACAAAGTTACAGCAAGGGAGCTTATCACGTATTATCTCATTTCCTTTTCTTTTAGATTACTTTCTATAAGAATACAGTTGACTTGAACTAGATAAATGTGGATAGTGCAGGTAAGACAGACTTAGCTTAATAATGATGGAAATTATAATTGTAATTGTAAGAAGAAAGTAACCAAAAATCAGCAGGGTATAATGGCTAATCCTGTTACATAATTTTAATTAAAATTGCTAATTCAACTTTTGTTGCACTCATAGAAGGTAGAAATGATTATGCATCTGATAATTTCTTTGGATATTTGCACTCTGAAACAACATCTCTGATCATGGTAACATGGCCATTTTTATTTCTTTATATCAAATTATCTATGGTTCTTAAGTAGTGCCTGAATTTGATTGTTTTGCTGATTCAACAATGTCTATTAAATATACCATAACTTGACATATGATAATTTGTTTCAATGTAGAAAATATGGGTTAGAAGATGATACAATTGACATTATTGGTCATGCATTGGCACTTCATATTGATGATAGTTACTTGGATCAGCCAGCTATGGATTTTGTGAAGAGAATGAAGGTGCAACTAATTTTCCACCACCATTTTTTTAGCATCTGCTGTTGTTGTTTCTACTGCATGCATCAAAAATTATATCTATTTCAGAGTAATATATGAAGATAGGATTTTACTTCCAATTATAGCAGTTTTTCCAAGGGGGTTCTTGAGCATTAATATCAACTGAAGTAGTCATAGAATAAACCTCTCATGTCTGTGCTTCTCACTAATATAAATTCTTGCTAGTAAACTTCTGCATAATCATAATACATCTTTATCTAATGTATAGTTGATTAACAATAATTATTTTTAAGTTCAGCAGCACTGACATTATTTTCCCTCTTTCTGTAAAGCTCTATGCAGAGTCTTTGGCACGTTTTCAAGGAAATTCTCCTTATATCTATCCAATGTATGGACTGGGAGAATTGCCTCAGGTTTGTTTTTCACCTGTAACATTGAGGAAATGTTCAGAGCTATTATAAGTTGCAATTATGATTTTTTTGTGTACTTATTGGCAGGCATTTGCACGTCTAAGTGCAGTTTATGGTGGTACTTACATGCTTAATAAGCCAGAATGCAAGGTAAAGTTGTCAAAATATGAGTCTCCTTTTACTGGTGTTATTGTAAGCTGTGCAAACCTTTCGAGGCTTTCACCTTGACATAAACTCAACAAAATTAGCTTGAGGCTGACCTTTTGAGAAAAGGAGTATGGCCCCAAAGCAAGGAACAAAGCAGCAAATTAAACCCAAGGGAACTTGTTTTTACTGTGGTTGCTTTGACTATTGTTGATTTATCATCTGTCCTCCTGCATGAGTGTTTCATACTTTTTATAGTTATCCTCTTTTCGTTCTTTTATATAAGAAAAATTATAAATTTTACATGACACAACTTCTTTAAGCATCCCCTATGAATCAGAGTATCAACCATCAAACCTCTATTCCAGAGACATCTTTTAGGTAAAGGGTCTCTAACATCTGTAGTAGCCAATTTCTGAGGCCTTGTACTTGCATGGAGTTCAATGTTCATTGCTTTTCACTTTTATTGCCATTCCCTAACTCTTTATAAATCCACAACTAAAATAGAGTCCGTTTTATATTCACTTTTGGTAATAGAGTTAACTTTCAATTACTATTCCACTTATTGGATGATAGGTGGAGTTTGACAATAATGGGAAAGCCTTTGGTGTGACTTCTGAAGGAGAAACTGCTAAATGCAAGAAAGTTGTTTGTGATCCATCATATTTGCCTGATAAGGTAACTTGTAACCAACTCATAAATAGTGCAGCTTTCTCCTGCTCAACTGGTTGATGTGCTGAAATGCAACCTTGCAGTTCAAGACTGAAACACCCAATTTATTTTTTACCACCATATGTGGCCTTCATCTGCCAATCTCTTTAAAATGAAACAGGTTAAAAAGGTGGGAAAGGTTGCCCGTGCTATATGTATAATGAGCCATCCTATTCCAGACACCAATGATTCTCACTCAGTCCAGGTCATCCTGCCACAGAAGCAACTCGGCCGCAAATCCGATATGTATGTGTGCTTAATTCTTTATTCCTTTTTGATGACGAAAACTATGTAACAGCCAGTTCACATTTTCCAGGTGTAATATAAGTGTAGTTCACTCTATCATCTTTAATAGTGTTATAGTTCCATTATGCAACATAGTTTTCTATGTTACTTATTAATGGAACCAAAGCATTGCGCATGTTTTTCACTGCTAAAATTGTCATAAGCATCTATTTTACATTTGCAATTTTTGTTGATGTCGTTTATTTTTAAGAAGACATGTTCCTGTTCCTCAGAGTCATCATATTGGAGTATTCCGTGGGAATTTTGAAGGATAAAATAAAATGCAGAGCCCTCTCTGACAGCCGATTATAGAGGCTTGTGTCCTTCAGAATGCAGTATCAAACCCAACACAGTACTATTATAATGCCCTTCACTTACTATTGCCAAATGAGATGATAAAATTTAAAAAAGGAAATTAGAAGTGTAACAACTTTTTTATCCTAGGTACCTTCAAAATGTAACTTCTAAATTTGTGGATGCAGGTACCTCTTCTGTTGCTCCTATGCTCACAATGTGGCTGCAAAAGGGAAGTTCATTGCTTTTGTTTCGACAGAAGCAGAAACTGACAAACCAGATGTGGAATTGAAGGCTGGCATTGACCTCCTTGGACCAGTGGAGGAAGTTTTCTATGACACTTATGATAGATTTGTTCCCACAAACAATCATGAAGTTGATAGTTGCTTCATATCTACTGTAAGTACACATAAATGCATCTCTTATACTTTGATTCTTCCAGAAAGGATTAACATCCCTTTCTTTGCAACCTGCTAATATCCCAACTGAAAAAGAAACTCAAAGCAATAGCAGATGATTTCTATTGTACTAATGTTTTATTATATTCAGAAATCAAGAACAGAAAAGAAATTATCAGCCAATTCACAGAAAAAAAAAAAAAAAAAATTCCTGTAGTTGGTTGAAGGCACAAAAGTATATATTGTTTGTGGTAATGGATCCAAACAAGGTGGATTGTATCTTCTTGATGACTTATATGTTTTGTTTGACAGTAACTATTTCTATTTGTTCAGAAACTTTTTTTTTTTTTTTTCTTTTTGTCTTTCATGGATATCTACACCTTGTAAAATTGCAATCCTAGGGTGGTCTTTGATGTTTCCTTTATGAAGGATTTGCAAAAAAATTGGTATATGCATATAAGTTGGGAATTTAGATTTACTGGTTGGCTTGTTGCACTTCTTGCAGAGCTATGATGCAACAAGTCACTTTGAGTCCACCGTCGATGATGTGATTCAATTGTACAGTAAGATTACTGGAAAGGTATGTTTTTTGTACAGAATGTGATGCTTTATATCTCCGTTTTTTCAATCCTCATTTCGTAGATCAAAAGTGTGATTTTAAACCAAATCGCAGAATATATATCATTTGGAAGTGCATATTAAAAAAAAAGGGGGAGGTGGGTTTTAAAAAATGCACGTTTTTAAAAGCTAAACTACGTTTTTAAAATGGCACATTTTAAAATCGCTATACTTAGTTTGCCATCTCACTTTCTGTATATTTCAGGCTCTTGATCTTTCCGTGGACCTAAGTTCTGCAAGTGCTTCTGCTGAGGAATGAAATTCTTCCATCTCATCTTAATGTTAGCGAAGCACTCCAATTGTCTCTTCAAATTTTCATCCATCTGTTGAAAATAAAAATAAAAACATGGCTGTTGTTTATTGGTTTTGTTATGCTCTAAAGCTGAGATTGGGAGCTTTTGTTCAACTAAGTTGTCCCTGAATCTTTTGAGTTTTTTGCTTATATGATACTAGAATGATAAAAAAGTGATTGAAACAGGTGCCTTATATCCAACCATAGCTGAGATTTGGCTTTTCATGGTTGGGCATATCTTCAATTTTGTGGCAAAAGATTCTTAGTTTAATATTTACAATGAGATAACAACTTGGTGAAATTGGCTTGTTCATCCAAAGGGAAACACCAGCATTCACATTGTTCAAGTTGATTGGTAGCTATGAAATTTAATTTCAAGTTTTTTACGAGAAAGAGTGTGAAATTAAATCTGAACCATTGAAAAAACTATCATACTGTAATTTTTTTACGGTGCCTAAACCAAATCCCCTGTGCCACTGAATACACACAAAATAGGATGAAAATGGAGGGGTTTTTGTCATCTCTACTTATTTTGCTTGATACCAAAAAGTTTCTCGTAATGTAGTAATCAAACTTTCCGCTTTAATGTTTTCTAACTGGTGTTCTTCATGCATGTTCACACCATTCTGTCTAGAAATCGTACTATAACTAGATGAGTAATTATATTCATCACCTCCTCCTCCCTCAAAACCTATATAGCATGGTCTTCTCAATCAAAAAGTTAATCTCGGTGTACTAAATGTTATAAAAGATTACGTCACATAAGCTTTAAGGGATCGAATAGAAAGATATATGCACTCGTCCTATTCATCTTATCCATTAAACTCCTGCCCTATTTTCTCATGGTTATATATATATATATATATATATGAGTTTAACTTCGGTTAGGAGTCTCCTTAAAAAACCACTTTTACATCCCCCAATCCCTAACTGACACCTAAGCAAAACTCAAAAAATGCACCAAAATAACATTAGTCCTAATGCAGATTGCTTTGAACAAAAAAAATAAAAATAAAAATAAAAGAAATGATGAAAGAGCTGGGCCAGACCACTTCGTGAACTTGGCCAAACCCACAACGTAGGTCTGCTGTGGGTTTCGCCGTGGGTCAACTCTCTTTAGTGCTGGTTTTCGGCCTTTAAGATGATAAAATCTCTAAAGGGTTAATGTTCCGCTTCTAGATTTTAGTTTTAAATTCAAAATCAAGTTTTGAAGCATTAAAAACTAGTCGAGGCATTAGAAATGAGTTTAGAGGTATAGAAACAGATTTTGAGCATTAGAAACGGGTTTTGAAGCGAATTTGAGGCAGGTCAAACCCGTGGGTCTGGTGTGGGTATCAGGAGTTGTGGCGTGGGTTTTCTTGGGTTCGCCGGGTATTTCTCATTTTGATTTGGTGTGGGTGAGCTCATTTTCATTTTTTGCATGTTTGTTAAATGAATGATGTGACAAATAGTGATTGGGTGCTGTAAAATGGGTGGTTTGCGGACCGACTAGACCATAGGAGCTCTCTCTCTCTCTCTCTCTCTCTCTCTCTCTATATATATATATATATATATATATATATATATATAACTCTTTTGTTTCTTTTCCTTTGTATTACTCACCCAAATAAAAAAATAATTAAAAAAAACAAAAAACAAAAAAAAAAAAAGAAAGAAGAAGAAGAAGAAGTAGAAGAAAAAGAAAAAGGCAGGCAAGAGAATCTAACATGCGTAATACGACGTCGCATCAATAGAGAGGACCTGGATATTTTTAGGTGGTATATGTATATTGGTTGGTTGGGAAAAGCAGAGTTTTGATCAGAGAAGAAGAGATGGGAGACGAGAGGGTAAAGACTGAGGCTTTGCAGATTATTGGAGCCTTCCAAGTGCTTCCCAGACTCGTTGTCTTCGATCTCGACTACACTCTCTGGCCTTTCTACTGGTATTTCTTCCTCTCTACTTTATATATTTATGTATATATTGTTCTTTTCTTTTCCTACATTTTCTCGGAGACCAAACGGTTTTTTGAGCCTTTGGGTCACCAAATTGGTATAGGTTTTTGTTCAAATCATAAGGGTTCTTTGTATTAGGAAGAAAAAAAAAAGGGAGAGAGAGAGAGATCAAGTGGTGGCCTTCTGATATATGGTCAAGATTGTTGATTGGGTTTGATGTATGGGGCATGGGGTCTTCTTCTCTAGATGTAGTTGAGTTGAAATATTGAACATTGAGTAGGAGAACAATGCTTGAAGAAAATGGCAGTTTTTTCTTTTTACCTGTTTGAGACCAAGAGTGGAGCAAATAGCACCATCAAATATTTTGATAGATGCTTTTAATTTAATTTCAAAAATTGAGGTGACTTACTGGTTTATATTGAATCATGAAGGGGAAGGAGCAGCACCATCTAATGGTCTCATTAGTAAATCAGGTTTGACAGGAACCATTTGATTAGAATGATATTCAACCATTCAATAATTGAATAATGTTTTCCGAGACTTTCCAAATGTTTAAATCATTTGAATTAACCTTTTATTGATATTGAATTGGTGGGATTAAGGGAATCTATAGTGGCCACGCAGCAAACCGGATTGCAAGTCGACATGATTGTTTCGAATTACAGTGTGGAGATAAGATCTAATTAGATTACTAAGCCAGGTTTATTTAGTCATTATTTTTTATCCATTCTTCACTTATCCCGTGTAATATTCTGGTAGTTTAGTTTGGCTTGTTTGCTCATGCATTGCTGTAGTAGGCACGTGTGCAATAAAAAAGTGCCTAATTTTTATGGCTTCTTTCTAATGAGTGGGAATCCATTTTCCGTGTGAAAGGAGCACTTTGCACGTTGTCCCGGGGATCTAGTTGGGGCAAAGCCACGGATATCCCGGTTATAAAAATAAAAAATAAAAAATAAAAAGATGGGTAATCCATTATCTAGAGATAAAAGGCAAAAGAATGTGCTACAGCATGTCAAGGATCAGTGGATGATGAAGACTAATGTGCTATGATGCGACTTGTATTGCATTTTCCATCGTTTGCATCTAATCTTTACATGCTAATGTTATTGCAACAATAGCAGCATTGATTATTCTCTCCCTACTGATGATTTTCTGATTTTAATTCATGTTCAATAAAGTCTTGTTGCTAGATCTACTAAAACCCATGTGAAAATTGAAAACGAATTAAGACTAGAATGAGTACAACCTATAACAAGTTTCTCCTGCAAAAGCTTAGATTCTTCTTTATCTTATGTCAATTTTCTTTTGGGTTTTTCAAGTGAATGTCGGTCCAAACGTGAAATGCCATCTTTGTATCCCCATGCTAAAGGCATACTATATGCGCTCAAGGACAAAGGGATTGATCTTGCTATTGCTTCTAGATCACCAACTGCAGATATAGCAAAGACATTTCTTGACAAATTAAGCATCAAGTCAATGTTTGTAGCCCAGGTGAGCAAGGAAAAGCAATGTTTTCTTCCCTTGAATGAAAGCTTTTATAATACTTACTGTATTCTTGTCACCCTTGTTTGCATATAAAATAAGAAGAGCCACAAAATGTTTTCTTTGTCTTAGTAAACACAGCATGAGCGGCAACATACAGGCTCTTTAGGGTATCTTAGTGAATAAACATTAGGAAGCTGTAGCATCTGCCAATAATGGTTCAAAGAATTATGCATGCTAAAAACTCTCCTTTCCTTTATGAATATGAAAGGTATATGTGCTATTTTTCCTAACTTATATAATGTTCAATTTGTTCACATGTGAATTCTTGTCATACTCCCTTGAACTTAAGGTGACTGAGCATTCACATCTGGCTCATCAAATTCCCTCTCCATTTTAGCTGAAAACATCAGTTTTTTTCTATTTTAGCTATCTACTTTTCCAAAATACCTATATCTCACTCTCTATTTTAGCTATCCACTTTCACCATTTCATTTAAATATTATTTCTTTTTCAAAGTATGTATATTCCAAAGTCGCGCATGTCTTATCTGGAGTCTTTTTCTGGAGAAGTGCTACACTTTTCAAATTTTTTCTCTAAAAGTTGATTCTTAAATGATGTGTCACTATCCAATGATATTTATTATTTTAAAAAATATATCACCAACTCATGAGATGGTAACACATCATTTGGGAACCAACTTTTTAAAAAAAAAAAATTGAAAAGTGTAGTATTTCTCCTTTTTTTGAGCTATAGTATGCATAACATTTGGTGAGCATTGTAGTAGTTTTCCAATTTTTGGGCTAAAATAATTAGTCAGATGCAACTACATTTTCACCCAATTTTGCATCCCGGCTAGCCAAAGTGTTAATGCTCAATCAGAGTAGGGAGGTTCCTTATCTGTATTTTACTATTTATTCAGCTTATTCAGGTGGCAGATACTTGCCTTAAATAGCTGGAGGAGCATAAATGCAAGAATCCTTTAAAGAGATGTGACTAGTTTGTATCTATTTTGTATGGGAAAAGCAGTTAGAAGTAATTCTTTTTTTATGTTGAACAGGAGATCTTTTCTAGTTGGACACACAAGACAGACCACATCCAGAGAATTCATTCAAGGACTGGGGTTCCCATTAACTCAATGCTGTTTTTTGATGATGAGAATAGGAACATTCAAGCGGTAAAAATGACATGCATAATCATTTTCTTATTATTATTATCAAAATTTCATTTTTCTCATTTGCTTGTGTAGTAGCTAGGCCTCTTCTTGAGTGTTTTTTTTTTTTTTTTGCCCCCCATTTGATTATATTTGTGATATCTAATTACAGGTCTCAAAAATGGGTGCAACAAGCATTTTGGTTGATAAGGGGATAAATCTCACAGCGTTACAAGAAGGGCTCACAAGATTCTCCGAAAATTGGAAAACAGTTGAGAAGAACAAGCAGAAATGGCTCAAAAAATTTTCTCAAAATCCAAATTCATCTGATCAAAATGAATAGAAAGGATTAATTTTTGCTTAATCTTGAACAAGAATTCTGTGTATTGAAAATGTTCCCAGCATTTCCATGGACTATTATTTGGAAACGGCACATATATTTATTTAAGATATGTTGTATAGATTACCTGAGGAGTGTTTTTCCCTCCTCTTTTTCCTTACCGTCGGAAGGGTTCGCCCCCCTATATTTATTGCTGTAGTATTATTCAGTCGGATCCATTCGGTCACATCCTCTCTCCCTTAAGTCACTCTCTCCTCTCTCCATTAATGGGATTATCCCAATTAATGTTGCAATTATTTTTTTAACTTGTTGACATTTAATTAGTATTCTACTATTTGGAATTGCTATCATTGTTACCGCTGGGGTTGTAATCATCGTTACTGTTGAAACTAAATGAAATGGCTATTGATTGGGTTAACGGTGGATGCAGGTTTTTTGGGTAGGGTCTAATTGGTGATGGGTTATCTGCAAAAATATAAGAGTGTCAAAGGATCTTTGGCCTTGGCCGAAGATGCTTCGATGCTTAAATTTGCATGTTTATTTAGAGTGAATTGAATAATGAACATGAGCTTTTTAGAGAAATCCACTCCCCTTCACTTGATGTGTTTTGTCTTTTTTATAGGGTTTTATGTAACCGCTTTTTCTATTGATGCTCCACGTTTATGTGATGAGTAATTAGAGTATCCAAAGATATCTAAATCTCAATATCTTGAAATGTGTATTTCTCTTATGAGAGATTCTGATTGACGTAGTTATTATTCATTCTTACATTCAATGTGAGATCTATCTCATGATATTAGTCTCATAAATCTTTAGATTTGTTTTCCTCATTTAGGAGAATTTTGATGGATATGGTTGTTATTCAGTTATCAGCTTATTTGAATGAGATTATTTGAGTGAGACTCATATTGTGGTTTATTCTCAACAATTACTCTCAATTCCCATGGCTGACTTATCCAGCTAGTCGGGCTTCAGGAATCTTTTATGAACTTGTGATGATAATTACCTTTGTCCTTCAATGCTGAGGGTGAAGTGTCAGCCGTCTAGTGTTTGTCGGGACCACGGTTGTTGGGGCTCCTAGCATGTGGCATAGGTCTTACCCCCAAGCTTGTGGCTCGGGTTCTGCTTTCTTGTTTGTGAGATTTCGAGCTTTAAGCCTTGTTGCAGGCCAACAGTGCCCCAATAGCAACAAACGGTCCCAGTTGATAAGAGTTGTACGTAGGCTTGACTTCCTCTCTAGCGGATTGTCCATTCAATAGTTGACACCTAGACAACTAAAAAGCGTCCCCACACATGTCAATCAATTTCTTGTGATACTAAAATAGGCTCATAGATGTGGTAGGCATCTATAACTTTGAACATCTCACAACAAATTTGCCCATTTCTGCCCATATGCAACTGTGTCTACTATCCTAGTAATTTTTCCAAACACATGTTCTTACACGTGAACCATACAGTAAACAATCAATGGACTCTTGCCAATTATCGAATCTAATGAAACAACAAAAGAATACAATCATCAATTCCTTGCCACAAGTTCTAGCTCAAACGGCAGGATGGTCCAAGGGCTGCTAATGCAAATGCCAGAAGCCTTTCAAGTTTATACTAATACATTGCTTCATCTTCATCCAGAGACCAATCCAAGTCCTACAAGTTTTAGCAATAAAAAGTCATTAGGGTAAGATTTGAATAAAATCAACAATCATAAACCAACTGAAGCCAAGAGCTAATTCAGAAACTGATCACTCAAATTATACACAATTAGAATAGTTGTCATTCTACTAACTTGTATGAATAATATTAAATCTAAATTAAAATAACTTTATATTCAAAAAATCTCTGGTCACATAACACATAATGGCATTCTGAAACATCACAGATTAATGAATTACCTTGTAGCATATTCTTCAGGACATAATTTGTTCTCCTAATTATAGCTGCCAGTGGTTGACCTCTTTCAGTGGTGATCTTTCATCACCGCCTACTTCTAGTTCTGGTTTCTTTGTTGTGCCAGAAATACAAGATTCTGCATTCTCTCTGGTAGAATCATAGAGCTCACTATGCATCACCAAACTCATTGCTCCTCCAGTCTCTTCCTCAGAATTCTGTGATATTCTTCCCAAAATTTTCATCAATTTCACATCCTCAGAAGAAAATTCACCAATCTCATCACAAATTTCCTGAATATGAACCAAAAGATCCTGCCCTTCCGTCAATAACTTCTTGGAGTCTTGAAGCAGAATTCCTTTTTCACAATCAAGCTCTTTAACTAAGCCCTCCATCTTCCTCTGCTCATCCATAAACTTTTCTGTTTCAAACTTGTTGGCTTCCAGTAATTCTTCAAGCTGTGCTGCCTGTCGTTTTGAATGAATCAAGGATTCCTCCTCAAATGCAAGTTTCTGCCGTAAATTACAGGCTTCTGTTTCTAAATTGGCAATTACCTTATTTTTCTCTTCAATCTCTACATTTATCAGATACTCAGCATTCTTTATAGCTTCACCAAGAACATAAATCTCGACCTGCTTTTCTGTGGCCTCTTGAAAACAGGAGATCACTGTACTCTTCATATCTTGCTCCAATGAAATAGCCAGTACTCGGAGATCTTTTATTCTCTGGTCTTTCTCATTCATAATCTGCAACAGCCTGCCTTTCTCTTGCTCAAAGGCTTTCTCTGCAGCCTGCCTTGCAAGAACTGCAGATTCTGCTTCTCTTCTCATGGACTCTTGCTTCAGGAAAGTAATATCTTTCTGAAAACTTTCTATGAAACTATCCTTCTCTTCAGCAATTAGGAGAATGCTGTCTTTCTCTTGTTCGAAAGCTTCCTTCATGGCTGCTAGAGAAACAATCTCTTGCTGCAGACCTTCAATTATATTCTCCTGCTCTTTGACAATGCAGAGAAGGCTTTCTTTCTCATTCTTAACTGTTTGAGAAAGCTTGGCTAGTTCGATAAGGGAAGTCTCCATTTGTTTACAGGTTTCCTGATTTTCGTCAAAGCAGGCTTTCAGGCTCTCAGCATTAGACTTCCACTTCTGTAATTCATATTCTACTCGACTGACTTCACAACTTTTTTCAGCCAACTCAAGATTCGCCTTTTCTAAAGCCTCAAAAACATCTCTTTTCTCATTTTGCAGCGCACTTTCCATCTGCAGAACTTGCTCTTTTAAGCTAAGTTGACATTCAGACGATTCCTTTAGCAATTTCTTATGTTGTTGAAGCTCATCCTCCTTGGCTGCCAGCATGCATTCCAAGGACTTGGCCCTCTTCCTTAAGGACGTCAATTCCTCATTTTCTTTCTGAAGATCAGAATAAGATTTAGGGGAATTTATATCTTCCTTCCCTTTGTTGCGCAGCTTCATTTCTGCTTTTGCATTAAATATTTCGGAGTAAGCCTCTGAAAATTCTGATTTTAAGACCATGCATACTATAGGAATTTCTTCATTTAAAGCCTCAATTGCAGAATGACAACTTTCAAGCTCCATCTGGAGCTCCTCTATTTGTTTTTCTTTACCCTCCAGTTCAAATTTATAACTATCTATTTCTTTGCTCATCTTTTCTATTTGAAAACACAATTTTGATTCTTTTGCTTTCAGATTTGTGGAACAATTGCTATGTACCTGCTCCAAGCCCCTGAGCTTGTTCCGCAGCTTTGTTAGTGAAGAAGTAGCTCCAGCATTTCTAATTTGAGCTTCCCGAAATTCTTTGAGAGATTCCTCAAGTTCTTGATTCTCCTGCTCGAGGTGAACAATTCTAAATTCCATTTCTTTTACAAATGTTTCTTTTCTTCCCAGTGAGTTTCTTAGCCTTCCAATCTCTTCATCTCTCGGAACAATCAAGTTCTGGATCTTTGAATTTTCTTCATCACATTGGGAAAAAACATTATTAAAACGTGAATTGAGTTCAGATACTTGAACCTCCAGAAACTTCCTCCTGCTTTCTTCAAGAGCTAAAGCTTGGTTGCACATCTCTAAACGCGTTTGAAGACCTTCTAAGATTCTAGTTTGAGAATCTAAGCTTGTCTGTAAGGATGAGATCTCTTCAAGCAATGCCGATTTCCCCCTTTCCCACTCCTCCTTACTCAAATGGAACAGGTCTTGGAGCCTTTTATGAGCTTCTTCAAGATGTTTAAACTGCTCGTTCCTCCATTTCAACTGATCCTGAACATCTCTATTTTCCTCCTCCAATTTCAGTATCACATCATCTCTCTGCCTCAGTTCTTTGGCTTTTTGAGCCCTTTGTTCTACTTCAAAACATTTCCTCTCTGCAACCATTAATAGACTTTTAAGGCCCTCGATCTCCTTATGACTTGCACAAACATTCTGCCCCAATTCTTTACTTCTAGCCGTCACTTCATTCAAAGCCAACACCAACTCTCTATTCTCTCCTTCCAACTTTTGCAATTTCTGGCCACAATCTGCTCGGAGTTTTTCATTCACAGAACTAAAATGCCTAAGAGAAATTTCTTTTTCATGCAAACTGGATTTGATGTCTTCATGAATCTGCCTTGCTTCTGATATCTCCTCAGACTTAGAATTTAGTTCTTGGGCTTGTTTCTCAATATGCTGCTTAGCTTCTTGATATTTGAGTAATTGCTCATTGTGGGCTCTTTTTAAGCTCTCAGAAAGTTCTGTTTTGATCTGGCACTCTGCCTTTAGTTTCACCATCTCTGCCTTGACTTCATTTAACTCCTTATAAATGCATTCCATTTCCCTTGCTTTTGAATATGGATTTCAAAGAACTCCTGAAAAAATTAGGCGATGAAAGTGAGTTACCACTCTGAATGTAAAACAACATAGAACAAAGGGAAATCGTGAGTGGAGGAGGAAAAAAGTCATGGATAATTGTAAACTAACAGAAACGGCACCCCTTATGCGTTAGGAAGTTCATAAAGGAAGGAACAAAAAGAAAAGAAATCGTTCTAAACACTTAAGCTCATAAAAAATTGCGAGTTCAATAATTTAATTAAATACTTCAACACTCCTCTGAACTCAAACCCCTCCTTAATAAGTGAAACCCAAGAGATAAAATGTTTAACTTAAATGGGAGTAAACTATGGAATCAAGGTTCGAACCCAAGACCTTTAGTATGATACCTTGGAACAGTATAACAAGAAAAGAGGACTGAGAAGAAGACGTCAGTGTTAAATTATCACTTATCCCACAAACTTAAGCTTATAAGAAAGAGTGAGGTCCAATACATAGAATATTTAATTGAAATAAGAAGTAAATTGTGGAGTCATGGTTCGAACCTAAGATCTCTAACTTTGATACTATTTTAAATCACCATTTATCCAAAAAGTTTAAGTTGATAGGAAATAGTTAATTAATATGTTAATTTATATTCTAACACTTTCCCTCTCATGCGAGGACAACACGTGCAATGTTTAAATGTTTAATCAATACATTTTAACGCTTTCCCTCACATATGGGCTCAAACTTTTAATTAATAAGCGAGACCCAACATTAAAAATATTTAATTGAAATAGGAGGTAAACTGTGGAGTCAAGGTTCAAACCTAGGACCTCTGGTTTTGATACCATGTTAAATCATTACTTATCCCAAAAGCTTAAGCTAATAGGAAGCATGGATAATATTTAATTGAAATAGACGGGGAATGACAGAGACGTAAGGCAAAATGTTTAGAACATAAATTAAATTATTAAATTAATCTAATCCTATAAGCTTAAGTTTTTGAGATAAATGGTTATTTAACATGGTATTAGAGCAAAGTTTCTTAATTTAAACCTTGTTCCCATCATTCACCTCTCATTTCAATTAAATATTTCACATGTCCTGCTCATGTATTATTTATAATTCACACACACTGTACAAGTACATAAATGCCCTCCAATATAATATTACACTTGGGAACAGCATGTCTCATTCCAATCTCTTTCTCACTTGTTTTTATCTTCCAAATAAGGTAACGGCAACAGTCCATGGTTCCTTCCATGCCATTCCCTCATATTTCCTCCCTCCAAAACACTATTAGAATTTTCAGTCAACTATCTCAATATACACTTCCTTCTTGATGGTTTCTGATGAAGTAATATAAACCAGATATAGATGAACATGAACGAAAACTAAACATCATAGTTTCTGCACAATACTTATTCGGTGCACCATTTGAACGCATATCCCACTTTCCAAAGCTGCACCAACATGCCAGAACAGTCTTCCATTTTTTTTTCCCCTTAATTAATTGCTCACCATGTATTTGTATATACGAGAGACTTATGGAATTATAACAAATTAAAAAAAAAAAACGAGATTCTACCGTGGATGTAGGCTCTTACAGTCTTTCCAAAGTATTTTAGGGTGGGGGGGGAAACCAAGCATGTACAATGAAGTACCATTCTAGTCTTTGAAATACACACACACATAAATCTACAACCACAACCATTTGAAATATGAAAAATAAAATTCAAGTCCCCATCCAATTCTATCTGCCCTTGCAAAATCAGATCTCAATTGGACAATTTGGACTCGCTGAAATTACCAATTCCAAAAATGGCTCATCTGAATTTGTTATCCTATCATATGAAGACCTAAACACTGTGCTCAAGAAATTTTTGATCAAGCTCAAAGGAAAATAAGAACTAAGAACAACAAATTTATATCACATATAAGAGCGTGAATATATAAATATTTTATTCTTTGCAGTTCTCCTTTTTCATTCTCTTTTTAAAAGTGAAAAAAAATAATAATAACTTGAAATTAAATTCTGAGGCAGTGAATTAGAAGCAGGCAAACGCGGCCTAAGATTTTAATGTGTAGATTATTGTAGTTTCCTAAAATTGCTCAGACACCAGACGGAAATCAGAGGAAATCGCATACAATCTGGATCTGAGATATTGACAGTTTTTCGAGACAAGGCAGTTGAAATATTCGAAGCAAACTTGTATAGTAACACAAAAACCATAGATTTATGCACAAAAAAGATTGATGAAGTAACGGAGAGAAACGTACCTGTGAGTGAAGCCGATCCAGTGGCACGCCGTTAAAGAGAGAGAGAGAGAGATTCTCACAGACAGGGTTCACTTCAGAGAGTGAAAACAAAGCTTTAGAGACAGAGAGGGAGAGGCGGGGTTGGTGAGCGGGAAGCGGGTTATGAACTTATGTGTTATTGTAGATTTGAATTCCGACGCGAGGGTAAAATTGGGAAATTTGCTTTGTATATCAGCCATACTCTCTCATGTTGATGCTTACAATTTCTGATCATTTTCATAAATGGTTTTTTTGGTTTAGGTGCTATAATTTAATAGTTTTTTAAATAGTTTAGATTTAATTTTTCTCTTTCTCATAAAAAATTTGAAATTAAATTTGATTTTTGTTATTTTTGTAAAGAGAATTTGAGAGTAGACTCACTTTTGGTGTGTTTTTTTAATTTTTTTTTTTTAATTAAAGGCATCTATGGTACCATGAACTTGTGGTATAACATGTTATTAAACAAATTATTTGGCTTCAAAAAAACGTGTTATCAAACAAATCATTTGGTTTCAAAAAGTATCGTAGATGGTATCTAGCTTCATCCGATAAACACAGTTCTTCCATCCATATTCTTTATAATAATTTAACAGTATCACGTCAAGTCCACTCACAATATAACAGTTGTCTCATATGCTTCATTAATATTGTTTTTTTAAAAAAATATTACAAAAAACAAAATAGGGTGGTTTCAACCATCTCTATAACCGATTTGAGAGTGACCAAACCACTCCCTAGCCATTTAAAGGTTGTTCAGCCACCCTTTTATGATTGCTAGCAGTTGATCCAAACCGAGCACAAAACGCATTTTTGCATTAACTGTACAAGTATACAGAATTATTAGACTCCTGCCAAGTATTCAATTCCAAGATGGCAACTGAGTGGCATTCACAAACAATGACACAAACTAGTGTGTACAACAAAAATACAAATTCAAAAGGACAGATTTCCCACACTTTGGCTTCCTTGCCTCTGGTAACCTCAATATCCTTGGCCTACTCATGCAAATCGTCTCACACCCTCTCCACAATAAGCAATTGTTCAAGCTCCTCTCTACGCCGCGCCAATTCCTGTGATTGTCAGCAAAGCAAGTTAACACAGCAAAGTTTCTGCACCAAATCAACATACATACAGCTGAAGGAAAAGAATTAACATCATTCCAAAACTACATTCAACTATGAGTGGCAATTCATGTTTGCATGTTAGGTTTAGGTCGTATTGATATATGGGTATAAAACTATATAGATCAACTCTAACCCAACTTATTTAATTAAAAATGTCAAATCTCTCATCCCTAGCCCATTAATTTTGTGTAGGGTTCTTGGATCATGTCGAAAATTACTAGTCTTAAATGTTGCATGTTGGGTTCATATTATTCTAAAACATAAATATAAGACTATATAGATCAACCATAACCCAACCCATCTAATTAAACGAGCACGATGTCTCGACCATACCCTGCCAATTTCGCGTTGAGTTCATAGGTCGTACAAAAAATTGTCAGCCCTATGTTCATCTGCCATCCACTCATTCTGCTAAGTGCTTCAAATCTAACTTGTGAAACTTTAAGCCTGTTTCACCAGTCAACAGGCCTTCAAAGGAATCGGCTATAGACACAGAAGGTGTAAAATCCAACCCTCCAGTGTTATCACCGTAAACAGCATAATGGAGCCCCCTCACTAATTACAGAAGCCTACTTATTACATATGATTTTTCATGAGGTCATTAACCTTCTAAAATGTACAATTTTAATGTGTTCCAACTGATAACACATTACAAATTTTAGAAAACAACCAAAGGGGGAATTAAATAGTGATTACTTTCCATCCATGTTTTCAATAAGATGATGAAAAGTAGAACTTGACGTAACCTGCAAAAATTTTTAGTAATAAACACAGCCTCTTTGGCACTACAATATATCCGGAACTACCTAAGAGATATTCCTTATTATTATACATAGGAGAAACCCACTTTGGTGGGACCAATGATAGGTAATGACCTTTCTAAGTACCACAAAGCATCTTGATGAGCTGACATAAACCAAATATAGTTAAAAGACTTCGTCCAACGCTTTCAGTAGGAAAAGTATTTTGGAAAAATGAACTAAATACCAGCCTCATAATTTGTAGACTCTCCTAAATCCTACCAATTGAAATCCAAGATTTAAGATATTGTCATCAATAGCAGGTTTAAAATTTTCAACTTGCAAGCTTAACTAGAAAGATGTGATAACACAAAAGCCTCATATTCCTTTTTTCCACTTTTCCAAATATAAATCTAAGTCATGAGTAAAACTTGATAAATTGATGTACACTGCAACATACAATTCATAAACAAAAAACAATCCTGAAAGGAAAAGTCCAACCAATAATGTTGTCTGATATCTCAGTCACTTATGGAACTATGGTAACATAATAGCTTACCTCCAGATCCTTCACTGCTTGGTCCCTTGAAATCTTTTTCTGCTGCCGAAAACGTTTAAGGCGTCCAATGCACAGAAGTCCCTTGAAATTGGGTCAGGTATCAAGAAATGAAATTGTTACCTTATAAAATTTAAAATAAAATAAAATAAATAAAAAATAAAAAATAAAAAGAAAAGGAAGCTAAACTACAAGATTTTCTGCAAAACTCAACTAAAACACTAGATCATAAAAGACAATAGGTTACATATAGGGCATAGAAATTGTTGTGACCTCATTGCTCAACAAACTCAGAAGATATAAGAAATAAAAGGAGACTGATATAGCTTATTGATTAGTCGACTACTTCTTTGACCTCAACCAGGAAAGGCATCATTGAATAATTGGAGCGACAATAAGTATGAGTCCTATTTGAATTGAGTAAGAAAAATAGTTTTATCAAGAGATGCAAACATTCAGTTTTACAAATTTGAACAGAATGAGTTGCTGCTCCATATATATGCCAGCTTGTTGGAAGAGGGGAAAAAACACACATACACTTATGCACATGTAACTCCTGAATTAAAAATATGTGCTTTTCATTATCTTACCGAAACTAAATACACTACACCACAACCAAGAAGCATATAACTTGATATGTTTTGAAGAAGAACAAGCTCCTTCCGCACCCCATAATAGTCAGGGAAAGCTCTTGTCATCACAGCAACACTGGAGAGAATGTTCATGAATTCAGAAATCAAATAAGATGTATTTTTCAGTCAGATTGTGTATAAAATGAATCTAAAAGTACTTTATAGAGAAAGTCTAATAATTTCTTGAGAGTTCTAATTATATATCCTGCTTATGTGGTTTGGTCATGTGTTAGTTATAAATGAGTTTGGCTGCATTACAGTCTTACAGACTAACCAACCAACCTAAGCTGCTCTTTTTGTCGCCGGCTCAAATCAAACACAACTCACCAGCCCAACTATTAAAGATAAAATTGTAGGGTTTGAAATAATGGCTGAGGTTTGGGTTAATTGGGCTTGGGAATCTAACAGTAATCAAGACATTGCGAAGGAGAGGGAATATACAGGCAGAAAACACGAAATTATTACTAAATTGTAGACATACAAGATCTGCAGCATACCCCTACCAGCCCAATACTCCAACACCTGCAAAAATGGTGACAGAAATATTAAATGAGATAATGAGATCAGTGATCTTTTTGATAAGTAAGATCAATTATCAAAATGATTACACGTATCTGGTCAGATATTTGGATTTCATAAAGGTCTATAAATAATAATCAGGCACATGCTTCGGCATATTAATTAAACAACAAAACATTGCTAGGTACTAGTAGGTGCATTCTACCGTTACTTATCCAAAAAAAAAAGGTAGGTGCATGTGAACGTTATGCTGTCAATGCTGACAAAAGCAACTAGAACCGAAATTAAAAAGGATAGTTGCCAGTTAATATTTTTATGTATACTACTTTTTTCATTTTATTGGTACAAGGATTATATTAGCATTTTTAACACAGCACCCTTCTTCCATCCTCTGAGGGAGTTGCCCCAGGCACAACAGATTACATAGGTGGCAACTTCCAATTGAGGAACATACAAATCAGTGATGATTATAATTATGATAATAACGGGTTGTTAAAATCGGGATCCTAGCTAAGATCGATGGGAAGGTTTCTATGATCAGATCAAGAATCGAATCAAGGACCATAAGATTTTACAAGCTATTAAAATGGCTAATAATAAAGAATTCTAAGTTTCTTGAATTACAGTGCCAAGTTTTCATTTCCACAAATCATATCATGTGGATATTTTGACTCTTTGGCATGCCTTACGCTGGAAGAGAACACCCTTGATTGAAGGTTGGTTTTGATACCTCACTAAAATAAAAGGAATCTTGATTAAACACGAGTAATATATTACTATAAGGAATCTCCCTTCCCCCTCTGCATATATATATATATATATATATAAGAATTAAGAAGAGCCTAATCATGCATAAGATAGATGCACTTAGAACAACGTTCAAACACACCACACTTCCCACCTGTCCTAAAACAATGAAGAGAAGGAAGAACTATGCTAACACCAGAAAATAAGTGCCAATAGTCCCAAATAAATAAATAAATAATAGTTTCAACATCAAATGAAAATGTTCCTATCACTCAACCACCATAAGATTACAATGTGAACATAATAAGATCAAAGCATTTCATAAAACCTAATAATACTGCAACGCGCAGTCGATCGGTAAGAAGAAATTACAATCTGAACTCTCAAACAGGTGAATTTCATGTCAAATTGAACTACCAACATGCCAATACTAGTTCAACCCAACCAATTACTATCTATCAAAGAATCACAAACCCATACTTCCTTCTATATGTGCAACAAGTACGTTAGGTTGTGTTTTTGTATTGGCAATTCATGTGTTAAAACATGGTTTTTGGGTTGTAATGTTTAGTGTTGAGTTAAGGGTTATGTGGCGTCCCACGTTGCCTGGGTGTGAGAAAGGGGATGTGCTTATATAGAGCATGCTCTCTCTAAATGGTATGAGGCCTTTTGGGTTAAACCCAATAATAAAAATGTGTGAGTTTGGCCAAAAACGGACAATATCATATCATTTAGGGCAAGGTATTGCATATGGTATCAGAGCCGAACTCAGCCTGAGATGGGGAGAACGTGCACAAGCCCATAAGAGTCGCCAACGAGAATGCTGGGTCCCAAGAGGGGGTGATTGTGGCGTCCCACATTACCTGGGTGTGAGAAAGGGAATGTGCTTATATAGAGCATGCTCTCTCTAAATGGTATAAGGCCTTGGGGTAAACCTAATAATAAAATCGTGCGGGCTTGGCCTAAAGCGGACAATATTATATCATTTAGGGTGGGGTGTTACAAGTTAAGTCGCTGTAAAAGTTGGTTTAAGACATGAAAAATTCAAGTTTATGAATGTTGTCCAGTAATGGCCTAGTCAGAGTAAAACGACAATATCTTTTGATTTTGGTATCAAATGACGGCAACCCTGGTGGCGTAGAAAGCCGATTCAAAGGGCTACAACTTTGTATTTCACGACCATTTTCTAATTCTAATGTTTACTGACTTAAAATGGGTTGTCAACAAAAGTCAAGAATTGAAGTTTGGAAGACTTTGATCAATAGCTCAATCAATCGAACCAGTCATCGTCTTAAGATTGAAACCTAAGAAGCTCAATCGAAGCTTGTTCAGCTGAGGTGATGAAATCGGCAATGAATCTATGAAACCTTGCATACGAACGAGAATTAGTTCCATTCGAAGGAGACAACCTCTGGCAATTTAATTGTTAGCCAACTTTGCTTTAAAACCTTTGTTTTCTCCCTACCCATATAAGCCTAATGACCTACAACTTTCATAAGACCTAGAGGCTATTTTGCATTGTTCTTAGAAACATTCCTAAACACCTTTTGAGCTAAACAGATTTGATTCCTCTGCTTGATTTTATCAACCAAATCACAGAAAACCTTCAACCACCAAAGTTTTGGGTTGCAACAGACAAGGTTTGTTTGTGATGGTGATCTATGTAGAAGAAGGCCAAAAGTCTTCACTGTGGTGGAAAGTGAATGCGTTGTTTGTCGAGGTTACAAATTGAGTCTTTGGAGTTACAAAGGTTTTATAAGTAAGATCAATCTGTAAATAAGTATTCTATGGTGGCTACTTTAGGGTTGGCTAGCCCTAGCGTGGTTTTACTTTTGAATAGTTCTTTAAAAAGTTTCCACTTCGTTACCAAAACCTGTGTTTTGTTTCATTTTATATTTTTGTGGTTTTGGTATTGATAACTATGGTAACTGGATTAATAATTGCCTTGGTAGTCTTGTGTTTAGCAACTTCAGGTCTCAATCAGAAATTTCATATTCAAAAACATCAAATTTGGTAATTAAATTAAAAAGGCAAATGCTCAACATCTCAAAAACCATGTTTAATCTTTTCCACTTCCAAGTGAAATTCAATTGTTCTGGCAGCTGTCCGCCCACCAAAAGGGTAAATTTAAACCATTGTAAAAGACGTCCAAAACAGTGGTCCATTGCCCATTGGTTTTCTTCATAACAATATGTGCGTACACATGTACACATATATTTTCCCTACTATAAGGAGAATTATCAATAAAAAAGTGCACACATAAAGGGAAGAGTTAAAGAAATGAAAGCCGAATCAAGAATTAAGGGTGAGAAATTGCTCCAAAGAACAACTACCAATAGAATTCAAACTCAAATTCAAATTCAAATTCGTTAAAACAACAATTCACAACGCAAATCAACAAAGCAAACCTGCCAGAACTTCAGTATGAATGCCCATTCCGTCTCAGCCAGAACCACAAAGCACGCAATCAGAACCGCGTAACACCGAAATATCCCATCGAATATCTACAATCACCACATAGCCACTCCAATTACACATACACGAAAATATACACATAAACACAGAGAGAGAGAGAGAGAGAGAGAGAGAGAGAGTACATCAGATCCATTCTCGAAGGATCGAATGGCGGACATAACATTGACTGCAATGCAGAGGAGGGCGACGGCGGCGGTGATGACGCTGAAACACCTACAGACCACCAGAAAAGGGTCATGCCTCGCTCTCACTCTGATGATGCCGCTCGAAGGTGCCCCCTCCTCCACACTCTCTTCCTCTCCGTCTCTCGACATTTCTCGCGCTGTCTCAGCTCCCTCAAAATCCTCTCATTCACGTTTCAGCGTTTTTTTTCTTTCTTTTTTTGTGTAGTCTCTAAAGCGGGATTCTACATTCTTCACCTGCTATTCAAGGAACTCAGTTGAGAACTGACACGTGCAAGTTAAGTACTTCTACGGACACGTGCCGGTGGAAGATTGTTTAGGGCAAGGGGTCAAAATTTACGGTTAGTTACAATAATATCTGAATTTTTTAATTAAAAATTCTATAAAAAGCTTCATAAAATTTTGATACGAGTTAATTACGTGGTAAAAAAAAAATTAAAGGAAAGTAAATATTAATTTTTTTTTTTTTTTACCGCTGCTTTATGTTGAAGGAAAGGTTGACTGGCCGTTGCACTTGGAGATCAGAAACACGAAACATCCATCACCTGTTGTCTTTTTGTGTGGAAGACACATGCATGTATGACAACCTAAGGGTACCTTTAAAAATCTCAGATCGGCTTGAGTTTATTGCCGGTTTTGGCGGGTACCTTTAATAAGTAAAGGGCTAGGGACGGAAACCAAAATTTTTATGGGGAGAAAGATTAAAATGATAAAAGATTTTTTGGGGTAAAAATTTAATTTTGAGAGGGTTCAACCTTATATATATATAAAAGATTTTTTGGGGTAAAAATTTAATTTTGAGAGGGTTCAACCTTTTATATATATATATATATATATATATATATATTTTGGAGACTGCCGAGGGCTAACTTCACCCTTGGTGCAGGGTTCGTTTCAATTAAATATTATACGTGTTATGCATTATCTATTAAAAAAGAGTTTGAACTCATAAGTGAGAGACAGTGTTAAAGTATTGATTAACTATTCATCTCAGTTTTAGTTTATACGCTAAATTGTAATTTAATATGATATTAGAATCAAATGTTCAAATCTTGACTCCATCATTTACTCTCATTTCAATAAATATTCCACGTGTTAAAGGTATTAGTTGGGTTTTGCCCAACTGTGTATACAAATGGTTACCAAAAGGTCTAGTGGAGTTATATAAGGTTGCTCAACAAGACGTTTCGTCTTTGCTATTTTGCATGGCAATGCACTTTGAACCTGTTCTCTTTCTCTCTAATTCTATCTTCTTCTTGTTTTTTAATCTTTATATTATTCATCTCATAAAATTAGGGATTTGGCTTGCATGCGATAGTTTTCGAAGTAGCTTTAAAATGCAAATAATATAAAATTCATTAAAACTTAAAAATCATAAAACAATAATAATTAAAATACTAAAAAACACTAAAAAAAAAAAAAGAGAGAGAGAACCAGACAGATTTCAGAGAGAGAGGGAGGCGGAGAGAGAGAACTGAGAGGCAGAGAGAGAAGAAGAGGTGGTGCCGTGGGCAGTGTTGAGCGGCTGTGATCAGCCCCATTCCGGCAGGAAATGACTGGATTTGCAGGCGTGCTCCAGTGAACTATTGCCGGAGCCCTCTAAACTCCAAACTCCATTTCAATTGGTATAAATTCTGGGTCCTATTTCATATGGGTATTGAATTTGGGGGTTTCTTTCTATTGATTTTCTGGATTTAGCTTGAGTTTGTGAATATTTTGTTTGGTTGCTGAGAAAATGTTGGGGAATGGAAAGAAAATGTGTTTTGGAAAGATTGAGAGTTTTTTTGGGGTCCTGCTCTTTGATTTTTGGGTAATTCTCAGTGTTAAGGAAGAATGAATTAGTGCTCAATTTTGGGTAATTCTCTGTGTTTTCCTCCAGTTTTCCACCAACCAAACGAAAAAACAGAGCATAACCAAAATCCGAACGACAAGAAAAAAAACCCAGATTACCTACATACCCAAAAGAGAAGAGAATAACCCTAGTGCAAATCTTGGTTACCCACATAATCCTGGACCTCCACCTAGGCATGGGGCTCTACCTGTCCTTCCAGCCTTGTAGAGCCACCTTCGTCGCCAGAAACCCCACCATTAAGGACACCTCGAAGAGCACGAGGTGAGGAGAGATCACGGTCCGCCATAGCTGGGGGATTGCGGAGGGACGAAAGTTCACTCTTCGGTAGAAATGGGGGCTAAAATGATTGGTGGGATTTGCCTACAGGACCTCCCCAAGGCCTTTGGGGGTGGCCGGACCACCCCCAATGGCCATGGGGTGCCCAAATGGGGTGGCCGGCCACCCCATTTGGGCAAGGGGTGGCTGGCCACCCCATTTGGGCAAGGGGTGGCTTTGGGTTTTATATATATATATATATATATATATATATATATATATATTTTTTTAGTTTTTTTTTTTTAAATATTTTTAGTTTTTTAATGATTGATTTTTTTTATAATTTATAATTTTTAATAATTTATTTATTATTTTTTAAAAGAAAACAACTTTTTAGTGCCCAAAACGTTTCCGTTTTGGGCAACCGCATGCATTTCACTACCTCATGCAAGCCGGATCCTAGAAAATTAGAGTAGTTTGCACTAAAGAACAATATTAAAAATACACGGACGAAACTCTTATATCCAAACCTTATTTATGGCATGTTTAACTACTACTTTAAACTTCAGTTAAACTATAAGTAGCAAAATTTATCACCCTTTTGACATGAACTACGTGTCAAATGGACACCATTTTAAGTACGGCTCGAGTATCTTCCATTAATTGCCCATATTTGCTCTAATTTCTCCTGCTTGATTTGATAACGTTAACAACTTGGAGCGCATCACCCTCCAGAACAATATATCTAAGACATGAGTCTCTACAGCCCTGCAATTGGTTCTAGAGTCTCCTCCCTAGTCAGACTTTTAACTGCTATCAGGTCTCCCTTATGATCCCTTATTATAGCTCCATAGCCGATTCCCCCCGTTAACCTTATCAAATAGTTGCATCTCAATTAACTTTATAGAAATCAATTGGTGATGTTTTTCCCATATGAGGTGGTGAATCATTCCATTCGCTTTTGGCAAATATCTTATTAGATCTTTTGTAAGACGTGGTGGTAGCCAGACATGAATGATATTATAGGGCTTCAAACTTACAAAACAACGTCAACTTTTCAATATATTAAAACCAGAAAGTTACGATACATCGTACGTGGTTCAAAAGGTGAGTTCAAGAAGGCATGGGAATGTTCCAATATTACCACTTGGAGCCTTCCCTTCCAATGAATTCTTGACACCTGTAGGCTGTATCTGATATTTCGAGTAAGGTTACAATCATAAGTTGTTTCATCATCAATCAATTTTGTAGTACGATAAGATAAGATCCAAAAACACATAAATAGTTTCCAAAAACAAAAACAAACAAAAAAAAAAAAACACTATTCAAGGAACTCAGTTGAGAACTGACACGTGTCAGACACGTGTCAGTTTGTGGACCTCTATGGACACGTGTCAGTGGAAGATCGTTAAGGGCAAGGAGTTGCGATGATATCTGAATTATCTAGTTAATATCATTTTTAAAAATTCAATAAAAAGCTTCATAAAATATTGATACGATTTAATTAATTTCTTGGCATAAAAGAACAAGAATTAATACTTTAAGATTAATCTTTTAAAGGTCGTAAAGTATTAGTTCTTGTTTTTTTACCGCTGCTTTGTGATGAAGAAAAGGTTGACTGGTTGTTGGATTTGGAGATTTATCAGAACCATTCATCACCCGTTGACTTTTTGTGTAGGAGACACCTGTATGGCAACCTAAGTTGGCAATGGTTGTATATACTTAGGGTATCCAATGTTTTTTTTTCCTCTTTTTTATTTTTTTAAAGTTGGTGTTCAATGTTTGATTGTATAGTTAGGCTGGTTATGGACCGTAGGGGTCGGAATTTGGTGGTTTCCGATTCCAACAGGCAACATAGTCGGAATCGAAAAATGCGAGCTACGTCAAATTCTTTACATAGTAAAAAATCTCAGGTCACGTAAAATTATCTTTCTTTTTCATTACTATATTTAGATTATGAAATTTTACATGTACCAAAGCCTTATAAAGGCACCACTACCGCCCACACGCGTTGCCTAGAGAAGCTGCCGGAATTTCGATCTCCGCCACGCGCCGCCACGTCTGATGGATCAGCCTTGTCCTCAGAACATTCAACAAATTTGCCACCGGCTGTCCTGGAACCGTCCGAAAATCCACCATCGGAGATCGGATGCACCACCACACACCTGTCGAAGCTCCTGTGTGTGGGCTTCACGCGCCAAGGCGTGGCCGCCAGTGAAGGCGCATGTAATACACACTCCAGTATCTCATTTTCTTTTCAGCAACCTCTCAGCGCGCCACCTCAACAGGCTTTCCAACCCCGTCCAAAACCAGTTTCTAAGCCGGGTCATCGGGTTTAAAACCGATCCCAAACCAAGTCAATCTCTCCAAACCGGTCCAAATTAGTCAACCTAGTCCACCGAGTTAGACCAGGTTCATATTATTTGCGGTCAGACCATATGCAATGGTCCATAAGTTTCGGCCAAAATTATGGCCCATATAATTTGCCCAAATCAAGCCTATAAGGCTCTAATCCAAGCTCAAGCCCAAGATTTTGGGTCCAATCCATTCCAATGGATTCAAAGCTCAAACACAACTAGGCTTCAGCCCAGTTGCCACCATCAGCCACTTTTGGCAGCTAGCCGCCGTCCTCCGCCACTGGCCGCCCCAACTCCGGCCACTACACTGCAACTTTCCCGGCAAAAAAAAAAAAAAAAATTCCTTTATATTTCCAACCTCAATTTTATACGTTGAGTTTGATGGGATATTAAAATATTTTATATATTATTCTAGGGTTTCTTGTCTTTCTTATTAGGGTTTATTCCCTACCTTAATTAGTTTAGGGTTACTTGCCTATCACTCGTAGCATCTCTATAAATAGAGGCATATGTATTTATTCATATAACACTACATTAATACAATGTAGTCTCTTGTTTGCTTCTGCTCTCTATTATTCTTCCGCTCTTTTATACCTCTCAATAATTTTAACATTGTACCAAAGCCTTCTAAAGGCACAACTACCGTTTTTCTTTAATCTTTTATTTTGTTTTCTTCTCAATGCATGGCTACCCCCACCGTCTTTAAAACAAACTCCTTCGTCAACCACTATATATATATATATATATATATATATATATATATATATATCATATTTCTTTTGATTATTTTCTGCTGATTTTGTTCACATATAACATCTTGTTACGTACACGGAACATCTTTCCTCTCTTCTCATGGATTACAAATTAAAATTCGGTATTTATGGATAATGTCTCTTTCTTTCTTCTCAATCACTCTTCCGTAATGTGTAACCGTTGAATTGAACATATGTTTCATTGTCGGAGTATGCTTATCGTCCAAGTTCAGACCAAAAGTAGCCGATATTGGCCAAAAGTAGCCGTTTTCCCATTACGGTCATAACAGCCAACATTCCAATTCTGGTCGTAAATGAGAGGTTATCAAGCCAACTTGTGTTGCCAACTGATTGGCCGCTGATAGGCCTCGACTTGGGGCTGGTAACATGATTTTCAATTCTCATTAAGTTGGGTGTGTAAAGTTTCATAATCTAAATATAGTAAAGAGAAAGAAAGACACAGAATTAGGGTAGTTTGACCAATGACCTACGTCCACACATTAAAACTTTTTCTTGGCTATGTCTTTCCAAGAATCTGAATGTTACATGTCTCTTTTACTTTTACATTAAACAACCATATTGTAACTATTGTTTATTGAATTCTTGTAACTCTTGTCTTAATACGCTCCCATAAACTCAATGGTAGGTCACGTACGTTGAGTTTAGAGTATTCACAATAGACTCTTCAAATAAAAGCTAAATTTGAGGTTTTATCAAATTTAGAGAGCCACTTTTAAAATGAGTCAAATATCAAACTCTTTATACCTTTTTCTACTCTAAGTACATTTTATTATTTTATTAGTTTTAAACCCAATCAAGAGAGAGGAGGGTAAAAAATAAGCTTAAAAAATTATATAACTTTAGTTTTTTGGCTCTCGGAATGTAGGGAGTATCTATGATAGGAGTTAAATATAAAGTAGAAAATGGAGCTTGTTAAATGGGTATTTTTATGAGTTTTGTTAGATTTTTTAGAGAAAAACTATATATAACGAGCTCATTTTGAATGCTCTAAAGTACTCATTTTGCTTAGGAAAAAACAAGGTCGCGCTTTGGACAACTATATGTTGAAGTTACATGCCAAACGGAAAATTTTTCGCAAACAAAATGCGCATCTCTTTGTATTTTGAAAGCTCCTGAATCTACTTCAACAATATATTTGAGATGAAATAACCAAATGATAACTAGATTCTCAAAAGAACCAAAAAGAAATTTTGAGATTGTAAATTTTTAAGCATAGTCAAGCATTTGATAAAAAATTGCGATTTGACTTTTGAATTTGTACTTTAACTTAAAGTCTTGCGTTTTTAAAAACACTAACTTACCTTCATTTTAAAAGTATAATTTATTTTTTATTTTCTATTTTCAATCCACAACTTTTAAAAAAACATATTCTCAAACAACACAATTTTTATGATTTTTAACTCGCAAAATCGCATTGCCAATTATTTGGAGTCATTAGAACTGGTAAGCAACTACCTGCCCATTTGCCCAGATTCAGAGAAGGTTGAAGGATATTTCGAGGGTCATGTCCTGTTTCTGTGTCTTCTACATTAGGAATTCAGATGGAGTTGAAGGGTCTCAAGACCGTCATATCCCTTCACGTCCCTTACTGGTCCATAGTGTGTTCCTTTTTTTTTTTTTTTTTTTTTTGAGCAAGTCCATAGTTTGTTCTATTTACAAAACTTTGCCTACTTTTGCTGCCTTCTTTGATTGTACCTGTTACTTTGATGGCCAAGTCATTTATTTAACAAATTCTCAATGTTTCTAAGAATAGCCTTGTCCGCTTTGTATTTTATTTTCATGTAATTTTTTTTTTTTTTTTTTTTCTTTTCTCGTAAAAAGAAATAAAAAAAGTAAAAATAAAAAATAAAAAAACAAAACACTACAACATGTCCATTTGCCGCACCCACAACCGCAACTCTGTAACCAACCACTTTGGATAATTTCCAATAGCCCACGCTTCAAAGTTTTTACTATTATAATTCAGAGAGACAAATCGTCTTCGTCGTCCGAGTCAAACTCATTCCATTTCCACCACCATTCTCTGCCTCTATCTCTGCGTGCAAGAACTAAAAAAAATAAATGGAGAAAAACCAGGAGGTTGAAACGAAAAATGGAGAAGGCGTGGAAGAAAGCAAGTCCCTGAAAGACGGTTCCATTTGTGGGTACGAGTCACTTCACTCTCTCCTGAGCGCAAACCTCAAGCCTGAGATCTTCCAGGTCATTAACTTCTTCTTTTTCCCCCCTTTTTTCACTTATTTTTTTTCTGGGTTTATCAGCTGGAGCTAAGTTTTCGATATATATGTATCTGGGTCATTGACTCAACGGGTTTGAATCTGATCCGAAACTTTGTTTGATCAATTTCGTTTTGTGAACTCTCTGTACTATTGCACTTACAGTGTGCTTCAGTGTTTTCAAACTTGGCGATTCCTTATATCAGCGACTAGTTTATTTGGAACGATTAAGAAAGTAATTGTTTTATTGAATGAACTGAAATAAGAAAGTATTGGTTTTATTGAATGAACTGAAATTCGTGGATTTGGTTGCAAACCCAGTATAAATTTGGAGTTTTTTAATAAATTTAGAATTTTGATTTGGAGGATTTGGTTTTTATATGTATCTGCAATTGTTGTGGCCGTGTAAACTGAACCCAGAAAGCAAAACTATTTGATTAAGGATTTGGTTCCTCTGCAGTGAAAATCGGCCCAGAAAGATCATGTGGGAAATAAGTCTTTCTAAATTTAGCACAAGGACTAGAAGCAACCATACTATGGATCATATCTGTTTAACCAACTGTAGAAAGACTCAGTTTTGTCCGACTAGTTTTGATGATCTGAGAAACCAACCATCTCAATGCTAACCTGGCTACCAGAATTCCAGAATTTATGGGACCTATAGTTAGCTGAGTGGAATTAAATATGGTCGACTATGTGGACATTTGTATATTAGTTCTTACATCCTTTTACTGTTAAACAATCACGAAAGTACCATCCATGCATGCATTTGAACTCAATTATCCACAATTTGTAGATCATAGTCGAATATTTGTGGTGTTGCATTGAGCATGTTGCCTGTAAGAGCTTTTCTGGCCTTTAGATTTGTCTACTCGCCAAATTGTAGAATTTAGGCCCAAGGAGCATAATTGGATAGCCGAAATATGCAAGTCTTCAATATGTATAGAGTAAAATGAAGTTTTTTTTTTTTTTTTTTTTTTTTTTTGGTGTAGCATACCTGTTTGACATGAGTACTTTGCTAGTGTTGAAAAGTCCATACAACAAAAGAATACATTAAGGAAGTAGTTTTAGCAAGAATTTGGGATTATTAATCTATTAAAAGTTCCATTCTCCATGTTTCATTCGCTTGTTGAATATATTTATCAGATATGAATCCATCGAAAACATTTTCACAGCAGTTTTCTTGTCGCATCACAGTGATTGAATATCCATATGATACATTGAAAAATATAAATGGAATGTAATTTTAGTTCATTCTTTGTTTTGTGTATTAATTTGTACTTGATCTTTTTCTTCTTTTTTTTCGGGGGTGGGGTGGGGGAGTTAAGTTAACCTGTTCTCCTTGCTTATGCACAACTTTAAAATTTCTGTAATTGTGATGGAAGTTGTGCATTCACCACATGTACACATTTTGGGATATTTTCTTAAAACTTTATTACTATTTTGCAGGAAGTCAGCCGCTTGCTACTTGGGCTTAACTGTGGAAGGGCAATTGATACGATAGTTCTCCCAGAATCCACTAAAGCTCTCTCTTCAGAACATGATTTTGACCTTCAGGTAGGCATTTGTCCTGCCTGTTGCTTTGGTGGTTCAGTTTTAGAATTTTTATTTAAGTATAATCCATCCGTCCTGCAGTTTTTGAAAGTTTACAAATCGCATGCATTTTAAGGAAACAAACACTGCTCAAATGGTCTTAGACGGGGCAAGAAATGTAGTTTCAAATTTTTAAAATAGGTCAAGTTAAAATTTGGGAAAATGTGGGTTCATAGGAAGATAAATGGATACACTTTCATTATTAGAAACTTTCATCTAGTTTGGGACAGACTAAAAAGGAGAACACATAATGTGGGATGAAGAAATATGATTTTGTTGTAAAATGTGGAGACAGGACTTTTTAGGAATTCTACATGCAACATATGCGTGTTATTAGTATCAGATGACAATCCTTAAATATTTGCTGTTACATTGTTGATGAATTTTCATATTAATCCTTTCAGGCTTTCTGCTTTCATGCTGACAAAGAATTACTGAGAGCACCTAGAGTTGTTAGGGTTGGTCTTATTCAAAACTCTATATCTCTTCCAACAACTGCCCCCTTTCTGGACCAAAAGAGGGCTATCTTTCAGAAACTAAAGCCAATCATCGAGGTGGCTGGTTCTTCAGGAGTCAACATAGTATGCCTGCAAGTAAGTTATGGCATGTGGCTCGAAATACTTTTATTGATTCACTTCCATCTCAAGTCTGAAATTGTAACATTTCTTTTAAAAAATTAATACAGGAAGCATGGATGATGCCATTTGCCTTTTGTACGCGAGAGAAGAGGTGGTGTGAATTTGCAGAGCCTGTTGATGGGGAATCAACACGATTTCTTCAGGATCTTGCACTTAAATTTAATATGGTCATTATAAGTTCAATTCTTGAGAGGGATGTCAATCATGGAGAGACTCTTTGGAACACTGCTGTTATAATTGGAAATCATGGCAACATAATTGGCAAGCATCGGAAAGTAAGCTAAATAATGTTTCTGCTGTTACAGTATCTTTATTTTTTATTTTTTGGAGGACATAATGGAATTAGCTTTTTTGGCAGAACCATATACCAAGAGTTGGAGACTTCAACGAGAGCACATATTATATGGAAGGCAACACAGGGCATCCTGTTTTTGAGACGGCTTATGGAAAGATCGGTGTTAATATCTGTTATGGGAGGCACCATCCTTTGAATTGGTTAGCTTTCGGCTTGAACGGTGCAGAAATTGTTTTCAACCCTTCTGCTACTGTTGGCGAACTCAGTGAACCAATGTGGCCCATCGAGGTCATTCTCTATCCATTTTCTTTATTATAAAAATTCACTTTCTTGTGATGGATTTCTCTCTTTTGAATCTTGATTTTGCTTCTGAGATGTTATGCTTTCTTTAAACTTTGGCACCTTGACATTAGGAATAACGATAGTTAAATAGTCTTCTTAGCAGTAAATAACATGATATATCAAAAGCTTCTTCATGTTGCAATTATATATTCTGATAATGGTATTGTAGATGTAACATAATTGACGAGTAATGTTATTTAATAGACTCTTGTACAACAGGATGACGTTACTGTAAAAATCATCCTTTGAATCAGGGTTTTTTTTTTTTTTACAAGCTCTTGCCTTGTCATTCAATTACATGGCAGTTGTACAGGAAACTATTTAATAGAATTACTTGAAATTGACATATTATCTTGTGCTTTTTTACAGGCCCGAAATGCTGCAATAGCAAACAGTTACTTTGTTGGGTCAATCAACCGAGTTGGGACTGAGATATTCCCCAATCCATTCACTTCGGGTGATGGAAAGCCACAACATGCAGATTTTGGGCACTTTTATGGATCCAGCCATTTTAGTGCCCCAGATGCTTCTTGCACTCCATCTCTTTCCCGCAATAGGGATGGCTTGTTGATCTCAGACATGGATCTTAACCTCTGCAGACAGCTAAAAGACAAGTGGGGCTTCCGAATGACTGCCCGGTATGAGGTGTATGCAGAGTTGCTTGCTAATTATTTGAAGCCAGATTTCAAGCCCCAAGTCATTTCTGACCCTTTGTTACATAAGAAGACTCTGTAAATTTCAGGTACTAGGAAGAGTTCATGTGCAAAGAAAAAAAAAATAGTTAAAAACTGTGTTGGAATAATACTTCAAGTTGAAGTTTTCTGTCAAAAATAAATGTACTCAGTGTTGACTTGAGAACTTTCATTGTTTTTAAGATTTAGTTGTACAGTTAGATAGCCAGTATTGCCTGGTGCTATTAAATAAATTCTCAGTTTAATATCAGTTTTTTTTTTTTTTTTACTAAAAAAAAAAAAAAAAAAAATTTTGATATTATCTGTGAAACAAAATCCAGTTTATGCTTTCCACTTTTTTTCATTTACCTAATTGGGTAGTTTGTCCATCTTTCTCACCTTTGAATTTAAGTTCCAGTTGAAGATACCTATATGCTTCTCTCTCTAGTTTTAGTGAGAGAAGCTCTCACTTTTTCTCAGAGAAAATTATCTGTCTCCCAATGAGACCTCCCCGGCTGGCTGCTTGCATGACTATGGACCTTGGTTGCGGCCTCCCTTCCTTCTCCCTTCCCTTTTTTGGTTCATTTCCTAATTTGTTGTACTTATTTTAGGCACAATATTTTTGTTTGGGCCCTATGTTGAGAAGTCTACCTCCTCTTGGTTTTTGCTTCCATGTAATCTTTTTTTTGTTTTTTTTTTTTTTTTGAATAGAAAAAAAAAAAGAAATGAAAAAGAAAATAAACAAAAAACTTCAGAAAACCTCCATAAACTTTCACTTGTTTAGACACTACTTCCAAAGTTTAAAAATTTTCAATTATGGGTATTGAATTCTTAATTTTTTTCAATTACCATATTCTTTTATTAGGATTTTTTGGTTAAATTTTGTCAAAATTTTCAAAATACCACGTGTTGTATTTAATGTGCAAAAAGTATATTGTTTCTCTATCCGCCCTAACAACTACTATAGTTTCTTATGGCAATTAATTTTTCTTTTTTTTTGAAAAAAAAAATCACATTAACCATTTATTTTGCTATAATGAAATTAAAAAAAAAATGGTAAAGTCCACTTAACCCATTCAAACTACCACCCCAATGACAATCTACCCCACAAACTATCAATTGGGACAATTTATCCCATAAACTACCAAAACAATGACGATGTACCTCCCAATGCTAGCAAAATGACGAAATTACCCTTATAAAATTTTCAATACAAAAATACACTTAAAAGTTTTTTAAAAAAATTAAATTGTAGTATCTTAGTTTTTATTTTAGTAAGGGTAATTTCATCATTTTGTTAAAATTGGGAGTACATTGTCATTGTTTTGGTAGTTTGAGGGGTAAATTGTCGCAATTGATAGTTTGGAGGGTAGATTGTCATTAGGTGATAGTTTGAGGGGGTTAAGTGGACTTTACCCTAAAAAAAATAACTTTTTTTTTTTTTTTTTTTTTTTTTTTTATCATTTTTGCTTTTAAATGCATTTTTTTTTCTTTTCATTTTGTTACAAAACATTAGTAGTAAAATAAAAAAAACACTTAAGACACATAGTACCAAACCGCTATATAAAGTTTTTCAGTGGTAAAATTTTAGAGAGTTTTATTTTCCTATGTAATCTCAAACATGCTCATTATTTAGTAAGTCCCTAGACTTTTTATTGTTTTCAAACAATACAATAGTCGAATAACACATCAATGAACTAATTCCCTAGTACTATTTCCTACAATTTCTCCTTTAAGGTTGGATTTTTGGATGGCAGTGAATTTGGGTTGACAAAAAGAAAGGAAGATTTAAAGGATAAGCATTAAATAAATGATAGTCATATAGGCTTCATAAAGGATAAATTTTTTATATTGTGTTATTAAATATTTATTTTAAATTTTAATTGTATTTTTTTTTATGTTATAAAAAATACAATATATAAAAAATAAATATTATTTTATTATTTTAATGTCGCCGCTACTAAAATCAATTCTTGGCTCCGCCACAGGGTGGGTGTATTGCCATCAACATTCAGTTATGAATGTGTTACATTTAGATTTTATTTATGTTTTTTTTAATATGCTTGTCGGATTTATAATTTATGGTAAAATGATTAGCAAGTGTGATTTGAATAATAGTGTCCAACTATAGATAATGTCTTTTTGTATTTATTACAAGCAAAAATTTGAACTTTAAGGCAAAAAATGCTTACAGAAATGATTGGTGTAAATATTTTGCCCATATTTCTCACATATTATCTTACAAATAAGCTATTAGATTTGTAGACTTATGTGGACTTCACATAATTAGTCAATGGTGGATCCCACGAATCTTATGTTTAATCTATTGAATTTGTAGGAGAAAATAGAAAACAAATATGGGCAAATTAATGACACCAATTATTTTTCAAATTGCTTATTACCTCATATACAGATAATGGATAATAACCGCATTTAATAATTGCGCGGATGGCATACCTAAAAGTAATAACTGCATTATTGCATCCACATCCGTATTTTTACCCCTAATTAACATCATTGGAGACGCATTTGTGTTGGTCATTTTTACAGGGAGAGAGAGAGAGAGAGGGGTTTGGACCTTTGAAAATGACATTCAATCTAAGTTATTAACATCTTGGTGATACATTTGCATTGGTCATTTTTACACAAAAGAGAGATCTAGAGAGAGGGATTGGTCACTTTACGTTATTAACATTTTTTTTTTCTTTTTCTAATTGAATAAGGAAAGAGTTACGGGGAAGGATTCATCCCACTTCTGATCCAAATGGAAAAAGAAGTGAGTGATCCTAAAAATGAAAATAGGGTGGGCTCCCCAACAATAGACTCAAAACAAACTAAAACAGCACAAAAATAATTACAATAGTTAAGAAATGAGACAAATAAATGACCTGGTCCTCTCAATGGGCCGCACAAGGTGTTTACATAAGCAAATGGACACAGATTAAGGCAAGCCTATTTAAATCCCCATTTGGAACTAGCAGCAACTACCGCGAAGAGGCTAAAGCCAAAAATGCACTGTCATAGTCCGATATAGGGGACTGCTGAAAAGAGAGAAACCACCATAAATTTGGTTATAAAAATCTCCACGAAATCATCAAACCACCGAAGCCCAAGGAGACAGCAACCCACAAAATCAACAAGCAGCAAACAACAATAAAAAGAGCTGTAAAATATGAGGAAAATAAAAATACATGGAATTATTTTTTTTTTATTATTATTTTTTTTAAAAAGTAGAAAAAGACCACTAAACAGTAGTTGGAATAGAGGATGGGGCGGATGGAGAGTGGCGGGAGAGCTTCTGGCAGTAGCTCGAAGTGCACGTGGCGCGCGTGTGATCCACGCTTAGGCACGTGACGACCACGCGGCGGTGCGTGGTGGCTGGAACAGGGTGATGAAGACTTCGACGGGAAGCTAGGAGGATGGGGAAGACCCTGGTGGGGTGCATTGAAGCTGTAGAGGAACGGAGGTCGACAAATCTGGCTGAGAGAAATTCGGAGCTGAGAACCACCGTAGAACCAAGAACGGTGTGACTGTAGGAGGTGGAGTGGACCGAAGTGGCAGAACGGCGACTGCTATTCAAGGAAAAAAAAAAAAAAAAAAAAAAAAAAGAAGAAATGGTGACGGAGGGGGGGGGGGGGGGAGGGAATGAAATGGCCGCTCTAGACGGAAGGGAAGAGGGGAAGAAGGAGAGAGGAAAGTCTCTCCCTCCTCCCCCGGAAAGAACAGCACAGAGGCGGAGGGAAAGCCTCACTAAGGAGGTGGAAATGCAGAAAAAGGGAGAGACTTCTCTCATAAGAGAGAAGAAAGCATTTTGACTTTAATCACGAACGTTATTAACATATTGGAGATCCGTTTGTGTTGACCATTTTTACACAAAAAGAGAGAGAGAGAGAGAGGGGTTTGGACCTTTGAAAATGACATTCAATTTAAGGCTCCGTTTGTTTTGCCGTAAAATGATTTACGAAAAATGTTTTACGTATTTACGGGTATTTGGCACTACGTAAAATAATAGTCAACGAAAAATATTTTTCCTTTGGCTGAAAATTCTTTTTTAATTTTACGAAAATGGTTTACGGTCAAAACCGTAAACCATTTTTCGACTTTGACCATCTCATTCTAGAATCGACGGACCATGCTAAGACCCATTGGGGACCTGCCCCGGACCTGACCGGGAGCCCGCCCGGGACCTCCCTAGGACCCTCCCGGGACTTGACCGAGACTCGCCCGGGACCTCGCTGAGACCTGATCGGGACCCGCCAGGGACTTGCCTGGGACCTGATCGAGACCTGACCGGGACTCACCTGGGACCTACCCGGCACCTCGCCGGGACTTGACCGGGACCCCGCGACTGGGACTCGCCTAAGACCCAATTGGACCTGCCTGGGACCCGCACAAGACCTGCTTGAAACCCTCCTAGGACCTGACCAAAACCCGCTCGGGACCTGCCCGAGACCTATATACCTGGGACCTGATCGAGACCTGCTCGGACCCAACCGGGACCTGCCGACCCCGCCTAGGACCTGACCGGACCTGCCTGGGACCCGCACGAGACCTGACTGGGACCCGCTCGAGATTTGCCCTTGACCCGCCCGGGACCTATCCGGAACTTGACCGGAACCCGACCGGACCTGCTTGGAACCCACCCGAGACCCCGCCGGGACCTGCTTAGGACCCAACCGGGACTTGAACGGGACTTGATTGGGACCTCCCCGAAACTTGCTCGGGACTTGCTCAGTCGGGTCTCGGTCAAGTCTTAGCGGGGTCCCGAGCAGGTCCAGGGTGGGTCCTAGTCAAGTCCCGGTCAAGTCGGGGGCGGGTCCCGAGCAGGTCCGGTCGGGTCTTGGTTGGGTCCCGGGCGAGTCCCGATCAATTCCTAGGCAGCTCTCGGCAAGGTCCTCGGCAGGTATGTTTATATTTTATTTTTTAAATTATTGTATATTAGTATTTTTATGTTGTGAATATAAAAAATATTTGTGATTTTCCGTGTGTGTGCCAAACGCCAGAAAATGTTTTCATCGTAAAATATTTTTTTGTAAAATGACTTCCCTGAAAATATTTTACGACGAAAAATATTTTACGCCGAAATAAACAAAGCCTAAGTTATTAAACATCTTGGAGATCCATTTGTGTTGGTCATTTTTAGAGAGAGAGAGGTTTGATCACTTTACGTTATTAACATGTTGGAGATCCATTTGTGTTGATCATTTTTACACAAAAAGAGAGAGGGGTTTGGACCTTTGAAAATGACATTAATTTAAGTTATTCTTGTGTTGATCATTTTTAGAGAGAGAGAGAGAGAGAGCAATTTTGTCTGCACCTTAAAAAGGCATTTTCACGTTAGGTTATTAACATCATTAGAGACCCATTAATTTGTGTTGGACGTTGAAAATGTGTTTTTGACTTTAGGTTATGAATATCATTGGTTCACCCATTTCTCACCCGAGGAGAAAGATTCCCCTACCCCATAGAAAGAGAGAAGAATCCCCTCTCCTTCCCCTTTTGCGCAAAAGTAGTATAGAGAGAGAAAGAGAGAGGAAGAGAGAGACCAATTTTGTCTGGACTTTGAAAAATGCCTTTTCACTTTAGGTTATGAACATCATTGGAGACCCATTCGTGTTGGACCTTGAAAATGTTTTTTTGACTTTAATTAGGTTATGAACATCATAGATTCATAATTCACTTTAGGTTACGTACGTCATTTTAGAGAGGGAGAGAGAGATGTTTGGACCTTGAAAATGAGTTTTTCACTAATTAGGTTATTAACATCATAGATTCATACTTCACTTTAGGTTATAATTTATGGTAAAATGATTAGCAAGTGTGATTTGAATAATAGTGTTTAACTATAGATAATGTCTTTTTGTATTTATTAGAAGCAAAAATTTGAACTTTAAGGCCAAAAATGCTTACAAAAATGATTGGTGTTAATATTTTGCCCATATTTCTCTCATATTATCTCATAAATAAACTATTTTGTAGACTTATGTGGACTCCCCATAAATCAATGGTGGATCCCACAAATCTTATGTTTGATCTATTAAATTTGTTTAAAAATATGAAAAAAGAAAAGAAAAAATTATTGACACCAATCACTTTTCAAACTGCTTATTACCTCATATACAGATAATGGATAATAACCGCATTATAACTGCGCGGATGCGCATACCTAAAAGTAATAACCGCATTATGCAGATATTGCTAATAATCGCATTCACATCCGGATTTTTACCGGTAATTAGCATCATTGGAGTTGCATTAGTGTTGGTCATTTTTACGGGGAGAGAGAGAGAGAGAGAGAGAGGGGTTTGGACCTTTGAAAATGACATTCATTTTTTTTTTTTAATTAATTTTTATTTTATTTTATTTTAAGTTATTAACATCTTGGAGATCCATTTGTGTTGGTCATTTTTACACAAAAAGACAGAGAGAGAGGCCAGGTTTCGTCACTTTACGTTATTAACATCTTGGAGATCCATTTGTGTTGACCATTTTTACACAAAAAGAGAGAGCGGTTTGGACCTTTGAAAATGACATTCATTTTTTTTTTAATTAATTTTTATTTTATTTTATTTTAAGTTATTAACATCTTGGAGATCCATTTGTGTTGGTCATTTTTACACAAAAAAGACAGAGACAGAGGCCAGGTTTCGTCACTTTACGCTATTAACATCTTGGAGATCCATTTGTGTTGACCATTTTTACACAAAAAGAGAGAGGGGTTTGGACCTTCGAAAATGACATTCAATTTAAGTTATTAAACATCTTGGAGATCCATTTGTGTTGGTCATTTTTACAGAGAGAGAGAGTGGCTTGGACCTTTGAAAATGGCGTTCAATTTACGTTATTAACCTCTTGGAGATCCATTTGTGTTGGCCATTTTTACACACAGAGAGAGAGAGAGAGGGGTTTGGTCACTTTACGTTATTAACATCTTGGAGATCCATTTGTGTTGATCATTTTTACACAAAAAAGAGTGAGGGGTTTGGACCTTTGAAAATGATATCAATATCAAATATCTTGGAGACCCATTTGTGGTTGCATTTTTACATATAGAGAGGGGTTTGTGTTAGAGAATTTATTTCTTACATTGAAAAGGAAATATATTATATTGATAATGTATGTTATTTACCTTGTATAAGAGTGATTGTAATCATGTTTGATGGTAATCTGTGGATGTAGATCATTGACCAAACCACGTAAAATATCTTGTCTATTTTATTATTTCTGCATTTAATATTCATAGTATTATGATGGGAAAAATATAAAAAAGCCACCTAACCTAACAGTTATTTGCGATAGAGCCTCACAATGTTCAAAAGGTACTAAAGTAATCCATCAAACTACCAAAATATATCAAAAAGACCACTTATTTTTTATATTCCTATAATACCCTTATTCTTTTAACAAATAAAATAATAAAATAATTGTAAATAAAAAAACCAAACAATTTTTTAAAAATACAAAAAAAAAAAAAAAAAACCAAATGGGGGAATAAAACCAATTTTTTAACGGAATTTGACTCCAGAGACTAAATTGTTTTTTTTTTTTTTGGAATATCTCAAGAACCTTTGATTTTACGTTCATATGACATGAATCAATTTGTAATTTAGGCCAACTACAGTGACTAATTATTTATTTATTCCAAAAAGCCTTTTTTTTTTTGTACTTTTTAAAAATTGTTTGGTTTTTTTTTTTTTTTTTTACAATTAATTTATTATTTTATTTTTTAAAAAAATAGGGGTATAATAGAAATATAAAAAATTAAGTGGCATTTTTGATATATTTTGGTAGTTTGATGGGCTACTTTACTACCCTTTGAACATTATGAAGCTTTATCGCAAACGACTGTGAGTTTAGGGAGCTTTTTTATAGTTTTCCCTATTATGAATTTCTTCAGTTTGGACCTTTTACACAAAAGGAGAGAGAGAGAGAGAGAGGGGTTTGGTCACTTTATGTTATTAACATCTTGGAGACCCATTTGTATTGGTCATTTTTACATAGAGAGGGAGGGAGAGAGAGAGAGAGAGAGAGGGGTTTGGACCTTTGAAAATGGCATTCACTTTACGTTGTTAGCCTCTTGGAGAATATTTGTACGTGTTGGTCATTTTTCCACAAAAAGACAGAGAGAGAGGGGTTTGGTCACTTTACTTTATTAACATCTTGGAGATCCATTTGTGTTGATCATTTTTACACAAAAAGAGAGAGGGGTTTGATCCTTTGAAAATGACATTCACTTTACGTTATTAACATCTTCGAGACCCATTTGTGTTTGTCATTTTTACATAGAGAGAGAGAGAGAGAGAGAGAGAGAGGGGTTTGGACCTTTGAAAATGGTATTCACTTTACGTTGTTAACATCTTGGAGATCATTTGTGTTGGCCATTTTTCCACAAAAAGACAGAGAGAGAGGGGTTTGGTCACTTTACTTTATTAACATCTTGGAGATCCATTTGTGTTGGTCATTTTTTCACACACTGATAGAGACAGATTAGCATATCATTTTTAAATCATCTATATATACCTCCTACTATACATGACTTACATTCATTTACTGTCAATTTGTTCAACTCAGATTTAGAGAGCAGCTTCTGTATATCGCAAGGTTTTTTTTTTCTATCTTTTCTTTTTTGCGTGCTTTATATAATTATTTGATAATTTTGATTTTGGATATCTTGATAGGAAATTTTTTTCTTCTCAACTGAACTCTCACTTGCTCTTTAAACACATATCATTTTGATAGATCCAGGTAGAATAATTTTTTCCATACTAACTTTGAAAACAAAAAACTTTATCCATCTTGATTTATAATTTAAATTATCAAGATTGAATATCCATCGGTAACATTAAATTTTTGCTTTGGATTTATAATTGAGTCGTTTAAAGAATGATTTTTTTTTTTTTTTTAAAGTATATGTTTTAGTTTTGCATTGGTTGCCAGTTAACTATATATAACAATTGCAAGGATTTAATACAAATTAAAGAGGGGTATTTCACACTCATATTTCCAGTCGGAGGCACAGGTCAGAGGGTGTTTGGTTCTCCAATAATTTGATCAATCCCTTAGCCTAAATATATATAAAGGAATTTATATTATCCTTAGTACTTTACAGTAGGGATATTATAAATTCTCAATTAAGGTAGTTTTCAAGTCTCTAATGATGATAATAAGGTAAAGAGAAAAAGTCATTTTTCCAAACCTCCTTCTCTCTCTATTGTTATTCAAAAGCAGTGATCAATTATTATTACTTTTGTTCTTTTTCCTCTGGCAGAAAGTGATCAGATCGATCCACCATGGCTGCAACACCAGGAGATGTATGTGCATGTGATCATGCGAACGCTATAGCATGTGTGAAATGCATGCACACCAATTTTCAGCCTCAACTGCTGTTCGAGAAGGACTTGTCAATAAATGATTTAAAAAAGCTCTATTTGCGGCGGTCATATGTTTCCAAAATCCGTTCCGCAGCTTTTGGTTGTCCTTCAAACGATGAATCTCTGTTCTATGACCCTGACATGACTCCCTTGCCAATGCGTTTGAAAAAAACCGCTGGTGAAAGATGGCATCTCAGGGGGGGGTGGCGCCGATTCGTTCGTCAAAAGAAGCTGAGCCAAGGACAGAAAATCAAGTTTTATGAGTACAAGTGCAAGAGAGGAACAGGGGCAAAATTTATCATGATTGTTCGTCTGCGACTTTTCGGGAGGTCACTTGCGTAGATTTGGCAAAGACCGACCTTAATGGTTTGGTTTTTTGTTTTCCAACACTTTAATATTTCTGGTGTGATTTGCTGCTGCTTTTGTGTTCTTTGTCTTGCATGGTAAGTTGCTTTAATTGCTGTCTTGTTCTTCTCTTAGTGAGAGTTTGTGAATGTTGTGGTCCCTAATGATCTGTTTCTATATTTCTCTTTGAATAACACTTTAATATTTCTGGTGTGATTTGCTGCTGCTTTTGTGTTCTTTAATTGTCTTGCATGGTAAGTTGCTTTAATTGCTGTCTTGTTCTTCTCTTAGTGAGAGTTTGTGAATTGTGTGGGCCCCAATGATCTGTTTCTATATTTCTCTTTGAATATCATTATCTAGAATCGACTGTGAGTTGGGTGCTGCTACTTCTAGTCTTCCACGGGACCCATTTGGTTCCCTATATTTGGTACAATTAATGTGAGAATGTTTGTCTTGGCTTTTGTTGGCGGGGACTTTTTCCTCCAGAAATGCTAAACAGTCTTATTTTGATAAGTTAAGTACACATGTTGATTTGGCAATGAGAATTATCGATATATAGATTCAAAATTTAATAATAATTTGTTTAAAATTTAATGATAATATTAAAAAAATATGCACTTAAAATTGTGAGAGTATGTATGTATGTATAACATTTCTTTTCTTCCCTCGACCACAAAAAGAAAAACCTCTACCCACAAACGGACAAAAAATTGCTACAAACTTATAGTCATATAATAAAATGGAGAATAACTTATATGGGGAAGTTGCACAAAACAACCCTTTTGTGCCCACTAATGAGAGGTTACCACCTCAGTATGGAACATAGTAACAAAATAAAACCAAACCACCTGATTATATCAGGTTTAATCCATTAAAAAAAAAAAAATTAAAAATGCTTTGTAATAATAAGAGATCAACCACCATTGGGTGGTTGGCTGCCACCCCAGGCCATGGGGGTGTACGCACGCTACCCCATAACTTGTTGGGGATGGCTGGCGGCCACCCCCATTGGCTGGAGTGGCTGCACAGCCACCCTTCCTAATTTCTTAATTTTGTTTTTATTTTAAAAATTGTTTTTGTTTATTATTTGGTTTGAATCAAGTGTGGTTGTGCCTTTTATTTAGGTGTGCCTTTTATTTAGGTGTAAATTTAATACAATGTACTGAGATGTCATCTTCTAATTGGTGGCACTAAAGTCCCATTTTGTACAACAGCCTCATCAAAGACGCTCTCAATAATATATATATATATATATATATATATATATATATATATATATATATATATATTCCTTAACATGTGAGAAGCCCATGTTTTTTTAATAACATACATCATTTGATTAATTTAAGACAATGATGTGGCTCGCAAAGCTTTGGTACGTCGACTAATTAAACCTCCGATCCCCCATGTGACCACATCTAATATCATTTGATTAATTTGTTTCTAATCACTCAAACAATTAGGCATTAGAAAATGTTGTCTATCTGGAAGAATTTTCCCTTTGTTTTTAGATGTTGGTCTAAATTTCATTACTCAAAACAAATGTACACAAAATCTAAAAGCTAGCAAGATCACCAAGCTAGCCAACAATACAAACAAATAACCAACATTACACCCAAATTTTCTAGCCAGCAACAATATGCGCATGCAGAATCACAGTGGACACATGCACCCCACTGCTGACAAATATCTACAATCAAAAGTTTAAGACACTTCTCCTAAATTTTCCTTTGCCTCTTAAGTCTCTCTCTTTATTTTTTTTATTTTTTCCACACCCCAAGTAACATCAAGGAGCAATTTTTCTTCAAGTCTACGCCTAAGTGGTAGACAGCAGCACATGCACCAAGAGAGTTTGCAAAACAACAACCCTTAAATCTTGCTTTCCATTCCTTTGAGATTATTCCCAGATGGAGGAGGGCTATACAGCATTCTTTTCCTCAATAAGTCAAGCCAAAGTCTCTTGCTAAACCTACAACCAAAGAACAAGTGTTCTATGCTCTGCATACAAAGAACACATTGAACCTCTCCTCTATAACCCCAACCTGCCAATTTGTCTGTAATACCTTGAAAATAAATACATATACAAATATATTTATTTAAGCGATAATGATAACTTACAAAGCTAGATCCTTAGTTTATTCACGTACAAAAGAATTCCAACGAACTATTTACAAAATGCAAATTAATCATGAAGAATATATATTTTAACAAAATAAATGTTCCAAAATAAAGTTATGTTTTATCGAACGTTCGAAATTTTCTCTCGAACAAACAAAGTTTCCTCATGAACGTTCGATCTTTCTTATCAAACGGTTGATGACATCTACATGAGCAATATTTAAAGAGTTTTAACTTTTTGTACGCCCTTGTGTCCTATTTAAAGACCTAGAATAAACCATAGGTCCAATGTCGTCCCATTTTCGCATGCCAAGCCTTAGAGAGACAAAGAGAGAGAGAGAAAGAGAAATGGGCAAACTTGGAGGTTTTATTCCTCTATTGTTGGAGAAGCTTCTATATTGTGTTAATTAAGGGAGCCAAGCTAACCCAATCTTAATACTCAGTTTTTATACATGATTAATATTGTGATTTTGGTACTTAAACACGTACGAGTAGTTGTTTTCATTTCACATGTAGTAATAAAGTTGGCATTTTTACAAAAAGAAAGTTTACTTCTTTCATCTATAATGTAAACCTTAAAGATGGTTTTCTTTTTAAGTCAGAACAGTGTTAAAGCATCTATATTTCAGTGCCTTAAAACACTTTTCTTTGGTTGGCTAACAACAGATTTTCAATTAAGAAAGCAAATTAAGCTTGTACCTTTGATGTCTTATTAAAATAAATATACAAAGTCATGCTTGATTAAAATGTATGTGCATAATATAATGTATGATATTTTCAGTGCTTCTAAGATCTCTAGAGCTCTTGTTTAAGTTTTTGAATAGGGTGTAGGAGGAGATTCTTAATAGATTATAGTTCCTCGCAGCCATTGAACATTCCACCCCAAGGCCAAACGATCAATGTAAGCATAGCTAACGTTCGACCCTCGACATCAAATGATTGATGAAGGTAGTAACTGTTATTAGGATTTTAACTGCATGATTAAGGTTTTACATTCAATATTAAGATTTCCAGCGTAGAATGTGTCTAACACTAGAGTTCGATTTGCTGTGATTTGAAGATTAAGATGTCTAAGAGTGAAGAGAATTGCCTAAGGTAAGCAAATGCTTACATGACAGTTTTATTTCACTACACATTATACCGAAGAATTGAGTAGGGCTGGAATTCAAGTTGGCGGGTTTGGTTCGGTTCGGTTCAACCCACTTGACTCACCAACCTATTAACGATCAACCAGAACACAACCCGTTTAATTAAACGGGTCAAACCCTTCAATCTTGACACGACCCGAGAATGACCCGACATGACCCATTTAATAAACAGGTTACAAACAAGTCAACTTGTTTGACCCGTTTAGACCTAGATGCGACATGTTTAACCTGTTTGACCTAACCAAACATAACTCATTTGACCCATTGCGATCCAATCATGGCCTGATTGACATGTTTGACCTGTTCCAACATGTATTTATTATATAAAAAATATCCATAATTTCATAAACGAGTCAAGCAGGTTGACCTGTTTATGACCTGAACTCTTTTATGCCAAACCTCCACTCCGCCCACAAATTTTGTGCCAAGTTTGTAGGTCATGTAAAAATTTGTTAGCCCTAAAACTGAGCATACTTTAATTTCTTTTGTTCAATTAAGAAATTATGTCATGAGCCTTATGATTTTATCAAATGCTTATAAATACTTCAAATGATTATATTTATTATATGGTTTATAATAATTGAGCATATGGTGTGTGTCATCCTAAAAGGATGGTGGACACATGTATATATATGGGCTTGACCCAATGGTTCAAAGATCTGTGTTTATATTTCGGCCTTAGATTCAATGTTTGTATTTTGACCAGAGCAACCATATTTGATTAGTGATTACTAGGATGGATGTCATTAGCAGCGTGAGCCACCCGAGTCGAGCTCAGTCAATATGCAACAATATTTAGGGTACTGGTTTTGTACTATATGTCCTCCAGAACAGTGACAAGCCTATTGAGAAGCGGTTAAGAGCTAGCTATGACTATTAAATATAATATACTTATTATAGATTTTTCATGCATTAAAATATGAGTAACTTGTTACCAGAATTATGCATTTTTCATTCTAATAATGGTCTTGTAGATGTAACATATTTTCTCAATAAGAATTGACGAGTAATGCTATTTAGTAGACTTTTATACAACTGGATGATGTAGTAGTAAAAATCAGCATTTGAATCAGTTTTTTTTTTTTTACAAGCCTTGATCCAAGAGCTTTAATACCAAGTTATTCAATTGTTGTTAGGAACGTGAGGGATACAATTGATATTCACCATCATTGATTTTCTTTATGTCTAAAAAAGGGTATAGAAGGACAGAACTAAAACTTGAGGGGAGATGGAAACAATAAATTTTGCAAGGAAAATACTCATAAAAACATATATTTTAAAGGCTTTTTTAAAAATTTGGTAGTGCTGAAGAACCACACCCACCCCCCCCCCCCCCCCCCCCCCGGTTAAGGTGTTAATGTGGTTAACTCCATCTTAGAAGTAATTCGAGTTGATTTAAGATGAAGGCTTATAATTCTTACAAGTTCTTATAGTATAAAAGTAACTTGTGGTATTAAGGATATTTTATTTTTCATTAAAAAAAGAAAAGAAAAGAAAAGAAAAGAGTATCTCAAATAATTAAGGTTGAACTTGAAAGGATATATAAATGTTGAAACAAAAAAAGCGCATAAAGGTGTTTGTAACCTAGAGATTAAACACAGAAAAATGTGTGATAGAAGTCTGGTGAATAATTAAACTTGAAAATTGGGCCTCGTAAAAGATAAACTATATGGATGTACATGTGTAATTAAAGGCTAATTATAATTAAATAGCGTCAATTCCAACTCCTTTGTCCAAAGTTCAACAGTAATTTATTGATCGAATCATGAACACACCCATGAAAGTCATTGCAACATTAGTATGTTGAGTAATGTTGTTTAAGTAGACTGACTCTTATGTAATTTAATGATGTGACAGCTACTAAATCTACACTTAGAAAAAACAAATGATTAATTGTAATTATTACGTTATCTCAATTGTATAACAGTCGTGGATCCGGCTTCTATGTGGTAGTGCAAACTATCACATAACTGTGGTTATCCAAAACTGCACCAAACCGAAGGAAAAAAAAAAAAAAAAAAAAAAAAAAAAAAGAAAGGATTTTTTTTAAAAAAAAATAATAAGCAATTATTTAGGAACTAAAAAATATAAAAAAACTAATAATTAAAAAATTAAAAATATTAAAACAAGTAAAAAACTTTAAAAAACTAAATAAAAAATAAAAAATAAAAAACAAAGGGTACCCGTTGGTCAAAATGGGTGGCCGGCCATGAATTTCAGCTTCCTCCTCTATCACAATCCTTAGCTCACGAACTTCATCAACTGTTTCTCCACCGGATCCACCACTACTCTGTGAATTTCCCACCTGGCTTCTTCACCATAACCGTAATTTCCACATTTGGCTCCGGCGACGGCGACTGAACTATGCTTTTAAGACTGAACTGTTGCCGCTGTGGCTGTAAATCTAATGCTTTGTTGTCTTGAGATGAATCATGGATTGGTTGATATTTCATTACAAGGCAGGCTTAATCAGTAGCACCCATGCACAAGACCACAACAAAAGCATAAGGGAAACGAAAATCAATTAGAGTTGACCACCGCGGAGGCGGAGGACAAGGTGGAGGATGGACTCCTTCTGAATGTTATAGTCGGCGAGGGTACGCCCGTCCTTCAACTGCTTGTCGGTGAAGATGAGGTGCTGCTGGTCCGGAGGGATGCCTTCCTTGTCTTGGCCAAAATACTAGGGGTGTCAACCCGTAGTATTATGTATTATGTATGGACAAAAAGAGAGAGAGAGAGAGAGGCCACCGGAAGGAAGAAGAGAGGCGTGAACTGAAATGAATCCTAAGTGGTAAATGGCAAAAAAACCCCCCAAAAAAAAATATTAATATATATATATTAAATTATTAATATAAAATATTAAAATATATTGTTTTATATATATAATTATATATGCACCCGGTTCCGGTTTTCCCGATTTTTAACAATATTACTTTAATATTCTAATTATAAGGTTTTTGGTGGTTTTAAATAAAAAATGGCTTTCAAACTTCAAAGAGCTTTTTCAACTACAAATTTGATGGGAAGGAACATTGGTTAGTCGGACTGCTGGGATCCTTCAATATGTTAATTAAAGCACTAAACAAGTTGTTGCTTTGGCAAGTTTAGTTGGTGGAACCTTGAATTTGCAGTTCTTTAATAAAATAATTCAACCACAAAGCAAACTCTTTGTATTCAATCGATTGGGAATATCTATATTTAATTGTTCAACTTGTGCATAAGTTGATTCATGCACAAAGCTGAATTTATTAAGCATGAAATATCAGTCATACTTTGAAATATTCCATTGTCTATAACAAGCATGACACGCAACAAGGGCATGTAGAACACCCGGCTTGGGCATGACCTTTCGGTTTTGAATTTTTTTTTTTCTTATATGTTTATCTTATCAAAATTAATTATATATATAGCTAGTTTAAACTATATATATATAATAAAATTATTATATAATGTGAACCGAATTATCAATCCTTGGTTTTTTTTTTTTTTCTCTCTCTCTCTCTCTAATTAATTATTGTTCTCATTAGAATTAAATATATTGCATGTACATGCTATAAGCTATATAATTAATAAAGTTAAGTTAATTATATAATGATCATGATGCATACATGCATGCTTCCTTCCATTAATTAATTCTACTAATTATATAATTATTATTATTATTATTATTATTATTATTATTATATATAGAGAGAGAGAGAGAGAGACCCTTTTGAAAATAACTACTTACTTGAAGAAATAATCATAAACATATACGACATATTTAATCCCTTCATTCTGCAAATTAATTTAGTATATTTATCACTGATCCCCACTATATGGGAATTGTTAAAAGATGGTTGGAAAATTGATTTTTAATTTATCAATTCTTTCTTTTTTAATTCTTTTAATTTTACTTTGAATGCCATTCTCCTACATTAAAGCAATCTAATTGCTAGCTGCGTGCAGCCTGCACAATGAGAGAGACATACACTTATCTTATCAGTCAATGTCCTAAACATCTTTTGGTGATGACATGCTATCTTATGAATTTGATAATATAAATGCATTAGAGAGAAAATCATACAATTTTATGAACATTGAGTACTGCATGTCTGGCAATTTCCTAACTATATTACCATAGTTTTATTCAAAAGACAATTCAAATATTAATAAAATTTGGTTTGTCATACTAAATTATTCAAAGTTATATCAACCTTTTGTGTGTTAGAACCCCACAAGCTAGTTAAGTATCCACAATTAATTAAATCAAAATAATTAGATTTCTTAATTTTCTCTAAGCCTCTACTTTTCTTAATATATTAATTACTAACAAAATTTTAATTTATTTATTTTAATGTAATGTATTTTATTTAATTATTTATATATTTATAAAGTAAATAATTAAAGTAAATATTTAAATATATTAAATATTTTTTAAAATTTATTGCTGTGTGGCACGTCAGCCCTATTCTGACGTGCCACATATGGCAGGATCCCCCTCGAGCCAACCCCCGCTCGCATATGTCCCATCTCCCCCTGCAGCGTGCCATGCCTCATTTTTTTTTTTTTTCTAATTAAAAAGGTGGGAAGGGGCGACCAGTGTAGTTTTCCTCATTGGGCGTTATCATCGGGGTTCCCACCTGCTGTGGAATGTCCGGTTTGAGCTATAGCTACTGCTTGGGAAGGCGAGCCCGTCACCACAACCCCACAAAAGTGTGCGAGCCATGTCTCATTAATTGAGGCACTTGAATTTTTTTTTCTTTCTTTTCTTTCCCTCCTTCGACCGCCAGCTCCTTCTTTCCTTTTTTTCTCCTTTTTCTCCTTTCTTTTTTCTCCTTCTTTCTCCTTTCTTCCGCCATTCTCTACCTGAAGCTGAAGGTTTTTTTTTTTTTTTTTTTTTTTTTTTTTTTTTTTTTTTTCTCTTCTCCACCCAGCCCGTATAGTCTCTCTCATGAAGTCTCCTCCGTAACTAAACCCGCCGGCCGTACGTCCTTCTCTCTGCCATCTTAGGCTATCATCCTCTCTCCCTCCGCATCTAGCTCCTACAAGAGCTCCTCACAGTGTGTATATATATATATATATGCATTTCAATTTTTTTTTTATATATATATATACTGATTTTTTGTGTTAATTATTTAAATTTTGATTTGTTTGAGATAGTTAATTATTGTTAATTTGTTAATTAATTAGGTGATTTGTGCTATGTGTTATGATTGTTATTTGGCATTTGGTATATATGAACAACCATGTGGTTTTGATTGTTATATTTTTACAACTTGTAATTAACTTAGATTTATTTATTTTATTTGTTTAATGATATATAATAATAAATGCATTTAAATTTGGACTTGTATATTGTTTAGGTTTTGCCCTATTAAATTTTATAAATGTTATACGACCAAAAATTCCAACAAAAGGAGAAAAAAAAAAAAAAAAAAACAAAAACAAAAACAAAAACAAAAAAGACTACTTACCCTAGCTAGATTTACTTTTATTTAACTAGGGTCTCTAATATCTAACAAATGAATATGAATATTTGGGAAAAAAAGAAAATGAGAATGTGAAAAAAGAACGTAAACGGGTAAACAAAATCAAATAATGTAAATGTGAGTGCATATTAATTTGATGTATGAGACCCCTTTTTGTCAGCTTGAGTCCATGATGCACTCGAGGTCCGCGTTTGAGATGACTCGAGTTAAGGATGTGCCGGACAAAGACTCCCCAACCCGTTTGGTGGTGAGATCGTCGGTAAGGAATGGATCAGATAATGCAATTTTTTTTTTTTTTTTTTTTTTTGGGTTTTGAATATTGCATTAAAATTGGTGTATATATATATATATATATATATATATTGCAACTCTTGTTGCAATTTGTTTTATCTTCGTTGGTTTGGTGATATATTTGATTGCTTTTAGTATTGTTTTTGCGTCAAATGTTGTTTAATATATTATTTCCTATGGACTTTGTAAGAGATACATATTGCATTGATGATGTTTGTTGTTATTTCTAGTTAGTTCATTTTTAGTTGTATTATAGTAATGTCATTTTGGTTAGTATATATGTTAAAGTTGTTACGGTGCCCTTTTTTGTGTTTGGCTTAGGATCTTGATAAGAATGGTAGGTATTAGTTGCTAATTGTTTGTTTTATCATTTCCAGGTAATGCGGAGAGGTCGTACAATGAGGAAGCTCATTTTCATGGATTACAAATTAAAATTCGGTATTTATGGATAATGTCTCTTTCTTTCTTCTCAATCACTCTTCCTTAATGCGTAACCGTTGGATTGAACATATGCTTCATTGTCGGAGCATGCTTATCATCCAAGTTCAGACCAAAAGTAGCCAATGTTGGCCAAAAGTAGCTGTTTTCCCATTACGGTAACAGCCAATGTTCCAATTCAAATCATAAAAGCCATTTTTCTCAACCCTTTGATGTTCAGGATAAAACCTCAACGTACATGATCTACCATTGGGTTTATGGGAGTGTATTAAGACAAGAGTTACAAGAATTCAAGAAACAATGATTACAATATGGTTGGTTAATGTAGAAGTAAAAGAGACTTGTTACATTCAAACTCTTTTTCTATATATAGAATCGTGTATACAATCAAATGAATAAGGAAAGACGTAGTCAAGAAAAACCTTTGATTTGTGGACGTAGGTCATTGGTCAAACTACCCTAACTCCGTGTCTTTCTTTCTCTTTACTATATTTAGATGATGAAGCTTTACACACCCAACTTACTTAGAATTGAAAATCATGTTACCAGCCCCAAGTCGAGGCCTATCAGCAGCCAATCAGCTGGCAGCACAAGTTGGCTTGATAACCTCTCAAATCAGGGTGAAGTAAAACAGAATGCTGGCGTGCCAATTTTTTTTTTTTTAATTAAAATATTAAAAAAAAAGGTTTTTTGCCTGGCGTGCTAATCATGCCAGCGTTGGGTGAATCACAACCCCTCAAATCAAGAAGATAGTAGGTGGGTTTTGCCCAACCGTATGTATACAAATGTTGATCAAAAGTTCTTCTTGTGGAGTTTAGAGTATTTACAATAGACTTTTCAAATAAAAGTAAAATTTGAGGAGAAAAATTCATTTTATCAAATTTAGAGAATGAGTCAAACATATGCCTTTCTCTATTTTAGTTAAATATTATTATATATCTTATTAGTTTTAAACCAATCAAGAAAGAGGAGGGTAAAAAATAAGCTTAAAAAATTATATAACTTCAGCATTTTGGCTCTTAGAATGTAGAGAGCATCTATGGTAAGTTAAATATAAAGTAGAAAATGGAGTTTGTTAGATGGGTATTTTCATGAATTTTATAAGTTTTTTAGAGAAAAACTAAATATAACGAGCCCATTTGATAGCTCCTGAATCTGCTACTTCAACAATATATTTGTGATGAAATAACCAAATGATAACTAGATTCTCAAAAGAACCAAAAACAAATTTTGAGATTGTAAATTTTTAAGCATAGTCAAGCATGTGATAAAAAAAAAAATGTGATTTGACTTCTAAATTTGCAGTGTAACTTAAAGTCATTCGTTTTTAAAAACACTAACTTACCTGCAATTTAAAAACATACTTTATTTTTTATTTTTTATTTTCAATCCACAACTTTTAAAAAACACATTTTCAAACAACACAATTTTTACGATTTTTAACTCGCAAAATTGCATTACCCATTTGCCCAAATTCAGAGAAGGTTGAAGGATATTTCGAGGGTCATGTCTTGTTTCTGTGTCTCCTGCATTAGGAATTCAGATGGAGTTGAAGGGTCTTAAGGCCATCATATCCCTTCATGTTCCTTAGTGGTTCATAATTTGTTCTGTTTACAGAACTTTACCTACTTTTGCTACCTTCTTTAATGTACCTGTTACTTTGACGATCAAGCCATTTATTTGACAAATTCTCAACGATTTTAATAATAGCCTTTTCCCCTTTGTATTGTATTTCATGTAATTTTCATTTTGTTTTTTTCTTTTCTCGTATTGAAAAGTTCAAAAAAAAATATATATATATTTAAAAACAAAAAACTGCAACAGGTCCATTTGCCGCACCCACGACCGCTACTCTGCAACCAACCACTTTAGATAATTTCCAATAGCCCACGCTTCAAAGTTTTTACTATTATAATATTATTCAGAGAGACAAATCGTCTTCGTCGTCCGAGTCATACTCATTCCATTTCCACCACCATTCTCTGCCTCTATCTCTGCGTGCAAGAACTAAAAGAAAGAAATGGAGAAAAACCAGGACGTTGAAGCTGAAAATGGAGAAGGCGTAGAAGAAAGCAAGTCCCTGAAAGACGGTTCCATTTGTGGGTACGAGTCACTTCACGCTCTCCTGAACGCAAATCTCAAGCCTGAGATCTTCCAGGTCATTAACTTCTTCTTTTTCCCCCCCATTTTCACTAATTTTTTTCTGGGTTTATCAGCTGGAGCTAAGTTTTCGATATATATGTATCTGTCAACGGGTTTGAATCTGATCCGAAACTTTGTTTGATCAATTTCGTTTTGTGAACTCTCTGTACTATTGCACTTACAGTGTGCTTCAGTGTTTTCAAACTTGGCGATTCCTTATATCAGCGACTAGTTTATTTGGAACGATTAAGAAAGTAATTGTTTTATTGAATGAACTGAAATAAGAAAGTATTGGTTTTATTGAATGAACTGAAATTCGTGGATTTGGTTGCAAACCCAGTATAAATTTGGAGTTTTTTTAAAAAATTTAGAATTTTGATTTGGAGGATTTGGTTTTTATATATATCTGCAATTGTTGTGGCCGTGTAAACTGAACCCAGAAAGCAAAACTCTTCGATAAAGGATTTGGTTCCTCTGCAGTGAAAATCGGCCCAGAAAGATCAGGTGGGAAATAAGTCTTTCTAAATTTAGCACAAGGACTAGAAGCAACCATACTATGGACCATATCTGTTTAACCAACTGTAGAAAGACTCAGTTTTGTCCGACTAGTTTTGATGATGTGAGAAACCAACCATCTCAATGCTAACCTGGCTACCAGAATTCCAGAATTTATGGGACCTATATGTATAGTTAGCTGAGCGGAATTAAATATGGTCGACTATGTGGACATTTGTATATTAGTTCTGACATCCTTTTACTGTTAAACAATCACGAAAGTAACATCCATGCATGCATTTGAACTCAATTATCCACAATTTGTAGATCATAGTCGAATATTTGTGGTGTTGCATTGAGCATGTTGCCTGTAAGAGCTTTTCTGTACTTTAGATTTGTCTACTCGCCAAATTGTAGAATTTAGGCCCAAGGAGCATAATTGGATAGCCGAAATATGCAAGTCTTCAATATGTATAGAGTAAAATGAAGTTTTATTTTATTTTTTTATTTTTTTTATTTTTTTTATTTTTTATTATTATTTTTTTTCTTTTGTGTAGCACCCCTGTTTGACATGAGTACTTTGCTAGTGTTGAAAAGTCCATACAAGAAAGGAATACATTAAGGAAGTAGTTTTAGCAAGAATTTGGGATTATTAATCTATTAAAAGTTCCATTCTCTGTGTTTCGTTCACTTGTTGAATATATTTATCAGATATGAATCCTTCGAAAACATGGAATGTAATTTTAGTTCATTCTTTGTTTTGTGTTTTAATTTCTACTTGATCTTTTTCTTCTTGTTTTTCGGGGGTGGGGTGGGGGGGTTAAGTTAACCTGTTCTCCTTGCTTATGCACAACTTTAAAATTTCTGTAATTGTGATGGAAGTTGTGCATTCACCACATGTACACATTTTGGGATATTTTCTTAAAACTTTATCACAATTTTGCTGGAAGTCAGCCGCTTGCTACTTGGGCTTGATTGTGGAAGGGCAATTGATACGATAGTTCTCCCAGAATCCGCTAAAGCTCTCTCTTCAGAACATGATTTTGACCTTCAGGTAGGCATTTGTCCTGCCTGTTGCTTTGGTGGTTCAGTTTTAGAATTTTTATTCAAGTATACTCCATCCGTCCCACAGTTTTTGAAAGTTTACAAATCGCATGCATTTTAAGGAAACAAACACTGCTCAAATGGTTTTAGACAGGGCAAGAAATGTAGTTTCAAATTTTAAAATAGGTAAGTTCAAATTTGGGAAAAGATGGGTTCATAGGAAGATAAATGGATACCCTTTCATTATTAGAAACTTTCATCTAGTTTGGGACAGACTAAAAAGGAAAACACATAATGTGGGATGAAGAAATATGATTTTGTTGTACAATGTGGAGACAGGACTTTTTAGGAATTCTACATGCAACATATGCATGTTATTAGTATCAGATGATAATCCTTAAATAATTGCTGTTACATTGTTGATGAATTTTCATATTAATCTTTTCAGGCCTTTTGCTTTCACGCTGACAAAGAATTATTGAGAGCACCTAGAGTTGTTAGGGTTGGTCTTATTCAGAACTCTAAATCTCTTCCAACAACTGCCCCCTTTCTGGACCAAAAGAGGGCTATCTTTTAGAAACTAAAGCCAATCATCGAGGCGGCCGGTTCTTCAGGAGTCAACATATTATGCCTGCAAGTAAGTCATGGCATGTGGCTCGAAATACTTTTATTGATTCACTTCCATCTCAAGTCTGAAATTGTAACATTTCTTTTAAAAAATTAATACAGGAAGCATGGATGATGCCATTTGCCTTTTGTACGCGAGAGAAGAGGCAGTGTGAATTTGCAGAGCCTGTAGATGGGGAATCAACATGATTTCTTCAGGATCTTGCACTTAAATATAATATGGTCATTATAAGTTCAATTCTTGAGAGGGATGTCAATCATGGAGAGACTCTTTGGAACACTGCTGTTATAATTGGAAATCACGGCAACATAATTGGCAAACATCGGAAAGTAAGCTAAATAATTTTGGAGTACATAATGAAGTTAGCTTTTTTTGGCAGAACCATATACCAAGAGTCGGGGACTTCAATGAGAGCACGTATTATATGGAAGGCAACACAGGGCATCCCGTTTTTGAGACGGCTTATGGAGAGATCGGTGTTAATATCTGTTACAGGAGGCACCATCCTTTGAATTGGATAGCTTTCGGCTTGAACGGTGCAGAAATTGTTTTCAACCCTTGGCGAACTCAGTGAACCAAGGTGGCCCATCGAGGTCATTCTCTATCCATTTTCTTTATTATAAAAATTCACTTTCATGTGATGGATTTCTCTCTTTTGAATCTTGATTTTGCTTCTGAGATGGTTATGCTTTCTTTAAACTTTGGCACCTTGACATTAGGAATAATGATAGTTAAATAGCAGCTTCATGTTCTTTTGAGATGGGTTCCATCCACAAGTCTTCTTAGCAGTAAATAACATGATATATCAAAAGCTTCTTCATGTTGCAATTATATTTTGATAATGGTATTGTAGATGTAACATAATTTCTCAATAAGAACTTGAGGAGTTATGCTATTTAATAGATTCATGTACAATTGGATGACGTGACTGTAAAAACTAGCTTGTGTTTTTTTATTTTACAAGCTCTGATCGAATGGCTGATTTTTAATGCAACATCATTCAAGTATATGGTAGTTGTACAAGAGACTACTAAATAGAAATACTTGAAATTGACATACTATCTTTTGGTTTTACAGGCCCGAAATGCTGCAATGGCAAACAGTTACTTTGTTGGGTCAATCAACCGAGTAGGGACTGAGATATTCCCCAATCCATTCACTTCGGGTGATGGAAAGCCACAACATGCAGATTTTGGGCACTTTTATGGATCCAGCCATTTTAGTGCCCCAGATGCTTCTTGCACTCCATCTCTTTCCCGCAACAGGGATGGATTGTTGATCTCAGACATGGATCTTAACCTTTGCAGGCAGCTAAAAGACAAGTGGGGCTTCCGAATGACTGCCCGGTATGAGATGTATGCAGAGTTGCTTGCTAATTATTTGAAGCCAGATTTTAAGCCCCAAGTCATTTCTGACCCCTTGTTACATAAGAAGACTTTGTAAATTTCAGGTACTAGGAGAAAAAAAAATAAAATAAAATAGTTAAAAACTCTGTTGGAATAATACTTCAAGTTTAAGTTATCTGTCAAAAATAAATGTACTGAGTGTTCCCTTTTCACTATTTTCCTAATTTGTTGTACTTATTTTAGGCACTGTATTTTTGTTTGGACCTGTTGTTGAGGAGTCTTACCTCTTGTTTTTTGCTTCCATGTAATCTTTTTTCGTATTGAATAGAAAGAAAAAAAAAAAAAAAAAGTTTGAAGTGCCCTATCCAATCAATTGACGACGATAAAGATATAATAATATTAGTATAACATGAGTTACTCAGCACCGCTGATGAGTTTTAGACCCTTCCATCTCGCTTGATGGATTTGATTAGTGATTTTTTTGCTATTACAAATATGGAAAAAATGCAAAATCAGTCTCTATGGTTTACCTGATTTGCAATTAACTCTATGTAATATCAAAATGAATTTAAAGGTTCTTGAGGTATGCCAAAAAAACAATTTAGTCATTACAGTCAAATTACGTTCACTAACTTAATAGATTATGATAGTGTGAAACGTTAGAGCCAATAAAATTGTGATACTTGTCATATTTATGTCAGTATCACACTAACAGAATCTGTTAAATTTAGTGGACGGAATTTGACTATAAAGACTAAATTGTTTTTTTTTTTTTGATAACGTAGGAGAACTTTACTCAGATTAATTGCACGTCGCAAACGCATACTGTACAACAATCCTCACTGTTAATCAAACTCCTACGGGTAATTGACCCCACCCGCCAGAACCAGTTACCAGGTAATCCAGGAGCTTTCACCCCTGACGGGCTAAGCAGTTTATCCTCATACCCAGGAGGAAGACTAAATTGTTTTTTTAGCATGCCTTAGGCATCTTTGAGTCCATTTTGATACCACATGGAGCTAATTGTAAACTAGGTAAACCACAATGACTACTTTTGCATTTTTCCCTACAAATATTAAAGAAAACATTAGAAAAATATGAGGATTTTTCTCACTAATGATTCATCATTCTGTTATGAGAGGAAGTATTGGAAAGTGAGAAGGAGTCTTGCATGCTGGATTCGTTAGTTAGAGTCTTTTAATTAAGATATAGCATCCTTAGGTTTATGCTTTGCTTTATCTTATTATTAGTTGGAGTCTTTTATTTAAATTGAGTTAGGATATGTATTGCATTAGATAATAGTGCAGCACTTATCAAGTTATCTTGTTTTCAAATCTTAGGTTATCTCTATTAGTTTAAATTACAAATAATCCTCATTGGATTGAATTCTACGTGAATGAGTAAGTGTCATTGTAGGAGTTGAATTCTAAGTTCTAGAACTCAATTCCAAGAAGATTTAGTTTCCTCTATTTAAAGAGGAGATCTTTTAATAAGAAGGCATGCAAATTATATTCTCAAACTCTATTGTTTGAAAGAGGCCCAGGAACCTCCAATTTCCTACGCTAATTTTCCCAAGTTAGCACCATAGGTAAGAATAAGAAGCAAGATCCTGCTTCTTATCTTGTTGAAGCTCGAGTTCTCGGTCAGTTACGCAATCACGTAACACATTCATGTAATAGAACAGGATAGGGGAAAATAAGACAACACGGTGCGAAATAGGGGTAGAGTTTCTTATCTTGTCGAAGCTCGAGTTCTCGGTCAGTTACGCAATCACGTAACACATTCATGTAATAGAACAGGATAGGGGAAAATAAGACAACACGGTGCGAAATAGGGGTAGAGTTCAAGTTGGTATGGGACGTACATTTGCCTTAGAAGCTTAGAAAGTTATTGTAAATATTAGTACCGCCGAAGGGTCATTTGAGACTACCTACAAAGTGGCATGTGTATCTTAAGCTTCACACATGTTTCTTTGTTTTTAAATAGTTATGGGACACATGTCACTTTATTAGATGAGTTTGTATGAATTAACTATAAATCAGTTTGTAGCTAATTTATGTTCAAATGGATAGGGTTTTGTTTTGGGCAATTGAATAAATGCATAAATAGTGTGGAAATTGAATTTGTTCTTATATGCTACAAGGGTACAATGGTTGACTCTTTTATGGTCCTTAAATTACCACCCAATTAATAATGAATGACGAAAATTCCCTTATATAATTAAAATAAAAAAGAAAAATGTGTGTGTTTTTTTTTTTTTTTTAAAAAAAAAAAAGAAAGAAAAGAAAAGAAAAGAAAAAATAGGTAGCGGAGATTTAAAAACTTTTTAATTTTTTTAAGAATTTTTTTTTTTAATTTTTAATTTTTTGAATTTTGAGGGTATTTTTGTCTTATTGGCAAAATTTTAAAATCATTTTTGTCTTTTAATTGGCATTATGAGACATTGACAATTTTTTGGTAATTTAGGAAAAACATTGTTACAATTGAAAGTTTGGAGCATATTGTCAATTAGGTAATAGTTTGAAGGAGATACCGCATCCGTATTCCCTTTATATATATAAGCTTCAAATTTAAGGACTGGACTATCTCTTTCTCTCTACTTAGAAATTCATTAGTAATGAAAGTTATAATTTTTTCTTTTTTTTTTTTTTTTTTTTTGAAGAAAAACTCACCAAATTGATAAATCAGCAAGCTTGCTCGGCAAGTACATTACCGTGGATACACGGTGGAAAATCTCATATCCACATCTTCTCCTTCCTAAGGGAAATGGCTAATTGTGCTAAATTATGGGCTGTTACATTGGCTTGTCTAACAACATCGTGCACACTCCACCCCGGAAACATATGCAGATTTCTCTTAGCTTCCTCAATGAACATGCAGTAGCTTCCCCTCCAGAAACTGTCTCGTTGCAGGGTGTGGTCCACCTCTAAAGCATCTCCTTCCAGGATTATATTTTGAGCTCCCAGTTTTCTGCACACCTCCCTTTCATACCACATTGCCATAGATTCCGCCGATGAGGGTTCCATAGTCACCTCTTTATAGGTACAAAAAGAAGCTTGTACAGTCCCCTCATGGTTCCGAACAATTACACCCACCCCCGTCAGGTTCAGTTCCCTTGAAACCGAAGCGTCCCAATTGACCTTCATCACATTCTCCGGTGGCTTCGTCCATCTGTCTACCCTGTGAGATGACCCAGTGGGAGTCGTGCTATTTGTTTGGCAAGCTCTGGCCTTTTCAAAAGTCGCAATTTGCTCATATGCTTGTTTTAAGACCGCAGTTGGGGCTAGAAAATTTCCTTCATGGATCAAATTATTCCTTTTGAACCAAATCAGCCGAGCTACCGTGGTGAAGAGTTGGAAGGTGTTTTCGTTGAGCTTCTCCCGTAAACGTTCAAAAACTTCCCTAAACGTGGTATCATCAGCTGCACATTTTTGCAAAGCTCTCGGGCACTCCAGCCATACGTCCCTAGCAGATTGACAGTGCCATAGGATATGACCCACCTATTCCTCATGGATGCCATAAATTGGACACAGCGGGTCAGGAGCACAACATCTCCGATGCAGGTTTGCTTTGGTGGGCAGAATGTTTTGGCAAGCCTTCCAGAGGAACATTTGAAGCGCTTTTGATCCTCGCACGTTCCAAATTGTTCTCCAAGTTGTACTGCTAGAAGTCTATAGATATGAACAGGAGCCCTTCTTCCTTTCCATTGACGCTTTCCTCATATTGTACGCACTACGTACTGAAAACTCGCCATTTTTGGTTCCCCCCCATACCACATGATTCGACTGTTGTCCAGGGCATATAGCAAGGTTACAGATTTGCTTCACCTCCATCTCCGAGAATGTGCCTCGCAGTTTCTGTACATTCCACCACCTACTGTCCTGATCGATCAAGTCACATACCTTGGCACTATGCGAACCTTAATGGTTAGGTGGGTGCAGTCAGCCCAAAGGGAGCCAGCAGTCTTCCCAAATCTTGATAGATTTTCCATCACCCACTCGCCACATAAGTCCTTCGGTTAAAAGAGATCGTCCTCCCCATATGCTCCGCCAAGCATAAGAAGGGTTTCTTCGCAAATTTGAATCCAAAAAAGAGCTCCCCGGATAGTATTTGTCATGGAAAATCTTACCAACCAAGGACTCCGGGTTTTGGATTATTCGCCAACCCTGCTTAGCCAAGAGTGCTTGATTGAATACTTCAAGGTCTCGAAAGCCAAAACCTCCCATGTCCTTCGATTGACCCAATTTATTCCAACACATCCAAGCAATCTTTGAGTAGTTATCTTTGCAATACAATTGTCATTATATTTTACATTTAATTGATTCATGATTTGTACTTGTAGAGGTGCTAATTTTAGGGTGTGCAATAGATTTGTTGCCATCAACATTTGATTATGAATGTACTACGTTTAGATTTAATTTACGTTTTTTGTTTTTGTTTTTGTTTTGTTTTTTATTTTAATGTTTTGCATTTCGGATATTATTATTATTTTTTTTATGCTTGTCGGATTTATAATTTATGGCAAAATGATTAGCTAGTGTGATTTGAATAATAATGTTCAATTATAGACAATACCTTTTTGTATTTACTACAAGCATGAATTAGAACTTTTAGGCCCAAAATGCTCACTACCTTATATATATATATATATAGCGGATACTAATCGTACGATACAAATACATATAATAGTCGTATGATGTGGATACGGATACCTAAAAGTAATAACCAGATTATGCGGATGCGGATATTGCTAATAATCATGGCCGCATTGTTGTGCACGGATCCCAAAGAAGTAGAAAAGAACAGAATATAAAATAAATAAATCACACACAACATCAAGATTTGAGTGATTCAGCTTAATAAATCTACATTTACTAGCGGAGACGATCTGAAAAAATTCACTAACAAAAGATGGAGTATAAAGGAGTAGGAAGAAAAACCACTCAAAACTCAAAGCCCTAATATACCAAAATTTCACTCTAAAAAAAAAAAAAAATTGACTATCTTCTTTCTCTCGGTGACCTAAATTAAAGCATTACAAAAATGATAAAACAGCCGTGAGAGTAGGAGTAGTGACCCATGGACAGAAAAGTAAGCAACTTTTGCAAAATGACAAAAACAGCCGTGAGAGTAGGAGTACTAGTGAGCCATGGACAGAAAAGTAAGCAACTTTTGCAAAATGACAAAACGAACCATGAACCATATGGACAGAAAAGCAATGCACTAAGTATGGCGTTAAGTAGATCGAGAGTCGATCTTAACCTTTTTACATCATCTATATATACCCCCTACAACACATGAACTTCATTCATTTACTTTCGATTGTTCAACTCAGCATTCGAGAGCAGCTTTCTGTTTATCCGTAAGTTTTAAAAACTGTGTTGGAATAAAACTTCGAGTTTAAGTTATCTGTCAAAAATAAATGTACTGAGTGTTCCCTTTTCTGACTCATTTCCTAGTTTGTTGTACTTATTTTAGGCACTGTATTTTTGTTTGGACCTGTTGTTGAGGAGTCCTACCTCTTGTTTTTGGCTTCCATGTAATCTTTTTTTTCGTATTGAATAGAAAGAAAAAAAAAAAAAAAAAAAAAAGGGTTTGAAGTGCCCTATCCAACCAATTGACGACGATAAAGATATAATAATATTAGTATAACATGAGCTACTCAGCACCGCTGATGAGTTTTAGATCCTTCCATCTCGCGTGATGGATTTGATTAGTGATTTTTTTCTATTACAAATATGGAAAAGATGCAAAACCAGCCTTTATGGTTTACCTGATTTACAATTAACTCTATGTAGTATCAAAATGAACTTAAAAATTCTTGAGGTATGCCAAAAAAATAATTTAGTCATTATAGTCGAATTACGTTCACTAACTTAATAGATTCTGATAGTGTGAAATGTTAGAGCCAATAAAATTGTGATACTTGTTATATTTAAGTCAGTGTCACACTAGCGGAATCTGTTAAATTAGTGGATGGAATTTGATTATAAGGACTAAAATGTTTTTTTAGCATGCTTCAGGGATCTTTGAGTTCATTTTGATACTACATGGAGCTAATTGTAAATTGGGTAAACCACAATGACTAATTTTGCATTTTTTCCTACAAATATTAAAGAAAACATTAGAAAAATATGAGGATTTTTCTCACTAATGATTCATCATTCATGTGATAGAATAGGATAAAGGAAAATAAGACAACACGGTGCGAAATAGGGGTAGAGTCCAAGTTGGTATGGGACGTACATTTGCCTTAGAAGCTTAATTAGAAAGTTATTGTAAATATTAGTACCGCCTAAGGGTTAGCTGAGACTACCTACAAAGTGGCATGTGTCTCTTAAGCTTCGCATATGTTTTTTGTTTTTAAATAGTTATGGGACACATGTCACTTTATTAGATGAGATTGTGTGAATTAATTATAAATCAGTTTGTAGCTAATTTATATTCAAATGGATAGGGTTTTGTTTGGGTGATTGAATAAATGCATAAATAGTGATGAAATTGAATTTGTTCTTATATGCTACAAGGGTACAATGGTTGACTCCTTTATGCTCCTTAAATTTCCATCCATTAATAATGATTCCCCCCAAACTTTCAATTGCGATAATGTTCTGTCAAACTACCAAAAATTGTTAATATCCCCGTTAATGAAGAAAATTCCCTTATATAATTAAAATAAAGACTAAAAGATTTTTTTTTTTAAAAAAAAAAAAAAAAGAAAAAAAGAAGAAGAAGAAAACAGGTAGCGGAGATTTAAAAACTTTTTCATTTTTTTTTAAGAATTTTATTTATTTATTTTTTAATTTATAAGGGTATTTTTGTCTTATTGGCAAAATTTTAAAATCATTTTTGTCTTTTTATTGGCATTATGAGACATTAACAATTTTTTGGTAATTTAGGAAAAACATTGTTACAATTGAAAGTTTAGAGGATATTGTCAATTAGGTGATAGTTTGAAGGGGATACTGCATCTGCATTCCCTATATATATATAAGCTTCAAATTTAAGGACTAGACCATCTCTTTCTCTCTGCTTAGAAATTCATTAGTAATGAAAGTTATAATTTTGTCATATTTTATTTACAATACAATTGTCATTATATTTTACATTTAATTGATTCATGATTTGTACTTGTAGAGGTGCTAATTTGGATTTATGCCATGGTGTGCAATAGATTTGTTGCCATCAACATTTAATTATGAATGTGTTACATTTAGATTTAATTTACGTTTTTTTTTTTTTTTTTTTTTTTTTTAATGTTTTGCATTTCGGATATTATTATTATTTTTTTTATGCTTGTCGGATTTATAATTTATGGCAAAATGATTAGCTAGTGTGATTTGAATAATAATGGTCAATTATAGACAATACCTTTTTGTATTTACTACAAGAATGAATTAGAACTTTAAGGGCCAAAAAACTCATTACCTCATATATATATATATATATATATATATATGCAGATAACTGATAGTAACCACATTTAACAATCGCACTAACCGCACGGATGCGGATAGTAATCGTACGATACATATATGTATAGTAGTTGTATAATGTGGATACAGATACCTAAAAGTGATAACTAGGGGTGTAAACGAGCCGAGCTTGAGCGAGCTTTCCTTGTTCAGGCTTGGCTCGTTTAAATTTTACTCGAGCTCGAGTCGAGCTCTAGGGCGAGCCAAAAAAATCGAGCTCGAGCTAATAATAAATCGAGCCGCGAGCTAGCTCTTATATTTAATGTTTTTGTTTTTTTTTTTTAAAAAAAAAATTAACTTCAAGTATTCTTAAAAATGGCTTAAGAAGTTAGTTTGCATATGAGTATTTGCTTAACCTGACTAGTCGAGTATGGAGCCTGAGTCAATACAGCAAGGCATTTGGTTTCAAAGAGAGAGGATATGCATCATTTTATAGATAAGCAAACTTGAAGATTAATGTTTTCTTAACAATGTGGGACAAGTTAACAGGTTGCATTCAGACTGCATTGGGACAACACCCCCTACAAAAAACTATTTTTTCAACGTCTCTCTCTCAATCCCCCTCATCAGTCACAGCGCATCTTCCACCTGAACTCTCATTTCCTACTCTCTCACTCTCACTCATCAAACAGGTACTGATAGTGTTTGGGTCTGTATGATTCTTCAATAGTTTATGCCTTTTCCAATCTCCCTCAATAGTTTCTGCTTAATTCTTCTTCCTTTCGTTTGAGCCTGCTCTAATTGAATCGAAGTTTTTTTAATGATTGCTCTCTCTCTCTCTTTGATCACGAAAGGTTTAGAATTTTCATTCTCTAACGCTTAAATATAAATGCAATTTTAAGATTTTAATAATTATGAGATTTATAATTAATTATGTATTACTTAGTTTTTATATATATATATATATATATATATATATATATATATATATATATATATACACACACACACACACACGAGCTTATACGAGCTTGCTCACGAGCCTAGCCGAGTCGAGCCGAACTTGCTTCGTTTAATATTCGAGTCGAGCCCGAGCTTGTTCGCGAAACGCTTCGCTCACTTAACAGCCTTAGTGATAACCAGATTATGCGGATGCGGATGCGAATATTGCTAATAATCACGGCCGCATTGTTGTGCACGGATCCCAAAAAAGTAGAAAAGAACAGAATATAAAATAAATCAATCACACATGACATCAAAATTTAAGTAGTTTACCTTAACAAGCTTACATTTATTAGCGAAAATGATGTGAAAAAATTTACTAACAAAAGATAGAGCACAAAGGAGTAAGAAGAAAAACTATTCAAAACCCAAAGCTCTAATATACCAAAATTTCACTCTAAAAAAAAAGAAAAGAAATTGACTACCTTCTTTCTCTCGGTGACCTAAATTAAAGCACTACAAAATGATAATACAGCAGTGAGAGGGATCAGGATGAGTAGTGAACCATATGGACAGAAAAGTAATGCGGGCCCTCGTAAAATTAAACCACAACGCTCAACTTATATTGAATTAGAGAAAAAAGCAAAAACGCGTGACGTTGGTGCATTAGAAAAAAAAAGTCAAAACGCGCAACTTTTCTAATTGAGTCATGAAGTTGCGCGGAAAAAGAGAGAGGTGGTCTCCTAAGGTTAATCTTAACGTGCAACTAGCGGCGTTAAGTAGAGAGTCGATCTCAACAACTTCATGAAAAAAGAGAGAGGTGATCTCCTAAGGTTAATCTTAACGTGCAACTAGTAGTTAAGATCGACTCTCTACTTAACGCCACTAGTTGCACGTTAAGATTAACCTTAGGAGATCACCTCTCTCTTTTTTCATGAAGTTGTTGAGATCGACTCTCTACTTAACGCCGCTAGTTGCACGTTAAGATTAACCTTACAATTCTTTTTACATCATCTATATATACCCCCTACAATACATGAACTTCATTCATTTTAGGTCGATTGTTCAACTCAGCATTCGAGAGCAGCTTTCTGTTTATCCGTAAGTTTTTTTTTTTTTTTTTTTTTTTCTTGGATGTTTTACCTAATTTGATATTTTGATTTTGGATATCTTGATAGGAAATTTTTTTCCTCTCAGCTTAATTCTCACATGATCTTTAAAGACGTGCATGTCAGCTTGATACATTGAGTTAGCAGAATTTTGTCCTTTCTAGCTAGTTTGGAAAACAAAAAACTTTGTCCATCTTCATATATAAGATATATATTTGAATATCGGTAACGTTAAATTTTTGTTTTAGATTTATAATTGATTCGTCTAATTAAAGAATGATTTTTTTTTTTTTTAAAAAAAAAGTATATGTTTTTGTTTTTGCATTGGTTGTCTGTTAATTAACTATGTCTATATAACTACTATTGCATGGGTTTAATACAAAAGAGGGGTCTTTCACACTCATATTTTCAGTAGGTCAGAGGGTGTTTGGTTCATTAGAGCCACTCTGCAGAGCCAATTATTTTATCAATCCTGGTACTTTACAATAGAGATATTATAAGTTCTCAAGGTAATTTTCAAGTCTCCAATGATGTTTATAAGGTAAAGTGAAAAAGTCATTTTGAAGGCGAAAACCTCTCTCTCTCTTACTACAAAACATTCCTCGGATTTTTAAAACATTCGCATTCAACTCTGGTCTCATTCTTTGCAGTTTTCTCAATTTTTTGAGTTGACTTTTCGCTTTGTGGTTTGACTTCTCATTTGTTATTAAAAGGCACTCATCATTTATTATTACTTTGGTTCTTTCTCCACTGATTCGATAATTATAGGATCGCCAGAAAGTGATCAGATCGATCCACCATGTCTGCAACCCTAGGAGATGTATGTGCATGTGATCATGCAAACGCTATAGCATGTGTGAAATGCATGCACACCAATTTTCAGCCTCAACTGCTGCTCGAGAAGGACTTGTCACGCCATGATTTAGAAAAGATCTATTTGCGGCCGTCAGATGTTTCCAAAATCCGTCACCCAGCTTTTGGTTGTCCTTCAAATGAGGAATCTCTGTTCTATGACCCTGACATGACTCCCTGGCCAATGCGTTTGAAAAAAACCACTGGTGAAAGATGGCATCTCAGGGGAGGGTGGCGCCGATTCGTTCGTCAAAAGAAGCTGAGCCAAGGACAGAAAATCAAGTTTTATGAGTACAAGTGCAAGAGAGGAACAGGCGCAAAATTTGTCATGATTGTTCGTCTGCGAATTTTCGGAAGGTCACTTGCGTAGATTTGGCAAAGACCGACCTTATTAATGGTTTGGTTTTTTTTTTCCAACACGTTGGTGTGATTTGCTGCTGCTTTTGCATGTGCTCTTTGTCTTTTGTGTTCTTTGTCTTGCATGGCAAGTTGCTTTAATTGCTGTCTTGTTCTTCTCTGATTGAGAGTTTGTGTGTGGGCCCTAATGATCTGGGTTGAGGGTGGACCCACACACCCAAATTATCTCTTTGAATATCATTATCTAGAATCGACTGTGAGATGGGTGCGCGCTGCTACTTCTAGTCTTCCACGGGACCCATTTGGTTCCCTATAAGATCGTTTGTCGTAGCTTTTGTTGGCGGGGACTTTTTCCTCCAGAAATGCTAAACAGTCTTATTTTGGTAATTTAAGTACACGTGTTGATTTGGCAATGAGAATGTGACAACGTTCGTCGTAGCTTTTGTTGGCGGGGACTTTTTCCTCCAGAAATGCTAAACAGTCTTATTTTGGTAATTTAAGTACACATGTTCATTTGGCAATGAGAATTATTGATATATATATTCAAAATTTAATGATCATATTAAAAAAATATGCACTTAAAATTGTGAGAGTATGTATGTATGACATTTCTTTTCTTCCCTCGACCACAAAAAGAAAAACCTCTACTTACAAACGGACAAAAAATTGCTATAAACTTATAGTCTCATATAATAAAATGGAGAATAATTTATATAGAAAGGTTGCACAAAATAATACTTTTGTACCCACCAATAAGGAGTTGCCACCTCAGCATGGAACATAGTAACAAAATAAAACCAAACCACCTAATTATATCAGATTTAATCCATTAAAAAAAAAAGAAAAAAGAAAAACAAATTTAAAAATGCTTTGCAATGATAAGAGATTAGCCACCATTGGGTGGTTGGCCGCCACCCCAAGCCATGGGGGTGACTGCCAACCCCCGGCCAGTGGGGTGGCCGCCAGCCACCCCATAACTCGTTGGGGTGGCTTTCTTAATTTTGTTTTTGTTTTAAAAATTGTTTTTGTGTATTATTTGGTATGAATCAAGTGTGGTTGTGCCTTTTATTTAGGTTTATGTTTAATACAATGTGCTGAGGTGTCATCTTTTGATTGGTGGCACAAAAGTCCCAATTTGTGCAACAGCCTCACCAAAGACGCCAAAGACGCTCTCAATAAAATGATATATATATATATATATATATATATATATATATATATATATATATATATATATATATTCCTTAACATATGAGAAGCACATGTTTTTTTAATAACATATATTATTTGATTAATTTAAGATAATGATGTGACTCGCAAAGCTTGGTACGTCGACTAATTAAACCTCTGATCCCCCACTTGACCACATCTAATATCATTTGATTAATTTGTTTCTAATCACTCAAACAATTAAGCATTAGAAAGTGTTGTCTATCTGGAAGAATTTTCCCGTTGTTTTTAGATGTTTGTCTAAATTTCATTACTCAAAACAAATGTACACAAAATCTAGAAGCTAGCAAGATCACCAAGCTAGCCAACAATACAAACAAATAACCAACATTACACCCAAATTTTCTAGCCAGCAACAATATGCGCATGAAGAATCACAGTGGACACACCCCACTGCTGACAAATATCTACATTCAAAAGTTCAAGACACTTCTCCTAAATTTTCCTTCGCCTCTTAAGTTCTTTTTTTTTTTTTTTTTTTTACACCCCAAGTAACATCAAGGAGCAATTTTTCTTCAAGTCTACGCCTAAGTGGTAGATAGCAGCAAATGCACCAAGAGTTGCAAAACAACAACCCTAAATTTTGCTTTCCATTCCTTTGAGAATATTATTCCCAGATGGAGGAGGGCTATACAGCATTCTTTTCCTCATTAAGTCAAGCCAAAGTCTCTTGCTAAACCTACAACCAAAGAACAAGTGTTCTATGCTCTGCATACAAAGAGCGCATGGAACCTCTCCTCTATAACGCCAACCTGCCAATTTCTCTGCAATACCTTGAAAATAAATACATATATAAATATATTTATTTAAGCGATGATGATAACTTACAAAGCTAGATCCTTAGTTTTATTCACGTACAAAAGATTTCCAACGAACTATTTACAAAATGCAAGTTAATCATTAAGAATATATATTTTAACAAAATAAATGTTCCGAAATAAAGTTATGTTTTATCGAACGTTCTACATTTTCTCTCGAACAAACGAAGTTTCCTCGTGAACGTCCGTCTTTCTTATCAAACAGTTGATGACATCTACATGAGCAATATTAAAAGAGTTTTAACTTTTTGTACGCCCTTCTGTCCTATTTAAAGACCTAGAATAAACCATAGGTCCAATTTCGTTCCATTTTCGCATACCAAGCCTTAGAGAGAGAGAGAGAGAGAGAGAGAGAGAAATGGGCAAACTTAATTGGAGGTTTTATTCCTCTATTGTTGGAGAAGCTTCTATATTGTGTTAATTAAGGGAGCCTAGCTAACGCAATCTTAATACTCAGTTTTTATACATGATTAATATTGTGATTTTGGTACTTAAACATGTACGAGTAGTTGTTTTCATTTCACATGTAGTAATAAAGTTGGCATTTTTACAAAAAGAAAGTATAGTTCTTTCGTGTATAATGTAAACCTTAAAGATGATTTTCTTTTTATGTCAAAACAGTGTTAAAGCATCTATATTTCAGTGCCTTAAAAACACTTCTCTTTGGTTGGCTAACAATAGATTTTCAATTAAGAAACCAAATTAAGCTTGTACCTTTGATGTCTTATTAAAACAATATGCAAAGTCATGCTTGATTAATGTATGTGCATAATACAATGTATGATATTTTCAGGGCTTCTAAGATCTAGAGCTCTTGTTTAAGTTTTTGAATAGGGTTTGGGAGGAGGTTCTTAATAGATTATAGTTCCTCGCAGTAATTGAACGTTCCACCCCAAGGCAAACGATCATTGTAAGCATAGCTAACGTTCGACCCTTGATATCAAATGATCGATGAAGGCAGTAACTGTTATTAGGATTTTAACCGCATGATTAAGGTTTTATATGCACTATTAAGATTTCCAGCGTAGAATGTGTCTAACACTAGAGTTCGATTTGCAATGATTTGAAGATTAAGATGTCTAAGAGTGAAAAGAATTGCCTAAGGTAAGCAAATGCTTACATGACAATTTTATTTCACTACGCATTATATTGAAAAATTGAGTTGGGCTGGAATTCAAGTTGGCGGGTTCGGTTCGGTTTGGTTTGACCCACTTAACTCACCAACCTATTAACAATTAACCAGAACATGACCCATTTAGTTAAACAGGTCAAACCCTTCAACCTTGACACAACCCGAGAATGACTCAACATGACCCATTTACTAAACAGGTTACAAACAGGTCGACTTGTTTGACCTGTTTAGACCTAGATGCGACATGTTTAACCTGTTTGACCTAACCAAACATCACTCATTTGACCCGTTTCGACCCAAACATGGCCTGATTGACATGTTTGACCTGTTTCAACATGTATTTATTATATAAACAATATCCATAATTTCATAAACGAGTCAAGCGGGTTGAATGGTTTATGACCCGAACTCTTTTATGCCAAACCCTCACTTGGCCCACAAATTTTGTGTTAGGTTTGTAGGTCATGTAAAAAATTGTTAGCCCTAAAACTGAGCATACATTAATTTCTTTTGTTCAATTAAGAAATTATGTCATGAGCCTTATGATTTTATCAAATACTTATAAATACTTCAAATGATTATATTTATTATATGGTTTATAATAATTGAACATATGGTGTGTGTCATCATAAAAGGATGGTGGACACATGTATATATATGGGTTTGACCCAATGGTTCAAAGATGTGTGTTTATATTTCGGCCTTAGATTCAATGGTTGTATTCTAACTAGCGGAGCTATGTTTGATCGGTGGTAGGATAGACATCATTAGCAACATGGGCCACCCGAATCGGACTCAGTCAGTCTGTTAGTGATGAACAGTATGCAACAATATTCAGGGTACTGGTTTTGTACTATATGTCCTTCAGAACAGCGACAACCCTATCGAGAAGGGTTAAGAGCTAGCTAGCTATGACTATTAAATATAATATGCTTATTATAGATTTTTCATGCATTAAAATATGAGAAATTAAAACTTGTTACCAAAATTATACATTTTTCATTCTAATAATGGTCTTGTAGATACAACATATTTTCTCAATAAAAATTGACGAGTAATGCTATTTAGTAGACTCTTGTACAATTGGATGATGTAATAGTAAAAATTAGCATTTGAATTAGTTTTTTTTTTTACAAGCCTTGATCCAAGAGCTTTAATACAAGTTATTCAATTGTTGTTAGGAACGCGAGGGATTCAATTGATATTCACCATCATTGATTTTCTTTATGTCTAAAAAAGGGTATAGAAGGACAGAACTAAAACTTGAGGGGAGATGGAAACAATAAATTTTGCAAGGAAAATACTCATAAAAACATATATTTTAAAGGCTTTTTTAAAAATTTGGTAGTGCTGAAGAGTTGTTAATGTGGTTAACTCTATCTTACAAATAATTCGAGTTGATTTAAGATGAAGGCTTATAATTCTTACAAGTTCTTATAGTATAAAAGTAACTTGAGGTATTAAGGATATTTTATTTTTCATTAAAAAAAAAAAGAAAAGAAAAGAAAAGGAAAGAGTATCTCAAATAATTAAGGTTGAACTTGAAAGGATATATAAATGTTGAAACAAAAAAGAATTATAAAGGTGTTTGTAACCTAGAGAGTAAACGCAGAAAAAAGTGTAATAGAAGTCCTGTGAATAATTAAATTTGAAAATTGGGCCTCGTAAAAGAAAAACTATTTGGATTTACATGCGTGATTAAAAGCTAATTATAATTAAGTATCTTCAATTCCAACTCCGTTGTCCACAATTCAGCAGTAATTTATTGATCAAATCATGAACACACCCTATGCAAGTCATTGCAATATTAGTATTTTGAGTAATGTTATTTAAGTAGATTGACTGTTATGTAATTTAATGATGTGTCAGAAACTAAATCTACAATTAGAAAAAACAAATGATTGATTTTAATTATTATGTTATCTCAATTGTATAACAGTCGTGGATCCGGCTTCTATGCGGTAGTTCAAACTATCGCATAGATGCGGTTATCCAAAACTGCACCAAACTGGAAAGGGAAAATCCAAAACTGCACTTTTAAGAAGGAAAAAAAGAAGAAGGATTTTTTTAAAAAAATAATAAAAAATTATTTAGGAATTAAAAAATAGAAAAAGCTAATAATTAAAAAATAAAAAATATTAAAACAAGAAAAAAAACTTTAAAAAACTAAAAAAAAATAAAAAATAAAAAACAAAGGGTACCCCTTGGCCAAAATTAGGGCTGGCAAAACGGGTCCACGGGTCGACCCGTTTATGACCCGCGGGTACCCGCGACCCGTTTAGCCAAAACCCAAACACGACCTGTTTATTAAACGGGTCGGACCCCCCGACACGACACGAACCCGGGTATTTCACGGGTCACCCGACACGACCCGTGAGACCCGTTTAAACTAGCGGGTCGTTCCGGGTCAACACGACCCGACACGACCCGTTTACCCGTTTAACTTAAAAAATAATTTTTTTTTTGTTTTTAAATAAAATAATAATATTTTTAGCAATTATCTCTTAAAATTAAACTCCTAGCAGGCTAACCACACCAAATCACTTAATAGTTATAAGTTAATATGCTTTAGAGATAAAATAGGTTATAAACTTATAATGAACCTTGACAAATGTATCAACTATTAACTACTTGAAGCCTAAGTGCAAGCCAATTTTTCAGATATCAACAACCCACGTCCCTGACTCCCTGTGTACCTAGCTTGAACCTTCACAATTTTTTTTTTCTTTGTTTCTATGTACAAAATAAACAAGGAAATCTAAACACCAAATGCTGATAATGTGATGATGATAAATTAGAGGTAAAGCATATGTGGTGCAAGTAGAGAGGCAGGTAAAGCTAAGTAACAGCTAGTTGAGATCAATATCAAGTTATCAACCAGCTCTGGGCTTCCCCTTTCGGTCTGGTTGGCAACAAGCTCTATGCCCAGCTGCCCTTTATCTCCAGCACCAAATGCATATAGCTTTCCTGGTTCAGTAAGGGCAAAAGTGTGGGCGTTCCAGTATATGGAATTGGTGAGGCTGACCTGTACCACACGCTCATTTACTTGCTTCAATGATGTTACCAGCTCTTGGCTTAACACAATTGTCTAATCCAAAAAAAAAAAAATAAAAAAAATAAAAAAAAACTACATCATTACAAGTTTACAAATACAAAATGAGTTTTCATTTTTGCCACTTGTTGACTTGTTGTCCACTCTTGCATAGTTGAATGATCCACAAATATCCTCATTTTAACATGCTCCAAGTCCAGATGAACTTGAAATCTCACAGGAACTGATACTATCCAATGTCAGAGCATCCTCTTCTTCGTTATCCACCGTCATTAAAGCTTGTTATATATCAAAAAATAAGAGAAATTAATGTCATTAAAGTAAGATAAAAAAAATACAAGTAAATGAAAAAAATTAAATATGCAAATAACTAATATTACCTTGCTCTCCATATAACCAATCTCTAGTACAAATTAATGCCTCAACAATATCAGGTTTAAGTGAACTCCTATACTGATCAATCACACGTCCACCAACACTAAATGTGGATTCTGAAGCAACAGTCGAAATAGGAATACCCAAAATATCACGAGCCATGGCAGCTACTTCAGGATAACGAAATTCATTTCCTTTCCAAAATGAAAGGATATCAAATGTCGCATTCTTTTCCACATACTTGGGCTCATCCAAATAAAGTTCTAATTGAGTCTTGTTTGCATCAGAATCGACTCCATCAAATGCTAGAAATTCCTATATGAACAGAGAGAATATAAACATAAAATTAGTAAGTGATTATGAGTATATATATAATATACTAAGTTAGTAAGTTACTAACGAGCTAAGAAGCTTATGATATTATTCACCTTTTCCCAATCTGGGTCTTCTTGTAGCCGAACGACTGTGGAGCTTGAAGTTGTAGGAGTACTATACTCCATAAAAAGTTTGATTAACTTGTTAAAAACATTATTATACTCTACAGAATCAGCTCCATAAATCTTCGTATAGTAGTACTTTACAAGGCGAAGCTTGTAACGAGGATCCAAGACAACTGCAATGGCCAATGCTACATTAAATTCTGACCAATATTTCTCAAATTTGGCGAGCATTTGATTTGCCATTACTCTCTTATACCCATCTCCGCCCACTTCTTGCCTCAAGTTCACATAAATCAATGCAACTACAGGAAAATATAAATTGGCTGTGGGATATTTGGTACCAGAAAAAGCACATGTAGCACGATAAAAGCAGCCCAAAAAAGTACATATCAATCACCCTTTCCCACTCAAGTGAACTAGGACAAAATTTATAATTTTTATCAGTCATCTCCAAATAAGCAAAAGCACGCCTATAGTGAATAGCACTCTCAAGCATAAGATATGTCGAATTCCATCTGGTTGGCACATCTTGTCTTAACCCCTTGTTACTCTCCAATGATATTTGATTGACAGCATGAAGAAAACTTTGTTTTCTCACTTGTGATCCTCTAAAATACTTAACACTATCTCGAATATTTTGGATAGCATCAGCGATCTCTTTCAATCCATCTTGCACAATCAAATTAAGAATATGGGCACAACAACGCATATGAAATAACTCACCTTCACAAAGAAGGGCTTTCCTCATGTTTAATTTTTGTTTCAATTTCTCAACACAACCATCATTTGCAGAAGCATTATCTAATGTTATAGAGAAAACATTTTTATCAATCCCCCACTCTTGTAGCAAACTATCTATCTTGTCAGCCAAAGAATCACCATTATGTGGTGGGGGCATAAATGAAAAACTTATCACCCTTTTAGATAATACCCAATTTTTGTCAATAAAATGAGCAGTGAGGCAAATATATCCATCAGTTTTCAAAGAAGTCCACAAATCAGATGTAAAACTAATCCTCCCAGGACAACCAGTTAACAAAGACTTAACCTTTTGTTTCTCCAACATATGCATCTTAACCAATTCTGCCTTAGCAGTATTTCTAGAGATTAATGGTACATCACTACACAAGTATCTATGCATCTCTCTTACACCATCATATTCAACATATGAAAATGGCAAGTCATGCTTAATAATCGTAGCAACCAACAATTCTCTATATCTTTTAGGATCAAATTTTGAGGTACTTACTGACAGAGTTCCTTGATCTCTAGATAGGAGCAATTGCTGAATATCATGATCATTTTTCCCCCCACAAGTCTTCATATGCTTCTGCAGATTTCCAGTTCCATGTGAACTGTTAGCTATATATTTATGATCACAAAACTTGCATTTTGCCCATATCCTTGAGTCATTTGCATCTTTAGAACGAATTTCATCAAAATGAGTCCAAACTACTGAGGTCCTCTTACGCTTCTTCTGGACCCTTTTGTTCGTCATCGGATTCGTATGAACAGAAGGATCTTCATCTCCTATTGTATTTATTTCAACCACATCATCATCGAATACAACCGAATCTTCGTTAATCACCTACACACATAATCGTTAGTAAGTTAGTTAAAGATAAGTTCAAAAGTAAGAATCAAACCAAATTTAGTAATGCTATCACAAAACTAGAAGTCTAGAATTAAGTAGGCATTAATTCTTTGTCATTCATCAAACATATGGTTTGTTGTCAAATTGTGTTTAGCAATTTTATATATATAAAATTAATGAATTTTATATAACCAAACCACTAAATTATACTATGTAGCCTCATGGCCCTCATTGGAATTTGGCTATGTTTAGCCCTCATTGTAACTCCATGTGGTCGTGCCCACGCAGGCACCCATTTTCATCTTAAAGACATAATTTTAATTTCACATTATCTCTGTTATTAATTTGACAGAAAAAATGGGCAATAATCTCATATTAGAAATTATGTATATTTCGAGTATTTAAATAAATAACAAATTGAAAGCTGGAATGTTAAAATTAATTAAAATAAAACATGAAGAGTGTTCATTACAACATCTCACTATATCAACACTGACTTAATAATAGTCGACTCCTAAAACAAAGCATAGGGATCACATATTCACATCCCAAGCACAGCAAGCAAGTGAGCTCAACTTGTACTGATCATAAGCCGTGTGAAGCTTCAGCCCCATCAGGTGGTGACCAGTTCAAGAAAATCCCCCAAGTTCCACTATCAACAAATTGGATCGATCCGCATTATCAACAATAAAGCTAAAAAAAAGAAATCAAAGCACAGATAAACAAGATGCCACTATCATTTACATCAACAATCCACAAAATCAGAGCAGATATTCAGATTTGAGAGAGCAAGAGATTGAAAAGAGAGATACGTAACATACCGGATGCGACATTGGCGGAAGAGAGAGCGGCGGTAGAGGAGTCTGATGACTGAAAGTGGAGGAGCGGCGAGAGAGAGAGACCGGCAGTGGCGTGGGTGGTGAGCTCAGTGAGGGGAGGGCCGTGACTCGTGAGGCCGAGAGGGAGGAATGGGTATGGGTTATGGCCTAACCGGCAGTGGCGTGGGCGGTGGGCGGTGGGCGTGGGCGTGGGCGTGGGCGGTGAGCTCAGTGAGGGGAGGGCCGTGACTCGTGACTCGTGAGGCTGAGAGGGAGGCCTATGGCCTATGGGTTTCTTGATCTCGCGGCTGCTGGAGCTGGGGCGCTGGGCAGGGGCTGCACCGATTCACCGAATAAGGGATTCAGGTTCTGAGGTTCAGGGGCTGCATCGTTTTTACTTTTTAGTTTTTAGCCTTTTAGGTTAAAAAAAAAAAAAAAAAAAAAAAAAGAACAAACGGGTCTGGCGGGTCACCCGCGGGTCGACCCGTGACACGACCCGCCAGGCACTCCTAAACGGGTCATAAACGGGTCGACCCGTTTATGACCCAAACCCGTTTAAGGTAAACCCAAACCCGCTAATTTCGTGTCGTGTTCGTGTCGGGTTCGCGGGTCGTGTCAAAATTGTCGGCCCTAGCCAAAATGGGTGGCCGACCATAAATTTCAGCTTGTGGCCATCATATCCTTTCACGTCCATTACCGGTCCATAGTTTGTTTTGTTTACAAAACTTTGCCCACTTTTGCTCCTTCTTTGATTGTACTTGTTACTCTTATGGCCGAGTCATTTATTTGACAAATACTCAATAGCGTTTTTTCCCTTATATTTTATTTTCATGTAATTTCATTTTTTTTTTCTTTTCTCGTGAGAAAAAAAAAAAAAAAAAAATCTACAACAAGTCCATTTGAATTTTGCCGCACCCACAACCGCTCCTCTGCAACCAACCACTTTAGATAATTTCCAATAGCCCACGCTTCAAAGTTTTTACTATTTTATTCAGAGAGACAAATCGTCTTCGTCGTCCGAGTCATACTCATTCCATTTCCACCACCATTCTCTGCCTCTATCTCTGCGTGCAAGAATAAAAGAAAGAAATGGAGAAATACCAGGAGGTTGAAGCTGAAAATGGAGAAGGCGTAGAAGAAAGCACGTCCCTGAAAGACGGTTCCATTTGTGGGTACGAGTCGCTTCACTCTCTCCTGAGCGCAAATCTCAAGCCTGAGATCTTCCAGGTCATTAACTTCTTCTTTTTCCCCCCTTTTTTCACTAATTTTTTTTCTGGGTTTATCAACTGGAGCTAAGTTTTCGATATATATGTATCTGGGTCATTGACTCAACGGGTTTGAATCTGATCCGAAACTTTGTTTGATCAATTTCGTTTTGTGAACTCTCTGTAATATTGCACTTACAGTGTGCTTCAGTGTTTTCAAACTTAGCGATTCCTTATATCAGCGACTAGTTTTTTTGGAACGATTAAGAAAGTATTGGTTTTATTGAATGAACTGAAATTCGTGGATTTGGTTGCAAACCCAGTATAAATTTGGAGTTTTTTTAAATAAATTTAGAATTTTGATTTGGAGGATTTGATTTTTAGATATATCTGCAATTGTTGTAGCCGTGTAAACTGAACCCAGAAAGCAAAACTATTTGATTAAGGATTTGGTTCCTCTGCAGTGAAAATGGGTCCAGAAAGATCATGTGGGAAATAAGTCTTTCTAAATTTAGCACAAGGCCTAGAAGCAACCATACTATGGATCATATCTGTTTAACCAACTGTAGAAAGACTCAGTTTTGTCCGACTAGTTTTGATGATGTGAGAAACCAACCATCTCAATGCTAACCTGGCTACCAGAATTTATGGGACCTATAGTTAGCTGAGTGGAATTAAATATGGTCGACTATGTGGACATTTGTATATTAGTTGTTACATCCTTTTACTGTTAAACAATCACGAAAGTAACATCCATGCATGCATTTGAACTCAATCATCCACAATTTGTAGATCATAGTCGAATATTTGTGGTGTTGCATTGAGCATGTTGCCTGTAAGACAGTAAGAGCTTTTCTGGCCTTTAGATTTGTCTACTCTCCAAATTGTAGAATTTAGGCCCACGGAGCATAATTGGATAGCGAAATATGCAAGTCTTCAATATGTACAGAGTCAAATGATGTTTTTTTTTTTTTTTTTTGTGTAGCATACCTGTTTGACATGAGTACTTTGCTAGTGTTGAAAAGTCCATACAACAAAGGAACACATTAAGTAGTTTTAGCCAGAATTTGGGATTATTAATCTATTAAAAGTTCCATTCTTTGTGTTTCATTCACTTGTTGAATATATTTATCAGATATGAATCCATCGAAAACATTTTCACAGCAGTTTTCCTGTCGCGTCACAGTGATTGAATATCTATATGATACATTGAAAAATATAAATGGAATGTAATTTTAGTTCGTTCTTTGTTTTGTGTATTAATTTATACTTGATCTTTTTCTTCTTTTTTTCGGGGGTAACCTGTTCTCCTTGCTTATATGCACGACTTTAAAATTTCTGTAATTGTGATGGAAGTTGTGCATTCACCACATGTACACATTTTGGGATATTTTCTTAAAACTTGATCACAATTTTGCAGGAAGTCAGCCGCTTGCTACTTGGGCTTAATTGTGGAAGGGCAATTGATACGATAGTTCTCCCCGAATCCACTAAAGCTCTCTCTTCAGAACATGATTTTGACCTTCAGTTAGGCATTTGTCCTGCCTGTTGCTTTGGTGGTTCAGTTTTAGAATTTTTATTCAAGTATAATCCATCCATCCTGCAGTTTTTGAAAGTTTACAAATCGCATGCATTTTAAGGAAACAAACACTGCTCAAATGGTCTTAAGACAGGGCAAGAAATGTAGTTTCAAATTTTAAAATAGGTAAGTTAAAATTTGGGAAAATGTGGGTTCATAGGAAGATAAATGGATACACTTTCATTATTAGAAACTTTCATCTAGTTTGGGACAGACTAAAAAGGAGAACACATAATGTGGGATGAAGAAATATGATTTTGTTGTAAAATGTGGAGACAGGACTTTTTAGGAATTCTACATGCAACATATGCATGTTATTAGTATCAGATGACAATCCTTAAATAATTACTGTTACATTGTTGATGAATTTTCATATTAATCCTTTCAGGCTTTCTGCTTTCGTGCTGACAAAGAATTATTGAGAGCACCTAGAGTTGTTAGGGTTGGTCTTATTCAAAACTCTATATCTCTTCCAACAACTGCCCCCTTTCTGGACCAAAAGAGGGCTATCTTTCAGAAACTAAAGCCAATCATCGAGGTGGCCGGTTCTTCAGGAGTCAACATATTATGCCTGCAAGTAAGTTATGGCATGTGGCTCGAAATATTTTTAGTGATTCACTTCCATCTCAAGTCTGAAATTGTAACATTTCTTTTAAAAAATGAATACAGGAAGCATGGATGATGCCATTTGCCTTTTGTACACGAGAGAAGAGGTGGTGTGAATTTGCAGAGCCTGTTTATGGGGAATCAACACGATTTCTTCAGGATCTTGCACTTAAATATAATATGGTCCTTATAAGTTCAATTCTTGAGAGGGATGTCAATCATGGAGAACACTGCTGTTATAATTGGAAATCATGGCAACATAATTGGCAAGCATCTGAAAGTAAGCTAAATAATGTTTCTGCTGTTACAGTTTCTTTATTTTTTATTTTTTGGAGGACATAATGAAATTAGCTTTTTTGGCAGAACCATATACCAAGAGTTGGAGACTTCAACGAGAGCACATATTATATGGAAGGCAACACAGGGCATCCTGTTTTTGAGACGGCTTATGGAAAGATCGGTGTTAATATCTGTTATGGGAGGCACCATCCTTTGAATTGGTTAGCCTTCGGCTTGAACGGTGCAGAAATTGTTTTCAACCCTTCTGCTACTGTTGGCGAACTCAGTAAACCAATGTGGCCCATCGAGGTCATTCTCTATCCATGTTCTTTATTATAAAAATTCACTTTCTTGTGATGGATTTCTCTCTTTTGAATCTTGATTTTGCTTCTGAGATGTTATGCTTTCTTTAAACTTTGGCACCTTGACATTAGGAATAACGATAGTTAAATAGTCTTCTTAGCAAGAAATAACATGATATATCAAAAGCTTCTTCATGTTGCAATTATATATTCAGATAATGGTATTGTTGATGTAACATAATTGACGAGTAATGTTATTTAATAGACTCTTGTGCAATAGGATGACGTTACTGTAAAAATCATCATTTGAATCAGGGCTCTTAAAGAGCCCAACCATTTCCTTTGGAAAAGTATTTGGCGCACCAAGGTTCCTTTGAGAGTGGCGTTTTTTGCTTGGTCGGCCGCCCTTGGGAAATCTCTTACCTTGGATAATGTTCGGAAGAGAGGTATTGATGTGATTAACCGATGTTGCATGTGTGAATCGGAAGGAGAGTCTGTGGATCATCTCTTTTTTCATTGTGGGGTTGCCCGCACTTTGTGGGATGTTATCTTTTCTCGGTTCAACATGTGTTGGGTTATGCCTAGAAGCGTCAAGGAGATGTTTGCGAGCTGGTGGTCGGGCGGTAAATCCCGTAGTGCAGTGATGTGGAAGATGGTTTCCCTTTGTCTTTTATGATTCCTATGGAAGGAAAGAAATGCTAGATGCTTTGAGGATTTGTCGAGGAACCTTGAGGATCTTGTTCATTTCTTTTTGTACACTCTCTTCACTTGGACTGCAGGCTGACTTGCACCCTTAGTGATCAATTTTCCTGATTTTCTTTTTATGTTCTCTTCTTCTTTCTCCCTTCTTAGTCGCTCTCTTGTATACTTCCTGTGTACTTGGGTTGCACTCTTCTGCGCTCTTTCAATGCATTATTACTTATAAAAAAAAATCATTTGAATTAGGGCTTTTGTTTTTTTTTACAAGCTCTTGCCTCGTTATTCAATTACATGGCAGTTGTACAGGAAACTATTAAATAGAATTACTTGAAATTGACATATTATCTGTGCTTTTTTACAGGCCCGAAATGCTGCAATAGCAAACAGTTACTTTGTTGGGTCAATCAACCGAGTTGGGACTGAGATATTCCCCAATCCATTCACTTCGGGTGATGGAAAGCCACAACATGCAGATTTTGGGCACTTTTATGGATCCAGCCATTTTAGTGCCCCAGGTGCTTCTTGCACTCCATCTCTTTCCCGCAACATGGATGGGTTGTTGATCTCAGACATGGATCTTAACCTTTGCAGGCAGCTAAAAGACAAGTGGGGCTTCCGAATGACTGCCCGTTATGAGGTGTATGCAGAGTTGCTTGCTAATTATTTGAAGCCAGATTTCAAGCCCCAAGTCATTTCTGACCCTTTGTTACATAAGAAGACTTTGTAAATTTCAGGTACTAGGAAGAGTTCATGTTAAAAGAAAAAAAGAAAAAAAAAAAAAAGGTTAAAAACTGTGTTGGAATAATACTTCAAGTTGAAGTTATCTGTCAAAAATAAATGTACTCAGTGTTGACTTGAGAACTTTCATTGTGTTTAAGATTTAGCTGTACAGTCAGATATATAGCCAGTATTGCCTGGTGCCATTAAATAAATTCTCAGTTTAATATCAGTTTATTTATTTATTTTTTAAATTATTATTACTTTTGATATTATCTGTGAAACAAAATCCAGTTTATGCTTTCCACTTTTTTTGTTTTGTTTTGTTTTTTGTTTTGTTTTTTCTATTACCTTGGATAATTCGTCCATCTTTCTTACCCTTGAATTTAAGTTCGAGTCGAACATAGCTATATGCTTCTCTCTCTAGTTTTAGAGCCTCTTTAGGTGTGCATTTGAGAGACTTAAAAGTGCGTTTAACACTTAAAAAGTCCGTTTGAAGAAATAAGTATGCTTTTAGTAAATAAAATTGAAAGTATTTTTAAGGGTTCAAAAAGCTTAAAATTGGTCAAAACACACTTTTAGCAAAAGCTAAAAATAAAGCTTTTATTAAAAAGTGTTTTTTAACTTAAAAGCTCTATTTTTCAAACGTAATTCTAAATAAACTCTTAGTGAGAGAAGTTCACTTTTTCTCAAAGAAACTTACCCGCCGCTTGCTTTCATGAGTACTTGGGGAGGAGGTATGGGCCTTGTTTGCATCCGCTTCTCCTTCTCTCCTCCCTTGTTGGGCCCATTTTTTAATTTGTTATACTTATTTGGAGCACTGTATTTTTGTTTGGACATGTTGTCTAGAGTCTACCTCCTGGATCTTGGTTTTTGCTTCCTTGTAATATTTGTTTGGTATTGAATAGAAAGAAAAAAAGAAAGTTCCAGTGTCCTCTCCAACCAATTGACAACGTTAAAGATATAATATTAGTATACGGTATAGGCAATGCCCCCCCCCCCCCCCCCCCCCCCGGCCAAATTTTAATTTTGATTTTTTGGCCCTTACTCAAGCTAGAAAAAAAAAAAAAAAAAAAAATTTGGCCTCTATCCACAATTTTTTTTGGGCTTACCCAATAAAATTTTTGGCTTCACCCACTAAATTTGTTGGCTCTACTACTCCTATCCAAATTTTTTTTGAGCCATCTCTCTTAGGGTTATAATGGTAACGAGATGTACAACAAAATGTTGAAGAAAGATAAAATTTAGTGGGTAGGGCCAAATTTCAAATGAGTAACCAACTTAATGGGTTAGGGCAAAAAATAAGGTTACTACAATTTTTAATGGTAAGGGCCAAAAGATTTGAAAATGAGTAACCAGCTTTTAGGTTTGAGAGATGTTACACATCCTAAATTTTCTTCCAAAAAATTAGTTCACAAATGATGTCACAATCTCGTAAGATTTATTATTTTGGAAAGTGTGCCACCAACTCATGAGATGGTGACACATCATTTGGGAATCAACTTTTGGAACAAAAGTCCCTAAGGGGTAGTTCAATTGGTTGTGGACCACGCTTCATGAAGCGGTAGTCACTAGTTCGAATCTCCCTTCCCCCTTCCCTTGTGTGGACATGTCAAAAAAAAAAAAAAAACACACTTTTGGAACAAAAGTTTGGGATGTTTAGCATTTCTCCAACCCCAAACAAGCACAAGTTCACAATCAAGACCTTAAAATTTGAAATTTAGATGATACTTTCATATGTTGATTTAATTTTCCAAACGAAAAATAAATGAAAAAACGCAATTTGTAACACAGAAGAAATGCAACGTAATTTGTTTTTATCTTTAACGCGGCTTAAGCTCACTATGTTCTCGTCTCATGGTTGTTGCTTAAACTCACTATGTTCTTTGTGTGATTTTTCAGTATGGGTTTTTAATTTTTTTTTCTTTCTTTCTTTCTTCTAGTTTATACTATAGTGTGTACTTAATCACTTTGGGAGTTTTCTTGAACTATTGAACCACCACTTTAGATGATAAAAAATAAAAGAAAAAAATTATGCCTGATTTTTTTTTTCCTAAGCTTATTGCCTTGGCCCCTACCCAGAATACTTTTTGGCTCCATCCCTGAGTATACCTTGATTAAGAAGGAGAAGATATCATGGATAAGTGTCCGTACCAGTACTGCTGTTCATCGTCCATTAATCCTCATGCAAAACACATCACAGTATAACACGAGACCCTTCCCATCTCGCATCATGGATTTGATCGGCGGTGTTTTTGCATGCTATTACAAACATTAGAGAAAACATTAGAAAATATAAAGAGGATCTTTCTCACTAAAGATTCATGTAATATAATAGAATAAGGAAAAAAAGACAACACGGCGTGAAAATAGGGGTAGAGTTCAAGTTGTTATGGTGCATGTAGGAGGGTAATGGGATATTTGCATTAGAAGTAGTTAAGAAAGTTATATATTGTAAATATTAGTATAGTTGACCGCACGCCGAAGGGTCAGCTAAGACCGGCCACCTACAAAATGGATAGAAGATGAGCAACGATGAGTATGGAGACTTGTCGGGTACTACGCCAACGGGAATGCATATGATGCTTAAGCCCGTAAAAATGGCTCTCTTTGAGAAACAATGGAATGGAGAGAGTTTTTTTTTTTTTTTTTTTTTTTGGGGTGAAAGAGGCAATGCGTAAATGATGAGGGAATTGAATTGGTTCTTATTTGCTACTCTTGATACAAAATATCTCGCAACGCCCACTCCCTATCAGAGCCCCACGGCACACTAAAATACTATAGCATTAATTATAAGCCCAAGTCCCTGCAAATTAGGACACGATCGTCTAATCATTGCTGGGTCTGCATCCAATCATGCGACTACGCACCATATCAAGTGGTTGCCTACAGAATCATGTAACCCCCTAATCAAGGGAGCATGATCACTCTCCAACAAATCTAATCTGGGAATAACCACCCAAATGAGAGCAAAACCAATTAAATCTCTCCAAAAAGGAGTCTAGACACATGATGTTTTATGTACTCAATCTCCCATATTATCTTAAGAGATGATCTTCGGTAACCAGATGTCGAGTAAGAATCCCACCAAGATTCATCCACTCACTCATAACCTCTATAAAAGGAGGAGCCATACGTTCTAAATTTTACTCTTGAATACTTTCTATTATTATTCTCTATTTTATTACTCTTGTTATAATCAAATTCTCACTTAAGCATCGGAGGTGGCACGACCTCCACACCTCCCTTCGCGGTCTGTCACTACTGATCATTGTTCATTTTTAGCAAGCCTTTGAAGCATCGTTACTATCAGGGTTGACAACTATCTCAACAGTTACAATGGTTGCCTCCTTTATACTGATATATAGTACATTCCTCTTTATATAACCGTCTTGCCATGTGACGTTCCCTCATTGGACATATTTTGCCAGTACGGAAAACATGAAGATGAATGGATAACATAGACACAGTAGCTGGTGAAGGCACAATTTGGTCTGAAGGCTGGTGGAGGCAAGAACTGTGTGAAGAATTCTTACTTGGGTGAAGAATAGTGACGACAGTGTGGAAAATTTGCAAACGTATTACAATGCTTTAGTTTAGGAAAATAATAAAATTTATTCTTTCAACCATTTTCATATATCACTACAAAAAAATAGCAATTTAGTGATGTTTGGCTTAGTGTTGTTTCACCAATTTAAATGTATATATTTATATATATTTTAGGTTTAATTTACTCAAATCATATATAATAATTTTGATAATTATTGTTATTTTTTGGTAATTTCTTTTGTAATTAAATTCGTAGTAAAAAAATTCAAAATTAAAATTATTAGGTCATTAAGATTAGATATGAATGCATTTTTTTATTGAGTAAGTTTATTTTGTGTTTAATTCTTATTTTAATTCTTTGATAATATTCTTATTTAGATTAAAAAGAAATTAACAAATGTGTTTGTTAATATATAGTAGTTTAGGCTCCGTTTACTTCGACGTAAAATGGTTTCTTTCGTAAAATATTTTCAGAAAAGCTATTTTCCTTGAAAATATTTTTCGTCGAAAACATTTTACAGCGTTTACCTTGTACACGAACAATAATATTTTTTTAATATATTTTTTTTATATTTTTTTTTTCCAATAAGGTCCCCACCGGGACCTGCATGAGACTTGTTCGAAACTCCGCAGGGACTTGCCCGGGACCCGCCTAGGACCCACCCGGGACCTAACCGGGAACTGTTCGAGACTTGCTCGGGATCCGCCCGGGACTTGCCCTGGACCCGCCCGGGACTCGCCCAGGACTTGACCGGGACTTGACCGAAACCTTACCGGGACCCTACTAGGACTTGACCGGGACCCTCCCAAGAACCTGTCGGGACTTGACTGGAACCCGCCTAGGACCCACCGGGACTTGACCAGGACTCGCCTAGGACCTGCTCGGGATTTGCTCGGGACCTCACCGGCTCCCGGTCAGGTCCTGGGCGGTCCCGGTCAAGTCCTGGGCAGGTCCCAGACAAGTCCCGGGCGAGTCCCGTTGGGGTCCCAGGCAGGTCCTGGGCGGGTCCCGGTCAGGTCCAGTGCAAGTCCCGGTCAAGTTCCGGGTGGGTCCCGGGCGGGTCCCGGTTAGGTCCCGAGCAAGTCCCGGGCGGGTCCCGGGAAGGTCCCGGTCAAGTCCCAGGCAAGTCCCGGGCGGGTCCCGGTCAAGTTCTGGTCAGGTCCCGGGACCTAGGCAGGTCCTGAGCGGGTCCCGGTCAAGTTTCAGGTGGGTCCCAATTAGGTCCCGGGCGGGTTCCATTTAGGTCCCGGGCAAGTCCCGAGCGGGTCCCGGTCAAGTCCCGGGAGGGTCCCGGGACCCGGGCAGGTCCCGAGCGAGTCCCGGTCAAGTTTTGGGTGTGTCCCGGGCAGGTCCCGTCGGGGTCCCAGTCAAGTCCCGGGAGGGTCCCGGTCTGGTCCCGGGCAGGTCCCGGTCAAGTCCCGTGCTGGTCCCGGGCAGGTCCTGACAGGGACCCGACAGGTCCAGTGGGTGGGTCCCAGGCGGGTCTCGGGAGAGTCCCGGGTGGGTGCAGGTTAGGTCCCGGGCGGGTCCCGGTTAGGTCCCGAGCAAGTCCCGTCGGGGTCTAGGGCAAATCTATGGCGGGTCTCGAGCAGGTCCCGGGAGGGCCCCGGTCAGGTCCCGTGCTGGTCCTGGTCAAGTCCCGGGCGGGTCCTGGTCAAGTCCCGGGCAGGTCCCGATCAAGTCCCGGCGAGGTTTTGGGCAGGTCTTGGCAATGTCCATCGATTTAAGAATGAGATGCTCATAGTCGGAAAATGGTTTACGGTTTTTGAAATCGTAAACCATTTTCCGAAAATTAAAGAAGAATTTTCGGTCAAAAGGAAAATATTTTCCGTTGACCATTTTTTTACGTCGAAGTAAACACCGTAAAATACGGAAATCATTTTCTAGAAACCATTTTACGTTGAAGTAAACGGAGCCTTAGTTTAGTTGAGAGAGAGAGAGAGAGGGGTTTGGAACTTGAAAATGACATATAGGAGATCCATTTGTGTTGGTCATTTCTATTGAGAGAGAGAGAGGTTTGGACCTTGAAAATGACATATTGGAGATCCATTTGTGCGCGCTGGTCATTTTTAGAGAGAGAGAGAGAACAATTTTGTCTAGACCTTTGGCTATTTCACTTTAGGCTATTAAGATAATTGGAGACATATTTGTGTTGATCATTTTTACAGAGAGAGAGAGAGAGAGAGAGAGAGGGGTTAGGACCTTGAAAATGACATATTGGAGATCCATTTGTGTTGGTTTTTAGAGAGAGAGAGAGAGAGAAAGAGAGAGAGAAGGGGGAACTTGAAAATGACATATAGGAGATCCATTTGTGTTGGTCATTGAGAGAGAGACAGAGAGAGAGAGAGAGGGGGCTTTGGAACTTGAAAATGACATATAGGAGATACATTTGTGTTGGTCATTGGAAGAGAGAGAGAGGGGTTTGGAACTTGAAAATGACATATAGGAGATCCATTTGTGTTGGTCATTTCTAGAGAGAGAGAGAGAGAGCAATTTTGTCTAGACCTTTGGCTTTTTCACTTTAGGCTATTAAGATAATTGGCGACATACTTGTGTTGATCATTTTTACACATACACATACACACACACACAGAGAGAGAGAGAGAAAGAGAGAGAGTGGTTTGGACATTGAAAAGGACATATTGGAGATCCATTTGTGTTGGTTTTGAGAGAGAGAGAGAGAGAGAAATTTTGTCTAGACCTTGGCTTTTTGCTTTAGGCTATTATTGGAGACCTATTTGTGTTGGTCATTTTTCCACACTATCGAACAGAGAGAGAGAGAGAGAGAGAGAGAGAGAGAGAGGGGGGGGGGGGGGCGGGGGTTTGTGACAACCCGCTTGATAAAAGCATGATTAAAAATTTTTCTTTTAAAAACCAATAACCCACAACAAAGCGGATTGTCACAGTGACATGGCGATACCGTAGTATGTCACGAACCCATGCATTAACCTGATTGACAATATCATAAATCTCATAGAGCTATATGCATCATCCATGATTAATCAGACTTTATATCTTTACAGTGGAACATAAATAACATAGACATAACTTAACACATTTGAGTTGACAATACATATATGTGAATAATGCTTTACATACAAAAGAATGGCTAAACAAAGTGTCACATGCGACACGAGCTATAGACAAAATACCAACATCTAAACATATACATAAATGCTCTAACAAAGAGGACTAATAACTAGTTCAACAGAATCAACCCCCGACGCATCTAGGCCTCAAACATCGTGGCCCAAATACATGGCAACAAGATCCTCATCTATCGTCTCTGTACCTGCATCCACAACATTGTCTGCACCACGGGAATCACCACCATCCATGATGCAGGCAGATTTCATGAGCCCACCGTCTCCATAAAATAGAGACACTCAGCAGTATAGAATTCACTAGGCTTTCAAAAAGAATCATCATTTGAAAACATACTAGATCAGTTGTGAAAGTATACACTTTTTAATTTAGTGGGTAGGGCCGAATTTCAAATGAGTAACCAACTTAATGGGTTAGGGCAAAAAATAAGGTTACTACAATTTTTAATGGTAAGGGCCAAAAGATTTGAAAATGAGTAACCGACTTTTAGGTTTGAGAGATGTTACACATCCTAAATTTTCTTCCAAAAAATTAGTTCACAAATGATGTCACAATCTCGTAAGATTTATTATTTTGGAAAGTGTGCCACCAACTCATAAGATGGTGACACATCATTTAGAAACCAACTTTTGGGACAAAAGTCTCTAAGGGATAGCTCAATCGACTGTGGACCACGCTTCATGAAGCGGTAGTTACTAGTTCGAATCCCCCCCCCCCTTCCCTGTGTGGACATGTCAAAAAAAAAAAACTTTTGGAACAAAAGTTTGGGATGTTTAGCATTTCTCCAACCCCAAACAAGCACAAGTTCACAATCAAGACCTTAAAATTTGAAATTTAGATGATACTTTCATGTGTTGATTTAATTTTCCAAACGAAAAATAAATGAAAAAACGCAATTTGTAACACAGAAGAAATGCAAAGTAATTTGTTTTTATCTTTAACGCGGTTTAAGCTCACTATGTTCTCGTCTCATGGTTGTTGCTTAAACTCACAATGTTCTTTGTGTGATTTTTCAGTATGGGTTTTTAATTTTTCTTTCTTTCTTTCTTTCTTCTAGTTTATACTATAGTGTGTACTTAATCACTTTGGGAGTTTTCTTGAACTATTGTACCACCACTTTAGATGATAAAAAATAAAAGAAAAAAATTATGCCTGATTTTTTTTTTCCTAAGCTTATTGCCTTGGCCCCTACCCAGAATACTTTCTGGCTCCATCCCTGAGTATACCTTGATTAAGAAGGAGAAGATATCATGGATAAGTGTCCGTACCAGTACTGCTGTTCATCGTCCATTAATCCTCATGCAAAACACATCACAGTATAACACGAGACCCTTCCCATCTCGCATCATGGATTTGATCGGCGGTGTTTTTGCATGCTATTATAAACATTAGAGAAAACATTAGAAAATATAAAGAGGATCTTTCTCACTAAAGATTCATGTAATATAATAGAATAAGGAAAAAAAGACAACACGGCGTGAAAATAGGGGTAGAGTTCAAGTTGTTATGGTACATGTAGGAGGGTAATGGGATATTTGCATTAGAAGTAGTTAAGAAAGTTATATATTGTAAATATTAGTATAGTTGACCGCACGCCGAAGGGTCAGCTAAGACCGGCCACCTACAAAATGGATAGAAGATGAGCAACGATGAGTATGGAGACTTGTCGGGTACTACGCCAACGGGAATGCATATGATGCTTAAGCCCGTAAAAATGGCTCTCTTTGAGAAACAATGGAATGGAGAGAGTTTTTTTTTTTTTTTTTTTTTGGGGTGAAAGAGGCAATGCGTAAATGATGAGGGAATTGAATTGGTTCTTATTTGCTACTCTTGATACAAAATATCTCGCAACGCCCACTCCCTATCAGAGCCCCACGGCACACTAAAATACTATAGCATTAATTATAAGCCCAAGTCCCTGCAAATTAGGACACGATCGTCTAATCATTGCTGGGTCTGCATCCAATCATGCGACTACGCACCATATCAAGTGGTTGCCTACAGAATCATGTAACCCCCTAATCAAGGGAGCATGATCACTCTCCAACAAATCTAATCTGGGAATAACCACCCAAATGAGAGCAAAACCAATTAAATCTCTCCAAAAAGGAGTCTAGACACATGATGTTTTATGTACTCAATCTCCCAGATTATCTTAAGAGATGATCTTCGGTTGAAACCAGATGTCGAGTAAGAGTCCCACCAAGATTCATCCACTCACTCATAACCTCTATAAAAGGAGGAGCCATACGTTCTAAATTTTACTCTTGAATACTTTCTATTATTATTCTCTATTTTATTACTCTTGTTATAATCAAATTCTCACTTAAGCATCGGAGGTGGCACAACCTCCACACCTCCCTTCGCGGTCTGTCACTACTGATCATTGTTCATTCTTAGCAAGCCTTTGAAGCATCGTTACTATCAGGGTTGACAACTATCTCAACAGTTACAATGGTTGCCTCCTTTATACTGATATATAGTACATTCCTCTTTATATAACCGTCTTGCCATGTGACGTTCCCTCATTGGACATATTTTGCCAGTACGGAAAACATGAAGATGAATGGATAACATAGACACAGTAGCTGGTGAAGGCACAATTTGGTCTGAAGGCTGGTGGAGGCAAGAACTGTGTGAAGAATTCTTACTTGGGTGAAGAATAGTGACGACAGTGTGGAAAATTTGCAAACGTATTACAATGCTTTAGTTTAGGAAAATAATAAAATTTATTCTTTCAACCATTTTCATATATCACTACAAAAAAATAGCAATTTAGTGATGTTTGGCTTAGTGTTGTTTCACCAATTTAAATGTATATATTTATATATATTTTAGGTTTAATTTACTCAAAACATATATAATAATTTTGATAATTATTGTTATTTTTTGGTAATTTCTTTTGTAATTAAATTCGTAGTAAAAAAATTCAAAATTAAAATTATTAGGTCATTAAGATTAGATATGAATGCATTTTTTTATTGAGTAAGTTTATTTTGTGTTTAATTCTTATTTTAATTCTTTGATAATATTCTTATTTAGATTAAAAAGAAATTAACAAATGTGTTTGTTAATATATAGTAGTTTAGTTTAGTTTAGAGAGAGAGAGAGAGGGGTTTGGAACTTGAAAATGACATATAGGAGATCCATTTGTGTTGGTCATTTCTATTGAGAGAGAGAGAGGTTTGGACCTTGAAAATGACATATTGGAGATCCATTTGTGCGCGCTGGTCATTTTTAGAGAGAGAGAGAGAACAATTTTGTCTAGACCTTTGGCTATTTCACTTTAGGCTATTAAGATAATTGGAGACATATTTGTGTTGATCATTTTTACACACAGAGAGAGAGAGAGAGAGAGGGGTTTGGACCTTGAAAATGACATATTGGAGATCCATTTGTGTTGGTTTTTAGAGAGAGAGAGAGAGAGAAAGAGAGAGAGAAGGGGGAACTTGAAAATGACATATAGGAGATCCATTTGTGTTGGTCATTGAGAGAGAGACAGAGAGAGAGAGAGGGGGCTTTGGAACTTGAAAATGACATATAGGAGATCCATTTGTGTTGGTCATTGAAAGAGAGAGAGAGGGGTTTGGAACTTGAAAATGACATATAGGAGATCCATTTGTGTTGGTCATTTCTAGAGAGAGAGAGAGAGAGCAATTTTGTCTAGACCTTTGGCTTTTTCACTTTAGGCTATTAAGATAATTGGCGACATACTTGTGTTGATCATTTTTACACATACACATACACAGAGAGAGAGAGAGAGAGAGAGAGAGTGGTTTGGACATTGAAAAGGACATATTGGAGATCCATTTGTGTTGGTTTTGAGAGAGAGAGAGAGAGAGAGAAATTTTGTCTAGACCTTGGCTTTTTGCTTTAGGCTATTATTGGATCGGAGACCTATTTCTGTTGGTCATTTTTCCACACTATCGAACAGAGAGAGAGAGAGAGAGGGGGGGGGGGGTTTGTGACAACCCGCTTGATAAAAGCATGATTAAAAATTTTTCTTTTAAAAACCAATAACCCACAACAAAGCGGATTGTCACAGTGGCATGGCGATACCGCAGTATGTCACGAACCCATGTATTAACCTGATTGACAATATCATAAATCTCATAGAGCTATATGCATCATCCATGATTAATCAGACTTTATATCTTTACAGTGGAACATAAATAACATAGACATAACTTAACACATTTGAGTTGACAATACATATATGTGAATAATGCTTTACATACAAAAGAATGGCTAAACAAAGTGTCACATGCGACACGAGCTATAGACAAAATACCAACATCTAAACATATACATAAATGCTCTAACAAAGAGGACTAATAACTAGTTCAACAGAATCAACCCCCGACGCATCTAGGCCTCAAACATCGTGGCCCAAATACATGGCAACAAGATCCTCATCTATCGTCTCTGTACCTGCATCCACAACATTGTCTGCACCACGGGAATCACCACCATCCATGATGCAGGCAGATTTCATGAGCCCATCGTCTCCATAAAATAGAGACACTCAGCAGTATAGAATTCACTAGGCTTTCAAAAAGAATCATCATTTGAAAACATACTAGATCAGTTGTGAAAGTATACGTAAGCCCGATCTTCTGCTCTCGGAACATGTGCATACTAACCCATCTAACTTTATACATACTTACATATTATATAGCTTAGCAATAAAAACATATGGAAAGTCACCATGCATCATCTATCCATAACGATATACATACGCACGGTTCCATCTCCCGTCTCGTATGCATATTGATACGTCTAGTATAAAAATCATCATATGTAACAATGCAAGCATCATAAATCATCATTATCATCATAACATTTATATGCCATGCAAACTCAGGCTCGTCATTGTCATTCTTGGTTCTCTATGTACCAATTGTCCTTGTCCTTACTCTGCTTGCCTTTACTTGTGCCATCTACAGAGTAAGGCCAATTCTTGTTTTGCTTGCCCCTACTTGTGCCATCTACAAAATAAGGACCGTTCTTACTTTGCTTACCGCTACTTGTGCCATCTACAAAGTAAGACCAGTTACCTTTCCTTTAACATCATTTGTCTTTACCCTTACTCTGTTTGCCCCTACTTGTGCCATCTACAGAGTAAGGCCAATCCTTGTTTTGCTTGCCCCTACTTGTGCCATCTACAAAATAAGGACCGTTCTTACTTTGCTTGCCGTTACTTGTGCCATTTACAAAGTAAAACCAGTTACCTTTCTTTTAACATCATTTGTCCTTAACCATACTTTCTTTGCCACTACTTATGCCATCTACAAAGTAAGGCCGAGTTACCGTGCCTTTATCATCATTTCCATGCAATCATATGCTATGCATTCTTATGCTCATGTTCATCATCTTGTGTCATTTCTATCATGAGGCCAACCCTGCAGTAGGAGACTTGTCATTGTTACCAGGGGCCGTCATGTTGTTTTTCGTTATACATGAGACCAACTCTACGGTAGTGAGACGATACTCAATCACCACTGGAGTTGAACCCCATTTCCGTTATGCATGGGCCAGTTCTACGGTAGTGAGACCATACTCAATCACTACCGGAGTTGAACCCCGTTTCCGTTTCATTGCTTAAACTCATATGCTATCATAACTTATATCATAAAATCATAGAATCATGTCATAAACTATGCGAACCATCAAAATGCACATAACAATATAATCATCACATTATCTTGTAAACCCATAAAAGCTCATAGAAACATTACATCAAACATTCATCTAACACATCTCATAGAACATCATTAAACAGTCATATAATCACAAAACACCTTGTATCAATTATTCATCCAAAACATCTTTTATGCTTTAAAACATAATATCTTTTTGCCCAATAAGTAAAATACTTACCTTGTTCGCTTGAGTACCCCTTGGTGGACTCTTGACTCAATCGCAATGCACCTAAGCATTTACATAATAAACACATAATTAAGCTCTATTCTTAACTTAACAACTCATACTCTATAAAGATACTTGAGTACTACAAGTATCACACTCCATTAGCTAATGCATTAATTATCTAATAACTTAGTTACATTGAACTATGATTTTACATCATAATATATTAAATCACTAAATCTTGAGGCATATACATAGACTCTAGGTTAAGCATTACACTTAACCCTATAATTGTTATTCTCTTCTAAGCCATTTAATCTAAAAATTTACCCCCAACTTTATAATTCTCATAACACTTACAACAATCATTATGATTCTATTATGACATATTAGAACCTAAACCCTATAATTATCAATTTCCATGGAACCTATGAAAACCCAGGATTAATTAACACTTTAAATGTAATTAACTCATTTAAATAGCATTCCTAGTGTTCACATACCAAAAGCCCCAAATTAATTCAAACTATATAAAATTAGGGTTTATGTTCATACTTTACCAATAAGTAAAATTAGAGTTTCAACCCATTAATTAAATAACCCTAAACTTGAATAATGCATATCAATCCACTACACACAAAAACCCCCAAGCTAATTTTAGGAATTAGGCTTCCAACTAAAATTCTCCAATTTTCGGACCTAATTAGTAATTCCCCAAATTATTATGATTTCAAGCTTGGAATCCAATGGGTAGAACAAAACTTTAAAGAGAAACTAGAGATTTTAACAATATAACAAAATCTCCAAAATCCCTTTCAAGAACCCAAACTGTCGGACCCAAATCAAAGCCCTACAAATCCACACAATTTCTAGCTTCTAATCCCATGGGTAACATGAAAATTATAAGAGAAAGCTTGAATGTTTACCTCACTAACCCCATGGCCAGAATACCCTTGTGTTTCATCACCTTCTTCTTCTTCTTCTTCTTCTTCTTCTTCTTCTTCTTCTTTCTCTTTCTTCCTCTTTCTTCTTCTTCGGACAGCAGATACTCTCTCTCATTCGGTCTCGTTCTCTCTCTCTCTCTCTCTTGGCCATGTGTGCGTGTGGGTGTAGAGACGGAAGAGAGAAGATGAAAGAAAGGAAGAAGGGGAAATGGGGGGAGAAACGTACGTGTGTTTAGGAGAAGGGAGAAGATAATGTTATCTTCTTCCATCCAACCACGGCCCGACACGTGGCACTAGTTAGATTTCCTTCTTATTTTAAAGCCTCATCTTTCATAATTTGCTATATTACTCCACCTCATATTAATTCTAACATTTTTGTTCTCTTTAATTCCACACACTTCATTTACTTATTTTAACCACAACTTATCATTACCATTAATCATTTACCACACTATAACTTATTATTACACTTTATTATTCTAATACCATTAACCTATTTTATTTATTAATCGATTGTCACACTAACATCATTATTAGTTAAACTCTTTATCACTTAAAACTTATATTACATAAGTATATCATCATTAAATAATATTGTTATTATATTACTATCACAAATATTATTATTATTGTTAGAAGAGTTAAGGTTTGAGTCATTAGGGTTTTGGGGGTATTTTAGTCTCTATGGTATTTCCCTAATCCTATATAATAGGATGCTTGTATTAGGTTAACATAAGTTGAATAATATAATAGTCTCCGCCTTTTGTGTTTAAACCGTTCATACAAACTATAACATGGTATCAGAGCTTGTTTCGATTCTTGGGTAGTTTAGTTTTCTTCTTGGTGGCAGCACTGCCCGTGTGGGCTAACCCACACGGGTAGTACCTTCAAAGAGTTCCGTAGAGCTGTTTTGTTCTTGTTTTATGGTGACCGGAACTCCTTCCGGTGAGAAAAATATATATATATATTTTGTTTGTTTTTGATGTTCTGTGATGCTGGCCGGGTGGTTCTGCGGTGGTTTTCTGTCTTGTCTGAAGTGGCCGAAGTGTTATGTGGTGGCCGGAAAAGTTGCAGCGGCCATCGGGAAAAAAAAAAAATTCCGACGATTTGATGCTTTTGGTGTTGAAACGTTACTGTGTGGCCCTCTATTGATTCTGTAGTTACTGTTTTTGAAGTGGCCGAAGTGTTCTGTCTTCTCCTGCAAGTTCCGGCGAGCTCTGGCGATACTCCGGCAATGGTCTGGCAAGCCTCCAGTGACTGTTTCTGTTCTGTTTTTCAGTGTTTTTATTCTGTTTTTAGGTATTGCTAGCCTGTTCTGTGTGTTTCTGGCCAGTTTTGAAGCCCCGACGAAGTTCTGGCGTATGTCCAGCGAAGCTCCGGCAAAGTTTTTTGTTTTTCCGGTATCTGTTTTCCGGCTAATCTTGTTGGTTAATCATGTGAAAATTTGTTGTTTGTGATTGATGTATCCGACCGGCCTTGGATTCTCCGGCGAGAACCGATCAAGTGATTGTTGCATCTGACCGGCCTTGGTGTTTTCTGCGAGAACCAATCCCAAGATCGATGTATCCGACCAGCCTTGGATTCTCCGGCGAGAACCGATCAAGTGATCGTTGCATCCGACCGGCCTTGGTGTTTTTCGGCGAGAACCGATCAAATGGTTGTTCAAGTTACCAACGAGTTTTCGACCGGCATTGAAGTTTTATTTAATTAACTTGTGTGGTCCAAGCTGTTCCAGCTTGAGGGGGAGTGTTAGAATATGTTTTCTAGTTGTTTTTCGTTTGCTTGTATCTTCCAAACTGGATTCATATGATGTATATGCTCCAGCTTGAGGGGGAGTGTTAGAAGAGTTAGGGTTTGAGTCATTAGGGTTTTGGGGGTATTTTAGTCTCTATGGTATTTCCCTAATCCTATATAATAGGATGCTTGTATTAGGTTAACATAAGTTGAATAATATAATAGTCTCCGCCTTTTGTGTTTAAACCGTTCATACAAACTATAACAATTATTAATCAATCTCATATATATCTCAATTATGATAAAGTCATTATTATTATTATATATATTATTCTAAATTATTCCATGCATTATTAATTCTACTAATTTATTCAAATTACTATGAGGTTACTAGTAATAAACTTAATTATTTTCTCGGGTTTTACAGGTTTGGACCTTGAAAAGGACATATTGGAGAACCATTTGTGTTGGTTTTTATAGAGAGAGAGAGAGAGAGAGAGAGAGAGAGAAATTATGTCTAGACCTTGGCTTTTTCGCTTTAGGCTATTATATAAGATCATTGGAGACATATTTGTCCATGTTGATCATTTTTAGAGAGAGAGCGAGAGAGAGAGAGAGAGAGAGAGAGAGAGCAAATTTGTCTAGACCTTGGCCTTTTGACTTTAGGCTATTATTGGAGACCTATTTGTGTTTGTTGAGTAAAACATAAACATAAAAATATACAGTTCTATGTGTGTATCTTTCTTTTAGAACTCACAAATAAGGATCTTTGGTAAGTGTTCTACAATGTATAGTGATGTCTCTCACGTACAGATTTGAAAGAACTCAATGGTGATGTTTTATTATAAGAACAAAACACATATGCCCACAACCTAAATGCTCTTTGATGAAGAATAGAAGAGAGATCTGAGAAAGATTCATAATTTCTGTTTCTGAAATGATTGAATGAATAATCTGTAGTTTTAACTTCCATCCTATAGGTATTTATAAGGGGAAAATACAGTTTACCCCCCTGAAGTTTCATGGGTTTTTCAATTTTAACCTCAAAGTTCAAAAATTGGCAATTTACCCCCTGAAGTTTCAAAAATTGACAATTTAAACCTTCCGTTACTAATTTTCGTTAAATTGGACGGAAATTTTTTTAAAAAAGCCTGAGGGTAATGATGTAATTTCATAAATTTCCGTCCATTTAGACGGAAAAATTAAACGGAGAGTTTAAATTGCCAATTTTTGAAACTTCAGGGGGGTAGATTGTCAATTTTTGAACTTTGGGGTTAAAATTGAAAAACTCCTGAAACTTCAGGAGGGTAAACTGCATTTTCCCCTATTTATAACCAACCAAGAGACACAACTCTTGGTTATGGAATTCCAAGATATACAACTCTTATTTTATATGAACCAACTCTACTGTGGGTATATTAAAGTCTAATTACTAACATCTCCCACTTAGACACAGTGACTATGGGCTAACCATACATCTCTCATATTGATACGTCTTTCTTATCAATCTCTGACATCATTCATACTTGCAAATAGGTCGTGCGACCGTCGAGCACACCTGTAGAAAGATCGGGAGCACTACACTAAGTCTTGTTAGAGACTAGCATAACAACATCCCTAAAAAACAAAACAAGGTCTCGTCATGCCTCAGACTCATTCGGTCACATCGGATTAAACATCTCGAATCCCTCATGAATTTAATTTTTCATAAGTATGCTAAACCCCCACTAACTGTAATGCATTCACGATTATGTCGCAACATTCAAAAAGCGACATAACCTGTCGACTGTAAATACAAAACGTGAATGTGTTACCAAATAATGTTCCCTCGCCCTCATGTTACTTAGCTTAAGTTCAACTGCTTTCCTAGTCATGTCTATTTAGACTGCATCATTCATGGCCATAGACAACATGCTAAAGTAACAAACGCTGAATACTTTGCCTCACAACATAGTCAAAGGTCTCATAGGGCATAATTGGGGTCTTAATAATGACCCATAAGACTTACACGATGAGGAAGAAGGGATCGATTCACTCACCTCCATTGTCGGTCGAACGAGCATATGTAGTATGAAATACATGCTACAATGGAGTTCTCTTTCCAAAAGAGTGTATGTTTAAGCTCAAAAAAAAAAAAAAAAAAAAAAAACCAAAAACATCGTACAGATCTTAGTCTAGTTGCTACCCAAGCGCCTAACCTGAGTCCTTTATTTGCTCACCACCTCAGGCGCCAAATTAAGGTCTCGCATTTGGCTAATCACAGGCTAAATGAATTGTGGAATATCCATGCACGGTCCTAAAAACAATACTCATCATAGACCTTATCTTAGCACCAACTAAGGCGACATATCTATAAATGTGTCTCACCTTAGCACTAACTAAGGCAACCCCATCTTAATTTGCTCGCTATCAAAGTGCCAAATGACACAATGTCTCATCTCTACCTTGCTATCACAGCATTAGAGGCGATCGCTTGTGAGAGAAAGCCGATCTGAACCTGTTGACATACTTTCTTCGCCAATACTAAACATGGTTTATATGTGTGTACTAGTAAAAACAATATGATCCATTTAATGTCACACAAAAAATGAAAAATCATTACATATATAAAAATAATATTCCAAGTAAAATACATGCAATGTACATGGTCAGCAAAAACAATCATAATTTACGCAGTCCTAAACTCCTAACATGAGCCATATGAGCATCTCGAACTATAGGCTTTGTTAGCGGATCAACTATCATTTGACTCATAGAAATATGTTTAAGCACCATTTCTTTCTTAGCGACCATATCTCGTATGTAGTGATATATGATGTCTATGTGTTTGCTTCTCCCATGATATTTGGGATCCTTAGCATAGGCAAGTACTGCCATACTATCACAATGAATTGTCACAAGATCATTAATTGTTGTGACCACATTCAAACGCTGTAAGAATCGCCTCAACCAAAGTGCCTCTTGTACTGTAGTTGGGCAAGTTATATACTCTGCCTCCATAGTAGATAAAGCTATACAAGGTTGCTTTTTGCTACTCCAAGCAATCGCTCTATTACTGAGCAAAAATGCATATCCTGTCGTAGATTTGCACTCATCTAGGTCACTACCCTAATCAGCATCATTGTAACCAACTAAATGCAAATCTTTGCCTTGATAGCAAAGTGCATAATCCATCGTTCCCTTGAGGTATCTAAGTATTCTCTTCACTGCTTTCCAGTGAGTTAGTCCTGGATTCGATTGGAATTTGCTAACTAACCCAACAGCATAACATATATCTAGTCGAGTACACATCATATCGTACATCAGACTACCCACGGCACTAGAATATGGAACTCGAGACATCTTTTCCTTTTCTTCTTGAGTTTTAGGACTCATTTCTAGATTTAAGGGTTTGCCCATAAAAAAAGGAGTGTCAATGGGTTTGCAGTTATGCATTTGGAAGCGTTCAAGAATCCTTTTGATGTAAGTTTGTTGAGAAAAACTCAAAAATTTCTTTGAACGATCCCTACAAATTTTAACTCCAAGAATATAATCTGCTTCACCCATGTCCTTCATCTCGAAAGTAGAGGACAACGATCCTTTAGTGGCGACAATCATGTTTTTATCATTTCTTGCCAATAAAATGTCATCAACATACAAAGAAAGGATTACAAAAATTCCTTTGGATTGTTTCACATACGCGCAATGATCTTCTTCAATCATCTTAAATCCATTAGAAATAATAGCTTGATGAAATCTTAGATACCATTGCCTAGATGATTGCTTTAAACTATAAATGGATTGTCTGAGCTTGCAAACTTTGCGCTCTTTTCCTTTAGCAACAAAACCAATAGGTTGATCCATATATATTTCCTCATCTAGTTCTCCGTTGAGAAAAGTAGTTTTAACATCCATTTGGAATAATTCTAAATCCAAATGTGCGATAATGGCAAGGATCATGCGAATGGAGGCAAACCTTACTACTGAAGAGAAGGTTTCCTCGTAGTCAGCACCCTCCTTTTGGGTGTAACCCTTCGCTACAAGGCGTGCCTTATACCTTTCAATTGAACCATCCGCCTTACGCTTGATCTTTAAGACCCATTTGTTTCTAATGGCATTGTGTCCTGGCGGAAGGTTTACCAAATCCCAGACCTGGTTAGTCCTCATTGACTCTATTTCTTCATTCATTGGTTTTATCCACTCCTTACTAGCTGGAGATGAGATAGCCTAATGGTATGACCTAGGCTCATCATCATCTTGCGGAGCAACCATGAAAACATCACCTTCAATCTCAAAGTGTCGTCGAGGGATTTTTCCACGTTCGCTTCTACACAATTGAGGTTCTTGTGAATCCTCTTCTAGTGGTGTGCTCCCACTAGGCGGCAAGTCACTCCCACTGTCCCTAGGAGATTGGGAAATTTCTTCCTCATTCTCTACTAGGCAACTTGGAGCGTCTCCCTCCTGATCCACTAATTCGTAGAGTTTCAAATCTTTATTAACCTCACACCTGCTAGGGTATTCATTCTCAATGAAATCAACATCTCGTGACTCTATTTCAGTCACTCTTCCATCGGGTTGTTCGCCTATCAACACGTAGCCCTTAGACTGTTCTAAGTATCGTATAAAGATACACTTCTTTCCTCTAGGGCCTAACTTTTCATACTTATGGGAAGTATCATGAACAAAAACCGTCGAACCCCATGGTCGTAGATTATCTAAATTTGGCTTTTTACCAGTCCATAACTCGTACGGTATGGAAGGTACTGATTTTGAGGGCACTCGATTAAGAATGTAGGCTGCAGTCATAAGTGCATCTCCCCAATAGGATATTGGTTGGTTTGCTTGCGCTATCATTGACCTAATCATTTCTAGTAGAGTTCGATTTCTCCTTTCCGCCACACCATTTTGTTGTGGCGTATGAGGCATCATTAGCTGCCTTTTGATTCCTTTTCCTTCACATAGCACTTTAAATTGCTCAGATAGATACTCACGTTCACGATCAATTCTAAGAGCTTTGATGCTCTTGTCTAATTGGTTCTCAACCAAAATCATATAACGCCTAAAGCAATTCAAAACTTAAGACTTATGGGAGATTAAGTAGACATGACCATATCGCGTGTAATCATCAATAAATTTGATGAAGTAGGAACCACCATGCCTTGCCCTCATATTCATTGGGCCACAAATGTCTGAGTGAATTAATTGCAATGGGAAAGATGCCCTAGTGGCTTTTCCAAATGGTTTTCTTTTTGACTTTCCCATAAGACAATGTTCACATGGGGCAATGACGTTTTAGCGAGTGGGTCTATAAGACCTTCTCTAGCCAATCTTTTCATTCTATCTTGCCCTATATGGCCTAATCTAGCATGCCATAATATATAATCATTATAAACATTATCACTAGAAGTCAACAAAGCAATTGTATTATCATAATATAAATTATTGATGTCCAAAACCATAAAACCATTAGAAACAAAGCCACAACCATAGTAATGTGTATCTAAAAATATCTTTACACCCATATTCTTGAAATTAATCTCAAACCCTAATCTAAGCAATTGATTAACTGATAGCAGGTTTCGCCGAACTTCAGGAGCATACAAGACATCATGGAGTAACAAAGTGCGCTCTCGTCGCAAATCCAGTTTGTAAGTACCAATGCCTAGTACATCCACACTACATCCGTTCCCCATGTATAATCTTTAGCTCCCAACTGGTAAGCGACGATACTCCACGTACCCCGTATGTTCTCTCGCTACATGTTCGGTTGCTGCTGAATCTACAGTCCATTCAGAAGAAAAATCAACAACCATAACATGACTAGTAACATAAATACCACGAGACATGAAATTAGGGAGTACCTTCTTCGGCTCAGTGCATTCACGAGTGAAGTGTCCTTCCTTGTCACAATTGAAGCAGTTCAACTTAGATTTGTCTTTCTTTCCACCACGCTTACCTCTCCTATGTTTGGTGGATTTAGCCTTCTTAGGCGTAGGTCTTCCTTGCATGGGATCTTTTCTCTAGTTCCAGCGCTTGAGCCTAAGATTCAGCCATATTAACAAATGCTTCAAGTTTAGCAGCCCCTAGGCGCTCAGCCTCTAGCTCAAGATGACGCGCTACATCCTTAAATGTTTTAATCTTTTCGTTGTGCGTCATGTTTTGGCTCATATTTTCTCAAGATTTTGAAAGAGAATGAATGACAGCTTGGACCTGCTGTTCATTAGTGAGATTGTTTCCAGCGACTTTAAGCTCGCGAATCATAGAAGACATCACTCTCAAATGCTACTTCACTGTATGGTTATAGCACATTGAGTATGAGTCAAACTTCATTGTTAATCCGCGTAGCCTAGTAGCCGAAGTGCCTCTATATCCCAACTTGAGGGCTTCCCACATGTCATGGGTAGTCTGACACTCTTCAAATTCGCCTATAAGATTATTGCTCATGCTGCTTAACAATGTGAAGTGCGTAGAACGATCTTTCTTTAGCCAACTCTCATAGGCATTAAGATCGCGTTGATGTTGAGGAGCAGTCATGGATTGGGTTATGGTCTCCAAGACCTCTTGTTCATTCATGACATATCGGATCTTTCGATGCCAAATGTTGTAATTATCCCCATCCAATTTCTCTCCTTTATTTAAATCAGCAATAATACTCTTAGAGGCCATTTTCACTACATTTAAAACGAGAGAAATATTATTAATATGTACACACATTTACAAAATTTTGCCGCGTTAATCCAAATTAAATAAAATAACATACGCACAAGTCTCGAGATCAAAAATTCGCTAAGCTCTTAATCATCTCTCGCACCACAAGTACCCATTATCATGTTTAATTTGATTTTCGCACAAAAACACGTAAGGGAGGAGAAATAAATTCAACTCAACCTAACTCCCACTATTTAAATTAATTCTAGGCAACAAACATAAATAATATCATGCCAAGAATAAATTCAATGCCATCATATTAGGGGCTACACATGCTCTAAAAAATTATCTCAACAAATTTAAAAGAGTAAGCATGCATTTCATTTCTTCTAATAAATAAGGGGAAACTTCACTAAGGGCCCCTGAACTTCCGGCCGATTTTACAGACCCCCCCTAAACTTCAAAAACTCTCATTTTGGACCCTTAAACTTCCATTTTCTCTCAAATAAGGCCCTTCCGTCTACCTGAAGCGTTAAAACCAAACGGAATCGACTCCACGTGACTTTCACGTGATTTTTTTGCCTCAGCTTACCCCTTTTGCCCTCACACGCAGTCAACGAAAATCCTAAAATACCCTCACTTGAAATGGGCGAACATTTAACCTTATTGCTTCGTAATGGACGTCAGAAAGTCGCGAAACACTTCTAGAAGGTACTGAAGGTACTGCCCGTGCGAACCATCGTCATCATCGCCGACGAACCATTGTAGCTGAAGTTTGGACGTCGATTTGCAGCGTGTTAGTTAGAAATCCCATATAAATCAGTCCGAATCGACTATAATCAAGTAAGTTTCGTTATCCCTAAAATTTAGATTTAGGGTTTGCATTCGAATTTTTTTTAAAATTTGTGGTTGATCAATAATCTGGGTTGGATTGTTTGTGGGTGATTTTGCATGTAACGCCTCTGGATGCGATTTTGAGCAGTATTTATTTGTTTAGGGTTTTTGAGTAGTATTTATTTAAAGTGTGTCATATTCTCGTCGTTTTTTTAGATTCGCTGTTTTCTGACAAGGCGTTAAAAGTTGTCATCATATGTGTGATCAGTTTGTCGTTAGTTCCACATATTCTCAAGTTGTTGTTTTTCTGATCTAAGTGTGGTCCCCTAGGTTGGAGTTGTGTTGGACACGTGATTTGAACGAGATGATTTTATTACATTGAATAAAGTAGTCAAGTGGTCCCTTTCACTACCACTTGTTTGGTTGCTGACCTTAAAAGGCACAAATGTGCTTATACATTGGCAGATAAATGCACTTTTTGTTGAAGTTGTTGTTTACAATACAATATTAGTGCTTGAACTTATACCAAACGGGACCACAACGCATAGTGTGTAGCATAATGTACTATGCTCTTCGGGTTTTTAATATTTTTTCATAACTGTTTAGGGTATTACTACTTTGTGTAGGTGTTTTTTTTTTCTTTCCCTTTGTAGTAGTTAAACTTTAGTGGCGTATTTAAAGTTGTGTTTAGGGATTTTTTTTAATCAATGGCATGTGTCTGTTTGGTGGCTGCATTGAGCACAGGGGTAACATGGATAATATTGTTAGGGTTAGGGGCAAATTTTGTAAAGAGTTGTGTATGGTTTTTATTTAAAATAAGATTAAATGTATTCTTTCATTGGGTCCTGTTATTGGCCAGCAGTTGTGATTGTTGTTGTTTTTTTAATTTGCTGAAATTGTTGAAAGTGGGTTGCTTTGTTATAATGATTGATGAAAGTTAATAGTACTTAAACTTTAGTGGCTTGTTTAAAGTTGTGTTTAGGGATTTTTTTTTAATCAATGTCATGTGTCTGTTTGGTGGCTGCTTTGAGCACAGTGGGTAACATGGATAATATTGTTAGGGTTAGGGGCAAATTTTGTAAAGAGTTGTGTATGGTTTTTATTTAAAATAAGATTAAATGTATTCTTTCATTGGGTCCTGTTATTGGCCAGCAGTTGTGATTGTTGTTGTTTTTTTAATTTGCTGAAATTGTTGAAAGTGGGTTGCTTTGTTATAATGATTGATGAAAGTTAATAGTACTTAAACTTTAGTGGCTTGTTTAAAGTTGTGTTTAGGGATTTTTTTTTAATCAATGTCATGTGTCTGTTTGGTGGCTGCTTTGAGCACAGTGGGTAACATGGATAATATTGTTAGGGTTAGGGGCAAATTTTGTAAAGAGTTGTGTATGGTTTTTATTTAAAATAAGATTAAATGTATTCTTTCATTGGGTCCTGTTATTGGCCAGCAGTTGTGATTGTTGTTGTTTTTTTAATTTGCTGAAATTGTTGAAAGTGGGTTGCTTTGTTATAATGATTGATGAAAGTTAATAGTACTTAAACTTTAGTGGCTTGTTTAAAGTTGTGTTTAGGGATTTTTTTTTAATCAATGTCATGTGTCTGTTTGGTGGCTGCTTTGAGCACAGTGGGTAACATGGATAATATTGTTAGGGTTAGGGGCAAATTTTGTAAAGAGTTGTGTATGGTTTTTATTTAAAATAAGATTAAATGTATTCTTTCATTGGGTCCTGTTATTGGCCAGCAGTTGTGATTGTTGTTGTTTTTTTAATTTGCTGAAATTGTTGAAAGTGGGTTGCTTTGTTATAATGATTGATGAAAGTTAATAGTACTTAAACTTTAGTGGCTTGTTTAAAGTTGTGTTTAGGGATTTTTTTTTAATCAATGTCATGTGTCTGTTTGGTGGCTGCTTTGAGCACAGTGGGTAACATGGATAATATTTTTAGGGTTAGGGATTGTGTATGGTATTATATTAAACTTTTGAATGTAATGAATGTGGCAGGTTACATCATGGGTACTCATTGTATGATGTTTGAAGTCCATCATGGGGGTTGTTTTAACAGGCAATATAGGATTAATTATGTAGGGGGCAATGTTACTAATTACTCAGAGCCGTATGATGGGAACACATTGAAATTTTCTGATATAGAAGACATATGTAGGACATGTGGGTATAGGTCTGGGGACCTTGTTTATTACAGTGTACCAGGTTTGCCATTAGACCAAGGGCTAAGACTTTTGTCATCTGATTACAATGTAACTGAAATGGTGGCAAAACATATAGATCATTCTCTTGTAGTATTGTATATAGTAACTTATGGTGTAGCAGATGATGTAGTTGATGTAGATGAAGAAGAAGATTCAGAGTGTGAGAGGGAATTTGTGTTTAGGAAGGATGCATTCTGGGATTCAGTTCTTAGTGATGATACAGATTGTCTTGATTCCGATGAGGATACCACTCATCGTACTGAGGCCATTCCTGAGGGGGTTGGACATGCTGAAGAGGTTGTTGAGGAGGATGATGTGGAAGGGGGTGTTGATGATGTTTCTGGGGAGGGTGATGCTGTGGAGGGAAATGCTGGGGAGGGTGATGTTGGTGAGGGTGGGGAAGAGAGAGAAGGGAGTGATAGTAGTGGAGACATGTGTGATAGTGATAAGCTAGAATCACCACATGGTAGTGGTGATGAAAGAGTAGTGCACTTATCCCGTAAGGATGTAACCAAAAGAATCCCTTTTGATTATAGTGATATGCATAATCCGACATTGGTTGTAGGGAATACATTTCATAGTGCAGTGGAATTTAGGAAAGCCGTGAAACAATACAATATTAGTAGGGGGAAGGACTTGAAATTCAAGAGAAATGAATTGAAGAGGATTGTGATTGTCTGCAAAGATCCAAGGTGCAGCTATAGGGTGTATGGGAGGCAGTTGAAGAATGAGACGACATTCCTTTTAGTGTCCATAAGGCCCAAACACACTTGCACTAGGAAGTACCAAAATCATATGCTAACTTCAACTTGGATTGCTGAGTGGTGCATGGACTCTTTTAGGGAGCAGCCAAACATGCCCATAGATGTTTTGCAGAAAAAGGTGAAAGCAAAATGGAATGTGGATGTGCATGTCAGTTCTTTGTATAGGGCAAGGAAAAGAGCAAGGGAAATTATTTTTGGTAAACTGGATGAGCAATATTATCGGTTGTGGGATTATTGCTCCATGGTTAGGAGCACTAATGTGGGCAGTTGTTTGATATTGATGGTTGAAAGACCAATGCCTCAGGTGCCATGCAGATTTCAAAGGCTGTATTTTTCATTGGCAGCCATGAAGAATGGTTTTGTGGAAGGGTGTAGGCCTATAGTAGGTCTTGATGCATGTTTTTTAAAGGGTACGTATAAGGGGCAGATGATGGCTGCTGTGGGTAGGGATGCCAACAACAACATGTACCCTATCGCAATTGCTGTTGTAGAGGCTGAGACAAAAGACAGCTGGACATGGTTTCTAGAGGCGCTTGTTACAGATCTTGGCCCTACTCGACATGGATGGACTTTTATGTCGGATCGACAGAAGGTAAAATAATAGTTATTTCAATTATTCATATAATTTAAATGTTTAGTGTAATGCAACTAATTATGTTTTCAACTATTGTGCAGGGCCTCGTTCCAAGCCTAGAACAAGTATGTCCGCAGTCCGAGCATCGTACATGTGTTAGACACTTGTACGCAAATTTCAGGAACTCAGGTCATAGGGGTGTGCTACTGAAGGATCTTCTTTGGCAAGCTGCGGCATCTTACACAAAGCAACAATTCTACAGAGTAATGGATGAAATAAAGAAGATGAGTAAGGATGCACATGCATACCTGGAGAAGATTGACCCCAACACTTGGTGTAGGGGATGGTTCAATACAACTTGTAAGTCTGGCCTCTTACACAACAACACTTGTGAGAGCTTCAATTCATGGATTAAAAAATACCGTGACCAGACAATCCTGAGTATGTTGGAAGGTATTAGATGTAAGTTGATGAGAAGGTATGTGAGGAAGAAAGAATTAATCAGTTCAATGGAGGAGGCCTTAGGGCCAAAGATTATGAAGAAGTTAGAAAAAGAAGAGGATGAAGCTTCTAATTGTTGGTGTACATACGCCGGTGAGGGTATGTTTGAAGTTGAGTGCATGGGGAAGAAATTTGTTGTACATGTGGATGGTAGAACCTGTGGATGTAGGAAATGGGATGTAACTGGTATCCCATGTTCTCATGGCATTTCTGCCATTTTACACCAAGGTGGAGACCCAGCTGAATATTTGAGTGATTACTATGGCAAGGAGAAGTACTACAAGTCATATGACTACACTGTCTTCCCTGTGCCAAGTGAAGATCAGTGGCCAATAAGCAACCAACCAAAAATTGAGCCACCGAAGATGAGGGCAGCTCCTGGCAGACCTAAAAAAATTAGACAAAGGGGTGTGGATGAACCAAGAAATGCTTATTCAATTAGGAGGGGGGGCCACAAGAATCAATGTGGGTATTGCATGAAGCTTGGTCACAACAAGAGGTCATGTGTAGCCAGGCAAAGACAAGAGGAACGAAGGTCACGTGTCAGAGAGTACTATAGAGATAATGCATCAACTGATTGGAACTTGGACATGGTAATGGTTTATTCATTGAGAATATTTAATTTTTAGTGTTTACTGCATAATGTTTAATTTACTAAATTGATTTGTGTATTTTGTTTGTTGATTGTTTGTGTTTGTAGTTGGATGGATCTTCAACTGCCACTTCATCTACTGGCAGGAAAAAGAGGAAAGTGAACACACCATCAAGTTCAGGCAGGGCAGGGAGATCACAATCTGAAAGTCAAACACCTACACATCATGAATCCCAGCCTTCATTCAGACCAGCCTCATCACTTCATGTCTCATATACTGCATCACAGCCTTCATTCAGCCCAGCCTCATCACTTCATGTTGAATATACTGCATCCCAGCCTTCATTCATACCAGCCTCATCACTTCATGTTGAATATACTGCATCCCAGCCTACAGCACTGCCTGCATTTAGGCCAGCCTCACCGAATGCACCACTGCATGTCTCACAGCCGGAATTTAGGCCATGCGAAGAGATTGCATTACAGCAACAGTCAGAGCCTGTGGGAGTAGCAACTTCTGTCAGCCAGCATGTAAGAGCTGCACCTTCTGCCACCCAGCCAGTCAGAAAAGCAACACCTTATGCATACAAACCGAGTGTGAGTAATTCTTCATATTGTTTATATAAATTAAACCCTTAAACAAAAACTAGATGCCTGATTCTATGTGATTAATTGCAGGCATCTACTATATTTGGGAATAGGAAAAAAAGAACACTAGGGTTGGCCACAAGGACAAGGACAGGTGGCAGATTGAGGGAACTTGTTAGTAGTGGAAGAGAACCTACAAAGCAAAAGATTGTAGTTGACTTGACTGGTAACCCTACTGGGCCACCCCCAATTCCAGGTGGTGGACCAGTATGCGCTTGGGGGCCTCCTAAAGCAGGTGGTATTACATTTCGTACTGCCCCACCTGATTTTGACATACAAAAGGCAAAAGGGACAGCTCTTGACCATCCACCAGGATTTCAGGAACATGTTACAAGAATGGATAGGGGGAAAGATAAGTCCACCAAAACAGTGAAGGATAAAGGAAAGCAGAAGATGCAGTAACAATCACATTACCAAAATCGTTTGCTGAAATTGTTTGTCTCAGTTTCAACTGTTTTATTGGTAACTACTTGTTGTGTGTTGGGGTATTTTCTAAACATTGTAATGTATTTAGGGTTGATGGCCATGTATTTTTTGAATACAGTTTATGCAAGCTGAAGCTTGGTGTTGTGTTTAGGTACATGTATGTGTAACTTTAGGTGTTTGATTTGTAGTGCTTGAATTGATATGAATTGTAAGGTAATTTTGATTGGCCATTTATGTTTTGAATACATTTGGTGTAAATTTAGGTGTAAATGTTGAAGTGCTTGCATTGATGTGAATTGTAAGTTAATTGTGATGGCCATGTATGTGTTCAACACATTTGGACCAAATTTTGGTGTTTGATTTGTAGTGCTTGAATTGATATGAATTGTAAGGTAATTTTGATTGGCCATTTATGTTTTGAATACATTTGGTGTAAATTTAGGTGTAAATGTTGAAGTGCTTGCATTGCTGTGAATTGTAAGTTAATTGTGATGGCCATGTATATGTTCAACACATTTGGACCAAATTTTGGTGTTTGATTGCTAGTGATTGCATTGACATGAATTGTAGGTTAATTTTGATGCCATGTATGGGTATTACGACATTTGGACCAAATTTTGGATTAGAAGTAAATAAGGAGTAGTCTTTAAGTAGTTCTGATTAAATATATGTACTGCTTGAATTGATTTTGGTGTAAATTTGGTTTTAAGGATACGTGTAAATTTTGGTGTAAATTTGGTTTTAAGGATACGTGTAAATTTTGGTGTAAATTTGGTAGTGCTTGACAACATGTGGATGAAAATATTGAGCCAATGTTTTATTTGTTTGATATTAAGGTAACACAACAGCAAGCAATAACATCAATTGGGGTCAATACCATGAATTAAGAGGACAAATCCATTTCTTCACTAGAGTCAATTGTGCCAACAAAATCCACCAATTTCAATACAATCACTACGAAATTTGCCAACAAAATCCATCCACTGCATGACTAGACTCAGTCGTGCCAACAAAAACCATACAAACCATAGCAAATATTACAACCTAACTAATACCAGCGAATACATTACCAAAATCGTCAGTTCATACAAGTCTTATAGAAATAAACAAAACAAAATGTCTATCTCAGCTGCTTAACATCAGCCATGTTGCAAGTCCATTAGAAAAACGGAAACACATCAGTACAGCAACAAGACACCAAAAAGATGCAAGTGCAACTCGAAACTTCAGCTGCATCCAACGATACTCAGTCTCAACCCTTTGAAGTTTAACTTCAAAATTTGCAGCATCAACTTCAATTTTGGACTTGTATTCAGCAAGCTCAAGCTTGCATTTGAAGATTTCCATTGCCCTTTCGGACTTCAACTCATTCTGCCACTCCATCAACATCGACATCACTCGATCACCACACACACAAATTTCAGGTTCAACCCATTTAAAATAATTGCAACCACGGTTTTGTTCATTCTGCATAATCACGTAAATTAGGGTCACAAAAACAATGGTCACAAATATTAGGGTTTACCCAATTAATACAGAATTTGGGCATTACGGGGATGAGCTTCAATTCATGTGAAAAAAAAAATTCTAAAACACATCTTACCAAATAATTAACACAAGCATAAAACCTTTTGCCATAATTTTTGCTTGTTGATGCAGTTTTGATAACAGTTTTGCTCCCACATTTGCAAATTGGATAGCTCGATCCTGAATCGCATACCTCACCCTCGGAGTGCTCCATATTTCACCCCAGTGATTTTTTTCTACAGCTTGGGTAGTGGGTCTTCGTGCTCCTCGTTCTCGGTGGTTTCTTGCACGGCTTCGGTAGTGGGTCTTCGACCTTTCTCGTTCTGGGTGGTTTATTGCACAGCTTGGGTAGAGGGTCGTCGATCTCTCTCGTTCTCGGTGGTTTCTTGCACAGCTTGGGCGGTGGGTCTTCCAGCTTACTCCTTTTCGGTGGTTTCCTCGACAGCTTCGGTAGTGTTTAGGCCTTATATGTTGGTTACTTTGTGACTGAGGGTGAGTGAGTGTGAGGGTGAGTGATTGTCTTTTTTCGTTGACTGCGTGTGAGGGCAAAAGGGGTAAGCTGAGGCAAAAAAATCACGTGAAAGTCACGTGGAGTCGATTCCGTTTGGTTTTAACGCTTCAGGTAGACGGAAGGGCCTTATTTGAGAGAAAATGGAAGTTTAAGGGTCCAAAATGAGAGTTTTTGAAGTTTAGGGGGGGTCTGTAAAATCGGCCGGAAGTTCAGGGGCCCTTAGTGAAGTTTCCCCAAATAAATAATTATGGATTTAGATATACAATTCTTATATAAAAATAAATCCATAAAAATTACTACTACCCCAAACATTTTTACATGTGTGCCAATATTAAACATACTATACAAAAAAAAAGGAAAATTACAGTTTACCCCTCCAAAGTTGACAGCGTTTTTCAATTCAAACATCAAAGTACCAATTTTTTTCAAAATTCCCATATTACCCCTAATTTTAATTTTAATTTTGTTATTTTTTATGACAAAAAAAACAAAAAAAAAACAAATTTGGGGGTGCAAAAATGGTCAGATGGCCAAAGTAGCCACCCGAATTTTTTTAAAATTTTTTTTATAAAAAATAAAAATTAGGGGCAATATGGGAAGTTTTGGATACAATTGGTCAAATTGTAAAAATTTGAAACTTTGAGGGGGTGGATTGCAAAAATTGAAACTTTGGTATTCGAATTGAAAAACGTTGTCAACTTTAAGGGGGTAAACTGTATTTTTCCCAAAAAAAAAAAAAAAAAAAAATTTAACATGCAATCTCTTCGACAAAATGAATTTTCATTCATTTTATGCATATATATTATTGTATTATAGATTACAAAGGGAATTTCATTTCTAAAGGATTCCAGTAGCCTAGGGGTGTCAACCCGGTCCGGTTTCCCGGTTTTTGGCCTAAAACCGGAACCGGAACTGGGGTACCCCGGTTCTCAATTTTGAGAAACCGGAACCGGAACCGTGACCCCGGTTAACCGGGGTCCCGGTTACCGGCCGGTTCCGGTATTACCCGGTCCGGTAACCGGTTTTTTTTTTTAAATTGATTTTTGGGCTTATTTTAGGTATTGGGCCTAAAATAAGCCAATTTTTTTTTCATAAGTTGGCCCATTTTTTAAAAAATCTATTAGTTTCTTTGTCTAAATTAAAGGGGCTTTGTTGTGATTGTTCCAAATAATTAAAAAATAAACCTTAAAAAGTCCAAAAATCCTAAAAAATCATTATTTTTGCCTATTTGGGCCTTAGAAATAAAAATTTAATTTTTTAAAATACCCTAAACCTAAACCTAAGTGTAAAAAATATTAATATATATAATATATATATTAATATATAAATATAATAATATATAAATATTATTAAATAAAATGGAAACCCGGTTCCGGTATTCCCGGTAAAAACCGGGTACCAAAAACCGGTACCGGAACCGGGGTACCCGGTTTTTAGATTTTTCAAACCGGAACCGGAACCGGGACCCCGGTTTCCCGGTTTCCGGTTTCCCGGTTTCCCGGTTTTCCGGTTCCGGTTCCGGTTCCCCGGTAATTTTTGACACCCCTACAGTAGCCCATCGATTATGGTTCACCACTGTTTCCACACGGCATGGTTTCAAACCCTCATGCCTTTATTTTTTACTGAAGGCGCCCAAGGCATTGGGCACGCGTGGCGCATTGGCCCCAACTATTTCAGCAAAAATATTATTAAAACCGCGGGAGTGGGGAATCGAAACAGGGCTGCCAACTTACTCGCGAAGAGTATCACTCGACCATTAAGCCATAGCCACTTCTTGCGAAGGTATAACGGTCCAAATCTATAAATGGTTATTTACAGATTCGACCAGATCTTCTTCAACCTCTGAAAACCCTAATCCTGCCCTATTTTCAGATTCGCCTTGAAACTTAAATCCTTCAAATATCCCTCATTATAGGTCTGTTTTTCGTATTCCATATGTCAAATTAAACCTTATGACAAGTATAATCTAACCATATGAAAAATTAACGCATTTGATGATAAACAATTATCAGAAAAATAAAAAACAAAGTTTCATGTTCTTCAACTAAGAATGTTATATCTCTCAACATACATGTCCAATCATCACCAAATTTTGTGGGCATATTCATATGAATGTTCTCTACAACATGTATAAATTTGGTGGTCTAATTCATTCATTTTCAAAATTTGCCATTAAAGGCCATCTATTAACGAACATGGTATATGAATCAGAAAATTGGTTTCATTGCAATTTCTCATGTATAGAAAAACATTTACATAGACATAAATACAATTGGAAACAATCAACCTGGCTCTGATACCAATGTTGAGTAAAACATAAACATAAAAATCTAGAGTTCTATGTGTATACATTTCTTCTAGAACTCACAAATAAGGATCTTTGAAAAGTGTTCTACAATGTATAGTGATGCCTCTCACGTATAGATTTGAAAGAATTCAACGGTGGTGTTTTATTATAAGAACAAAACACATATGCTCACAACCTAAATGCTCTTTGATGGAGAATAGAAGAGAGATCTGAGAGAGATTCAGAATTTCTGTTTCCGAAATGATTGAATGAATAATCTGTAATTTTAACTTCCATCCCATAGGTATTTATAACCAACGAAAAGACACAACTCTTGGTTATGGAATTCTAAGAGATACAACTCTTGATTTTATATGAACCAACTCTACTGTGGGTATATTAAGGTCTAATTACTAATAGTGTTGGTGATTTTTACACACAGAGAGAGAGACACTACAAGAAATTAGCTCTTTAGGGGCGACTTTAAGTCGCCCCTAAAGACCCTAAAGTGGACGCTGTTGCCAACAGCGTCCACTTTTCGACCCTAAAAGTGTCGACCCTAATAGTCCGACCCTAATGATCAAATGTCTGATCATCAGGGTCCACTTAAAAGTCGACCCTAATGATCACTTTTAGCGTCCACTTTATCGCCCCTAAAAGTCGCAATGTTTGGACCCTAAAGATGATGTAAACGGAAGCGAAAGTCGACCCTAATAGTCAAGCAATAGCGTCCACTTTTAGTTAACCATTAGCGTCGACTTTATGGACCCTAATATCCCTTTTAAAAAAATAATAATAATAACTATTAGCGTCCAAATAAAAGTGGACGCTGATGGTTAAACCATTAGCGTCCACAAAAGTGGACGCTAATGGTCCTAAAAAATTAAAAAAAAAACTAACTATCAGCGTCCACTTAGAGTCGACCCTAATGATGACTTTTAGCGTCCACTTTATCGACCCTAAAAGATACATGTGTTTGACTCTAAAGATCGATGATATACACAAAAAAATTAGTCGACGCTAATAGTTGACCATTAGCGTCCACAACTGTTGACGCTAATGGTCCAAAAATATTAAAAAAAAAATTGACTATCAGCGTCCACTTTGAAGTGGACGCTGATTAGTTGACCATTAGGGTCGACAATTGTCGACCCTAATGGTCCTTAAAAAAAAAAAAAAAAAAAAACTGCGATCGATCGCACACTTGTGTGCGATCGATCGCATCATCAGTAGGTTTTCAAAATTTGGAGATCGATCGCACTTGGAGTGAGATCGATCGCAATTTTCCGAAAACCTACTGATGCTGCGATCGATCGCACTCCAAGTGCGATCGATCGCAGCATCAGTAGGTTTTCAAAATTTGAAGATCGATCGCACTTGGAGTGAGATCGATCGCAATTTTCCGAAAACCTACTGATGCTGCGATCGATCGCACTCCAAGTGCGATCGATCGCAGCATCAGTAGGTTTTCGAAATTTTGGGATCGATCGCACATGGGAGTGCGATCGATCGCAGCATCAGTACGTTTTCTAATGATTTCCAGTTCAAGTGATTCTCAATTCACACAAAGAACATCAAAAAAGCAACTGACTAGTCTTAGCAAAAAGAGTCACTAATAGAGTAAGATCTTGATGGCTTAAAATATATCATATTTGTAACTCTGACAAATGACAACTAAAACGCCAAAGTGCAGTCCATTCTTATCCATGCAACACATATCAATGATGTTAAAAATTAGACTTTTAGTCAGCTCATTATTTATCAACCCACTTAACTTGTCTCAAGAGTCATGGAGAGATGAAGACCACATGAAATTAGTCAAAATACAACCACCAACCTCTTGTTGAATGTGGACACCAAAATCTCCAAATACAATGTTCCCAGACGCATCTTTAGCATTAGTTTTCTGAATAAAATTCTGCATCAAAAAACAATAACATACTGAATTTTACTCTTCATCTTGGGGAAAAATATAATGAAGAAGTTATAAGATCTATGCAATGCAATGAAATGAACACAGGCAGTTTTTCGCAGTATTTCATGAAGCCAAAAAAGAACTGCACAATTTAAATCTCCTGATCAATTAATAGTATTCAACCCAAAAGCGAAAATATGAATTCCTTACGTAACTCACCTGCCGTGCTCCCTCTGCGACACAAATAACAGCCGAACCCTTTGTCTCAATCAGGTATTTCAGATGACTCAAAACACCATGAGGCCCGTGCAAATTAAAAGATACCTTAGATGTGCATATCAGTAGAATCAGTAACAGCTCACAAAGATAACTATCCAATTAATTGCTAGTAATAAGTACCTCATAAATCAAACATATGTCAATTTGTCCACTAGCTAGGGATGCATGCATAGCTATATATCTACTGCTACGGCCCATCAATTTGACAATGCCAACACCATGATAAGCATTGTGCACCTAACAAGATTGAGGCCAAAAAAAAAAGTTCACTATGAAGAAACCAACACTAAAAGAATTCAGCAGGAAAACTTATCCGGAGAAACATAACTCCATGCATGGGCAAATAAAATGCACGTAGAGTACCTCTATAAGAAACATTGCATTTATGTTTAAGTACACAACAACATTCTTTGATGAATCAATTAATATATGAAATAATCAAACTAATCTAAATGCCCACAAGAAACATAACTCAAAATGACTAACCTCATCAAAATCATAAAAAATATGTGAGAACTGCCCCATTAACCAAACCTGCCAAGGGAGAAAACTATTAAATATATGTTTTACAATTCATGGGCAGCAAAATTCCAAAACCCAAAATAAAGTACTTATCTGCATTCTCTTCCTTGCCAATTCATTCTCATAAGCAATTTGAGTAATCTACCACAATGAACCAATATATAATATCAAAGACAATGAAAATGAAACCCAAAATGATAGAGAAAGAGATACTAAAAATGTGTTTCTTCATGAAATATATTAAAGCGAGAACCTGCTTGGGCGGTTTAACTTTCTTGTACTCTTGTCATCCTGCATACACTTAAAAATAAAATTTAGAAAGATATTATTACTCCCTTGCATTGTTTACTCAAAGTTCTTTAACCTTGATAACCATGTCAAGGGAGATTTACTAACTCAAAAGTTGTTGAACCAAAAATTTTGCGAATATCTTAATATAATATAAACCAAATAAAAAGTACCAACAGATATACATTACCAAACAGATCACGATCAACAAATAGTCAAATACACATTAGCAAATAGAAAGTACCAACAACTATCCAAATACATAGTATCAAAAAATATATCACAAATAGATGCTATCAAAGAGTACATCCTAAATAAAGTTATTCCAAAGCTCCCTTAATTGTTGGCTTCACTTGATGCACCTCCAAGCAAGCTCCCTCCAGACCTAATAGAATAAAATTTCATATAATGATCAATAAGCTTTTTAACGATTACTTAGTATGTGTGTTTTTGTAAAATTAATGCATAGGTAAAGTTTCACTAACCCTCCAATACGTGACATTAAGAACTCAACAGTGGCTTTTAATTTGTTCGTTTCCTCAACGTTGGCTTGCAAATTCTCTCTGTACTGGTGAAGTTCAATTCTAGTCTGTTGAAGCTCGCTTTGAGTATCTTCTTGTCTTTTCCTACACTCATCGTGGTTGTCGAAGTGGGTGAACGCTTGAGATGAAGTTCTTAAAGGGGTAGGAATAAGACCGCATCCCATTCCTCTAACGTGCCCAGTTCGTCGGCCCCCTAGTACTTGTGTGACTATTTCTTGCATTCGGTCATCCACACTTGTTCCCTCCACATCGCCTTCCTCTAAGGCCTCACTGGTTGTTAATTCTTGCATTTGAAGCTGCACAAGTCATAGTTGGCCTTAGTTTAACATATACTTCATGCAAGTTTACTATTCATGTTCTTCACTAATCAACTTAATGATCGGAGCGTAAACAATTACTTACATATAGACTTTTGCATTTGTCGTTCACAAACTGTTTATCCTTTTTTCTTGTATGGGTAACCTCATACAGTTCAACAGGATTAGGCTTCACTTTTGTTTCTTGTTCCTACACATAATACATATAATCAAAGTTTACACTAAATAACGTTACTTTCATTAAATTATGGTACGAGATACTTACCTTTTTGTAAATGACATTGACAAATGAACAAGTCCCAGCTGTGTGATTTGTTTCCAATTTGCTTCTGTTTAGGGTATTTCGTTCAGACTTTTTCTATGAAATTTGGAAAGAAAAAAAAAACACAATTATTCATAAAATGTCTTCAAGTGCATGCAAATTATATCAATTTGAATATTCTAATCAGTATAATAATATATATTTACCTTCCATTTACCGTCATCAAATGAGTCACATATTAGGTTCCACTGTTGAGGACCATACCCTGCTGGCACGTTTTCCCTCCCAATAGCCTTAGCCTTGGCAATCCCTTCATCATCGTCTTTATCAATGCCGTCAAAATATTTCTTGTAATGATCCCTATACAAGTTCGAACGAAGCCTAGCATATGCACGACCCAATTTATTTTCAACAGCTTTGATGTGCTCGTATCGTTCCATATTCAGTGCGAAGTTTGACTGATACATAATAGATAAGAAAACAATGGTAAAAAATGTGTCACATTAATTTTCCATACGAAACATATTATTAAACATTACATTGATATTCATACCTGAACATGAAACAACAACTTGCTCTTTTCTTCAGCTGGGACCTTTTTCCATTCACTGTGATGGAGTTCGCACATGTTACGAATAATCTCCCCAATCTTGCTTGCAAACCATGATGCATTCTCGCCTACAGGTGCCCGGTGTCTATTTGGGATGTTTAGCACTACGGGACCATGCTTAAGTACGTGGTCACTCAACTTCTTACACTTGGCCTTACCCCTTACACTTCTGACAGACGTGGTAGCTGTTATGCAAAACATGGTAACGTAGTAAGTTATATTTGGAAAAGTATATTGTCAAATGTCTATAACAAACCAAAATAATACAAAAATAACAGTTCATAAATATAAAATTCATGAACTTACAAGATGCAGTAGGGGCGGCTCCCTGTGAATCCAATCCTGCCACTGAGTGAGTAGGATTATTAGACTCATGCGAAGGATGCCCATCCACTGACTCGAGGAGGAGGGGGGGCGAGGGCGACACATGCATATCTGTATCACCAAACCCAGAATTGAGAGTCGGACTCTCATGCTCGTCAATAAGGCCCCGGCCTTGACCTTGGCCTCGGCCTCGGCCTCGTGCTGCTGGAACACGTTTGCGTCCTGTTGTTGTCATTGTTATGATCAATCTGCTAACAAGTCAAAAACCACAAAATTATATTAGTCAATTTATAACCATATAGCATGTTCAATATTTTTGACAAACATACAATAATCATGCTAGTAAAAAATAAAAATAAAAACACCACAATATATATATATATATCTATAGAGAGAGAGAGAGAGAGAGAGCATCAATTTCATTAAATATGCTAATACACTTTGTACTTACACCAAATTTGAGCTTATGTGTTCAACACATTTCATCATCAAATTCATATTCAGAATCTGTAGCACTGTTACTTGAAGATGATTGTTCGTGTTCAGAGTCCTCTTCGTGTTCAGAGTCCTCTTCGTGTTCAGAGTCCTCTTCGTGTTCAGAGTCTATATCGTTATCGCTACATAACTCCTCTTCCTCATCAAAGTTTGTATAATGGTCCTCGTCTGGCAAGTTATCGTTGGCAAACATGCTTGCATCAAGTTGAATATATAATTCGTCAATTGCTATTGTCGCATCATCTCTACGTAATTGAGTGGAGGCTTCAACATTCGCTTCATCAACAAAGACCATATTACCCCCAACACATTCACCTTCCTGGTATACGTCATCACTGAGTCTTTGGTCATCTTCTGTATTATCTCCCTTTTGTACTGTTGGAATATCATAGATGTCTCTATTGATCCACTTCTGCACCACTTTCCAATTACCACCCAATTTGGGATCATCCAAGTAAAACACTTGCGAAGCTTGACATGCTAAGATGAACGGGTCGGATTCACACCATTTACGAGAAGTATTCACAATCGTGAAGCCTTGGTCCATTCGTACTCCTGTTGCACTCCCAGTGTCCCACCAATCACACTCAAACAAGTACACGAGATTTTGGCCAGGGTAACGTAACTCTAGAATATTTTTTAACTCACCATAATACTCCGTTATTGAGGTTTCGTCCTCACCTGAAACAGAAACACCACTGTTCTGAGTAGTACGAGTTTCTGCACATTCTTTTGTGTGATACCTAACCCCATTCACGATGCAACCTCTATACGAATGAACATGACGATCAGGCCCACATGCAAGATCATATAAGTGTTTTGAGTCATTGGCTGCAGTACGCCCACTATTGTATAAACGTTTATGGAACCAACGTTTATGGAACCAACGTTCAAAGTTAGCTTCATGCTTTTTATCAATGTCACGGCCGCCTTCTCTTTTGATCATATTATAATGTTCACTGCATGAAAAATAAACGTATTGGTAAATGATCATCAACCCTACAATTATAACATGTCGTAACAAGTAAAACACAAAGGCCATTACTAAACTTACTCCAAATATGAGGCCGTTTCGTTACAATTGGTAAGCACATACCATCGTGCCCTAGCAAAATCATTAGCATCCAGTGTTACTAATTTAGCTGCTCCTAACGGCCGAACTCGTTGGGAGAACACATCCAAGCGCTGGCTCAATTCTACAACATCAACGTCAACATTTCTCCGTTCACGGTTCCATCTTGTCTCAATCCCCCGAAGGTACCTGGAACAGAAGGTCAAGCTCTCCTCAGCTAAGTAACACTCGACAATAGACCCCTTTGGACGCGCTTTGTTACGCGTCCACTTCTTATATCTTCCAAGTTCTCTTTCGAACGGATACATCCAACGGTTTTGTACGGGACCAGCAAGCTTGGCCTCCCGAGGTAAATGAAGTGCTAGATGGATCATAACATCAAAAAAAGCTGGCGGAAATATTTTTTCCATTTTGCATAAAATTGTTACAATGTCGACTTTCATTTGCTTTAGGATATCAACTTTCAACGTCCGTGCACATAACTGCGTAAAAAATGTACTGAACTCGGTCAATGTTGTTCGTATTTCCGACGTAGAGAAATTTCGAATTGCAACAGGAAGCAAGCGCTGTAAGAAGACATGACAATCGTGGCTTTTCATACCCGAAATTTTACCAGGAAGCTTGTTCACACATCGACCAATGTTAGATGCATACCCGTCAGGAAATTTAACACCTTTCAACCACTCACATAAACTCTTCTTCTCATCTCTTGTCAAGGTGTACTTCGCAAGTGGCATCCTATAAGTTTCACCATTTGGGTGCACATGCAATTCTTTACGTATACCCATCAACTGTAAATCTCTTCGTGCCTTGACTGTGTCCTTGGTCTTCCCATCGATATTCATCAACGTACCTAAGATACTTTCACATATGTTCTTCTCAATATGCATTACATCTAAATTATGACGTAGTTTCAAGCTTGACCAGTAAGGCAATTCAAAGAAAATACTTCTCTTCTTCCAATTCAACACAACATCTGTGTTCTTTCTCTTTCTCCCGCTTGTTTTTCGAAATTGCAAACCCTCAGCATCTCTTAGCTGTTTCAACAATTGACTTCCAGACAATTCTTCAGGTTGCAATCTATGCTCCTCTGTACCATCGAACAAATCTCCTCTTTTGCGCCATGGATGCTCTTGAGGAAGCCACCGACGATGACACATGAAGCACACCTTATGCCCATACTTCAAATACCTGAACGATGTATCCTTATTACATACTGGACATGCAAGCTTTCCAATTGTAGACCACCCAGATAATTTTCCATATGCAGGAAAATCATTTATAGTCCATAGTAATGTCGCATGCAATTGAAATGTCTCTTTCTTTGATGCATCGTACACGCGTATGCCTTCATTCCATAAATCTTTCAAGTCATCAACCAATGGCCGCAAATATACATCAATATTCTTTCCAGGATCTGAAGGCCCTGGGATAATAAGGGGCAACATCAAATTTGGACTCTTCATACACATCCACGGAGGGAGATTGTACACCGTTAACATTACTGCCCATATGCTATATGTTGTACTCATATTACCATATGGGTTGAAACCATCACTTGCTAAGCCAAGCCGCACGTTGCGGGAATCACTTGCAAACCACTCATGTCTTTTATCAAACTCTTTCCATACAATAGAATCGGCGGGGTGTCTGAGAGTATTGCCATCATCTTCTCGACCTTCTTTGTGCCACCGCATTTCCTTGGCCATTTCTTTTGTCATAAACAACCGTTGTAACCTCGATTTTATTGGGAAATACCGTAAGACCTTTTGAGGAATATTACTTTTTCTGCCTTTGCCATCAATCCATCTTGAATTGTTGCACTTTGGGCATACCACTTTGTCTGCATGTTCTTTCCAAAAAAGCACACAACCATTCTTGCATGCGTGTATCTTATCGTAACCGAATCCCAAGTGTCACCTAAACTGTATTGCTTCTCTATACGAGCGTGGCAATGTCTCTCCATCTGGGAGGGCCGTCTTTATCAAGTCAATCATCATATCAAACGCCTTGTTACTCATGTTGCAGAACGCCTTTATATGAAGCATCTTCAGTATAAAAGCAATTCGTGTAAATTTCTTGCAGCCTGGATAAAGTTCTCGTAAACCATCTTCCCAAAATTGGTAGAAGGAGCTTGTTTGTTCGTGATTATCAGTTGTGGGGCCCTGTGAAGTAGAGGATTCTCCGATGTTAGCATCAACAAATGTCCCCATACATACATCGTCTAACAATTCTTCAACTGCATCAACCTCCTCCATCATTTCACTTGTATGTGTGTGCATGTTTGTAGAAGTGTTTTCCCTAAAATGATCTTCCCCGTGAAATATCCATCTAGTGTATGTCGGAGTAAATCCATTCATATACAAGTGACCCTTCACCTCGCTAATATGAGAATAATATCGATTTGCACAATCACGGCATGGACACTTTGTCATATCACGTGAATCAACTGATTTAACTGCCATTCCCATGAATTCTTCCACACCTTTTTGAAATCGCTCTGAACATCGCGTACTTTCCCGCATCCAACTCCTATCCATATTGATGTCCCTATTAAAGGTTATTCGTTACGTACATGTACGCACACAAGGGAATTAGAAGATCAGATTCTTAAGAATTGAATTAATAGAATTAAATGGGAGGTCTGTTCTCAAATATTAAGAGAGGGAAAGTTTAAAAGGAGCATGAGTAATGAGAGAATTCTAGAAGTGGGTTACTAGTTTAGAACAAATATATACGAAATGATGCTAGCTCAATGCGATGTTACCTAACAAAATATTCTAGAAGTGGGTTACTAGTTTAGAACAAATATATACGAAATGATGCTAGCTCAATGCGATGTTACCTAACAAAATATTCTAGAAGTGGGTTACTAGTTTAGAACAAATTTCTATTTGTAATTTATTTACTAGTTTAGCTCAATGACAGTTTTACATTTTTTAGAGAAATGTTAGCGGTCAATAAGTTTTTGATATTTGGCTTATATTCTCTTACACACTCAAGAGATCAACTATTAGACTTATGTAGTCCACCATTGATTTATGTGGAGTCAACATAAGTCCACAAATATAATATTTGATTTGTAAGATTAAATTGACTAAATATGGGAAGAATGGCAATGCTAGGGCAACGAGGATGGGTTAGGTGTGAAAGAAACCCATCCATGTGGAGCTAGGGACAAGATGAAAAATTGATTTGGAAGTATTTGATTATTGTCGGGAAATGATTATGCGGAGATAGTACACATAACACAACGTGATTTGACCAATTGATTTTTTTGACACGTGACAAATGGCCCACTAACGAAAATACATAGAAAGATTGATTTTAAAGTGTCAAAAAATACAAGGACTAATTTGACCATTTTTAAAAACTCAAAAACACATGGGCCACTTTCGTATTTAACCCTAATTTTAAAGACTAATATTAGCAATTACATGAGCAAAGTTCCAATAAACTTTACTTTACTTTAATCCATCAATCCATTAAACTTTACTTTAATCCATTAAACTTAACTAATTGGAATCAGAGCAAACTGCGATCGATCGCAGGATCGATCGCAGTACCAGACACCCAATGTGAGGAACCTACTGATGCTGCGATCGATCGCAGGATCGATCGCAGTACCAGACACCCAATGTGAGGAACCTACTGATGCTGCGATCGATCGCAGGATCGATCGCAGGATCAGAAGCTGAAACTGAGAAACAGAGTACCCTGCGATCGATCGCAGGCCTGATGCGATCGATCGCAGATAGGCGTTTGCAGAACATCTTCCTGCTTCTGTGGACACAAATAGAGGACCTTATACACCAGACATAGAGGACCTTATACACAAATAGAGGACCTTATTTTTGAATTTTAATCGTATTGATTAGGGAAGAAAACAAGAAGAAGAAGAAGTTGTAATGCATATTAGGGCCATGATTTCTAAATGAAAGGTCATCTAACATATATGCAATAACCTTTATTTATACAAAAGATTAATTTCATAAAATTAATCAAAATCCAGTTCAATTATTTGATGTGTTTGAGAAGAGAAAAATAAATATATAATCAAAGGTCATCTAACAGATGTGTTTGAGAAGAGAAAAATTGCAAAGATTAATTTCATCCAATTCCATTTCCTCCGGTTTAGTTAACACTTTAGAAAAAAAAAAAAAAAAAACATACTCATACGAAAAAGAAATCATGGGACTTAATCCAACATCAGCTAAGGACATAGAGTATGGTGTGCTCTTAAGAATTGTTGAGTCCTCTTCAAGCAAACAATTGCCTAAAATAGAATGCTTTCGTAGATCCCGCTTTTGAGCCTCTCTCTCCTATGCAATTCCGATAGTATCGTTTCTCCAAGAGCTACCACAAAGCTCTTGGACTCCTCATCTAAACCAGAATCATTGGCCATAATTCTATCCATTAACTTGCACCACCAACACTAAAACCTCTACCAGCAGCATAATCCACAAAACTGTAAAGAGGTACCACACTCTCACCATACTTCTCAAAGCCATCCAATTCCTGCTTGGCCTTGGCCCTAAGCTCCTCTGCTACCTCCATTGCCTTTCATTTATTGGGTATTAGGGGCCTCTCACAATAGCTATGGACTGCAATCTGGATAGGAGATTGTAGCCACTAGCTACATCCCAAAACTCAATCGAACGCTTGTCATGATTCTTCTTAATTTCCCCAATATATAAAAGGGTGGAAAGTAATATCTTAAACTCAAATCTTTCAAAATAGGAAAAGCAAACCCTTTTTGTAATTTGCTCAGGTAACAGGAGGGGTGACCAAGATCCCTAGTGATAGCTTCACATGCACACCATGGTGGCTCCCTGTTTGGCTTGTGATTCAAACCCTAGAGAGAGAGAGAGAGAGAGATAGAATCTTTCTATTGGGGAAAGATAAGAAAAAGATGATGTTGGGGCATGTCTAGTGTATAAGGATCAAAGCCATCATAAAGACTGTTTGTGTAATGAGAAAAGGGGGGAATTGGACTCTCTCATGGTACATAAAGATTAAAGGGTCCTCTAATACCCAAGTAGTAACTTTGCTTTTTTCCTTTTGTGATTCTTTTGACTGCCTTCAAAATTCTCGTAGGGATATACAACTCTTTTAAGTTTCTTATTATTTTCGTCCATGAATATAAGTTTGTTAAGACGAATAATGTAAATCTTAGTATGTTTTATGAACTTATTTTATTCTTTATTTTCTACTTGTGATATGAAACATCAATTTGTCACAACATTCTATAAGTTGAGATAAACGAACCCACCTAATTTCTAAAAGGCAATGGAGGTAGCAGAGGAGCTTATACAAAAAAAAAAAGCTTCATTTAAGTGATTTTTTTTTTTAATTTTCTAAATGAAAGGTCATCTAACATATATGCCCAATAAATGAAAGGTCATCTAACATATATGCCCAATAAATGAAAGGTCATCTAACATCCAATTTTTAAATGAAAGGTCATCTAACATTGATATAAGTTGGCCGCTTTAAAGTTTCTGCTTCATTTTTGTGAGTTGTAAAAGTTTATTAATATTATTTACTTAAGAAATACTAAAACTACACTCTCATCCCACCAAGTTGATATGACATTTCCATCGATCCTTAATTTTCGTTTCTTTGTTACCAAGGATTTATTGGTTGATGAACACTACCAAGTTAGCCTAAATGAAATGAAAATTGTATTTCTTAAGTAAATTATCAATAATTTTTTACATCAATGAATATCAATAATTTCAAATTTTAAGCACGAAATAACATCCAAGATCTCACAACATTTGTGCAAATTATCACAATCAACCAACCAACCACTATAAGTCCAATAGTCCACTATCTATCTTCCAATTAAATGTATATAGAGGTTCATGAGAAATGAAGCAATATAAGATGGTGTAAAAAGCAACAAGTAGACAATCAAACGTACCATCTAGAACCTCTATTAGAGTTTGAATTTACAAGCAATTTCATGAGAAATGAAGCAATATTGTGAAACTAATTCATTATTTACCCATTCTTGAGCTATTAGAGTTTGCATTTACAAGCAATTTCATGATAAATGAAGCAATATTGTGAAACTAATTCATTTGAGAATGGGTAAAGAAATATTGTGAAACTAATTCATTATTAACCCATTCTTGAGCTATTAGAGTGTGAATTTATAAGAATTGTGATAACTTTCTTTACCCATTCTTGCTCCTTTTCTTTACCCATTTCTTCAAATCACAATTCATGGATATTATTGAGTGATTGAGAGGCATTTAAGGTTTGCAAGGGTTTAGGAGAAACTCATACCTGAGAGAGCTACAAGAGAGTTGATGAACACTGGAGTGAGAGCTGGCAGTGAGAGAGGTGCGCCGGAAACAGCTGCCGGAGAGAGAGAAACTTGCGTGGAGTGAGTGAGAGAGAGAGAGAGCTCGAGAGAGAGGGAGGGAGAGAGTGAGAGTGAGCTCGAGAGAGTGAGAGAGTGAGATTGATAGACAGCGTGAGAGTGAGAGTGAGAGTGAGAGACAGCTAGCGTGAGAGTGGGGAGAGGAATGGCGGGAGTGAAAATAAACAGTGCCCAAAATTTTAGAACCCCCGCCACTTTTAGTTCTGAAATTCTTTTGTGAACAATTAGACAGATACCACTTTTAGTTCTGCAAAATTTAGTTCACAAAAAAGCTATTGGTAAACTTTTTTGTGCAACTAAATATTTGGGGTATTTTATTTACAAAAAAAAAAAGAGAAAAATATAAATAACTACAGTAGCCTGTCAAACTATCAAATTGTATCAAAAAGTCTACTTATTTTGTTATATTTTTATAATACCCCTATTCTTTTAACAAAGTAAAATCAAATGTACGGTTCTTTAGATATTTTAAAAAAATAAACAGTTTATTCCCTGAAGTCAAATTTTGTACCTTTAATTTTACTTTAATACGATATGAAGAAATTTGTAATTTAGGTAAACTACAATGATTAATTATTTATTATATTCTTCCAAAAAACATTTAATAAAAATAACACACGGATATCCTACGTGAATCAATTCTATTGCAATTTACAAGATGATGCAAAAGCAATCCCGAATAAAAAAAAAAAAAAAAAAGATTAAAAAATAATATTTAATAAAATAAAGAATATGGAGTTGGTATTAAAAAATTAGTAGCTAAAATATAGAATTGTGCTTTGACTAGGTAGAATACATCTTACTGCTGAAGATGCTCTTGAAAGTTCATTGTAGCAGTAATAGGAAAATCTTCTATTTTACAGTGTCTATTGGAGCAAGAAAAGTTAACAAAATAGCTAAATTTAACTAAAAAGCTAGTTTAAAAATACTACTGGAGATGCTCTAAATTTTAATATTTTTTAAAATGTGTGTGTGTGTGTTTTATTTTTTTGCTTTGGTTGTAATATAATATAAAATTAAGGTTTTAGTATTTTATATATTGAGATATTTTGTTATTGTTTTTAAATTTTTGTTAAAAAAAAAATAAAAAAATGGCCTGATACGTGGACAGTTGAATATTAGATTAGTGTTGGAGACAGATGCCCTGATTTGTCAATAAAGGGAAATTCAAAAAGAAAAGAAAAAATTGCACTAGAATTATAGAATGAGAGAAGTGAAAAAGAATAAAAAATGAAGTAAATAAATATGACACTAATTTGTATGTTTATTAGGATCAATCGGATCGGATGTTTGATAGATCAAAAATGAAGTAAATAAATTATAACACTAATAGGATATCCGTGCGATCAATCGAACTAATTCATTAGGATCGACCGGATGTTTGATCGATCATTTAATCATATCGCGATCAATCGAACTAATTCATTAGGATCGACCGGATGTTTGATCGATCATTTAATCATATCGCGATCAATCGAACTAATTCATTAGGATCGACCGGATGTTTGATCGATCATTTAATCATATCGCGATCAATCGAACTAATTCATTAGGATCGACCGGATGTTTGATCGATCATTTAATCATATCGCGATCAATCGAACTAATTCATTAGGATCGACCGGATGTTTGATCGATCATTTAATCATGTCAAGTTTTATTGATTGTATCCCGATCAATTTAAGTAATGCACTAATATAATAGAAAATGCTTAGAGTTCAATTCAATGTTCGATCGAACATTTAATTTGTTTGAATTTTGTTCGATTATTTGATGTTATCACGATCGATCTTACGAATGCACTAGGTTGGACCAATTGGATGTCTAATCAAACATTCAATTTCAATTGTTTCAAGTTTGATCTCACATTTGATCATATCATAATCGAAGTTGTTGTACATTATGCAATAAAAATTAAAAAAAATAATAATTGCATAAAATATATATATATATATATGTGTATGTATGGTGATTCTGTGATTGCGATCGATCGCACATTGGGTGCGATCGATCGCAATCACAGAATCAACACGCGGATCCTTGGCCGAGTGCGATCGATCGCACTATGTGTGCGATCGATCGCACTCGGACAGCACACCACGTGACCTATTTTAGGTCACTTTCCCCCCACCCCCACAAAAATTTTCTTCTCCCCACTGCGCCGTACACCTCTCCAAGGCTTGGTCCACGCACCTCCGGCACAACTGATTCGTCCACCATTGCCAATCACTTCTACCACACAACCACCACACGGTTGTCTTCTCCGGCAACCATACCAAGTACTTTTCACCACCTCTAGTACTTTACACCCCATTCCCCATTCCCATCAACACCCCAACCACGAGCACCTTCACGAGATTTTTTTTTTTCTCATATTTCTGCAATTGTGGGTGTTCATCCACCCACATTGCTTTGTTGTGGTTGGGTTTGGATGTTTTTGCAGGGGGTTTTGAGCGAAGTTGTGTTGTTTTGCAATTTTGCCTATCTCTAGTGCACGCCAGGTGTTCGACAAAAGTCCCCAATCACGCTCATCATGCCAAGAACTCGAGCTTCGTCCTCCCGAGGGTCTGATACCCGAGCCACTTCTCCCCCGCCCACTTTTGAGGAACGGGAGCTGCTATTTGAGACCACTTTCGCCATTCGCGAAGACTTTGAAAATCTTGAGGGGACTCAATGGGCGGTCGCCGAGTTCAAGCGACGGGGGCTAAAGAAGCTTTTCAAGCCGGTCACCCCCACTGCTTACAGAAAATTGGTGATCGAGTTTTATGTCCACCTATATCATGACTGCAGGAACATAGCTGCCCTCTCTTCGAAAGTGCAAGGCAAAGCTATTGACATAACACGGGCCGACATTGCTGCTGCCCTTCAATGCAATGATGAGCAACCTCCAGAAGCCGCACAACTTGCTGACCAACCGGACAGCTTCTACGTGGCGGAAATTATTGACGACATGTGCGAAGGGATGTATGCCGATGCCCACCATAATGCCGCCAGCCGATCAAAGCTACCTCAACGGCTTTGGTTTGTGGACTCCGTATTACACCGTAATGCGTTTCCCTTGGGGCACAAAAGTCAGAGGCGGGATCAATTTCTTCAAGCACTCTACGCCTTCCATAAAGGTGCTTGGTACTCCATTCCCGACATAATTTGGAGGCAAATTTACAAATTTTGGAATGGGGTGCACGTTGGAGGAGCGGGGTCCACACATTCATGGGGGTTGCCTTTCCCATACTTAATCTCCTACATCCTCCGGAAGAAAGGCGTCAAGGGTACCGCAGCTGATGAACCAGTCACTACTACTCCCATATTTGGCATTCGCCAATGGAACAAGAGCCTCTCCCACATGCCCCAGGTAGCTCCAACACCAGCAGCTGCTGCGGAAGAGTATGAGGCCGAGCCAATGGCCGAAGATGAACCAATAGTTGATTCAGAGGCAGCTGAGGAGGAGGCCCCGAGAATTTTTCGTGAAGCACGAAACCGCTCAGTTAGTGAAGAAATAGCGGGCCTTCGGAGAGAGTTGGCTGGCCAAAGAAAGGAGGCTCGGAAAAATAACGAATCAATGGACAAACGCCTAGGCGCCTTAGAAGAATTGATGCAGTCCATTGTCAACCGGTTGCCACCACCATCTGCAGGAGCATCATCTTCTAGACAACAGTAAGCAGGGACTATCGTCTGGCTGAAGACATTAAACTTAGCGCTCATGGGAGGCACCCCATAGTTTACCCTTTTTATTTTGTTTAGTATGTTTTAAGTTAATCTTTTTATTTGTCTTTAGTTTTGTTTCTTTTGACTTGCTTTTGTGTTTTCTTATGGGAATGACCCCGTATTTGGACATCATAGATGGTTTTTGAATTGCAAGGTATCAATATATTTTCACTTAAAACTGAGATGAATTATTTTACGGTTTAGATTTTATTTTGTTATATTTAACAGTGTAAAATCTTTCCATAAGGTATCAATATATTCATCATATAATATATATACACTATTAGATCTGTAAAATTTAATATGAATTATGAAATGAGAATTAACTCTTCAAATTAGTCCATATGTAACAACTAACCAAATGGCAAATATATACAATTTAAAATCTTTCTTTAGGAGGATGGAATCGACGGTGCATATTGTGCCACTTTATTTAAAAATTTTAAATAATGCAGTGATATATATATACACAATTTTAGTAGATGTTATTGGGCAGCAATAAAATATATATATATATTTGAGCTTTTCTGCATGGGTGCGGTCGATTGCAATAACAGAAAGTTGGAATCAAACTTTCTGTTACTGCGATCGATCGCACACAAGGTGCGATCGATCGCAGTAACAGAAAGTTTGATACCAACATTCTGTAACTGCGATCGATCGCACACAATGTGCGATCGATCGCAGTAACAGAAAGTTTGATTCCAACTTTCTGTTGTTGCGATCGGTCGCACCATGGTTACGATCGATCGCAGTAATCGAATATTGGATTTCAACATTCTGTTACTGCGATCGATCGCACATTGTGTGCGATCGATCGCAATAACAGATGGATTATTTTTTTTTTATTTTACTACGGACTCTTTAGGGTCGACAAAAAGTCGACCCTAATACATAAGCATTAGGGTCGACTATTAAAGTCGACCCTAATGAGGTATCTTCAGCGTCCACTTATTAGTCATCTATTTTAATTTTATTTTTTATTTTTTATTTGCTACCGACTCTTTAGGGTCGACAAAAGTCGACCCTAATACATAAGCATTAGGGTCGACTTTTAAAGTCGACCCTAATGATGTATCTTCAGCGTCCACTTAGAGTGGACGCTATTAGTCATCTATTTTAATTTTTTTCATTTTTTTTTATTTTACTACGGACTCTTTAGGGTCGACAAAAGTCGACCCTAATACATAAGCATTAGGGTCGACTATTAAAGTCGACCCTAATGAGGTATCTTCAGCGTCTACTTATAGTGGACGCTATTAGTTATCTATTTTAATTTTTTTTTTTTTTTTTTTTTACTACTTACTCTTTAGGGTCGACAAAAGTCGACCCTAATAACTAACTATTAGGGTCGACCATGAAAGTCGACCCTATTGAACTTTTTTGTTTTTTGTTTTTTTTTTTTTTTTTTTCCCAGCTTATAGCGTCCACTTAAGTGGACGCTATTTGTTAATTATTAGGGTCGACTATTATGGACCCTAAAAGTTCTTTTTTTGCCGCTTAAATTTTTCCCGCCCCTCGGATAATTCCCGCGCGTGTATTAGGGTCGACTTATTAGCGTCCACTATAAAGTGGACGCTAATAGTGCAATTTTCGACCCATTATTAGCGTCCACCTAATAGCCGACGCTAATACTGAACTATTAGGGACGACTTTCAAAGTCGCCCCTAATAGTTGAGTATTAGGGGCGACTTTTTAGTCGCCCCTAATAAGTCGCCCCTAATGAACAACTTTCTTGTAGTGAGAGAGAGAGGGGTTTGGACCTTGAAAAGGACATATTGGAGATCTCATTTTTACACACACGATCGAACACAGAGAGAGAGAGGGGTTTGGACCTTGAAAAGAACATATTGGAGATCCATTTGTGTTGGTTTTTAGAGAGAGAGAGAGAGAGCAATTTTGTCTAGACCTTGGCCTTTTCACTTTAGGGTATTATTGGAGACCTAATTGTGTTGGTCATTTTTACACACACGATCGAACACAGAGAGAAAGAGAGGGGTTTGGACCTTGAAAATGACATTGGAGATACATGTAAGCGCGTGTTGGACTTTTTTAGAAAATGACATTGGAGATACATGTAAGCGCGTGTTGGTCTTTTTTAGAGAGAGAGACCTTGAAAAAAGCTTTTTCATTACTTTACTTTATTAACATCATTAGAGACCCATTTGTGTTGGTCATTTTCACACACACGATCGAACACAGAGAGAAAGAGAGGGATTTGGACCTTGAAAATGACATTGGAGATACATGTAAGCGCGTGTTGATCTTCTTTAGAGAATGACATTGGAGATACATGTAAGCGCGTGTTGGTCTTTTTTAGAGAGAGAGGCCTTAAAAAAGCTTTTCCAATACTTTACTTTATTAACATCATTGGAGACCCATTTGTGTTGGACCCTTTAGGTCATTTAGGTAATTAACTTTAGGTTAATGTTATTTTCAGAGAGACAAATTAAGAGAGAGATTGGTTTGGACCTTGAAAATGACATTTTCACTAATACATCATATATAGGTTCACTTTAGGTTAAAGCATTTACATCATCTACATATACCGGTACCCCCTACAATACTTGAATTTCATTCATTTGCTGTCAGTTGTTCAAATCAGCATTAGCGAGCAGTTTTCTGTTTATCCGTAAGTTTTTTTTTTTTTTTTTTTTCCTATCTTTTCTCGGATGTTTTATATAATTTGATATTTTGATTTTGGATATCTTGATAGGAATTTTTTTTCCTCTCAACTTAATTCTCACGTGATCTTTAAACACGTGCATGTCAGCTTGATCCATTCTAGTTTGGAAAACAAAAAATTTACTTTGTTCATCTTGATATATATAATTTAAATTGTTAATATTGAATATCGGTAACGTTAGATTTTTTTTTATTCGTTTAAAGAATGAATTTTTCCTTGCATTGGTTGTCAGTTAACTATATATAACTATTGCATGAATTTAATACAAAAGAGGGGTCTTTCACACTCATATTTTCAGTACGAGAAACAGAGGGTGTTTGGTTCTTTAGAGCCCCTCTGCAGAGCCAATGATTTGATCAATCCTTGTACTTTACTATATAGGGATATTATAAGTTCTCAAGGTAGTTTTCAAGTCTCCAATGATGTTAATAATTAAGGTAAAGTGAAAAGGTCATTTGCAAGTTCCAAACCTCCCCCCTCTCTCCTCCTTCTCTTTATTGCATGTTATTCAAAAGCACTGATCAGCATTTATTACTTTTGTGCTTTTTTTCCTCTGATTCGATAATTATAGGATCGGCAGAAAGTGATCAGATCGATGCACCATGGCTGCATGTGCATGTGATCATGCGAACGTTATGGCATGTGTGAAATGCATGCACACCAATTTTCAGCCTCAACTGCTGTTCGAGAAGGACTTGTCAAGACATGATTTAGAAAAGATCTATTTGCGGCCGTCAGATGTTTCCAAAATCCGTCCCGCAGCTTTTGGTTGTCCTTCAAACGATGAATCTCTGTTCTATGACCCTGACATGACTCCCTGGCCAATGCGTTTGCAAAAAACCACTGGTGAAAGATGGCATCTCAGGGGAGGGTGGCGCCGATTCGTTCGTCAAAAGAAGCTGAGCCAAGGACAGAAAATCAAGTTTTATGAGTACAAGTGCAAGAGAGGAACAGGCGCAAAATTTGTCATGATTGTTCGTCTGCGAATTTTCGGAACATCACTTGCGTAGATTTGGCAAAGACCGACCTTAATGGTTTGGTTTTTTGTTTTCCAACACTTTAATATTTCCGGTGTGATTTGCTGCTGCTTTTGTGTTCTTTGTCTTGCATGGTAAGTTGCTTTAATTGCTTTGTTCTTCCCTGAGTGGGTTTGTGAATGGTGTGGGCCCTAATGATCTGTTTCTATATTTCTTTTTTAATAACACATTAATATTTCTGGTGTGATTCGCTGCTGCTTTTGTGTTCTTTGTCTTGCATGGTAAGTTGCTTTGCGAATGGTGTGGGCCCTAATGATCTGTTTCTAGTCTTCCACGGGACCCATTTGGTTCCCTATATTTGGTTCAATTAATGTGAGAATGTTTGTCTTAGCTTCTGTTGGCGGGGACTTTTTGCTCCAGAAATGCTAAACAGTCTTATTTTGATAATTTAAGTACACATGTGTTGATTTGGCAATGAAAATTATATATATATATATAGATTGAAAATTGAATAATAATTTGTTTAAAATTTAATGATAATATTAAAAAATATGCACTTAAAATTGTGAGAGTATATATGTATGTCTAACATTTCTTTTCTTCCCTTGACCACAAAAAGAAAAACCTCTACCCACAAACGGAGAAAAATTTGCTACAAACTTATAGTCTCATATAATAAAATAGAGAATAACTTATATGGAGAGATTGCAAAAACAACCCTTTTGTGCCCACCAATGAGGGGTTGTCACCTTAGCATGGAACATAGTAACAAAATAAAATCAAACCACCTGATTATATCAGGTTTAATCCATTAAAAAAAAAAGAAAAAACAAAAACAAAAATGCTTTGCAATGATAAGAGATCAGCCACCCCAGGCCATGGGGGTGACTGCCAACCCTCGGCCAATGGGGTGGCCGCCCAGCTACCCCATAACTCGCCCGGGTGGCTTTCTTAATTTTGTTTTTATTTAAAAAATTGTTTTTGGTTATTATTTGGTATGAATCAAGTGTGGTTGTGCCTTTTATTTAGGTGTAAGTTTAATACAATGTGCTGAGGTGTCATCTTCTTATTGGTGGCACAAAAGTCCCAATTTGTGCAATAGCCTCACCGAAGATGCTCTCAATAAAATGACATATATATATATATATATATATATATATATATATATATATATATTCCTTAACATGTGAGACATGTTTTTTTAATAACATACATTATTTGATTAATTTAAGATAATGATGTGGCTCTCAAAGCTTTGGTACGTCGACTAATTAAACCTCCGATCCCCCACGTGACCATGTCTAATATAATTTGATTAATTTGTTTCTAATCACTCAAACAATTAAGCATTAGAAAATGTTGTCTATCTGGAAGAATTTTCCCTTTGTTTTTAGATGTTTGTCTAAATTTCATTACTCAAAACAAATGTACACAAAATCTAGAAGCTAGCAAGATCACCAAGCTAGCCAACAATACAAACAAATAACCAACATTACACCCAAACTTTCTAGCCAGCAACAATATGCGCATGCAGAATCACAGTGGACACATGCACCCCACTGCTGACAATCAAAAGTTCAAATATCTACAATCAAAAGTTCAAGACACTTCTCCTAAATTTTCCTTTGCCTCTTAAGTCTCTCTCTTTTCTTTTCTTTTTTTTTCTTTTTTTTTTCTTCTTCTTTTTTTTTTTTTTTTTTTTTTTTCACACCCCAAGTAACATCAAGGAGCAATTTTTCTTCAAGTCTACGCCTAAGTGGTAGACAGCAGCACATGCACCAAGAGAGTTTGCAAAACAACAACCCATAAATTTTGCTTTCCATTCCTTTGAGATTATTCCCAGATGGAGGTGGGCTCTACAGCATTCTTTTCCTCAATAAGTCAAGCCAAAGTCTCTTGCTAAACCTACAACCAAAGAACAAGTGTTCTATGCTCTGCATACAAAGAACACATTAAACCTCTCCTCTATAACCCCAACCTGCCAATTTGTCTGCAATACCTTGAAAATAAATACATATATAAATATATTTATTTAAGCGATGATGATAACTTACAAAGCTAGATCCTTAGTTTTATTCACGTACAAAAGATTTCCAACGAACTATTTACAAAATGCAAGTTAATCATTAAGAATATATATTTTAACAAAATAAATGTTCCGAAATAAAGTTATGTTTTATCGAACGTTCGACATTTTCTCTCGAACAAACGAAGTTTCCTCGTGAACGTTCGATCTTTCTTATCAAACGGTTGATGACATCTACATGAGCAATATTAAAAGAGTTTTAACTTTTTGTACGCCCTTGTGTCCTATTTAAAGACCTAGAATAAACCATAGGTCCAATTTTGTCCCATTTTTCGCATACCAAGCCTTAGAGAGACAAAGAGAGAGAAAGAGAGAAAGAGAAATGGGCAAACTTGGAGGTTTTATTCCTCTATTGTTGGAGAAGCTTCTATATTGTGTTAAGGGAGCCTAGTTAACCCAATCTTAATGCTCAGTTTTTATACATGATTAATATTGTGATTTTGGTACTTAAACACGTACGAGTAGTTGTTTTCATTTCACATGTAGTAATAAAGCTGGCATTTTTACATAAAGAAAGTTTAGTTCTTTCATGTATAATGTAAACCTTGAAGATGGTTTTCTTTTTATGTCAAAACAGTGTTAAAGCATCTATATTTCAGTGCATTAAAACACTTTTCTTTGGTTGGCTAACAATAGATTTTCAATTAAGAAAGCAAATTAAGCTTGTACCTTTGATGTCTTATTAAAACAATATACAAAGTCATGCTTGATTAAAATGTATGTGCATAATATAATGTATGATATTTTCGGTGCTTCTAAGATCTCTAGAGCTCTTGTTTAAGTTTTTGAATAGATTATAGTTCCTCGCAGTCATTGACTGTTCCACCCCAAGGCTAAACGATCAATGTAAGCATAGCTAACGTTCGACCCTCGATATCAAATGATTGATGAAGTTAGTAACGTTATTAGGATTTTAACCGCATGATTAAGGTTTTACATGCAATATTAAGATTTCCAGCGTAGAATGTGTCTAACACTAGAGTTCGATTTGCAGTGATTTGAAGATTAAGATGTCTAAGAGTGAAGAGAATTGCCTAAGGTAAGCAAATGCTTACATGACAGTTTTATTTCACTACACATTATACTAAAAAATTGAGTAGGGCTGGAATTCAAGTTGGCGGGTTTGGTTCGGTTCGGTTCGGTTTGACCCACTTGACGCACCAACCTGTTAACGATCAACCAGAACACAACTTGTTTAGTTAAACGAGTCAAACCCTTCAACTTTGACTTGACCCGACATGACCCATTTAATAAACAGGTTACAAACAGGTTGGCCTATTTGACCCGTTTAGACCTAAATGCGACATGTTTAACCTGTTTGACCTAACCAAACATGACTCATTTGACCCGTTTCGACCCAATCATGGCTTGATTGACATGTTTGACATGTTTCAACATGTATTTATTATATAAAAAATATCCATAATTTCATAAACGAGTCAAGCGGATTGACATGTTTATGACCCGAACTCTTTTATGCCAAACCTTCATTCCACCCACAAATTTTGTGTTAGGTTTGTAGGTCGTATAAAAAATTGTTAGCCTTAAAACTGAGCATACTTTAATTTCTTTTGTTCAATTAAGAAATTATGTCATGAGCCTTATGATTTTATCTAATGCTTATAAATACTTCAAATGATTATATTTATTATATGGTTTATAATAATTGAACATATGGTGTGTGTCATCATAAAAGGATGGTGGACACATGTATATATATGGGCTTGAACCAATGGTTCAAAGATGTGTGTTTTTATTTCGGCCTTAGATTCAATGGTTGTATTTTGACTGGCGTAGCCATGTTTGCTTAGTGGTCACTAGGATGGATGTCATTAGCAACGTGGGCCACCCGAGTCGGGCTCAGTCAGTATGCAACAATATTTAGGGTATTGGTTTTGTATTATATGTCCTATGACTATTAAATATAATATACTTATTATAGATTTTTCATGCATTAAAATATGAGTAACTTGTTACCAGAATTAAACATTTTTCATTCTAATAATGGTCTTGTAGATGTAACATAATTTCTCAATAAGAATTGACGAGTAATACTATTTAGTAGATTCTTATACAACTGGATGATGTAGTAGTAAAAATTAGCATTTGAATCTTTTTTTTTTTTTTTTTTTTACAAGCCTTGATCCAAGAGCTTTAATACCAAGTTATTCAATTGCCGTTAGGAATGCGAGGGATACAATTGATATTCACCGTCATTGATTTTCTTTATGTCTAAAAAAGGGTATAGAAGGACAGAACTAAAACTTGAGGGGAGATGGAAACAATAAATTTTGCAAGGAAAATACTCAAAAAAACATATATTTTAAAGGCTTTTTTAAAAATTTGGAAGTGCTGAAGATGTAGGATTCTAAATTGTGGAATCTTGTAAATTCTTCATAAAAGATTTCTCCCGTTAGGGTGGAAATCCGGTGAAGAATAAGAGACTTTAGAATGCAGAAAAACCAAGAGAAAACTAGACAAAAGATTTAACGTAAAAAGTAGAATGGATAATCTGCATTCTCATGGGACTCTATTTATAGAGTCCCAATACAACTCTTGGTCAAGAGTTACCACTCTTGATCTGCTACCTCCACCTGAAAGTAATTTTACCTTCCTGTAAAATCTACATGATCTGGTGTAGGGATGACCACACTAATAATAGTGTGATCATTATGTGCACCATCATCTCCCACTTGATCATACTATCATAATTAGTAATGAAACCTTAGTTGTACATGTTTATCTTTAGTATCACAAAAAACATGAAAACTCCTTTTCTGCCATATAATCTAGACAATTAACGTTAATTATTCATAGTTGAGAATACAGTTCATACTCAATACTATAATTAATGGTTTTTTACATAATAACCATATGTAAATTGAATTGAAATTTTTTATTCAATTTCTCATATCCAAGGTTACCCTATTTGAGATAAATAGTTATACTGTCAGTATACAGATAAATGAAAAAGAAATGCCTACTATCATTCATTCAAGCGTCCCTGAATCCTTCTGCTTATGCTACTTTTACCATGTAGCTTTTTCTTAAGTTTTCCTTAATCCCATTTTTGTTACATGCTGTGTAAATTTATCTAGAGCTAACCCTTTGGTCATGGGATCAGCTACCATCTCTGTTGAGAGAATAAATTCAACTTTTATTTCACCTCTCTCCACTATATCTTGAATATAGTGACAACTTATGTCAATGTGTTTGTCTTTGGAACTTCGAGCTCCACTTTTTATTAAAGAGATGGCAAACTTATTATCACAAAATACATTGACAGGCCCATCTTGCATTCCAAGATTTAAACTTTTAATGAAACGCTTAATCTAAACAACATTGCTTACCGCTATGCTGCATGATATATATTCAGCGTCCATTGTGGATTTTGCAACAAAATTTGCTTCTTACTCAACCAAGAAACAATTGTTCCCCCAAATAAGAATATATAACCGCTTGTAGATTTTCTGTCATCTACATCTCCTGCAAAATCTGCGTTAGTGTATCCTGTAATGTTTAGATCTTCTAATCCAAAACATAAACCCATGTTTTTAGTTCCTTGCAGATACCTAAATATTCTTTTAACTGCTTGCCAATGCTCTTTTCCAGGATTGGATTGATATCTACTAACCAATCCTACAGCATGACAAATGTTAGGTCTTGTGCTTGTCATAGCATACATAAGACTGCCCACAACTTGAGCATAGGGGACAATTTCCATTTCAAGAATTTATGTTTGGTCTCAAGGACACATTGTTTTGCTCAAATGTTGACCATTTGAAACGGGTGTATTTAGAGGTTTACATTTATCCATATTAAAACTTCTAAGTACATTTTCTATATATTTCTCTTGATCTAAGTATAATAATTTCGAGGTCCTATCCCTTGAAATTTTTATTCCCAAGACATAAGTTGCTTCACCCATGTCTTTCATTTCAAACTTAGAGGCTAAGAAATTCTTTGTATTTTGAATAATTTTCGAGCAATTTCTAGTTAATAATATGTCATGATAATATAGTCAACTTATCATTGTCATAATGTATGTAAACACAATGATCTAGTGGACTTACCTCGAAACCAATTTCCATGATGGCCTCATGAAATTTTAAGTACCATTGTCTTGAAGATTGCTTTAGCCCGTACAATAACCTCTTCAATTTATAAACTTTTTCTTCATGTCTATTCACATTGAATCCTTCAGGTTGAACCATATAGATGTCTTCTTTTAATTCTTCGTTTAGAAATGCTGTTTTTACATCTAATTGGTGCAATTCTAAATCCATCTTAACTACTATGGACATGATTATTCTTACTGAGGTAGATTTTGCTACGGGTGAATAAGTATCAACAAAGTCCACACCTGGTTGTTGAGTGAATCCTTTGGCTACCAACCTTGCCTTGTATTTATCAAGACTTCCATCTGCTTTGAATTTCTTCTTCAGTACCTATTTACATCCAATAGCTTTTCTTTGCTGTGGCAGATCCGTGAGTTCCCAGATGTCATTTTTGTTGATGGAGCCTAGTTCATCATTCATTGAATCTATCCATTTGTCTGCATCATCACCTTTCACAGCTTCTTTGTAATTGGTAGGATCATCTTGAAGATTTATGTCATCTATACTTAGTACATAATGATCTTTAAGTATGACTGATGGTCTTCTTTGTATTTTAACTCTTCCACTGTTTTCATAATTAGGGATATTGAGATCCAATCTTCTTTTACTCCCACTGTCCTGGAGATTTGTAATGTCTTCATGTGTAGATTCTTCATCTTCTGATAGACTGATATCTTTCATAGGAGTGATATGATTTGAATTTTCTTGTGTGGATTGTTCATCTTCAAATAGTCTGATATCTTCCATAGAAGTTATTTGATCTGAATTTTCAAGAAAAATAGCATCTTTGTTTTCCATTAATCATTTTTTCAGAATGGTAGAATCGATATCCACTACCATTCTCAATGTTGTGCAAATTTATTTAACTCGCAAATGCACGAATCGATTGTAGTTTAATGGATTGCAAGTGCGAGGTCGAACCCACAGGAAATTGTGTTTTTGAAAGTGTTGGGTTATGTTTTGGCTCATTCGATTTGCATGTAAAGTTGGTGAAAATGAAGCATCTCAAATTGTCCAGAAAAATTGATTCTAGAAGGGCCGGTCCGGACAGCTAGAAGCCAGGTCCAGACCGCATATCCAGCAACCATGTTTTGAAGGGGAGGTCCGGACCGCCAGAAGCTGGGTCTGGACCCCATTTCCAGAAACTTCATTCTGATGAGGAGGTCCGGACCGCCAGAAGCTGGGTCCGGACCCCATTTCCAGAAACGTCATTTTGAAGAGGAGGTCCGGACCACCAGAAGCTGGGTCCGGACCCCATTTCCAGCAAGCCTCTTTTATATGGGTTGTCTGGACACAAGAGTTGGATGTCCAGACACCACTAGGTTACGCACATACAACCCTAGCCATGTTTGGACACCAACTTGTCCATGTCCGGACATGGCTGCTGATTTGATTTTTAAATCTCTATTTAAACAAACAATTTAGCAACTATAGGTACTTATTTTGGAGAGAAAAAATTAGAGAGATTAGAGAGAGATATTGTTCTAGTTTATTTGAGAAAAGAAAATACGTGAAGCCAATCGGAGTTCCGGTGAAAGGAAATTATTTAGAAGAATTGTGCCAGATGTTCTAGAAAGGGCTACTGAGGTAGAAGTCAAGTGAGTCGCTTGTCATGTACAAGGAAGAGTCAAAGGTTTTGTAATTCTTCTTGTATTCCTTATTCTTCTTATAGTGGATTGATTTCCTGAGTTTGGCTGCCCCGGAGAGGTTTTACATTTAGAGAGTTCTCTAAATGGTTTCCTCTTCGTAACAAAATATCCGTGTTCTTGAATGTTTATTTCATATCTGTATTTGGTTGAATTTTAACTGTTAGGTTAGATCTTATTCTGCATAATTTTTGTGAAACACCTAGGCATTTGAATAGGTGTTGTTTTGAGTCGTTTTAAAAATTTTCAATTGGTATCAGAGCGGGTTCACTCTGTGAAGGAATTTTTTACTGAGTGTGATCTAAGACTCTATATCAAATGTCTCTTACTGTTGCTCCTAATTCTCTTCCCGTCTTTGACGGAACAAATTATACGCTTTGGAAAATTCGTATGAGAGCATACTTTAAATCCATTAATGTTTGGCATATTGTTGAATCTGGATGGACACGTCCAGACAAAGCAATAGTTGAATGGACAACAAAGGAAAAGAATAATGCTACTGCGAATGACAAAGCTATAAATGCTATTTACATCTCTGTTTCAAATGAGGAATTTTCTAGAATTTCTAGATGTGAAATAGCTAAGGAAACTTGGGAAACTTTAGAAATCACGCATGAAGGAACTAAGATTGTTAGAACTTCAAAAATTCAAATGTTGGTTTTTGAGTTTGAGGAGATTAGAATGCAGGAAGATGAAACTTTTGATCAATTCTATTCAAAGCTTAGTGCCATTAGAAACTCTACCATTAATTTGGGAAAGAAAATGGGTGATGCTAAAGTGGTGAAAAAAATCTTAAGATCTTTGCCTAAGAGGTTTATCCCTCAAATTGCTGCTATACAACAAAGCAAGGACTTAGATACTATGAGAGTAGAAGAACTTGTAGGTTCCCTTCAGACTTTTGAACTAATTCTACCTAAACACAAGAACACCAAGAATATTGCTCTCAAGGCAAAAAATGTTAAGGTTAACTCTTGTGGTTCATCAGATGAGGATTCTGGAAATGAGGAAGAAATAGCTATGTTTGCTAAGAAGTTTAGGAAATTCTTTAGACCCAAGAAAGGAAATTTTAAAAATAGCAATTCACAATTTTCTGAGAAATCTAGAATTTAGAATGTTGAGAAAGGTAAGTCACCTAAAGGTATCAAGTGTCACGAATGTGGAGGGCATGGGCACATTCGTGTTGATTGTGGTAACTTGAGAAAGTCAAAAGGCAAGGCATTTAATGTAACTCAAAGTGATGAGTCAGACAAGGACGATGCTGAACAGGAAGTTAATTACTTATCATTTGGAGTTAGTTATGAGAGTGAGCATGAGGATAGTGAGTGTAATTCTCAAGACAAACAAGGTGTGTCCGATAATGATTCGGAAGAAGAAAATGATCTGCAAAATGCTTATAATAATCTCTTTGTGGAATGCACTAAATTGAAAAAGCTGAATAAGCAGCAATTGAAGAAACTCAAAGAGGTTAATCTTGAAAATGATCAACTTTTTGTCACCTTAATTGATTCTCTTGCTACTCATAATGCTTTGATGTCTGAAAATCAAATGCTAATTGCCAAAGTGAAATCCTTAGAGAATGAACTGAATGAATCAAAGAATCACTTAACAAAATTCTCTAGTGAAAAGCTAAATCAAATGCTACATAATCAAAAACATTTGTTTGATAGAACTGGATTGGGTTTTGATAAATCTGTTATTTTATCTACTAATGTTGCTTCTTCTTCAAAGATGATTTTTGTGAAACCAGTGAACAAAGAAAATAGCTCTGCTGAAAAGAAGGTAATCTCTCCTTAAATTTCAAAAGGTGGAAAAGGTAAGGGAACTCTAACTGATTCCTATACGTCTAGTTCTAAGTCGAGAAGTGTGCATATGTTAAGGAACCAACCTTCTCAAAGGTTTATTCCTACGTGTCATAACTGTGGTAAGATTGGATATATTCGTTCTAAGTGTTTTCAGCTTAACAGTCATGAGCCCTTAAAAGTTTGGGTCAAGAAGATTAATACCATTCACCCATTGAGGGGGAGTGGTAATGGACTCACCTAGATTAAGTGGGCACATAACATGCCTAGAAATTAAACATATTGATATTTGTCTATAGCTGTTCTAGGGCATTTTTGTTGTTTTTGATTGTTTTTGTTTGCTTTGTCTTTATTTTTCTTTGATTCTTTTATTTTTGGGATTGTTTTTATTTGTTGGATAGTCTGTTTCTCATGTCTTGTGCTCAAATGAATATTTTCCATATGAGTGGGATCAATATTTCTGCAATTTACATCTCAAGCTCCATATGTTTATGATATACCTTGTTCTTTTGAAAATTGTTAAAGGAGTAAAGAGTCAGTTTTTCTCATGTTCGAAGTTGTGCACTATTTGCCCCCATTAGGTTTAGATTTTTTTTGTGTGTTTTGGGAATTTGGATCAAACATTTTTTTTGGAAGATAGGTAGTGTCAATTCTATCCACTTGACCAACTTGTTAGTTGAACTTAGCTCCTAAAAATTCCAACATTTTCTTCCACAAAAAAAAAGGGGGGGGGGGGGGCATAAAATAAGCTCAGATGACTTAGTTTTGCTTCTATATGTCCCTAAAGAAAGAATCAGTAATCAAATCATCGCGGAAATAAATGATTACTAAAGGACATGGTAAAAGTGAATGATTAGTCTCAGGGGGAGTATATCGGATGAGGGAATCTAGGTCCTAACATTATAAGGTTTTACTGTGGCTTGAATCAGACAGTTTGTCTTTCATTTACAAAATGTCTGCCTAGATTTCCTTTCCACTGATGAAATCTTATTTAATGGGGGTTTTCACACACTACACATTCACATGAGATTTCTGATTATTGCCTACTTGACTGAATTCACAGAACAAGGATGTGTCATGCATATGGTACATTTATGGTGTAATTGAAATTTGTTGATCACTTCAGACTGCTAAGATATTCATAAGGACACACATGGTTTATTGGGTATCTAAACAATTTTTTTTTAAAAAAAAAAAAAAAAAAAAAGAAAAATTGATAAATTAATTTTTTTTTATTTTTAATTTTTTGGGGATGCGGTCCGGACACGGCACTTACCTGTCTGGACACGGCCATCGCTTTGTTTTTATCAATTGGTTTTTAAAACCCTGCATTCCTTCCCATTTCATACTTCTCACTCTCTCGGCTGCAACACTTCTTCCTCAAAGTTTTTTTTTTTTTTTTTTTGTGTTTTATTTTATTTTTATCTTTGATTTCTTTGCTTCACAGTTCCGTATACACATTCCATCATCACAGGTATGGTTTCTTTCCCTCTCCTTTTCAATTTTGTTGTTCAAATAAAATTCTCCACTGTGACTGTTTGGGTTTAATATTGCCATTCCGAATTACTTGATTCTTTGATTCCCATTGTGCCTTCTTTCTAGTTCTTATCATTGTTGCAAAATACATACACTATCATGTATTAGGAATGGGATTTTCATCTTGACATATGTTTTGCATGCCTATATTTTTTTTCTGCCCACCATGTGTTTGCTCAAATGTCTCAAAGACTCTGGCTTACTTTATTCCGATGTATTTGATCTTTAGATGTTAGTTGAGAAGCATCTAGGAAAGGTATGTTCAATATTCCTGCAAATTTTTTAAATGTGATCATCAATATCTCAATACCTATTACATGTTTGATAAAATGTCTAAATGAAATTGTTTTCATTTATATTTCTTTATCTTCTTGTAATAAGTTTTTTTTTGATATATTCATCATTTAAAATTTGTTTCTGTTGCATCTATCTCATTTGTGGGCTCACATATTTCATATCAAAATTTTGTTTACAATGATGTTTCTCAAGAATAATATGTACTTGTATTTTTTTTGGGATGTGAATGCAGAAAATGGTGTATCCAATTTCGGAATCCACACCAAGGAGGAAGCGCACTCGAGAAGAAAAATCAATCTTACAAGATAAGATTTTGACACGCAAAATTGTGATTGAGCGTGGAGTGGAGCAAAATGATCTTCGAGTGGAACCGTTTTGATTCATTCATGACATATTCCAAGCAAATCAATGGACCTCCTTGTTTGTTCCTGTTAATGCCTCAACTAGGTTAGTTCGGGAATTCTACTACAACATCGAAGATATTGACTTGGTTGGTCCCCCGTCATTCAAGACCAAGGTCTCCGGGAAAACTCTAAATATCACTACTGAATTGATCAGTGAAGTTATTGGGATTCCATTGACGAATGAGAAGCCGCTTCCATTTCTGGAAGAAGATCCACAACCAACAAAAACTGATATCATGGCGGTTCTTAATCCTAGTCAGTAGCTTGTATGGGACGAAGATCAGAACAAAATTCCGATTGGCTATGTACGGGCTCCAGAGAGGCTGTTAACACGGATTGTGCTGCAGAATATTTGGCCAATATCCCGAAATAGTCATGTGACTATCGAACGAGCAATGATGATTTATGGCATCATTAACCGTGTTACGTTTTGTTTATGCACTCATATAGTGTTGACAATGATCGAGCTTCATGAAGATCATTCCATTGCCTTACCATATGGCGGTCTCATCACAAAGCTCTTGCACGCCACTTTGCCAAAAATAACTGCCAATGAACATATGGAAGCTCCTGAAGGTTATTTTGGCAAAGCAACTGTGATGAAGTCAAATGCCCAACTTAGGCTTCAAGCTCCAGCTGATCATGTGCCTCCAATTATTCAAGATCCTCCAGCTACGTCTCCCTCAGGATCATCAGAAGCATCAAGTCAACTCAATACAATCATTAACTTACTTCAAGCTCAAGGCCGAAGCATCGAAGCTCTACACACCCGCATAACGACTTTGGAAAAAGATGTGAAGTCTATCAAGGACAGACTTTGGCCCGAATAAGTTTTCCCTCCTGTTTTTGATTTGTTGTTTTTGCTTATTTCTTTTTGGCAAGAATATTTTTTGTGTTGTCTGGTTCTACTCATTTAAAATTTCTTGGGTTGTTGGTTTGTTTGTTTAAAACTCTAGAATTTTTTTCTTTTTTTTTTGTTTCCTTTTGTCCTTCTGAGACAAAAAGGAGGAGTTGATTTGATGTGTCATTTTCATGTAAAAATTGTTTTTGTCCCCAAATGGCTAAAAGGGGGAGTTTGTTGGGTTATGTTTTGGCTCATTCGGTTTGCATGTAAAGTTAGTGAAAATGAAGCATCTCAAAGTGTCCAGAAAAATTGATTCTAGAAGGGCCGGTCCGAACAGCCAGAAGCCAGGTCCGGACCGCATATCCAGCAACCATGTTTTGAAGGGGAGGTCCGGACCGCCAGAAGCTGGGTCCGGACCCCATTTCCAAAAACGTCATTTTGAAGAGGAGGTCTGGACTGCCAGAAGCTGGGTCCGGATCCCATTTCTAGAAACAGTGTTTTTGAAGAGGAGGTCCGGACCGCCAGAAGCTGGGTCCGGACCCCATTTCTAGCAAGCCTCTTTTATATAGGCTGTCCGGACACAAGAGTTGGACGTCCGGACACCACTAGGTTACGCACATACAACCCTAGCCATGTCCGGACACCAACTTGTCCATGTCCAGACATGGCTGCTGATTTAATTTTTAAATCTCTATTTAAACAAACGATTTAGCAAATAGAGGTACCTATTTTGGAGAGAAAAAATTAGAGAGATTAGAGAGAGATATTGTTCTAGTTTATTTGAGAAAAGAAAATACGTGAAGCCAATCGAAGTTCCGGTGAAAGGAAATTATTTAGAAGAATTGTGCCAGATATTCTGGAAAGGGCTACTGAGGTAGAAGTCAAGTGGGTCGCTTGTCATGTACAAGGAAGAGTCAAAAGTTTTGTAATTCTTCTTGTATTCCTTATTCTTCTTATAGTGGATTGATTTCCTGGGTTTGGCTACCCCGGAGAGGTTTTACATTTAGAGAGTTCTCTAAATGGTTTCCTCTTCGTAACCAAATATCCGTGTTCTTGAATGTTTATTTCAAATCTGTATTTGGTTGAATTTTAACTATTAGGTTAGATCTTATTCTGCATAATTTTTGTGAAACACCTAGACATTTGAATAGGTATCGTTTGGAGTCGTTTTAAGAATTTTCAGAAAGAACAATTTATATCTAAACTAATTAAATCCTAATCTAGTTCCAAAAGGTTTTTGATTTTGAATTTGGTTTTGAAATTAAAAGACAAGCATAAACTAAATAAACTAAGAGATAAAAGACTAAGGTTTGAGAATTCACACTCATCGAATCATAACAACATACTTCCATGTTTATCAATATTAATCTGAAGTTCTCACAATTTAAATCTTAGATATGTTTTACTATACTTCAAACAATTAATCAAAACCATCTCATATATCCATTCATTGCACAAATCACAAAAGGAATCCAATATCAATTAAATCATCAGATGTATCGTAAATCACAAAATATATCAAATTTTAATTGAAACACCAAATGTATCCGTAGAACAAATCACAAGGGATATCCAATTATTTAGGCAAATAAAATCAAGCAATCAATTATATGAAATTATCTTAAATCATCAAGTGTATCTTTGAATCACAAAAGATATCCAAGAATCACTCCACACATTGAAAAGAAGTAAAACAATTGAAATATTAAACCCAATACCATTAAGTTGGCTTCCATCCATTTTTCATGCTTCTGTTTGGCTTCGCTATCATTTAGGTCAGCTAGATCGGGCTTCACAGATGTAAGAGTATACTGTGTTTTGTCATGTGTGAGCATATAAGTTATGTGTCGTTTTCACATTCTAAAATTCATTCCATTAAGACTCTCGAGTCTAGAGGAATCATTGCTACTTTTAATAGCCATTTTTAGAAAGTAGATTTAACAACACAATAATAATAATAATATTTATATTTATTATTTTTCAGTACAATTTTTACAATTGTCTGAATAACTATACTAATTATTACAAGCTAAATAAATTGTCTATGATTCTAATTATTATTACAAACCAATATTGTCTGTAAAAATAAAAATAAAAATAATAACAATAAATAATAATAACAACATCAGCTCAATAATCTTCGGGATAAGTCAGACACGCCTTGTATTTGTTCAGATGACCCTTATAATATCCAAGAGCTGGATTTGGTGGACTGACCCGTTCACCCGTCCTTGGAGGAGTGTAGTGGTGCATGCCAGTAGGCCACGGGTCCTTAGGGTTCTGCTCAACAATCCTAACAATCCGTAAAGGATGTGGACCCCTTAGGCACCTGTCAGATGAGATCTCCTTTCTAGCCAAATCTAAAACAATGAATGCAACCTCCTTGTGTTGACTTGGAGCCAACCAACAGGGTTGAATAAACCTTCGGTGCAAACTTCGATGGCTTTGATTAGAAGTCTCACCTCTTTCCCAATAATTTTTAGGATTATAATGCTGAAAATTATTGAAATTATTGTAAATAGAACCTGTACAATTGTAGCCCTTCGAATAAGCTTTCCAATAGTTTTTGAATGGACGAAATTGGGGCCGAAACGAGCTAGAACGGTCGAAATTACTGAAATTCCCTTGAACCGGCCGGGTCTGCTGAAACCGGGTTGCCTGAACTGGGTCTGATGAACCGGGTCTACTGAAACCGTATTGCTTGAACCGCAGGTTGAAACGCGGGTTAAATCCCGAATAGGATGTTGGATACGAGTGGAATGGCGGGTTGGGCTTCAGCGGTTCAAATTGTGATGCAACGGGTCGGGTTTCAGCAGGCCGGGCATCAATGTTGACGGGTTTCTGGGTTTTTGTTAACCTGGGCTTGGGCTCGCAACACGGAATTTCGGGCCGTGTGTTTCCACTTTGGGCCGGAGCGGAACGGTTGGTGAATTGGGTCGGGATCAGGTTTTCGAACGTGATCCAGAATACGTGGAGAGGGTCGGTCAACCCGATCCGATACTGAAACAGTGTCATTCCTATTTATTGGAACGACGTCGTCTGGATAACAGTCACTAGAAGGCGCCTGTTTGAGGAGGCTCGAAATTGCGTCGTTCTGGTTATCCAAAACGGCATCGTTTGAAAGAAAACCGAAACCACTCACCTTCTGCAGCAGGATGACATCGTTTGATGCAGGTGCTTCCTCACTTTGTGAAATGGCGTCGTCTGGGGTTGGGGAATTGACAGTCTTCCTCAACCCGTCGTCTTCTTCCTCCAGATGTCCTTTTTTTTTTTTTGAATATTCTTCCTTTGCTTTAGGATGTGAGTTTTTGTCTTCTGGATTTTCTTGTGGGTCTTCTTTTGGATCTTCTTCCTCTATTTCTTCTTCAGATGAAGACACATACAAAGTTTCTTCTTTTTTCTCATAGTTTCCCGAAGCAAAATTCGCAGATGGAGAGGCATTATTAGAAACGTCATGAGTAAATTTTTGGGGAAAATTTTTCTCAGAATCATGTAAAGGAAGACTGAGAAATTTTCTCCAATATTTTTGTTCTAAAAAATACATTCTCCTCAAAGCATTAATATTACCTGTATAAAGTAATCCACCGACTGTGATGGTAAGGGGTTTTTCCTCTGGCTTTTGCAAGGATTGATGCAAATTGTAGAAAGCCACAGAAGAGGCTAAACCGATGACTTGTCTGTGGATTGTCTGATAAATTTCAGACAAAAGTGTTTGAGGATCTTCAATTGTTTCTTCTGATTCTTCAATCTTCTCTTTTTCTTCCATATTACTATGCTCTGATACCACTGTAGGATTCTAAATTGTAGGATCTTGTAAATTCTTCAGAAAAGATTTCTCCCGTTAGGGTGGAAATCCGGTGGAGAATAAGAGACTTTAGAATGCAGAAAAACCAAGAGAAAACTAGACAAAAGATTTAATGTAAAAAGTAGAATGGATAATCTGCATTCTCATTTATAGAGTCCCAATACAACTCTTGGTCAAGAGTTACCACTCTTGACCTGCTACTTCCACCTGGAAGTAATTTTACCTTCCTCTAAAATCTAGATGATCTGGTGTAGGGATGACCACACTAATAATAGTTTGATCATCTTGTGCAAACCCCGCCCCCCTAGGGAGGTGTTAATGTGGTTAACTCCATTTTACAAGTAATTTGAGTTGATTTAAGATGAAGGCTTATAATTCTTACAATTCTTATAGTATAAAAGTAACTTGTGGTATTAAGGATATTTTATTTTTCATTAAAAAAAAAAGAAAAAGAAAAGAAAAGAAAAGAGTATCTCAAATAATTAAGGTTGAACTTGAAAGGATATATAAATGTTGAAACAAAAAGGAAGCATAAAGGTGTTTGTAACCTAGAGAGTAAACACAGAAAAATGTGTGATAGAAGTCCTGTGAATAATTAAATTTGAAAATTGGGCCTCGTAAAAGATAAACTATTTGGATCTACATGTGTAATTAAAAGCTAATTATAATTAAATAGCGTCAATTCCAACTCCTTTGTCCGCAATCACCCATGAAAGTCATTGCAATATTAGTATTTTGAGTAATGTTATTTAAGTAGACCAACTGTTATGTAATTTAATGATTGATTTTAATTATTACGTCATCTCAATTGTATAACAGTCGTATATCAGTATACTAAACAATATTACTTTAATATTCTAATCTAAGGTTTTTGGTGGTTTTAAATAAAAAAAATGGCTTTCAAACTTCAAAGAGCTTTTTCAACTACAAATTTGATGGGAAGGAACATTGGTTAGTCCGACTGCTGGGATCCTTCAATATGTTAATTAAAGCACTAAACAAGTTGTTGCTTTGGCAAGTTTAGTTGGTGGAACCTTGAATTTGCAGTTATTTAATAAAATAATTCAACCACAATGCAAACTCTTTGTATTCAATCGATTGGGAATATCTATATTTAATTGTTCAATTTGTGCATAAGTTGATTCATGCACAAAGCTGAATTTATTAAGCATGAAATATCATTCATACTTTGAAATATTCCACTGTCTATAACATGCATGACATGCAACAAGGACATGCAGAAACCCAGGCTTGGGCCATGACCTTTCGGTTTTGAAATTTTTTTCTTATATGTTTAGCTTCCCCTTGTTCATGATTTGGCCTTCCAATAATTCTAAGAAATCATGATTTTGTTTGTTGTGCATGGAATTAAAATACAGGATCCCAAAAAAGCAGAAAATAGTAGAATAGAAAATAGTTCAATCACACAGGACACCAAGATTTAAGTGGTTCGGCTTAACAAGCTTACATCCACTAGCGGAGACAATTCGGAAGAAATTCACTAACAAAAGATGAAGTACAAAAGAGTAGGGAGAATAATCACTCAAAGCCCAAAGCCCTAATACACCCAAATTTCACTCTCACACAAAAGAGAGAAAAATTGACAAAGAAAACTCTCTTATTTTTTAAGTATCGTAAGACACAAACACACTGTGAGAAAACTAAGTAAGATGATTGAAACTCTCTTTCACTCGATCGGTACTCTCATCATGCTATGCAACACTCCTTTTATAAGGAGTTGATAGTCGGTCAAAAGGTTCTTCATGTAGGAGAAGTAAAAGCTATCATCCAAAACCAATTAGTAGAACAAATGACGAGAAAACCAATCCCACTAAGGAAAGAGATATACTGGCGGCTACACAAATTGAAGATAAAGTTGGAGAAGTAAACCTAATTGTGGGGCTCACACTATACTTGGTGAGTGAAAGTCATACCCACGTGACCAAGTCAACACCGTCCATGCACAACATGGTTGCATAATTTGTGCATGTTACTTGTACAAGTCTCTTCTCTAATTCCAAATCCACACCATAATTTGTCATTTGCAAGATGATTGTCCACATTGGACTTTGATGCAATCATGCTCATGATTAATTTAGAAAATATTTTCTCTAAACAAAAAAATAGAAAATATTTAGCGTGAACTTGGATTAATACACGTGCGTGCATATTGTCATCAGTGACGATAGTTCAGTGGCTGTGACCTTAAAGAAATCTTTAAGTGGTTAGGCATGTAATAGGGTGAGAATTCAACTCTCAAAATGGGAATTCTCAATCCTATTAATATTAGCCATCCTACTGATGCTTTGTGAGGCTGTGTCAAGTTATGATTCAATCAAACTTAAGGAATTGCTTACAGTACCCACCATTTAGGTCCCTCATGTGCAGCTCTAAGCAAATAGGTGTTATTATGGTCATGCTTAAATAAAAAAGCTACAATTAGTCTTCTCTACCTATCTTTTTAATTAGAAAAAGAAATACACGTGCATGTTTATTTATGATGTTTTGTTGATTCGAAGCACAAGATGTCAAGCACTAGCTCGAAGCTCCCTAGGGAACTTTTCATGTATGAGTAATTGAGATATACAAAGGCAAATGTGCCAATACAAATATTACAAAAGACAAATGGAAGCCAAGCCCCTGTCAGTCTTGCTGCATAGAAGATGGACTATAAAAGACAAACAGAGCTGGAGAGGTAGATATATACAAAGATTGGCCAACAAAGCATCAGTTCGATCTAGGAGTTTGTGTCCAATACGTTAACAAATACAAAACAAAATCTTCAATTGGAATGATTAGCTGTTGCTTTGAGAATTCTAAATTGAAATTCATGTCTTGCCAAAAAACAATATATATATATATATATATATATATATATATATATATATATATAGACACACACACACTTACAGCCCCGTTCTCTAAGTGGTTGGGATGTTGGCAATCCCCCCAAAAAAAATTAATATTTTTATAAAAATATTATTTTTGCATTATGGCTATATCAATGATAACTTTTTTAACGGTTAATTAATGAAATAGGAATTTCTAACAGAGTAGTTTATATTGTAAAGAAATTGTTAAAGATTTCACTAGAGAAATGATAATTGATGAATTTTATTTAATGAAAGACTGAGCAAAATTCTTTTTTGGATTTTCCTTTTTTATATGCATATTTATAACATATTAGAAAACTTTTGGATTTGGTATAAAGTTTCTTTTTAAAGATAATTTTATATATATAAGAGAAAAATACACTTTACTCCCAAAAGTTTGAGAATGGAGCTACTGTGATTAAGCAGCACCCATTCATTAAAGGCCTAAATTGGGCATTGATACGTTGCACCATTCCCCAGAGCTACCTTTGTGACTTTGGATTTCCAACCACGGGTTCCCAGGAAACAAAGAGCAAGTTTTTGGAGTGTAAAACTACAGGAGAGGTGGACCTCGGTGAGGGTGGTACAGGTCACGTATTCCGGCGATAGTAATGAAGAAGATGGGGATGGGGGCATTTTGGGAAATGAATTAGCATAAGTGATCACGTAACTCGTGCACAAGTGATCACATACGAGTCACGTGAACACTTTTCCGTCAGTCAAAATGACTTTGAGTGACGAATAGGTCGAATTGTAAAAATTTTAAACTTTGGAGAATGCATTACAAAAATTAAAATATTGATGTTCGAATTGAAAATTGGCTCAAACTTTAAAGGGTAAAGTATATTTTTTCCTATCTATAAACTTATGACAGAATATGAAGTTTAAGATTTACCGAATTTTATTTTACTTAAAAACACGCGTGCATATGTAAAATAAAAGGACTATACATATTTATGTATTTAGATACGTAGGTTTGAACCTCACACAAAAAATCATAGTTCTGTCCTGATTGTAATGTTTATAATATTTAAACATTCCCCTCCGGAGTAAAGGTATAATTATTAATTAAAACCAAATTATATTTTCAAAATTATAGTTAATGTCAGACCTATTTTTCTCATTTTAGCATCTTAGCTCTCTGACGACTACAACAAGTGACTTTCCTAACAGCTCATTCTTTGGTCTGTTTCAAAAATCTAACTGTTCCTTTCTTGACTTTCAAGTCAATAAGACATACTGGGGGTGTTTGTTAAACTCCCTCACATTCCCCCACATTCACCACACTATTCACTTCATTTTTTCCCCAAAAAAATATTATTACTTTTATATCAAATCACTCACTTTTTATATCTAATCATTTACTTTTTATTACTATTCAAATAAAAAAATCACTACAAAACAAAATTTTTTACTTCCCAATACCACTTTTTCATTTTTCCATACCAATTATTATTATTATTATTATTATTATTTTTTTTTTTTTTTTTTTTTATTCATGAACAGTGTCCTGAAAAAATGAACAGTGCTGGAGTGTTTAACAAACACCCCCACTGAACCGGTCCAATTTTTTAGCTCATTTTCAGTCTTTTTTTTTTTTTTTTTTTAACAGTATTCTCATTGAGTTTTGTATTGATTTTATTGGAGTACTTGTGAGAGTTCTTCTTCCTTCCTCTGGTATCTTTTTTAACTTTAATAAATGTGAAAAATATAAAAAAGTTTCTCAAACTATCAGTAGTTTGTAATAGAGTTTTACAATGTTCAAAATGTATCAAAAATATCACTTATTTTTTATATTCCTATAATACTACTATTCTTTTAAAAATAAAATAATTATAAAAACTAATTTTTAAAAAAGAAAAAAAAAACCAATGGGTGAATAAATACAAAAAAAAAAATGTTTTTGAAATAAATAAATAATTAGTCACTGTAGTTGGCCTAAATTACAAATCACTTTATGTCATATGAAAGTAAAATCGAAGGTTTCTGAGATATTAAAAAAAAAAAAGAAAAAAAAAAAGAACAATTTAGTCCCTATAGTCAAATTCCGTTAAGAAATGTGACAAATTCTGTTAAATGTAACGTTAACGCCAATAAAAATGATGACACATATCATTCTTAATATATATATATATTAAACTAAAAAAAATTCCTTTTTCCTTTTTAAATTAAATTTTTTGTTTTTAATTTTATTAATTTTTTATTTTAGTTTTTAAAAGAATAAGGGTATTATTGGAATATAAAAAAAATATGTGGCATTTTTGACACATTTTGATAGTTTGATGGAGTACTACTTTAGTACATTTTGAACATGATGGGACTCTTTAAAAAACGACTGTTAGTTTATGAGTTTTTTATATTTTTCACTTAATAAATCTTATCTTACCCATTAAAAAAAGAAAAGAAAAGAAAACCCTGCTATACATGAGCTATAGAGTTAATGCCACTTGCAACTTGAGCATGATTGCAGAGGCCGCATGATTTTTGCTTGCTCCTAAAGTAATCTGTAAGTTGGAGAACCACTAGGACTCCTTTCAGGTGGCACCTACCTAGTATAGGAGTGATTCGGGAAAGGGCTTTTGCGCGGTGTTGGTAATTAATTCGTATTCACTTGTTGGTTTTAATCGTGTAAAAATATGAGTATAAATTATATAAGTCAATCATAATCCGACCTATTTTATTAAATGAGTTAACCATCTCAGACCCTAACTCGCTATTATCATGTTGGATTCGTGTCAGGTTTCCAGGTTGTATGAAAAGTTGTCATCCTTTTATATATATATATTTGAAGAAAACCTGGTCTCATTCAAAAGAATATCAGAGCCGGAGCTCTACATAACAAGAGCTAAACACTCTAAATTGACTAAATAAAAAATACAATTAGGAGTTTCCTCAAGCCAAATCTTGTCAGAAAAAAATTTTGCTGCCTCTTTTGCTAGTTGTGTGCCACCATATTTGATTCTCTTTTTACATGGCACACCTCCCAGCTCCTGAATCCCTTTAAGACGACTTTGGCATCATCAATGACCTGCCCATAACTATAGCTGCTTGATTCCGTCTTTGACAGGGCTAGCACCACGTGTAGCGAGTCCCCTTCAAAAACCACTTGTCTCAAGCCAGTGTCGCGACTGAATTCCACCGCATGGAGAGCCGCTACTGCCTCAGCTGTAGATGGGTCGAAAACTACTTGTAGTGTCTTACTAAGAGCCGCAAAAACCCACCCCTGGTCGTCCTTGATGATCACCCCGATTCCAATCATCTTCTCCTTTGCGTTAATGGCTGCATCCCAATTAGCTTCGTTGCTGTCATGGGGAGGATTTTACCAACATGGCTGAATGGATGAGCTTTGTACTTCCCCTTGGTTAACCTCTATCTGAATAGCTCTTGAGAATTGAGTTTGATAGTCCTCTGCATCTTGAACTAATCTCTTCAGGTGTAAGAATTCTCCTCCGTACAGAGCTTTATTTCGCCGCTTCCAAATTTGATGGGTAATGAACCCCGCCAACTCAAGTTCCTCAAGCTTACATTTCCCCATTAAATATTCCATCACCTCCATAAAATTATCTCCAGGACAGTAGCTCTTTTGAAAGATCTGCTTGCTTCCACCCCATACATCTTGGGCAAAAGGGCAATCGCACAAGATATGTCGTGCTGTCTCCACTCTCCCTATGCATATGAAGCAGTTCCCATCCTGAATAACATTCATCTGTTTGAGATTATCTCTCGTTGGGACAATATTGCAACATGCCTTCCACACAAACATTTTGATAGCACTGGATATTCTCAGTTTCCATATATTGTCCCAAAAAATTTTCCGATTGTACCGACAAGAACTCTCGCCCTTCAAAGACCCACACCGCTCTACCTCCAAGTGGTAGGCACTGCGCACTAAGAAAACACCTATGTTGGTAGGGTGTCATATGAGTTTATCGGGTTGCTGATATCTACTTATTGGTAAGTTGCAGATAATTTATGCCTCCTCCTCAGAAAATGATCTCTGGATTAGCTCAGTGTTCGAAGACAAAGTGATCGGATCAATCAAACCACTCACCTTAGCATCTCTAGGCAGATTTGTATTTACCGATTGAATAGCAAATGTCGTAGGCTTCGGGATCCACCTGTCCTCCCAAATGGATACCCTCCGCCCGTCCCCAATCCTCCAAAAAGAGCCTACGTGAAGTAACTCTCTAGCCAAGAGGAAACTCCTCCATGCAAAAGATGGCCGACTCCTAACCTTTGCCTCCCAAAAAGACACCCTAGGATAATATTTTGCTTTAATAATTCGTGCAGCTAAGCTCTCTGGATTTTCCATTAACCGCCAACATTGCTTAGCTAGGACAGCTTTATTGAGGCAAACCAGATCTCGGAATCCCAAACCACCTTGAGATTTTGCCCGACTTAGCTTCTCCCAACTCATCCAGTGGATTATCCTCTCCTTGTCCTTTTGCCCCCACCAAAAGTTTTGCATCAACTGATTTATCTCCTTACATAATTCTTTTGGAAAAAGAAAAATGCTCATACTATAAGTGGGAATTGCTTGGACAACAGTTTTCAATAAAACCTCCTTACCCACCTGAGAGAGTAATTTGGACTTCCAATCGGTAATACGTTTTCTTACTCTATCTTTTATGCACAAAAATTCCCGAGTCCAAGACTTACCAACGAGAGCAGGTAGGCCAAGGTACTTATCAAATCTTTGGGAAGTTGGAACTCCTGCTAATTGGGTGATTTGATCACGGATCTCCTACTTTGTATTTCTACTAAAAAATATTGTTGTCTTCTCCTTATTTAATCTCTGACCCGAGGCAAGTTCGTATCTCTCCAACAATTTTGCTAAATTGTGCCAATCTCCTACCTGTGCCTTACAAAAAAGTAAGCTATCGTCTGCGAAGAAGAGATGATTTAATTTAGGCCCCCTCACCGATGTAGGAACACCCTCCAACAGTCCGAATCTCTCTGCATGCTTGAGATGAGAGCTTAACACTTCAGCACAAATGATGAATAAATAAGGCGACAGCGGATCCCCTTGACGTATTCCCCGCGAAGGCGTAATATTTCCTGTCGGCACTCCATTCACAATGATTGAATAGCTCACCTAAGTAATATATTCCATCACCTAATTAATCCATTTCCAAGAGAAACCCATTTTAAGCATTACACCATGCAAGACATCCCATTCTAGCCGGTCATATGCCTTCCTCATGTCGAGTTTCAGGGCCATGTATCACGTCTTGCCCCACATACGGGAGTGCATAGTGTGCAAAGTTTCATAAGCTGCAAGAATATTGTCATAAATCAACCGGCCAGGGATAAATGGCGATTGATTTTGAGAGATAATATGAGGAAGTACATACTTCAACCGGTTGGCTAACACCTTCAAAATAAACTTATAGACTACATTACACAAACTTATCAGTCTATTCTCCGATACTTTTGAAGGATTTTTCTTTTTTGGGATCAATACTATATGAGTAATGTTCACCGAAGCATCCAAAAAACACGTGCTAAAAAAAATTTTAATGGCCATACATACCTCCGGACCAACAAGATCCAAATTTTCTTGAAAAAAAATTGCTGAAAACCCATCCGGCCCAGGGGCTTTAAGAGGGGCCATTTGAATAATGGCAGCTTTGATCTCCTCTGAAGTAACCTCTCTCATCAGTCTTGTATTCATCTCCAGAGTCACTTTCGGGTCTAATTGCTCCAAGCACTCCACAATACCACTTGGCGAAGAGGACGTGAAGATGGACGCGAAATAGCTTATGAAGGCCTCTTCAATTGTTGTTGATGAAGTACAAATCCTCCCATCTTCATCTTCAATAAGCAAAATTTTATTGACTTTGCTTATTTGATTGGCGCACGCATGAAAATATTTGGAGTTTTTATCTCCATGTTTCAGCCAATCCTCTTTAGCACGCTGCCTCCATTTCACTTCATCTTGCTCCAAGATATCATCAATATCCTCTTGTAAACGTCTTATTGCTTCTAAATTGGGAATCCCGTCATCTCCTTGCATCTCCACCAATTGTTTTGTCTTCTGTTTAAGCAGTAATTCCGAAGAGCCTAGTGTATTTTGCCGCCATTTACTTATTTTTTCCTTTTTATCCTCCAACTTCCCCATTAGAGCTTGCCAAGCATCCCTACTCAAAGGCTTTTCCTTCCAGACTTTTTTAATAACATGTTTATGCCCCACATGCTTGCTCCAATCCACCTCATATTTGAATCTCCCACGTGGCCTTCTCACTTGAGCATCTGAATTGTTTCCAACAATGAAGATGGGGGCATGGTCAGAACAACGTGCTGCCAGGACTTCAACTTGCTACCTAGGAAACAAATCTTGCCACTCAATATTTGCAGTAGCTCTATCTAACCGTTCCTTCACAAAATGACATCCTTCCCTCTTATTACACCACGTAAAACTTGGTCCAAAATAACCCAGGTCCATTAAACGGCAGTCCGCCAATGTGGATTGGAAGGCCTCCATTTGACGTTTCGTTTTTAGGCATCTCCCAAACTTCTTAGAATCCTCCATGATCTCATTAAAATCTCCACAACAGAGCCAAGGTTCCGGTGTGAAAGGGTTAAGGTGGCATAAAAGCCTCCATGACTCCTTACGTTTGCCTACATCAGGTTGTCCATAAAAGCCCACGAATTTCCAATTTATTTGCTCGGCCCCCGTAGTCACCACTGCATTGATGTGGCTCCTACTATAGTTCTAGATATTCACCGTACAATCATCACTCCAAAAAAATGCTAAACCTCCACTGCGACCAACGCTATCTACTACAAAAACATTTCCAAAACCCACCCGAGTTTTTAGCGCTTCAATCTGAGGGGCCCTGAGTTTGGTTTCCATTAAGAAAACCATATCGGGTCTCTTTTCCTTCACCAATTGGCAAAAGCCACGAACTGTCCGGGTGTTCCCAAGCCCCTGGCAGTTCCAACTTAAGATTTTCATAATGGTTGGCGGGGCTGTAAAACAGCCATCGCCTTATCCATTTGCACTTTCCCAACTTCCACCCATTTTCCTCTTTTCCTAGAGTTACGATTATTGCCATCGCCCATTACCCTTGCTTTCCTCGTTCCAGACTTCTGTAATTCTGGATGAGTTACACCCTTATCCCCCGTTGCTACCCTTGCTCTGTTTTTCCATGTGGTCACCCGTCCCCCCCTGCTGGCAAACAACTTTTCCTTGGGGATCATCTACACGTCGAGCATCAGCTACCATGTGCATGTGCATTCCTTGCATAGTTGATCCAAGTGCCATATCAGTGATTCCGTTTGCATTGATTATAGGTTCAGCCACCTCATCAGATTCATGTATTAAAGAACCCCCCTCACCTTTTCCTCTTTTCATAACCCCCTCCTTATTAATTCTCCCCCTCATGATGGGAAAGCCTTTTGAATTCAAACTTCTTTCCATAATCTGCACCTCCCCCTCCTTAGTTGAAGCCTTTGTATTTAAAGCTCCTACCTTTCCCCTTTGATTTTTGCTTCCCCATCTCTGCCAATACTTTCCTTCTCAAAAACTGCTCGTCCTCCTTCCATACTGGGAACTTTCGCATTATGAGGGTCCATTGATGTGCTCTCCGAATCTCCTTGACTTCCGTTCGCTGCCCTTTCCATACCTCCTGTCATCAATGTATTGTTTCCTTTTTGAGAGTAAGTATCTGTTACACCCCTTGAATTGGGTGCTGAAGATTCGGACATACCCCCCTGCTTCCCTTTCTCTTCATTCTTTCCATGTAAACTCCCATAGGTATTTGACTTCAAAGGATATACTCCTTGATTTACGCTCTCGGCCCCCTCCATATCTTCTGCCATTATGTTTTCTCGTGATTTTGGTTGGAATTTAGCAGTTTCAATATTAATATGGTCTGCTACAAATCCGGAATTGCCCACATCACCGTGTCTCCCATCTTTCCTAATTGGATGCCCGTTACACTTCCGATGATTCCGCCGTCGCGTTTCGGAAACCGGCAGCCCCCTGCGGTGGTTCTGATTTGTGAAACCAACCATCTTCACCATACCGCCCTCTCCTCATAGTTGGACGCCCTCTGGGTGGACCCGCCTGTAACCATGGCCCATATTCATATACTTTTCCCCTTCCCTACTTCCATCGCAGTTCTTCATTCACACACCCCCATTTACCATGCCGGATGACTCCACAATTGGAACATAAATTTGGGATTTTTTCATACTGGAAATCAACCCACAAGGTTTTGTTTTTCAGCTTCAATATCCGTCCTCTCGGCAATGGCTTTAAAACATTCACTTGCGCTTTGACCCTAAAATATTCTCCCCATCCAACCTCATTCTCATCTGTATCTACTTCGTCCACTGTCCCCACAGTTGCTCCTAGCTTGACTCCTATCTCCCTCCCCATGCAAGACAACGGCAAATGATACATTCTAACCCAGAATGCCGAAGTATCAAAGTTCATCTTGTCTGGAGGTGTATTGCCGTCATATTCTGCTACCGAGAAAAGTTGCCCTTCAAAAATCCACGGCCTACCTTCCATTACTCTAATCTCGTCCCATTCATGCTCGAACTCAATTAGAACCATATTCTCCCCCAAAACTTTGAAAGATAGCAATCTTGTTGGTTTCCATCCTCGAATCAGCTTAGATCGAATTATTTCCTTCCCTATGAATCGTTCAGAGATTAGCTTCCCAATCAGGCATTGAGTCCCTTTCACAGAGATCTCTTCCACATCCTCCTCTTCCACGAGAAGACCATCTTGCTCCTCCTCTATCAATGTAAACTTCCCCCAAAGACTGGTTAGATTATCCTCCAAGTCTCCCTTCATCACGTTTCCTGCTCCTCTAGACATCAAAAATACAACAAGAACGTACGTTTGCCTTTCCGCCCACAAACCCTAAGAATTTGTGTTGAAAGAAAGCTGCTTCTCCTCTAGGTCACCGAGAGAGCCCTAGAGAGAAAATGATCAGCAGTAGAATGATGATCATTGAACCTCTATTTGAAAACAAGCTATTATCAACAGTAGCATGTTCTGCAAAGACTTTAGTATAGTTTGAGGTTATTTGACTTAGGTTGGTTACAAAATTGAAATATATATATATCGAGTTTATATTATATTGAGGTATGTGTATAAGTAAGACTATGTAAGTTAATTCTAATTCAACATATTTAATTAAATATGTTAAATCTCTTTATCCTAACTTCTTAATTTTATATAATTAAATTCATATCAAATTTGTGAATCGAATAAAAAATTGATGACCTTATTATGGGTATGCAGTATGGGTGATCACCCTCCATATGGAAAATGCTAGGTGCTCTTCTGTTGTTCTCCTTGTGTCATCGTGGTCCTAGGTGAATATCATTTTATAAAAATTAAGTGAGATAAATAAGAGCAACTTTCTTTTCTTGTTTTTTTTATAAAATAATATTCACCTAAGATTAAAAAAAAAAATAAAAGAAGAATACTAAAAGAACACATATCATTTCCGGTCCATATATATTTTATGCTTATTTTTAATGATATTTCCTTTAGCACGGTCCAGATTAAGACAATGGTGAAAAATGTTTGTAATGATGACGACCATGGCATGCCTCAGGGATCCCTCAGAAATGATCAACAACAAAAATAATTATATTCCATAAAACCCTTGAGAATTAAAATATTTGTTTTGACAAATTATTTTGGGAAGAGTTTGAGATACAAATTTCATCATTTTCTTTTCTTTCCTAATTCACGTTTAATAAAAAAACAACAAAAAAGACAAAGAAACCTTCCACGTATTTTGTATTTTTGCAGTGAGCCTCTTTAGAAAAATCGATTTGCTTTTGCCATTATGATAATAGATGGGGAGAATTTAGATTCCACAATTTAAATTAATTAATCAAATTAACGATTTTTTTTATTTATTTAATGTGGAAGATACCTATCCATATTATTTCAATAGTTTTAAATTACAAAGAATGTGTCTACTGTATATAAAAATAAGTAAATAACTATTTTTTTTTCTTTTTAATAATAGTTGAGTTCTCATTGATGAAAAAATCAAGTGGGTACAATTTGTTCCATCAAAACAATGTCATGGATAGTCCCTGGAATAGAATTGTTCCAGGTCTTCTCCATGAATCGTTGACAAGTCTTTTGGGCCAAGCCATATATGTGCAGCCGTATTTAAGGGACGACTAACGTGACGACATTCCCATTTGGAAAAAACTTATAGAGCCAGCTTAATATCTTCCACCAGCTGTCCATATTGGTTTGATGAGGATGCTTTGGCATTCACAGAAGCAACTACTAGCTTAGCGTCCCCTTCCAAAATGAGATGAGTGACACCTACCTCCTTGCTGAACATGACAGCGTTAGTTTCCATTGCCTTTGCTGCGGCTGATTCCAATAGTCCCTGCATGTGGATGCATTTGGCTGCTTTTACTTCTCCCACTTGGTTACAAATCACTATGCCCACACCCAGGTGACCGCTAGATTGGTCCAATGCTGCATCCCAATTTGATTTGTACCATCCAGCTGTCGGTGCCTTCCACTTTTCTGGTAGGATTGGATCACTTCTCTTTTCCTACTCATGTTCGTCTCCGGTAATACTTAGAAATTCATCTGCTGACTTTTGTACTGCCCTTATTAAATCCGATGGGTGTATGAAAATCCCATTAAATACATGTTCATTTCGCCTAAGCCATAGCTTCCTTGTTGTACGCATAAATAGTATCAGCTCCTCTTCCGTTCCTTTTTCAAAGAATACCTCCGCCACAAGGAAGAAATTCGGACTAGGCACCACAATTTTCTGAAAAATTCTCTTACTCGTACCCCACACGTCCATGGCAGAAGGGCAAGACCACAGAATATGGTATACAGTTTTCTCTGCAATCCCACAGATTAGACAATATGGTTTCGTTGCTACTTTCCGCTTAAGGAGATTGTCCTTCATGGCGAGTAAGTTATGGCATGCACGCCACATAAAAGTTTTTTCTACATTGGGCATATTCATCTTCCACAGACTTCACCACACATTGCTATGGTCCCACTACAAAAAAACTGCTATTTTCTGACGTGGCAAACAGTACATAATTTTTGTCATGTTAGCATTTTTTGACGCGCCAAACTAGTGCGTCAGAAACTTCTGATGCACTAGTATGTACGTCAGAATTTTCTGACGCACCAAAGTGGCGCGTCAAAAATTTCTGACGCACCAAACTGGCGCGTAAGAGAATTCTGACGCGCCAATCTAGTGCGTCAGAATTTTCTGACGCACCAAATTAGTGCATCAGGAAAAAAAAAAAAAAAGTCCGAAATTTTGAAAATTTTCTCTCTTCTTATTTTCCCTCCACTTTTTTCCTCTTTTTATTCTTCCCTTCTCATTTATTTTTCCCATACTCTCTCTCCCTCCTCATTCATTTATTCTTCCCTCCTAATTTCCCACGGCAGATTGAAGAAATTAGGCGGAAGAAGGAGAACAAAAAGAAAAGGAGAAGAGAGGAAGAAAAAGAAAGGGAGAAGAGAAGAAGAAGAGCAGCTGAAGAAGAGAAGCTACAGAAGAAAAAGAAATTGAGAAGAGAAGCTGCAGAAGAAAAGAAAGGGAGAAGAAAAGAAGAAGAAAAAAAAAAAAAGAAGAGAAGAAGAAGATCGAGGAAGAAGATGGTGCAGAGATGGTGCGATCTCTGCACCATGGTGTGCAGAGATCGATCTCTGCACACCATGGTGCAGAGATGGTGCGATCTTTGCACCATGGTGCAGTGCACGGCTGCAGAAAATAGCTGTGTTTCTCAACACAGCTATTTTTTGATCTGTGTTGAGAAACACAGATCTGCACGGCAGCGTGAGGGAGCTGCCGTGCAGAGGAATTCCCAAAAAAAAAAAAAAAAAAAATTAAATTAATAAATTTTTAATTCAAAAAAAAATGCCAGGAAAAAAAAATTAATTTTTTAATTTTCTGACGCGCGTCAGAAGTACCACGTCAGAAAATTTTCTGACGTGGTAGTTCTCACATGTCAGAAATTTCTGACGTGTCAAATTTGAAACGTCAGAAAATAATTTCTGACGTTTCAAATTTGACACGTCTGAAATTTCTGACGGGTTGAAACTTGACACGTCAGAAATTTTCCATTTCTGACACTTATAATGTTCACGCGTGAAACACGTCAAAAAAGGCCCCGTCAGGGACGTTTTCTGACGTGTCAGACTACCTGACACGTAAGAAAAAGTTCGTCAGAAAAAATACAATTTTTTGTAGTGTCCTTCCGTCTTGATCCTTCCGCTTTCTGTATATTCTTCATCTCCTTTACAAGATGGTAGGCACTATGCACAGTGAAAACGCCCTTTTCAGTTTCTCTCCATATTTGCTTGTCCGCTTGGTTGTTGAGGCTCACAGGTATTGACAGAATGACCCTTGCCTCCTCAAGGCTAAACATATTATTAAGTAAAGATGTGTCTCACCACTTGTTTCCTTGGTCAATAATTTGGTTCACTCTAGCCACAGCTGATAGTCCTATTGGTGGAGAGAAAACCTGATACGTATGTGGTAGTGGAACCCATCTATCTCTCCAGATATTGACACTAGCTCCATTCCCGATTCTCCATATCACCCCATCTATTTTTACCAGGTCCCCCGCCCCATGAATACTTCGCCACGCAAAAAAGGGTTTTGACCCCAATTGACCCTCCAAAATTGAGCATCTTGGAAAGTACTTTGCCTTCATATTTTTTGCCATCAAACTATCCGGGCGTTGCCATATTCGCCAGTATTGCTTGGCTAGTAATGCTTTGTTGAAGCATACCAAGTCTCTAAAACTCATTCCCCCGGCCACCTTGGGTAAACCCATTCTCTTCCAACTCATCCAATGAATCTGTTTATCATTTTCCTTATGTCCCCACCAAAACTTTTGCATGAGCGAGTTTATCTCCACACATAAAAAATTTAGGTAGGAGGAAGACACTCATACTATATGTAGGGATTGCTTGGATTACCGCCTTGAGCAAGATTTCTTTCCCAGCCTGCGAGAGAAATTTTAGCTTCCAATCATGTAGCCTCTTCCATACTCTCTCTTTAATACTTGCAAATGCCTTGGTCCGAGACTTGCCAACAAGAGCGGGCAGCCCTAGGTATGTATCGTATCTTTGAGAGGTCGGAATTCTTGAGACTTCCAAAATTTGGGTTCGATGTGCCTCGTCCGTATTTTTGTTAAAAAATATAGAAGTTTTTGCTCGATTCAATTTTTGTCCAGATGAAATCTCATAGATAGCAAGAATTCTTGATAGTTGATGCCAATGATTTAGATCCGCCCTGCAAAATAGCAAACTATCATCTGCAAAGAAGAGGTGGCCAATCCTGGGCCCTCTCTTCGAAGTTGGTATACTCTTGAGGTATCCTTTTTGGTCAGCTCGATCTAGAAGAGAGCTAAGCTCTTCAACACACAACAGGAAAGGATATCGCAAAATAGGATCCCCTTGCCGAATGCCCTGAGTAGGATATATACGTCCCATAGGGCTGCCATTTACCAATATCGAATAGTTGGCAGATCTAACACACATCATAATGAGATTTATTCATTTCCCTACAAAGTCGAGTCATTCCATCACACTCTCCAGAAACCCCCATTCCACTTGGTCATAGGCTTTGCTCATATCCAATTCGACCGCCATAAAATCCTCATTCCCCAACATACGTGACTGCATCATATGTAACGTCTCATAAGTAGCCGATATGCTATCCGTGATCAACCGACCTGGTATGAACGCAGTCTAGGACGGAGATATGATATCAAGTAAAATGATCTTCAGCCAATTTACCAAAACCTTCAACACAATTTTATAAGCCACATTGTAGAGGCTAATGGGCCGAAACTCATTTACACACACCGGATTAGTATTCTTTGGGATAAGGGAAATATAGGTATAATTGAAATAAGCATCCATTATTCCGAATTTAAAATAGCTAATACAGAGTTGCAAACCTTAGTTCCCACAGTGGCCCAATTCTGTTGAAAAAAGCTTGCCGTAAAGCCTTCTGGACCTAGACTTTTGTGTGGTGGCATCTGATGAATTGCTGAGCCTGTCTCCTCTGCAGTGAATTCAGCCAAGAGGGTTTTGTTCATCTCCTCAGAGACTTTGCAAGACATAGCCCATAGGCACCTAGGCGTGTTTCTTGAGCCTTTAGTAGTAAACAACTTGATGTAATATTCTGTGAAAGCCCTTCCAATCCCCTCCTGTGACTCCCACATCCGTCCCTCCTCATCCTGAACTTTTTGTATCTGATTACGACTTCGACGTTGCTTAGCACTAGCATGGAAAAACTTTGTGTTTCAGTCTCCTTCTTTCAGCCAAAGCGCCTTAGATTTTTGTCGCCATATTTATTCTTCCTTGTCCAGCAAGGCCGTTATCTCCCCTTTGATCTTCTGCATTTCTCCCACGTCCATTGCATCCTCCTTTCTTGGATTGCTTTTAGGGACTTTGATTTTTCTTCAATGCTTCTCCCCATGGTACCCACATGCACTTGTTGCCACCGTGATAGACCTTGCTTGCATTCATTCTTTTTTCTACACTTCTACCATGTATCAGGCAGCAGACCTTTTTTCATCCATACCCCTTTGATGATGTCTTGGCACTCTTTCTCCTTCCCCCATGTGGCATCATAAATAAAACCTCTCTTACGGTACATTCTCCCTCCTCTCTTTCGGAGATTCAGGAGAATGGGGTTGTGGTTCGAACAGGCTGCAGCTTCAATGGATATATCAACCCCCGGGAAGTGTGTGCACCACTCCTTATTGGCAACCACTCAGTCTAGCTTTTCCTAGGTAAAGGTTCTATCTTCTCTAAAGTTGCTCCAAGTATACTTAGGTCCTTTGAAACCCAAGTCTGAAAGTTCACAGTCAGTGAGGGCATTTTGGAAAGCCTCCATTTGCCCTCTTAATCTACCACTCCCTCCTTGTTTTTCTATTAAGTCCACAATTTCATTAAAATCACCCAAAACCATCCAAGCCACTGGTTGCAAAGTGCTAAGTAACCTCAACAAACTCCAAGCCTCCTCCCTTTTATTTGCCTCAGGGTGACCGTAAAAGCCCGTCAACTTCCATGGTGCTCCATTTGCCATAGAGATTGTTACATTAATATGGCGACGACTGTAGTTTGGAATAGCTATTTCATGTTCCCCCTTCCACATTAATGCTAGTACGCCACTTCTCCTTACACTGTCCACCCCAAAAGCATTCTTGAAACCTAAACTAGACCAGATAGGTTCTAGTTTCTTATTATTCAATTTGGTTTCCATTAAGAAAACCACGTCGGGATTCTTCTCCTTCACCATCCGGCGAAGCTCGCGAACTGATCGGGGGTTCCCAAGCCCCCGACAATTCCAACTTATTATTTTCATGACGGTCGGCGGGGCTGCTTGCTAGCCCTCGCCACTCTCGATCGCATAGAAAAATTATCATACCCCAACTCCCTCTCATCTTGTTGGATAAAACGGTCACTCGTGTTCCTCTTCCTACATATTTTTGGTCAATCCTGGTCTACCTCCCTCTCTTCGTTATCTCTCTTCCCTTTCTGTTTCAAACTTTGCTGTTGAGGAAAAACTTGGTCAGCCCTAGTCCTTCTCTTCCAAGATGTTCTTGTGGTATGTTTTAGCACACCACCCCCTTGTTCATGGTGGATAGTTTCCCCTATTGGCCCCGATGCCCGCTAGGTTGTACACACATTTTTGCTCCCTTCCTCCTGCACCAAAACTGTGTCCACCAACGTTTGGGTTGGGTTTGGCCCAACAAGAGATGCCACTCCTCCATGTGGCTCTACAGACCGTACCCCATTATTATTCATAATGGTTTACCTAATTCACACATCTGCCTCCACCCCATTAAAAGCTTCCACTGTGGCCTTTCCTTTCACACGTCCTCCTACCAAAATTTCTTCTCTCCCTGAAATAAGACTCTCTCTTTCCATCTCCATATCCATTCCTTCAGCTAGATTTGCGCCAGAAATATCTCCTTGAATTTCGTTAACCATCTCGCCCCAATTACCTCCCAGAATTGTAGCTGACGTATCTCCCTGGATAGGATTGTCCAAAATTATGGGACTTTTCTTACCAGAGAACGCCGCCATGCCTGAGCAACCTTTCGTTCCTAAAGTTGCCCCGGTCTCCATATGCTGCTGCTCCCCTGAGGATGGAGATCTTCTATACTGACTCAGTGTTTATTTTTATCATATAATATGAATCAATATCAATATAATAAATGTTTATAACAAAATAAAAATAAAATAGAGATATAGATTTATGTGTACAGTTTTAAGGAAAAAAAAAAAAAATTAATCTCTTGGTTTCACATGATTTCAATTTAATCTTGAAGTTTATAATTTCGATAATTAGATTCTTAGATTCTAACACCTTCAAAATTAGTTACTAAAAATTAACTCAGAGTGTTACCATTAAACCATATTCGAGATTAAAGTAATCGAAAATGGGTATTTATTTATCTCTCTCTCTCTCCTCTCCTCTAACTATCAACGTCAATTAGTACTACCAATGCATCTACTAAGTAGTCATCACAAAATAGAATTAGTTATATTGGAAGGTATTTTTGTCCCCTCAAAAAGTGAAAAAAAAAAAACAAAAATATCCCTCATATATAACTAACGGGATATTATTGGAATACTCCGATAAAACATCTGTTTTAAAAGGTTAATGACTCACTACTAACACGATTAATGATTTTGAAAAACATAGTTTTAAAACAAAGAGACCTAAGCCCTTATGTGTAACCCAATTCCTGGAGCCTTTTGAGGCAAAACCCAAATCCCACCCCTTTCTGATCAAGCGTACGCCAAGGGACCACCCCAAATGTACGCACTTGGCCCTTAATGAGAACATATGCCAGGAGACCACTCGAACGTACGTTGACCAATCCTTGATCCAGTGGGCAATATCCTAGAACGTACACCTGAACCATTTTATCCAACATGTAATAGTACCCGAACATTCGCTGACACCCTGAAAAGTAGTTTTTACCGATTCTCCACTTTTCCAGAGCAAGGCACGCCCTAGGCTCCTATATAAACCATGCCTTTGACCCTCAGCCTCCTTTAACCCCAGAGAAACCCTATCACTAGTGTGAGAAGTGTCTTGGAGAGAGAGGAGAAGAAAGCTTGGTGCCCTTGCCATCTTCTAAGGTAAATCCCTTACCCATTCCATGGTCTTTTAATGTGGTTACTAGTATTTCATGTTTGAAGATATTTTGACAAACTCTCACACCCAATTCTTTACAAGAGCCAAATATGTTTTGAAAGAGTTTTAAATCCTTCTTCCATTGTTTTGAGTTGCATGATAACATGTTATGTATTGTGCATATGCCTACTTAGTAACCCAGGGAGAGAAATATCATCCCTTAGTTTTAGATAGAAGCCTCAAAACACGGTTTGGAACTTTTGGCCAAGAAACCTAACTCACTTGCCGAACGTACGCCCTCGAGGCCGAACATTCGACCAGGGAGCAAAGTCGCCGTCCCTTAGCTCCAAATGTGCAATATTAGAGTTCAGCGACCATTTTTGCTAGATAGGACTTTAGTGCCATAACTCGTAGGAGTTCTCTAGTACTGCGCATAACGACATGTCGTATTTCGTTATAGGAAGGATTTGTGATGTCGGAGGACTCAAGCGATTGGCTGAGTTAAGTAAACACTTACAAACACTTTCCTTAAAAACGTGGGATATGTCAGCTGACTGACCGTGCGTATGATATGAGCATGCCCACTTTTTGTAATAACTTGGTAACTGCTTTAATAACGGGTTGATAACATGCATTGTGTTGTATGACATGGTACACCAGTATGTGCCGTATAATGGCCATTGACTTACTATATATACTTGATTCTGTGGTCAAATGTGTGTGTGCGTTATATGGGCCTTGGATCCAATGGTTATTCGTGATCGGCGCATCCAGTGCTTAATGGTTGGTTACTACAAGACATACATCATTAGTAGCGTAGGCCACCCGAAGTCAAACTCAGTCGGGTTGCTAGTGTTATGGACGGTAGCGTACAATGGTCGAGACACCGGCATTGTATTACAGGTTTCTTGGGACAACACCAACCTCGCTGAGAATGGGTAATATCTCGGGTAGACCATATATGATAATTATGACCTATAAAGTTAGTTTTCTACATTAAAATACTTAGGCGATTGTTGTCGGAAGTACACCACCCTTTATCAAACTAAACGATATTTTCAAGGTGTATTAATGGAGAGAACACCTCTTTTCAATGTTTATCAAAACTACACGTTTATTTCTACTTAATAATAACGAGCTAATGTCATACTCAATTGTAAGGTTTACTTACTAATTCGTTAGACTTACGCAGTTAGTACTCTTATAGGAAGCTTGTTCTTAGAACCTAGGAGTGGTATTGTTGCCACCTCAGGCTTTGCTTTAAGATCTTCATGTCGTTATCAGATTTGCCTTATACTATTATTAGTTGCTCAATATCTTTAAATTGAGGATTATACTTGCATCTGTAATGATTATAGGCTTATCAGATTTATTTCACATTCCTGTACATTAACTTTGATGATGCTTAGAGGGGTGGTTCTCCATTTAGCCACCAATTGGTTAAACTGGGGTAATTGCTAGTAACCCTACCACGCTGGCCAATGTCAGTTTTGGAGGCGTTACAATTATCCAGTTCAAATGAACTAGAGAGAATCATGTTCCCCCAAAATACCACAGTCATTACATAGCATTTATCATCGTTAAGTTTAGGTCATATCTTTATTCACAAAAGCATCACTTACAAGTTAAGTCTAATACAACACCGAAGAGAAATTAAATGTTGGGATTACATTGTGTACTAAAAAATAAACATGATCATCAATATCACTTTTAGGCAACTCCTCTATCTCCGGGTCCTCCTGTTTTGCTCCAAAAGATTACTCATTTGCAAAACAAATTGTTTTACATGTGAAAATAAAAAAAAATTAGTCTATGACTTAATAAGTAAACGTTACATAGAAATACTTCATGAGATGAGCCCTTGATATAAACTCGAAAAAAGTAACATTTCATGACATGCCTTTTTAAGGTTAGAGTTTCACGCAAAGTGCTCAAAATGTTTTCTTGAAAATGCAAAGTGACAAATTTATATAAACACAGCATGATTCATGCCATTTTCACTTTAATATGTAAAACTCACGAGGCTAAATCAAAACATTATTACACATGTCATTCACATTATCATTATATCATCATCTTATTACATCGTCATATTTGTGCAATTAACACTCGTATGATAGGGGTTATCATTTTATCATACTTGTACAATTAACCTTCGCACAATGGAGGTTATCATCCCATCATACCTTTATAATTAACCATCATACAATAGATGTTAGCTTATCATACAGAAACTTTACTATATAGGTGGTCCGTAAACATACCGGCCCCCCACCACAAGACACGTACAACATACTGACATGTATATAGCGTTAATCATCCATGATTTAAATCCGATCGAGCTATTAGCTAATAGCTCGATTGGTGTTATATTATAAGTCTATCGGGACAATGTCAACCTTATCGAGAAGGGGTTAAGCGGTTGAATATACCATATGGAGGAAAGTTATGGATTATGTATAAGATTCTTATTAGCATGCTTTTTTGCATTAAAATAACATGTGAATTGTCCTTGGAATTATGAAAGTCCTAGTTTAAAAATAAAATAATTTTTACGATAGTGTATTAATAGAGGCAACACTTACCAATTTTGCAAAACTCACACATTCTCAATTACCAAAGTCAAAGGGTTTTATATGTAAATAAGGCTCATGCATAAATAGTTTTGTGATAATTTACGTACCAAGTCGCGGCCTAATGTAGTTACTTTTCCATACGTGAAACACCTTGGTGTTTTGCAGTTTAGTAAGCTTGAAGGATAGTTGGATTAAAGCATTTCACTGGGCTGAAGATGCTAAATGAAGGGCTCGCATACTCAGATTTGTATAGCATAGTTTGATACTATTGAATTTTGTAGTTAATAATTCATTGGAAGCTCTTGTTGCGTTGATGATAGTGAATAGAATAATTGAAAATATTCTAGTTTCAACTCAACTAATTATGTTTCACTTTCCAATTTCCGCTATATTTTACTCTGATAGATAGTGTTTAAGGTAGTGAATTCAGTTAATAGTATTGAAGCACTAAGAGTAGCACTTCGAGTTAATTATCTTAGTTGATTAATTTTGAGAGCCTTGCGATTTGTGCTAGGAGTGACAATTGGTGTTCGTGTGTTAGGTTTGACCATGTCGAGGTATATGTATAAGACTATATAGGTTAATCCTAACTTGAATCATCTAATCAAATAGATTAGACATTTCAATCCTAACCTGCTAATTTCATGTTAGGTTCATGTGTCCTGTAAAAAATTGTCCGCACAATGAGAGCTGGGAAAGTGGGAAAGAATATTCGATTTAGTGACCTCCGCTTCATGAAACGTGATTTCAAGCTAATTGAGCTATTATTTCAGGACCTAACTTGCTAACTTCGTGTTAAGTTTATATCGAGTTTGCAAGTCATGTAAAAAATGACCGGCCTAACTTGTACATTAACATATCAAAGGGGTGACGAGTAGTAGACGAAAGGTCAAAACTAGATGGGGGGCTTATATGAAGTAGGGACTTCATTGTCAAAATAAAAAAACTAAAAAATTAATTAAAATAATTGACAAAATCTAAGGATTAAATTTGATATTTTCTTACTTTTAATAGTATAAATTCAGTCTATTTTGTTACACAGAATGTTCAAAGTTTAGTAATCCCAGCAGTTTTACAGAGAATTTACAAAAAGCTGAAAGTTCAATCCTTATCCCCAACGTGCCCATATAATAACCCCTCCTCTCTCCCACCACTCAACCTGGTTTTCACTTTCTCTCGTCACAACCACAACACGCGAACACATTAACGCAACTCTCTCGCTCTCTGCTTCTCGGTGCCATGGCTTCCATATCTCCTCCGACCCCCCACAACCTGAACTTCTCAATCCCCAAATTCCCATCCAGAAGACCATTCTACCCCTCCCCTTCCCACCCCTTCTCCCTCTGCCGCTGCCGCTGCCGCTGCCACCACCACAACCCCTCCTCCGACAACTCCGTGCGCTGGCGATGGGACTCTGCGCTCCACGACGTCGTCAGCACCGCCTTCAAACGCTTCGATTCTTACTTTAACTCGACCAAGAAAGAGCCCAGGGTCGTTCGCACTGCGGCGGAGGAAGAGGAAGATGACGACTGGGATTGGGATCGCTGGCGCAAGCACTTCGACGCAATCGACGCCCAGGAGCGCCTCGTCTCAATTTTGAAGGTCTATCCGAGCTTTAACTTCTTTCACCCTTGTGGGAATGCTATGAAATTATTTGGGTTTGATTATTTTTTGCCTTTTGTTGTGTGGAAATTATTAGTACGCTGATGTGTTTTCGTTTTGTGGCAACAGTCACAGTTGGGTCGTGCTGTGTATACAGAGGATTATGAGGATGCTGCGAGGCTCAAGGTGGCCATTGCAGCTGCAGCTACGAATGATACCGTTGGCAGAGTGATGTCTCATTGGAATGTATGAAAACAGTGGCTGTCATAGAAAAAAAGGGATTTATTTTGGCTAGCACTTTTTCCTTTTCATCTCTCTTTTAATTTTTAATTTTTTGAAAATCTCTGTATTTCAGAAAGCTATAGAGGAAGAGCGTTTCCAGGATGCAGCGTATATGCGAGATAGTGCTGGTGCTGGATTGGTGAGTTGCATAAAAGACTTTCTGAATCATAGTGTGTATGTCTGTCTCAGCTGTTGTGTAGAAAATGTTCTTTTATGTTGGAGTGCAAAATGTAGGTTGATGAATGATTCTAGTTGTATTTCAATGTGTATTTTGGATCATTTTTTAAAATTGTTTGTTTCTAGGAAAGATTTCTGCACTTGTCCATCATAATCTTTGGTAATTGTTTGCCACAAGAAGCAGCCTGCCAGTGTTCATAAGGAGTGCCATATTTTTCTTAGATGAGCCATACCTTGCTAATACATAGCTATTGGAGTTGTTCCATGTTCTGAAGGAAATTATCAGATTATTTTTTTGACATAAGATCAAATTGGTACTTGTTCTCAGAATTTTTGATTGATCAATATACACTTTCCTGACAGTGCCAATATATTACTTTGGTCCTTTTTAATCACTAATACCTAATAATATATGATGCTGTCCATATCATATGATTACTTGGTGTTATGTAGTTTATTTTGTGGTTCTGGTTTCCAGGTCGGATGGTGGGCTGGCATTTCAAAAAATATCAATGATCCTCATGGTCTAATTATTCGAATAACAGCTGAGCATGGAAGATATGTGGCGAGAAGTTATAGCCCTCGGTGAGCTCCTTTTCTTGACTAGGAAACAGTTTCATCTGGATCTTCAGTGCTTTCATGAAAGTAACACTATTGTTAATAATGGAGATCAAGCTTAGTCAGACTTTCTTAGCTAAGCGTGGAGCTTTCACATTGAAGTTATTTTCTGTTGGGATTGCAAAGGCATTTGTGCTTTTTGTTTTGGTGGTGTTTCTTAATTTATTTCTTTTTCCTCATTTTAAATAATTCCGTTTGGAAATGGATTTGTCTCATGGATTTTGTGAGTTGATAGGTATTTTCTTGTTAATGTTTGAATATATCTGGGAGAAAGTAGGGCTTTTATAGATCTTTAATAGTTAGATTGCCTTGTCTGAAATCTGGGTTCAAATTTTGTGCGAGTTAAGTTATAGTATTCTTCAGGATAAATAAATGGCATAAAATGTTTTTAAATTTTGAACTAAAAAAAAAAGTGACAGAAAACTTGCAAACTTTAGTATATTTGGAAATAAGTTATAAGAAGAATTTATTACATGTTAACATTTAATATAAAAATGACAGTGTACTTGTTAATGATCTCTTGAGACTTGGACACAGGCAGACAATTGAAGGAATTGAAACATGATTGGGGTACCTTTCTAGCTAGGGTTGTATAGCAGACTCATTTTCTATGTAACGTGCAACAAGAAGACATTCTATTGTGTTCTTCGAGAGACCTGCATTACATTTATTTATTTATTTTTTTAATTTCTTGACAAGTGTTTATCATCTTAATCGAATTGCATATGGAGGCCAGCTGGACTGAATGATTGAACAGTTTCATTCATTATTGATCCCGTTTATAGGCTGGAGAGTGACCTGTTTTAGGTAATATTGCTTGTGAGACCTTTGCAACAATAGAAGCAAAACATGTAAATTACTAAATTTGAATTAGAATTTGATAATATGAAGGAAAATATATGTTAACAGTTTTACGTATTGTTAATTAAAAAGGCCTAGTGGCAGGGGTGAGAATGGAACTGGTTAAAAAAGTAGCTCTTTGTCAATTTGGTGCATGTCCAGCATCGGTTTGGCAAACTAGGGACTTCCGCCATTTTCTCTTGGTATTTTAATAAACCATATGCTATTGTTGAATTATCCGCAATCTGACAGATTAGCTTTCGCATCAGCTCTTGGCTACAGTAATTGCATTGGTTTTCTGGCAAAAGCTTACTGGTTTATAATATGGTGAATGCATTTAATTTCCATCTGCTTTCCTCGCCTTGAAGATATCTTATATGAAGGTTTAATATTTATATTTGGTTGATTTGGTTATCTTGGACACCTTTTCATATAGACTTTTAATTTAAAGCACTTTTTTTGGTATATAATAATACTTTTCAATTGGATCCTGCCACATGGCATGCTACTTTTGCTTACTAGTAAATATTCTTTTTAATTTTTTGAAGGCATGTTGTTCACCAATCTTTATTACTTTTTTTCTCTAGGCAACTTGCTACGGCCACAGCTGGTATTCCCTTGTTTGAAATTTTTCTTACAGTAAATAAGAGAGGTGAATACAAACAGCAGGTGTGTTTTCTCTACCCGCATAACTGCTTGAATTAGTTTTTCTACTGGCAAAAATTTGACATAAGACCATATTTTCTGATTCTTACTGCTTATCAAGTTCTGTGAATTTTCCCTCTGACAAACTTTTGGTGTTAATCCCATGGGTCTCTTTTGAAGTTAAACTAGAGTAGTTGTAGGTGAAATGAATGGAAGCATTACTTCTAATGGTGTTGTGACTACAATTAGTGTGCCTGCTTCTGTGATCCGATCTCTTTTGTATTTATTTTGTATGCTTGTTTTGATTGTAGGAGTGATTCTCTATGTCTGATGATAAGAATATAATCATTTCCTCTGATGGTCGGTCTAGTGATAATTGGTCTTGATCAATTTTACTGGAATTGCTACCATGATGCAACTGTAATGTGAAATTCTGTTTGTCTGTGTCTGCATAGATTTTGTACTGGCATGCTTTCAGGCATATGTATATGTAGAGTAGATACCACGTAAATCTATTTGTATATCGGTATGTGCATGCATGCATACTTTTCACTCAACATAGATACACTTGTGTAATTGCATCCATGTCTGCATGCGGAGGTACATATACCCACATATACATGTGAGCATGCATGTGTTTGCCCTGTGTTTCAGGTGTTGTGACAATTACTATACCATATGTTATCTTTGTGCATCATGTCATTTTCAGGCTGTGTACTTAAAGCGAAGAGGAGTTTTTCGAGACTCTCCAACAGTTCGCTCTAAACCATTGGATGCCACTAGCAGCTTGAATCCATTAGACTCAACTGAAGACAAAAGTGATCTACTTGTTGTGAATTCTGAAGATCCCGAAGATGGTGATGATAGGGACGATAGTTCTGATCTAGCTGAGGGTATATCCAGTTTCCAGAACATCTTAAGAGATATGATTCCTGGTGTAAAGGTCAAGGTCTTAAAAGTGACAGCGCCAGGGAAGGTGGACAGGGATTTGATATCTAAGGTGATTGAGCAGATAATTGAGGAAGAAGATGAAGAGAAGGACAATGAGATAGAGAGTGTAGAAGCAGAAGATGAAGTTAATGAGATAAGTGACCTAGAGAGAGATGACATTGAAATGGATGCTGATCCAGGAATTATTGAAAGTGAAGAGCGAAACGAAATTGCAGTTAAAGTTGTTGTTGGTGGACTTGCACAGAAACTCTCCAACAGTGTGCCTACTAAAGATTTACTTCGAGTACCTGCTAATCTAGAGAAGAAGGGACGTTTGTCATTTTCCTTTTCTATAGAGAAAAACATAAATGAGCAGGATTCTGGTGGCAAGGAACAAGCTTCAGTAGATAAATCAGCTAAGCTTCGAGGTCAACGCAGTATTGACCATGTTATGTTTGATCTTGCAAAATTCATTGGTAGGGAGAAGATACCCTTGAAGGTTGGTTTGAAGTTTTTACTCGGCATACTTTGTTCACATTCTGTAGACTGTGGACCCACCTAACATGAGGCAAACTTATAATTTGTTCATGTAGTAAATTTCCAATCCAAATATGCTAAGTTTATAATCTTTGGCTTTAATGGTCAGGTGCTCAAAGATGTTGGTGAATTAATAAATCTGACTCTCAGCCAGGCTCAAAATTATCAACCACTATCTGGATCGACAACCTTCAATCGCATTGAGCTGCCAACTTCTCTAGATCCTCTAAATGGTGATTTTCTACAGAACCTTTTCAGTTTTTAATTAGGTTGAGATTATTTACTAATTAGCTGCTTATGGTACTTGTTTGGTATGTTTCTAAGTTCTGATGGCATTGGTTCATTTTATTTTGGGCCCTTAAACCAACTTACATTCTAAAGAGTTAAGAATGTGTACATTTTATCAGGACTTTACATTGGTGCACATGGGCTGTACTCCTCAGAAGTCATTCATCTGAGACGCAAATTCGGTCAGTGGCAAGAGGATGGTGGTAAAAAGGAGCCTTCAGATCTTGAATTTTATGAATATGTTGAAGCCACAAAACTTACGGGTGATCCTTACGTACCTGCTGGCATGGTAATATCTTAAAGTTGATTATTTTATGCTATCTATATATTGATAGAGATAGATTTAGTGGAACTTATTAAGAGAAATTATGTTTTTGCTTTACAATTTTTCATAAATTCGTTCTATTAAAAAATGGCTTTCGATTAACAGAAATGTTGTTCCTACAAAAGACATACTTTTCATTGCATCTCTGTCTGATATAGCTGGAAGTTTTTAAGAGCTAGTGTTGAGTAAAAGAGCACTGCTGAACATTCTCATTGCTTAGCAAAAAAGAAAAAGGTTAATAGTTCTGAGTGTCTGACATTGGCATGTATATGGTGTGAAATCTGTTTTTAGAAACTTCTGGATGGGACACATGCATCAAGGGGTTATTGTGATCTTGGTTTTGTTCAAGAGGCCGAATAAAATGAGGTGTGTTTTGGGTGGCACAACAGTCCCGTTTGTCTTTAATGAGCTGAACAAATTAGCTCCAGCTCAATTGATACTTCCGCCCCCCCTCCCCAAGAATGGGGTGGAGGATAGGTTATAGGCTTAAGATTCGACTGGGTGCTTGTATTACTTATCAATCAAGGAGAAAATAAAGAATTGATATAATTAATAATAATAAAATTTGAAATTAATCTATTGTTGGTTATTGTCCCTTTTATGAATTGGATAGATAGAGTAGCTTATGGCATGTCCTTGTACAGTTGGAAGTGGGGATATTGTGTATGAAGAGGAACAATCCCATTTTTAATATCTGGAATGCTATATGTAGTTAGTAAATGAAGTCTAATTTTTTCTTATCCCTGTATCTCTTGAGCGAGAATCATAATATATATATATATATAAGTAATTTAAATATCATTAAAAATGCAACCTAGGTACACAAGTAGTATACAAGAGAAATGCCTATCTAGAAGGAGAAAAAAGAACAATAAAATCATTAAAACTAATCACCAAATGAGCTAAAAACTCAACTGTCAAAGTATAAAGAGAATAAAAAAAGGATTTGAGCTCCTGCAACGTCCTCGCTTGGTTCCATAGGAGTAGCTTGATTAAGCTTATTTGGCCTAATAGGGTTGTTATTCCATAGGAGTCACTACTGTCCAAGCTTGGAAGTGAAGATGCTTTATATCTTTAATGGAACTAGACATGTCTGAACTTCAATGTATTTCTGTAATTGGTAAATGACGTCCAAACTGCCCCATACTCGGAGACAATCTCAAACCTTGGCTTGGGAGCCCTTTTTAGGTCATCAGCATGAAAATTATGATAACAGTGGTTATGGCTCAAAGAGAATTTTCCATTTCAGTGATGTCTTATTTTCAATGGTCTTTACCCAAAACATGTCATATTCAATGATCTCTTGAAACTTGCAGTTTGTCCTTTTGATTCAATAAGATGCCAACCATGTAGAACCAAACAAGATAGGATTATGGTGGAGCCGAAGCAGCTCCCATAAACAAAGTCGGAATTGATTCTTTCTCAGTCTTCAGCCATGACCTCTAAACATGTGATTGCACCAACATCAGATTTACCTCAACATGATTATTTGTAAGGATAAAATAACAACACTAATAATATGTTGGATTGCTTCTCTTATTGGTCTCCTTTAACTGGTATTAAGCTGGGGACTTTGGTTTGAATCTTTTGTGCTCATGTATCGGTGCCCAATTTTGCAGACTTAATAAAAATTGTTTTCAGCTATTAAAATGCGGTAATATATGCATGTCTATGATGTTGACTTAATAAAAGTTGTTTCCACTATTTAAGAGTGATATTATATACATATGTGTATCATGTTCCGTTATAAGTATGCCATCTGTACTTGGTATATGTGGAAAAGAGATGCTATAATTATGTTTCTCTAAATATGTGAAGAATCGATATGGATACAGGATATCGATAACGGGCATTGTGTAGCCTTTGAAACAAGCATGAAAGAGCTAGTCTCCCACATGCAAAATATTTGAAGAATATATTAAGCTAGTTTTAGGTAAAAAACAAATAACAAATAACAAACATCAAAAGGCATAAATTATATATAAATAATGAAACTAATTTTAGAAGCTATAAATAATAGAAGAACACATGATCCATATTTCATACTTGATATTTATAAAAGTTTAGGATTTGAAGGTTTTTAGCTTTCTAGGAGATTAGATGTCTTTTGCATCTTAAACCCCACTTTTCCATAAGAAACTATAAAAAAACAGATAAAGAAAAAGAAAACCCAAAGAAGACGTGATCCATGACCTCTATTATGTGCTGAAGTATGGAACATATTTGATGCATATCCTTATCCTCGTATTACAGGGTCCATGACCTCTAATATGTGCCATGTCCCATGGGAAAAAAATAAATTTCTTATTTATGGATACATATTTGATGCATATCTTGTATCCCTACATTGCATATTAGATATGGATATTTATGGTCATTTTGAAGTATCCTTGCTTCCTAGCTCCAAATACAATTGAGAAATTTGTTAGCAGTTGTCCAGTGGTAAAGAGTTTTTAAAAAGGAGGACTTTACTTTGACCACCGTCCTCTCATGGTCTTTAAAACTTATATAATTTCATTCCCTCGAAAGACACCACAAAAGGCAAAATGGAACTATCTTCTACACTGATGCACTTTGAGGACTACCACACAATCCTCTCCAACAAGCGAGAAAGTCTACTACTCTTTTAGGCATAACTAAAGCTAAACCAACATTGTTGAAAATTGCACTCCATAAGGCACTAGTAATATCACAATGTAGAAGATGATCCATAAACTCTCCACTCCTCCTACACATACAACACTAATCACCCACGATGACATGTTTCCTTTGCTTATCCATCGTGAGGATCTTCCCTAGGGCTGCTGTCCAAGAAAAAAAGGCTGCTCTCATGGGGACCTTATTCCATGAAATGCTCTTCCCAAGGAAGGGAGTGCTATCATTAAGTACAAGGACGTTATAGAAAGATTTAACAACAAACATCCTTCTCTTAAAAGGACCCAACGAAGCTCGTCTTTACTTCCTGGTCTCAATCTAAAGTAATACAACAAATTAAAAAATGAAGCAAAGACATCTACTTCCCAATTGTGACCCGCTTTGATAAAGCTTATATTTCACTGATGGGAATCACTAGATAATTCCAAGTAATCTGCCATGGAAGCATCCTTAACACAAGCAATACCATACAAATTCGGAAAAGCTTCCTTAAGGTCCTGATCCCCACGCCACATGTCATGCTAGAATCTATGCATGTTATGCTACATTTAGCATGCCCCAGCCAACGATAATGGTTACTGTTTTCAGTAAGGATGCTATGTTTGGTCAGTTATATTATTTGTGTTTTGGCAGAATGACTGAAGCAGGTATTAATATTGACCTCTTGGCATCAATAAATTTGTTGGCACTGTTTTCATGCAAACAGAATCTACTGGCTCATTTTTCATCTTTGCTTGCATGAATGCTTATTTTCTAGCTTTGTTCACGTATTTAGTGAAAATAAAATATATTTTAATTTTTCATATTCTTTTATTGAAATGAAACCTTGTAACACTTCTGAGAGATCAATGATTGGTATGTTCTTTGAGTTTCAGAAACACTTTAATCTCATAGATTATGGAGAACTGGCTTAACTCGTAATCTTAAATTGGTGCATATCGATGGTTTTGAACCATGTTTACCTTTGTGTTAAATAAACTATTTATCTATTATGACTCAAAATCATGGCATTATTGGTTTCTGCAGGTATCATTCCGTGCGAAGGTTGGGAAACGGTATCAGCTTCCACATAAAGGGATCATTCCTGAAGAATTTGGAGTGGTATATCTTTAGCTTACATAGCTGTCTGATCTGGTCTCCATTTCTGTTATTCATTATTGCACCTTTCTCAAGTGTAAGAGCTTCTTGTGATCTTGTTGGCTACACAGATTGCTCGCTATAAAGGTCAAGGGAGGCTTGCTGAGCCTGGGTTTCGCAATCCTCGATGGGTTGATGGTGAACTTGTCATTCTTGATGGAAAGGTCTACATTTAGCTCTTCTATCTTGTCTAGTTGTTTTACCATATCCACTATGTATTTTTACCCTTTTCTCCATGAAACTGGATTTTCTGTTTCTCTAAAAGCATATTGATTGCAACTTATACTTTCAATGGAATTCTGCAGTACATTAAAGGGGGGCCTGTTGTTGGGTTTGTCTATTGGGCCCCTGAATATCATTTCTTGGTGTTCTTCAATAGGCTGAGGCTTCAAGAGTAGATACTCGGTGTACATACTATGTCCAAGCTTGTAAATTCTTTGTTCAGATTTTGTAAGGTAAGTTCCCTTAACGTGAAAAGGAAACAATGTATATGTGCTCTGATTAGCTGGGATTTCTTTCTTTTTGAATTGAAGTGTGATGTTAGCATCTTCTAAATTGTTATCGTGTATAACTATTATAGACATGGTTATTGTTATGGGTTGTAACGACCCAGGAAAAGTGCTAACTAATTGAAGTTACAATTAGAGCCTCTTGAAATTTCTTATTAAGTCCAAGCTCGCCTAGTAAGGAACCAGATTGACACTTAGTATACCCATGAGCACGTTTATAATACACCCTCCCAAAATGTGGGAGTAACTTTCTGGGGGGTGACAATATTTGTAACAATCCAGGGTAAGCGCCAATTACATTTGTGCCACAATTCCAAAAGGACTAGTCAAAATTACAATTGGAGCATCTTGAAATCACTTATAAAGCTCATTTTCACCTAGTAAGGAACCAATGTGAGACTTAGCACACCTATGCGTACCTTTGTAATCCACCCAGTCAATGTGGGCAATCCACCCACCCAATGTGGGACTTGTTTTCTGGGGTGTCACATGGGTCACCATCTCTCCTTTGAAAATGGGATCTAATGGCACCTCTAGTATAGCTTGCATGCATAATTTTGTGTACAGTTTAGGTGTCCCTCTAAGTTGAGTTTAGAGTCGAGTTTCTAATGGAAAATTGTTTCGTTCAATGGTTGGTACTCTTGAAAAAAAGAAAATTAAACAAAAATTAAAAAAAAAAAAAAAAATTGAATTTCACACCAGAAATTGGCTGAAAAATGGCAGAAGAGAGTTATTTGGGATTTGCCTGGTGGTAAAAATTAGAACGTAAGGAGTTGTTTGATATCAGTTGGAAACTCTAGTATCTTGATATTTTCCCTTTTTCAATTCACACATGTATGCACAACAGATAAAATTCCTGAACCGCATATATGAAGGAAGCATTTGTGCATCCTTTGATATTGCAATTGACTAATAGGTACTGTGCTGCTATTTGATTTTTAACCACAATGTATCACTGTCTGATGGCCAAAAACAAGGATGCTGAATGTTTTGATAATATATGCATTGTGGGAAACCTCCATTATTGGCCTTTCTGTTCCTGAACGTTTCTCAGTTGAAAATTATTATTACTGGGTTTCTCTCTGTGCATTTTATTTCTCAAATATAATTTCTTCTGTAGCAACTCAATGTGGAGCCTGGTATAATAGTATGACCGATTTTAAGATCCTCTTACTATGGTTTCCTTTGTCATCTTTGTCGTGCAGTTTTAGGTGTAGTTTTTTTTCCAAGTAAAGCAGCAGAGATAGCCTGGAGATCTTATGCTCACTCAACTGACCAGCGCACTTGTAAGCATTATTGACTCGATCACAATGAAAGGCCCCTCTCAATCTCATTGCTCCTTGTTTGGGGGCAACCCCTTCCACATCAATGTTTTTCAATCTTTGCAGTACTATAATGCTAATATTATCAGGGGTTTGTCTAGTAACTTGGCAGTATATTTCCCATGTTCTAACTCAAATTACTTGATAGTTCCAGCTTCTGGATGGGTCTTTTGAAATACCATAGCTAGAGATGTACATATGTGAGGCCTTTTGATGGCCTTAATTTCGGGGTGCAGTTCAATAAGGATAATATTTAAGTGCGTTGTAATGATATATATATCTTTTCTCAATAATTAATATTAGAAGTACACCATTTACACCATTGAATAACTTTATAGAACCACATTTTAACTATTAGATTTATGGTTTTTCCTTGTTTGTCTCGTTCATCAAATATCAAGTATGACCTTTAATGTGTCTCGGTTGAAGGAATTTCTCATGGATATACTGTCGAAAATGCAAGTTATTTATTTACAAAGAATATATATTCCAAAAGTTTTCTCATTTGAATTTAGTAGCGAGAATTTATCATCGAGAACTATATATATATTTCTAAATAATGGTTTACCCCAAGGGAAGGGAAAGAGGAGATTCAGAGTAGTGACTTTCACTTAATGAAATGTCGTCTTGCCAATTGAGATATTTTTCTTTATGAGAAACATATTTGAAACATTAAGATCATATTCTTTGCTAATTTCCCTTCATGGAAGCAACTTAAAAGTTTAAAAATGATGAAGTGGTAAAGGGCGGGGCAAGGTGGGGTTGTTAAAAAGATGGGAAACGCTATTTCTTCAACTTTTATCCATCTTATATTAATTTTCATTCATATTTTTGTTAAATCTACGATTAGATCTGTAGTAGGTCTTACAAATTTAATGGTGAATTTGAAAAAACAAAAAAAAATTGATGGAAGATGAATGAGAAATTGAGGAATAGCAGGTCTCGAAAAAGACATTGTGAGCATAAGATGAAGTAGCAGATGATTAAAGCCCTCACATTCATATCATCTGCCCTCACATTCATTCACCAATGCATATGTTTCACTATTTTTTCACTTTCTGACATAGTTTCTAAGCTCCACAACTTCTGCTGGTGCATATGTTAGAATATTTTCTGTTTTTCAAACCTGCTTTTGCACACAACTTTATTCAGAAGAGTAAAACACACACGAGGCTGTAATCCCCTCCATATGAGACACGATTTATGCAAGTGCTCATGGCTTCTTTGGTGCTTCAAATGACACTTCACTTGCTATTTTTGCTCCCCTTTCTTTCGCCATGTACAGGCCAACATGATGCATGAACTCCTACAATAACACAAGAACATTTTCAAGAATTAGGATACGTTTGGCACACGGAATAATTATTCCATTAGAAAAAAATGAATTACTTTTATTAGGAATGAAAGAATGTGGAATAGAATAGCCTTGGTGTTAGAGTATATGATAAAGATATAACATTTGGAATAGCCATTTCTATTGCCCATTTTTCTATTTTCAATAAAAACTATTCATTTTTTTAATGGAATAGCCTACCAAAAGCAACTTAGTATTGTAAATTTTGCACATATATAGGCAGAAAATAAATTTTAATCCCTATTTTGAATTCTGTAAAATTAGAGCCTTCTGTCTCCAAGGTAAAGTTTCTAGAATTCTATTGACAAAGATTTTCAAATTCATAACAAATTGTACAGAAAGGACCAAAGTTTATATAGGTCCCAAATTCCCGGTTTAGGTCGTTTGTTAACACATTTTAAGACAATTTTTTTGCCTTTTACATTAACAAACAATTTCAAACACAAAATACTTGCAAACAAACTACTTTCACTTTTATGTCACATCATAACCAAAAAATAAAAAACACCATTGAAAAAACTTTACCAAACGGCCCGTAAATTATGGAGATTATCTTGATTAGTAAAACTAGTTACCTGGGGATGAGCTAAAGCTCCTTTGGTGTTTCTGGCAACGTGGATAGGAACATCAAATGTAGCACACCCACGGGAATACACCACAACATGCTCTAGAGGAGTCAGAAAGCCGAGGTTTCTTGCTGATAATGTAGAGCAAACGAAGTCCAGCACACAAATATCTGTGCATATCCCTACAACCAATATCTTCACCAACACAACCATTAACAAAATCAAAAGAAAAATTAGGAAAAATTTGTTCAAAAATTCAATGAAAAAAAAAAAAAAAGTTGAAAAGTAGTTACAGCTTTGATCTGATTCTTCTTCACCCAGTCCACAAAAACATTTGAACCATCATTCTCAGTTGAACCCAAGTATCCATCAAAGCAGTCTTTGCGTCTGATTGTTACATTTGCTTCATTCTCTAACCATCGCAGAGCTGCAGTGTAGTGGAAGAAACCAGCATCAGAGGCAGCATATTGCACTTGGAAGACCAAGGATTTAGTTTAAGAGAAACGCTTTCAAGTGCTTACTCCATGGTGTGACAGTGAAATCTCCATTAAATTTTGGACGGGTTGACCTGTATATGATATATTGTTGGTGATTTTCCCTACCACAACAGGGAGTAAGCACTTGGAAGCATTTTTGTTAGTTTAATTTCAACAGTGTGCGTAATTTGTATAACACCTTACGAAAGAGGAATATGGACAGTTGAAAAAACCAAAATATGCAATCTGGAAATCTCAAAGTGGATTTTCTAACAAGCATAGACTGATAATCAAAGTCATATTATATGTGCCTCATTGAATACCCAAAAAAATTTGGTCAAATTATATGGAAATCCAAATATACACAGAAACAGATCAACTGATTTGAACACCTAAAAATACCATCAAAATTAATCATTTCAACCGCAAATATTTGTTATGTTCTTGCATATGAACAAAAACAAAAGTAAAATACCAGGAACCAAATTGGACTCATCGGTGCCTGCAATACAATGAGGAGGATATGGTTCCTCAGGCTTGTCAGGATGATGAGAATCAAGAAACGCCATAACAGGCCACTTCTTCTCACAGAACAATCTGGCCAGCCTCTCTGATTCATTGATCATTCCTGAAATCTGGCTGTTGGCTTCTCTTGGCGCCTGGAAACACAAAAACATTCAAAACCCATGAGCCTCTATAAGGAAGAGAAACAAAAAATTAAAAAAAATAAAAAAATCTCTCATCCAACAAAAAAAAAAAAACTAAAAATAAGATCAGGAATTTTGAAGTAGTCTAAAGGTGGGAAAACCAGGATAAATTACCAGGTTTCCAGCACCGACAGTGCAGAAACCATTGATGATGTCCACAAGGACAAGACCAGTGACAACATCTTCGCTTAGAACCACCGACTCCTGCTCAAGAGGAATCTCACTCTTCAGAAGATCAACTGTCGGAGAAACCATTTTGATTTCCAATTACTTGATTGATTGATTCACTTCACAGAGATGTATGCATTCCACCAAGATATCATGCATATATTTAGGAAATGGGGTTCTGCACAAGGTGCAGGTGCATTATTGTATATGCTAAAGTCCAAAGTTGATATATATATATATATATATTCTCAATTTCTTGGTAGAAAAGTCAAAAAGAGATGTAATCAGGGATAGAATTAGAAACATGCACATACGTCCAAGTCAATCTTCATCATAGTGATGCAAGTCCAACTCTACTTCAAATTTCTTGGTTCAGATTAGAATAACGTCAGCCATCAAGCGTAGTGGCGTGGCTTGCCATCTGGATGAAAAGTTCAAAACAATATCCATCCAACTTGCCCTGTTTACTATGTACTGTCATGTTCTGATTTCTCTCCTACCCTTATTTTTGGCTAACATTCCTCACAATTTTAAAATTAGGAAACCCAACGGCTTAAAAAATGACACAGAAACCGCTGAAAAGAATTTTCCTTCTAAAATGCTTATTCTTCATTTTCGTAAAGACACCTCTTCTTCAATGTTCGGCGTATTTGGATCATTTTGAAATTGGTGCTGAAGCAAGGGAGATTCCATGTAGGCATAAATTTCGTACCGGCTGTATTATGCAGTGGCTGGAGCTTCATTGTTCTTGTCCAGTTTGCAGGTTTGAGTTGCTTGCTAATGAGACCAAGTGTGATACTGTAAGAATATTATTGAACGATCTATTGATGGAAGGATTTACTCCCGTTAAGGTAGAAATCCGATGGAGGACCAAAGAGAAAGAATGTTGGAACAAATGGCTCACATTCTACTACTAGCCCATTGGGTGTAATTAGTTTATGTGGGCCTGGGGACAAATAAGTTGTGGGGGGTATTTTGGGGTTTTTCAAAGAACTTATAATTAGGGTTTTTGTATAAATATGTTATGTTGTAACCCTAAATCATCGAATAGAAAAATATAGTCGCACTCTCTCCTGTGGACGTAGGCACATTGTCCAACCACGTAAATCTGTATCTCAACTTTCTCTTGATTTTTTTCTTTTCGATTCTATATTATTCATCATTGTTGTGCACAGTAACAACAATTGGTATCATAGCCTAATTATACGATGGCTGAGATTGGCACATCTTTTGCAAGATTCAATGTGATAAAGTTCGATGAATCCGGAAATTTTGGATTATGGCAGAGACTTGTCAAGGATTTGTTGGTGTAACAAGGGATGATGAAGGCGTTATATGGGACGAAACCAGAAGGGTTGGCAGACATAGATTGGAAAGAACTTGAGGCGAAAGCGGTGGCTATTATTTGGCTTTGTCTAGGAGATGATGTGATGTATCATGTCATGGATGAAGAATCTTCGGCAACAGTTTGGTTGAAACTAGAAAGTTGGTATATGTCAAAGTTGTTGACGAACAAGCTCTATCTAAAGCAGCGGTTGTTCGGCTTGAAGATGGCGGAGGGCTCGGATCTGAGCCAACATATCAACTCATTCAATTAAATAATCGGAGATTTGAAGAGGGTTGATGTGAAGTTCGAAGACGAAGGCAAGGCATTGATGCTATTGAATTCACTCCCACCTTCTCCTACGTATGAGAATTTGGTTACAACTTTGACATGGGGGAAAGAGTCCTTGGAGTTAGAGGACGTTACAGAAGCCCTGTTGGCCTTTTATCAGATGAAGAAAATCAATGATGAAAGTTTTCAAGAAGAAGGGCTAGTTGTAAAGGATAACCAAGAGTGTGGAAGAAGCATTAACAAGGGTGATTCGAATGGCAAGAATTCTCGGTCAAAGTTCAGGAGGAGGAAGGACATCATATGTTATAAGTGCAGAAAGAAATGGCACATGAAGCGGGATTGTCTAGACGGGAAGAAGAAAAAGGATGATGAGAATGAAGGTTCCTCAAAATCTGCGAACGTAGTGGAAGACAATTCAGATAATGCTGATGGTGATATGCTTTCTGTTGTATCAAATTCAGAGCATCATGTGGATTCTTGGATTCTAGACTCAGCATGTTCGTTTCACGTGACGTCCAACAGAGATTGGTTTGACACCTACAGGTCAATTAATTCTGGTATAGTTACTATGGGTAATGGTGCCCATTGTAAAATTACTGGCATAGGTAATATCAGGATTAAGATGTTTAATGGTGTGATTAGAACGTTATGTGATGTTAGATGTGTACCAGAAATGGAAAAGAACCTGATTTCATTAGGAACCTTAGACTCAAACGGTTATGATTATACGTCTGAAGGTGGAGTAATGAAAGTGACTAAGAGTGCGATGGTAATGATGAAGGGGCAAAAAAGTCCAAAGAATATCTATAAACTGTTAGGAAGTACAGTTGTAGGTGGAGTCGCCTCTATGGAATCTGAGTCTGATTGTACTGTTTTGTGGCATATGCGGTTGGGTCATATGAGTGAGCGGGGCATGTTGGAGCTTCATAAGAGAAATTTGTTGAAGGGTGTTAAAACGTGCAAGCTTGAATTCTATAAATTCTGTGTTCTAGGAAAGCAGAATCGAGTACAATTCAAGATAGCCACACATAAGACAGAGGGCATTCTTGACTATGTTCATTCTGATGTTTAGGGACCAGTGAGGATAGCGTCACAGGGAGGACATATGTATTTCGTGATCTTTATTAATGATTTTTCCAAAAAGGTTTGGGTGTACTTCATGAGGCACAAATCAGAAACGTTTGCCAAGTTTAAACTGTGGAAAGCTGAAGTGGAGAACCAGACTAGGAAGAAGGTTACGTGCCTCAGGACAGATAATGGAACTGAGAATACAAACGACAAGTTCAGAGATTTCTGTGAGCAGCATGGTATAAAGAGACATTTCACAGTACACAAGACACGACAACAAAATGGTGTGGCGGAAAGGATGAATAGGTCTATTGCAGAGAGAGCACGATGTCTCAGGTTGAATGCTGGACTTCCAAAGATTTTTTGGGCAGATGTAGTAAGTATGGCATGCTACTTGATCAACAGGTCACCGAGGGTAGCACTAGATGGAAAAGTTGCAGAAGAGGTGTGGACAGGTAATGAGGTAGATTACTCTGGTTTGAGAGTATTTGGTTGTCCAGCCTATGTGCACATAGGGCTGTTAAGTGAGCGAAGCGTCTCGCGAACAAGCTCGGGCTCGGCTTACATAAGCTCGGCTCGTGCTCGAGTCGAATATTAAATAAAGCACTTCATGAACACAAATCCTGGCTCGAATATTAAACGAAATAAGCTCGGCTCGACTCGGCTAAGCTCGTGAACAGCTCGTATAAGCTCAAGTGTGTGTATATATATATATAAACTAAGTAATAGATAATTAATTATAAATCTCATAATTATTAAAACCTTAAAATTGCATTTATATTTAAGCGTTAAAGAATGAAAAATTCTAAACCCTTCGTGATGAAAGAGAGAGAGAGAGCAATCATTAAAAAAACCTCGATTCAATTAGAGCAGATCCAAACAAAAGGAAGAAGAATCAAGCAGAAACTATTGAGGGAGATTGCGAAAGGCATAAACTATTGATGAATCAAACAGACCCCAACACTATCACTACATGTTTGGTGAGTGAGAGTGAGAGAGTGGGAAATGAGAGTTCAGGTGGAAGATCCGTTGTGACTGGTGAGGGGGATTGAGAGAGAGAGACGTTAAAAAACTATTTTTTTGTAGGGGGTGTTGTCCCAATGCAATCTAAATGCAACCTGTTAACTTGTCCCACATTGTTAAGAAAACATCAATCTCCAAGTTTGCTTATCTATAAAAGGATGCATATCCTCTATCTTTGAAACCAAATGCCTTGCTGTATTGACTCAGGCTCCATACTCGACTAGCCAGGCTAAGCAAATACTCATATGCAAACTAACTTCTTAAGCCGTTTAAGAGTACTTGAAGTTAAAAAAAAAAATTTAAAACAAAAACATTAAATATAAGAGCCAGCTCGCGAGCTGGCTCGGCTCAACTTATTATTAGCTCGAACTCGATTTTTTTGGCTCGCACTTGAGCTTGACTCGAGCTCGAGCTCGAGTAAAATTTAAACGAGCCAAGCTTGAACAAGGGAAGCTCGCTCAAGCTCGGCTCGTTTACATCCCTATGTGCACATACCTAGTGAAGAACGATCGAAGCTTGATCCAAAGTCTAGATAGTGTGTCTTTCTCGGATATGGGAAAGGGGTTAAGGGTTACAAGTTTTGGGATCAGAAGGCAAACAAGGAGGTGATCAGTAGAGACGTGGTATTTGATGAAAATTCTATGTTGAAGAGTACTCAGGGTAAAGAGAAACAGGTGCCAGAAAGCAGTAGCAGTGATAAGCAGGTGGTGCAGGTGGAGTTAGAGACTCCTGTGCAGGAGAACACTTCTCAGGGTACAAAGACCTCTGCTTCAAGAGTTAAGGAGCATCACACTATAGCCACAGACAGGACTAAACACACTATCAGGCCACCAACCAGGTATGGTTTTGAAGACATCGTTTCTTATGCTCTTGTCATCAGCAGCGGAGATCCTACTACTTTTCAAGAGGTTGTCAATAGCCAAGAGAAGAGCAGATGAGTGGGTACTATGGCGGAAGAGATAGAGTCTCTGCATAAAAACCAGACGTGGGATTTGGTGGAGCTTCCAGAGAGGAAGAGGCGATAGGGTGGAAATAGGTGTTTAAGAAAAAGGAAGCAGTATCAAAAAAAGGGGGAGAAAAGTTCAAGGCTTGCCTAGTAGCAAAGGGTTATTCATAGCAGAAAGGGGTTGATTATGAGGAAATATTTTTCCTAGTGGTCAGACATACTTCCATCAGAGCGGTATTGGCGTTGGTAGCTCATTATGACATGGCATTGGAGCAAATGGATGTGAAGACAGCTTTTCTCCATGGTAATTTGGAGAAGCAGATTTACATAGAGCAGCCAGAAGGGTTCGTCAACTTGGATAGGAGCACTTGGTCTGTAAATTGAAGAAGTCACTTTATGGGCTGAAGTAGTCTCCAAGGCAGTGGTATAAGCGGTTTGACTCCTATATGATCAGAATTGGCTAGAAGAGATGTGAGTATGACTGTTGTGTGTATGTGAGGAGCCTTGATGATAACTCATTTATTTTTCTGTTGCTGTACATGGATGATATGCTTATTGCAGCTAAGAGTATAATGGAGGTTAACAAACTGAAAGTTTTGTTGAGTAGAGAATTTGACATGAAGGATTTGGGCGCAGCCAAGAAGATTCTTGGAATGGAGATTCCCAGAGACGGATGCCAAGAGATTGTGGCTATCTCAAGCAGGCTATGTGAGGAAGGTGTTGGAGAGGTTTAGCATGGAGAATGCGAAACCGGTAAGCACACCTTTGGTGAATCATTTCCGTTTGTCTACCTCACAGTGTCCAAAGACAATTGAAGAAATTGAAGACATGTCTAAGGTCCCATATACCAGTGCAGTGGGGTGTTTGATGTATGCTATGGTATGTACCTGGCTAGATCTGGCTCATGCAGTCAGTGTGGTGAGCAAGTACATGGCGAATTCGGGGAGACTGCACTGGGATGCAGTCAAATGGATTTTCAGATACTTGAAAGGTACTACAGAGTATGGCATCACTTTTGTCAAACAGAAAAGTGATTTGTCAGTTATCGGATATGTGGATGCAGATTATGTAGGGGATTTGGATGACAGGAGGTTGACTATGGGTTATGTGTTCACTCTTGCAGGAGGACCCATACGTTGGAGGTCTATGATCCAATCTACGGTTGTGATGTCCACAACTGAGGCGGAGTACATGGTGGCGGCTGAGGCTGCAAAGGAAGCTTTGTGGCTTACAGGGTTAGTCAGGGAGCTGGGTATTCAGCAAGGCGGAGTTTCGTTGTATTGTGACAGTCAAAGTGCCATTTACTTGGCAAAGAACCAAGTGTATCATGCTAGAACCAAACACATTGATGTGAGGTTTCACAAGATTAGGGAATTGGTTGCAACATGTAGCGGACATGTTGACGAAGCCTGTTACCGCAAACAAGTTCAAGCATTGCTTGCACTTGACAAATGTCTCTAGGTGCTAGAAAGGAGAGGAGAGAAGGCAGCATCCCCAAACCTATTAGTTCCAGGCGTAGGCCCAATACTTGATTATCTTCAAAGAGGTGAATATTCGCCAAGGTGGAGATTGTTGGAACAAGTGGCTCATATTCTACTACTGGCCCATTGTGTGTAATTAATTTATGTGGGCCTGGGGACAAATAAGTTGTGGGGGGGTATTTTGGGGTTTT